>NC_136057.1:467680315-468280315 GCF_964261635.1 Lissotriton helveticus | reverse complement strand
CGTGAGGTCGTTCGGCTCCCATATATTTAACAAACAGCGCCTGGGCTCCGGTATAAGCGATACTCCCTCTGATTGCGATATGGTTCTAATGATCTGCTTCCAGTAATCCGTTAATTTAGGACAATCCCATATGGTATGTTAGAAGATTCCCTCTTCCCCGCAACCACGCAGACAGTAGGGGTGCTCTGCTCTTCCCATTTTATGCAAAGTATATCTAGTGTAGTATGATCTATGTAAGATGCAGAGCTGCACCAGCCTGAGGTGCGAAAGTATGCCCACCTCTCTTGGGGATGCCAATGCCTCCTGCCACTCTGAATCGTCCATATCACCAATATCTTGAGACCATTTTTCTCTTACTAGTTTCATGGGGTCGGGTATGTTATTCACTAATTTACGGTACGTAAGGGAGGCTGCCCTCTTTGGCATATACTCAGTCAGCAACCTATCCTCCATTGGGGATGCTTCTGGAATTTCGGTACCGTGACGCAGGGCTGTCATGAGGGCGTGTCTTATCCGGGAGTACCGGAATATTTCTGAGGGGGCCAGTTCGTATTTCTGCTGCAAATGCTCAAAGGAGACTATCTCTCCTCCCTGCCACATATCTCCCACCGTAGATATCCCAATATCATCCCATCTATCAAATCCCTTACAATTTCAAAGTCTGCCTAGCCGTTTCGTGTCCCACAGTGGAGTTAACTGGGTCAGTACTCCCCGCCATCCCAGTTTTGCCTGTGCTGTATGCCACAACCCCAGCGTATGACGCAACGGACCAAACATTGTCGAAGTTACTTTCTCGTCATATAGGGGGGTAAGCATAGCTCTCATGCCCAGTTGCGCCCTGTCTGCCTTAAATGCCGGATCCTCCTGCGAGATATGTACCCATTGAATAATCACTTTTAGTAGCGCCGCCCAGTAGTAAAGTTGTAAGTTGGGGAGTGCTATCCCCCCCGTCATACCATCCTCGCACCAACTTAGTCTGTGCTATACGTGCAGGCTTATTACTCCACAGAAGATTAGAAACCTGTGCCGAAATAGCCTTAAAGTAAGAAGGCAGCATTGGGTATGGTGTATTCTATTCTCCAGAACGTATAGGAATCGGGGCAGGGCCATCATTTTAAAAAGTGCTGCCTTCCCCAACAAGGTCAGTGGCAGTGTCCCCCAATGTCGCACGTCTCGCTTGAGCCGTTCCAACGACGGTCGCAAATTCTTATTTAAAAATTCCCTATAGTCAGCAGTGACATAGATACCTAAATACTTAAACGTACTGCAAAACTTAAAACGCTCCTGTTTCCGGTCATCTAATTCACTCTCTTTTCTTTGACCCTGGCCTTTTCTCTCTTACATCTGCCTCCTGAGAATTAGTAGCAATCTAGCGCGGGGACACACTGTTCTTAGTGTAGCCAGGCGCTCTAGAAATGGTTTTATTATTATTATAATTATTATTATTATTACTGTCCGCCATCTGGAGCAGGCAATTTTTAGGGATATAGTGTGGGTTAAGACCAATTTATGGTATATCCGGACGCCTTGCCATAAGCCGCACAGATATCTAGGAAGGCCAGTATAGAGCGTCTCGGTAAGGCCAAATATAATAAAATATCGTCAGCGTACAGGGACACTCGATCTTCCCAGCTGTCTGACCATTGGTTTGGTGTACAAGAGCTTAACCCAGGAACAGAATTTTGGACCTAACCCTAAATGTTGCAATACTGCAAAGAGAAAGGTCCATTTGACCATGTCAAATGCCATATGAGCATCTAGCGATAGTACCACTGCCGGTTCCTGCACGTAGTTTGCGCGCGCAAGAACACTGTGTAATCAGATTAAGAGCCGTGTTCCTCCCTGGCATAGAGCCCGACTGATCTGGGTGTACAAGTTTTGACAGATGTGGTGTGAGTCGATTTGCCAATAGCTTTGCAAGGATTTTCGCCTCGCAATTTATTAGGGAGATAGGCCGATAAGAGGTGCACTTGTCCGCAGGTTTCCCTGGTTTCAGAACAGCCACTATGGTGGCCGTGGAAAAGCATTTTTTGATTTGCTAATAACTTTAATGTCGTTTGACGAATCTTTGCGAAATGCTTCAAAAAAAAAGTCTATCCAGGTCAGCTCCTATCCTGAAAGTTTGGGAGTCATTCGTCAAGCGGGGGCTGAGAAAAAAGGCGGGGTCCCAAAAAGCTTTTTCCCCATGTTAATTTTCATGGGAAATTTTGCGACGAGCTACAGCCCGAACTTCTGAACAGAATTTCCCCAAATTTGGCAGAAAGGTAGTGCTTGGATCAGAAAGCGACCTTTTCTTTAAATGGTGTAAATCCGTTTAGTAGGTGCTGAGAAATTAGGAAATACAGTTTTGATATCTGGGCGGAGCCTAAGTCCCGTGCACAAGCTTCACTGTGATTGGATGCCAACATTCCAAACCAGGAAGTGTTGGCAGCCATCTTGTGCCTCGGTAGAAGCGAGTCACTAGAAAACAGAGAAACAAAGGTATAAAACAAGAGAAGGGGGCAGGGTAAAACACCCTGACCCCCTAGGCCTGCTCAGGGGGTCCCAGAAGGACCCCTAGGGCCCCAATAAGATTTAGTTTTTTTTTATTTCAGCACGCTTGCACAATGGTGCAGGGAGGGGGCGGGGCCTGACATAGCAAGTGTGCAAACGCACCCCTGGCACATTGTAAATTGGGGGATTAAGTCCCCTTAAATCCTGAGGGTCTCTGGGGGCAAACTTGTCAACAAGGTACCTCCAAAATGCGCCAGGGAGCTGCGTTGCAGAGAGGTGTTGAGAGGCCACGCCCCTTTTTACACCTCTCTGCAACGCAGCTCTCTGGCGCTTACTGGAGGTAGCTTGTGGGCTAGTTGGCCCCCAAGGACCCTCAGGACTCAAGGGGATGTAATCCGCCAATTTACAATGCTCCAGGTAGAGCGTTTGCACAGTGGTGCAGGGAGGGGGCGTGGCCTGATGTGACAAGTGTGCAAAAGCACCCTGTGGCACGTTATAAGTTGGGGGATTAAGTAACCTTGAATCCTGCGGGTCCATGGGAGCCAACTAGCCCACCATGTACCTCCAGTAAGCGCCAGGGAGCTGCGTTGCAAAGAGGTGGTCCAAGGCCACGCCCCCTTTCTCACTACTCTGCAACACAGCTCTGTGGTGCTTACTGGAGGTAGCTGGTGGGCTAGTTGACCCCCAGGTACCCTCAGGACTCAAGGGGATGTAATCCGCCAATTTACAATGCTCCAGGTAGAGCGTTTGCACAGTGGTGCAGGGAGGGGGCGTGGCCTGATGTGACAAGTGTGCAAAAGCACCCTGTGGCACGTTATAAGTTGGGGGAGTCCCTCAGGACTCCAGGCGACTTAATACCCCAACTTAAAACGCGCCACAGGGCACGTTTGCAAACGTGTCACATCAGGCCACGCTCCCTCCCTGCACCACTATGCAAACACTACCCCTGGAGCGTTATAAATTGGGGGATTAAACCCCCTTGAGTCCTGAGGGTCCCTGGGGCCAACTAGCCCACCAGCTACCTCCAGTAAGCACCATAGAGTTCCCTAGTGTATGTAGGTGTTTTCACTGTAGTCAAAGTGTCTTTTAGCATAGCACTGGCTCCGGTCCTGGTTAGTCAGAGTCAGTTACCACCAGTACCCGTCAGTAAAAATTTGGGGGCACAGGAGGACTTTCTGCTCCTCTGTTGGCTCCTGCACTTTTGTTAATCTTTCTCGACTTCTGTTGACTCTTTCAGCATTTGTCTTGCTTCTTTCTGCGCTTTTGTTCCTCTTTCTTCACATGTCCTACCTTTGTAGGCATAGTTAGAAATTAGCATTTAAAAAAACAGTGAAATTCACTGAAAAAACCATAGGTTTCAGGCAAGTCATATTTAGAAATTAGCATTTAAAAAACCATTGAAATTCACTGAAAACAACATAGGTTTCAGGCACGTTATAGTTAGAAATTAACATTTAAAAAACCTTAGAAATTCACTGAAAAAACCATAGGTTTCAAGGATGTTATAGTTAGTTGGACATTTCACTAGTACAAAACCATAGAAATTCCCCCCGTTATAGTTAGTTCAGCTAACTATAACTTACCTATGAAGGATTTTGGTTTTTATTAACCAGCCTCAGATTAGACATTTTGCATAGATCCCTGAGCTTTCCGGAGGTGAATGATTGGACAAGATTACTCTGTAAATGAACATTTGATGATCTGTCGACTCAGTCGTCCATTCATGTCCTGTTTTTTTTGCACTTTTTATGCGATACCCAGGAAAAGATGGATTGTTCCAGTGTTAAAGAGTATGGAACTAAGACAATGCCGCCCTGCATTTTTGGCAATCCAGAAATTGGATAATATTTTTACAGTTGCTTCTGTTTCTGCCTTTTTAAAAGCTGTTTTTAGATTCCGAAAATCCATTGTAATATGAATTTTAATATGTACGTTTTTTATAATGTACGTAACCTTTCTGATATTTTAAAAATTGTATTTTGATTGTGATTAATTAATTGTACTTTCATGGTTATTATCTGTGTACAATAACCAAATAAAGTTATTTGAATTGAATTGACTATTAACATATGGCTTCAAGCGTTTTTGCGTACCAACGATTCTGCAAAAAGTATTGCGAAATCACAGTCTGCGGCACAGTATTTGCGATAATCGCAAATACCGTGCCCGCAAAATGCGAATTCGCAACTTGAGATGTAGCAAAATATCGTAAATTGCGCTTTTTCGAAAATCGCAATTTTGCACTTCTCAATTACCACCAACTCTGAGCAGGTGGTAGCCAGGTGCTACCTATTTAAACAGGCCCAGAATGTCACTGGGGCTTCCCACCATGGCCGGCTTTTATGTGATAGCCAGGAGGCTGCTTATCAGAGATGCTGCACAGAGAAGGGGACGCCAGGAAAGAATCTACAGAGCACGCATCATGCTCTTCCAGCGGACCGAGGAGGACATCCATGTGAACTACAGGCTGCACCCAGACAGCATCCTGTATTTGATAGAGGAGCTGACACCCATACTTGAACACCCCACACACAGGGCACACACCATTCCCACCCATGTCCAGGTTCTGTGCACACTGCACCTCCTGGCATCAGGGAGTTTTCAGGGGGTGATAGCCTCAGCAGGAGGGGTCTCTCAGAGTGCACTTTCGCGCTTCTTCCACGCTTTCCTTGATGCAATGGTTCAGAGGCTGCATCACCACATCAAATTTCCCAGCACACAGCAGGCACTAGATCAGACCAAGCAAGAATTCTAATAGCCCAATTCCCCCATGTCATTGGCTGCGTAGATGGGACTCATGTCGCACTGTCACCCCATCACAGAATGAGTATGTGTTTTGGAACAGAAAGTCATATCATTCCCTGAACATCCAGGTAGTGTGCAAAGCAAAACATATAATCACAGATATTGTGGCAAAATACCCAGGAAGCAAACACAACTCATTCATGTTTCGCCACTGTGGATTAAATCACAGACTCACTAATGGCGAGTTTGGAGAGGGCTACCTGCTAGGTAATTGCATGGCTCACAAACACACAACCAGTAAAGGTTTGAACTGGCAAGAACGTATTTAACATAAAGCTACTTTTACCCTGCAGGTGACAGTGCGTATGTTGTACGTGACTACATCCTCACACCGTACCTGAATCCGGCCACAGCAGCTGAGCGGAGGTACAACAGAGCCCACAGAGCCACACACTGTGCTATTGAGAGGACCTTTGGAATCCTTAAGAGCCGTTTCTGCTGCCTCCATAAGAGTGGAGATGCGCTACAGTACAGCCCTGAGACATGTTGCAAAATCGTGGTTGTCTGTGCAATGCTACACAACATCACTACCAAGAAGGGCACCCCAGTGGATCTGACAGATTCAGACACATCAGATGAGGAGGAACCAGCTCCACAATGCAGACCAGCAGGTGGTGCAGGGGTGGCTGCCGGGCGCCTGAGACGAGATGAGATCACACAGAACTATTTCTAGGTGAGTAATGAGGACACAATGCCACAGAATGGTGTTTAACTATGATGTTCATTTCCTTTACTGTAGGAATACATCTGTCACACAGCGTGACTTTATTGTTAATGCTTGTACATGTTTGTGCCACAGTGCTAGAATTGTCATCAGGCAATGAGTCCATATGGAATATGTTGCTTCACACATAGCCATGAGTCCCTGCTGTCTCCTAACCTCCTACGTGCACGCCCTGTTGCCCCTCGCTCAGGCTGCACACTGACCTCACTGGAGTCATCACCTACTCTCCCCTGGCGCGCACTCCAGCATCTATCTGCTGGAAGTGATGGAGTGATGCTGCTCCTGCTGGACTGTTCATCCGTATCCAATGTGCCAAGAGTCCCTATGCCACCTGTGGCAGCTGCGCGCATCTGGTCCACGGCATGTGTCACCTGCACCAGGCCCCTACCCACATCCTGGCAGCAGTGGGCCATTTCATGCTGCATACTGACACGTCTTCGGGCCAGCAGGGATGTGACGGTTGACAGCTCTTGTGTACAAGTCCAGCCGGGTGTGAAGACAATGTTTCTCCCAGCGTGTGGCTGCCCTGTCTCTCCTTATCTCCCTGCACAGTCCTTCCAATGCACCTGTCATGGCCATTACTCCAAGCCGCAACTCTGTCATGTTGTGATTGTGTGCTGCTAGTTGGAGCTGTATGGACCTCATACCTTTCACTTGCAGGCACTGTGCTTTCAGCATGCTGCCTTCAAAGCCAGAGAACACCGTGTCTTCATCGACAGGAGCATTGCTGGTGGAGGGCCGTGCCCTGCGTCTTGACCCACTCCCATCTCTAGGTTGCACAGGAGACTGTGGTGTCTGCTGTCCTGAACGCTCCCTCTGGACTGGCTGTGCCTCTCCTGCTGTGTCTGTTGCCTCTGCCTCCAGCAGTGGTAGTTGTGACACTATGTGGCGCCGTCTGCCTGGCGCAGGGTCTGCTTGTCTTGCTGCTCCCTGCTCCTCCTGCCCTGCCTCGTCCTCATTTTCTGGTGTGTCCACCCCTTCTGCCACGGTTTCCTGTGTTGTTGGTGGTGCTGTGAATTTAAATGCACACATTAATTCTGTGTCCTGTCTTGCATTTGGTTTGTATTAAAGTTTACAATTTTCTATTCACATTAGTACTGTCTGTTTTATCCATTTCCTGAATGAGACATCTCTATTGCCCCGTGCTATGTCTCACTGGTACAGGTATCAATGCATGTGACTACATCTCCCATAATGCAATTTTGGGTGTGCTTGTGGACATGTACTGGAGTTACACTCAGGTTGGGTGTCTGGGGGTGTGAGTGGGTTGGGTATGTATCAGGGGTTTTGGCATGCATCTTACCTTGTTTGGTGTCTGTGTGCTCGGAGCTGTCCAGGTCAGACTTTCAGGCTGAAGGGTGCCCTCCACCAGCTCCTCCAGGCGTTGGGTTTGGTGCTGTTGACGTCCCACCTCCGGTCGTTTTGGCCTCGGACAATCTTGTAGCCACCCTCTCCTTTGACCTTTGCCGCATGTCGTACCACCTTTTTATGAGGTCTTCGACTGTGCGGTGTGTGACGCCAATTGCATTCACTTTTTCCTGGATGTCACTCCATATTTTTCTTTTTCTTGCCTCTGGCCCACGTAGTGAATTTTTTCCAAATAGGAGGTCATGGCTGCTGACTATTTCCTGGGTGAGTACCTCCAGCTGCCTCTCACTGAATTTTTGTTTCCTCTTTCTGGGATTTTCTTCATGCTGCTTCTCAGTCCCCTGGGACTCCATTACTCCTGCTTTCAGTTGCTGAGCACAAACCTCCAACCCTCATCACAGGCTCTCACTCTGCTTCTGGCTTTAACTCAGCTGCTGGCAATCGGGTGCAGCATGGGCAGACACACTTCCTGGTTGTGATGTCATCATTCTGCACCTGAATTGCCGATTCCCGGAATTGCGATTCCTTAATAGCGATTACGCAATTAAGGATTCGGAACTCGAGTAATCGCTATGTGATTCCGCAAATGTTTGGAAATCACAATTTTTTTGCGATATTTTATCTACATCGGAATTTGCGATTCTGAAAATGCGATTTGTGGAAAATCGCAATTTTAGATTCACAAATTCTTTTTTACCTACATAAGGCCCTTGCATCTTTCGCCAACAAGCACTCACTTTACTGTACCCGCAAAACAACTAGTCCTGAAGTGGCACATATGCACATCAACTTCAAAGCTTTGAATAATCATATAATCATTCATGTGTATGACCTCTAATGCATCATATAACTAAATATTTTCTCAACAGATCCCACAGCAACACATCATATACTATTGCAACAATTGCCAGAGCTAGACATCCTGAGTAGAATCTAAGATTAATCTGCCCATGCAACCTTAGAAGAATGACCTCTCCTAAAGCCAGTGACTCATCTCATACAAACCACATCACATATGCTCCCTGAACCGTAGGTCTTCAGTCTCTAATGTAACTTCCATAATTGACTTAATTGAATACCTTGCCCTTCATGCCAAACACTCACAAAACGTGGTTCTGCACATAATTTCACGATATTACCACTAGACCATTCTCAATCTCAATACGACAGAAAAAAACAGGTTTGGGGTTGCCTTTATCCAAAAAGAGTTCCTTAAATACAAATGGCTTTACCCCATATCTCCTCCTCGTTCCAGTGCCTCACTGGGAATCACACATATTGAAATACTGCATCTAAACTACTAAAGCTCAAATCCTGTACCATGGATAATGCAGCAAACTTCATTTTATTGATGACTTCCTTAATTATAGCAGTGATCATTTCATCTCCTCAAGTGATCAGATTTTCATGGGAGATTTCAAAATCTGCTGGGCAAAAGAACAAGCCTGCCATACATCCCTGCTCCATTTCTTTCTTTTAAATAACAACATTGTATTGTCCCGGCCCACTATACGGGCTCTAACAATAAACCAATTTTCATGAAGAAACACCACATACACATCTTTAACCCTCAGACCACTTCCTCAGTCCTTTGAAAATACTGACATTAATACATGCTCTCCATGCTAAATAAAAGTCAGAAATAGTAACAGCTAGAGATATCAGAACCATTGACATAAAAGCACTGGCAAAGCCAAACAATCTGGCTTTTAATGTGCTAACATATGGAAACACAAACATACATCTGTGTCATCTTTACTTATGCATGGGGGCCTAGGATCCCACAGCATTACACTACGCACCAGTCTTTAAACTACATTGTTCCGTATTCATTATTAAATGCCTCGCATTTGCCTTAAACAAACGACAAATTGTAGCACCGTAATTAAGTTGACTTGCGTCTTTGCCTGTAAATAATTTTTACCTGTATCTGTCGGTGAATGATTATTGGATAGTATGTTCTTGAATTCTGCTTTAGAGTTTATCAAATATATAAGAGCCACTAATGTGCACCAAATCAGTAGCTCAGACTGGTATCTTTGGGACTTCTTTTATTAGTAAACTGACTGAGTCTACCATGGACGTAAATCAGTGGATAAACAGTGAAAAATGTATTATGTTCATCTGCAGGGGAAGTGAAGCATTCCGGACCGAGTATAGCATTTCATCTCATTCCACATACCATGGTCATGGAATCAAGACTAAAAGACTTAATATTATCGTTTCATTTCAATGTCGCCTTACCATGATGAATGTTCTCCTCTATTTGCGTTTTGCTAATATTTTGTAGCCTTTTTCCAGAAAAGTATTGGAAGCTGGACAAATCAAAAGTACTTACAGTCCCCTGAGAAAAATATTCCTTGATGTATCAGCTGGACTATTTGAATGAATCCAGAGTTGAATATTTTCTGTTAATAATTTCATTGGCTAATATTCTGAGGTACACATGAAATGCCCCTAATCAATGCACAAACGTATACTACTTCCATTTTAGCCAACACAGTCAGTAGCCGTTTGTCCTTATATTGCTTTAAATAGCTGAACCTCCAGAACAGCTCTTCGTCTTCAAATACAATTTCTAAGTAAGGCTTGCCACCAAATCCTGATAACCATTATAAACTAATGTGGTAACCCACGATACGCCAACTGACCTGGGTATAACGTGATACAAAACACAAAGTTGTCCTAATGGCACTTCTCAATTAGCAGCAAATGCTGAGAAGCCAAAACACATATAGTTTGCCATAACAAGTGGAGCACATTACTCATTGTGAGAGAGCAAAATATCATTAGTATACATAAATACATTTAATATTGTAATTGACGGCTGCTTAAGAAATGGGTGTAAAAAAAGGTGCTCAAGTGCAAGCTGAATAATAGAGTGAAAGAATCAAGAATATCTCATGAGAAAACATTTGTATCTTCTTTGAACAATGGCTAATGTGTCTTTAGATTATGTAGACCAGAGTGTTGTGGCCTGTGGAAAATCTAAATACACAATTAAAGAGGAGGGACAAATGGTTACACGGACCAGGGAGGTCCTCATCCTCGGCTCTAATCCTTCAGCCTGGGACGACTCCTGGTGGCCGACGGCACTGGGGGCAGCCCCGACACCCACGGACCACGCACGCAACCTGGGAATCATCCTCGACTCAACGCTCTCAATGACCAAGCAAGTCAATGACGTCTCCTCCTTCTGATTCAACACCCTCCGCATGCTCCGTAAGATCTACAGATAGATCCCGACAGATACAAGAAAGACAGTCACCCAGGCCCTCGTCAGCAGCAGACTCGACTACGGAAACGCCCACTACGCGGGAGCCCCGACCAAGCTCATCAAACGACTACAACGTATCCAAAACGCCTCGGCACTACTGATCCTCGACGTACCACGCCATGGCCACATCACCCCCCACCTGAGAAACCTGCACAGGCTCCCCATCAACAAGAGGATATCCTTCAAGCTTCTCACCCACGCACACCAGGCACTCCACAAGACAGACCCAGCCTACCTCAACAGACGGCTCTTCTTCTACATCCCCAACCGCCAGCTATGCTCCGCCGACCTCTCACTCGCCACCGTCCCGCGCATCCGAAGAACAACCACCGGCGGGAAATCCTTCTCCCACCTCGCCGGCAAGACATGGAACACCCTCCCACTGAGCCTACGACAGACCCAAGACCTGCTGACCTTCAGGAGGATACTCAAGCCATGGCTGTTCGCCCCCCCCGCGCCTTGAGACCCTCTCGGGTATGTAGTGCGCTTTACAAATGATTGATTGATTGATTGATTGTGTCGACGTTTCAACCCAACTTATGCGTGGAGGGTTAGTGTAGACCTCGGCTCACGGGTCTTCTTCAGGGCAAAGAAAATGAGTGATGCAATCTAAATTTAGAGAAAATAAATAATTAGATAAACTCTCCCTGGTAGTGGAATTCTCTTAACGAAGAGAAAAAGGTTCATACTGACCGCTTATGGAGCCTCGAGGGGTCAAAGATGGCTTGATGTCCAATTTTGTCTGAATGAAAAATCACCTCAGTTAGAGTCTGGTGCCCCACCAGGTCCAATAGTAGGGGTGACCACTGTATTAATGTAAGATGTCACTGCCCGTAGGTATAATGGTGAACAAAACACCTTGATCCTCAGTTGGACTAGATAAAAAGATTTTTTTTAATCCTATTTAAATTATAAACGGGTTTCTACCTACCTACCTAATTCACAATCAAATGTGCGTAGTGAACTGCTCAGGCCCACATATATCAGTGAGTGGAAGGCATCCCCGTGTTGCTCTAGATGTCACTGCCCATAGGTGATTGAATCATCTTGTTGCTCTGTTAAACAGGATAAAATAAGGCAAATGAGTGTCCCCTGTCATAATTCAAAAAAGGGGTTTAACTATAAGGACGACTATCAAATGTTCCGCTTACCTATTACACTGCTCGGCTCCGCATACATCCTAATAGCCAGGATTGAGTAATAATATATTTAAACATTTTGGAGCTCCCATCCAGTATGAAGGTTAGGCCTCTTGGTTCTATAATTCATTAGATAAGGTGCATAAGAGGGTTACTAAACCAGGCCGCCCTCCACTCATACAGTTACTCAACACACAGGCCTGATTTTGATGTATACACAGAAACTTATTCTATTCTTAAATCCATGAGTATCAACTGTACTTCCTTGGAACGATATGCTTATACTGTTTCAGTCATACCCCATGTATGTGTATGATTATTCAAAACAATATATATTATTCCTAAAGATATTGTAGAAAATACTGGCACATTAGTCATGCACAGTATAAAACAATATGGAAAAAATGTGAGGTGGGTCATAAAGTGCCTCACGTAAGCAACCACCATAGAGCTGCTGGTAGGTACTCACCAGTGTGCTCGCTTTATCATCATCGACACTTTCAATCCACGGCATGTTTATACCATTTTAAGTTGAATGGCCGACATGTTTCATTGTCTTACTTTTTTGCGGCAACTTTATCAGGCTGCCAGGAGGATGCCTACCAGCAGTTCACCAGGATGAGAGGAGTGTGGAGTTGACGCCCGGTCCCGGCGGTACAGGCGTTTTCCTGCTGCCTTATGGCAACTTGTGGGATAAGCCATTCCTCGTGAACTGCTGGTAGGCGTCCACCTGGCACCCACCTGGTCAAGTATCATTGAGGTGGAGACATATCCCTGTGCCCTGATGAAATTGCTGCAAAACTGTAAGGCAATGAAACATGTCGGCCGTTCAACCTAAAATGTCTAAACATGCTGTGGTTTTAATTGGGTGTGAACACTAGACAAAGATTAAATACATATGATAGGTGCTCACAACCTATTTGTAAGGGAGAGGGTCTTAGGAGGATAATAATGGCCAATAGTCGTTCGTAGTTAGTGGATCGTTGTTTATTTCACGATCAACAAAAGAAACAGCTAGTTCGTTCAGTCTCTGACTACACAACAAAGAGCAAGAAGCGAGGTCCTCAAGTTTCTTTCACTTGGTCCGGGACTTCTTGACTTGGGTCCGCATCTCGGCGTCATGAAAAACAAGGAAAACACAAACCGACCATTACTGTCACATCCGAGTGCTTCACTGATAAGGAGGGCGGGAAAGGGGGAGTGATGAGTTACCGGGGCCCGACACCAAACATAATTATTGTTTTCACTGCGTTTTGTCCCAAGGAAAACAGAATTACCGGGAGTGAGACACACAGTGGGGGTACCGGGTCCTCCCTCAGTCCTCCCTTATCGGTTCCCACCCTGTGAGACAAACAATCCCCTCAAACGGCCCCGTACCTTGTCCAGCCACACTTCCCCAGAAGTGCGGCAGGGCGGCTCGTGGTGACGGTGGCCTCCAGGTGTATTCCCTTCGTCTACTTCTCGTCCTGGCAACGCGTCTGCTTCTCGTCCTGGAAATGCGTCTGCTTCTCGTCCTGGAAATGCGGCTGCTTCTCGTCCTCGCAAGTCGTCGGCTTCTCGTCCTGGCAACGCGTCTTAAACGGCGATCAGCTCCCGATTTCCTTCTCCGGCTTTCGCGCTGTGTTGTTCCGGGAACTCCTCTTTATCGGCCCCCTCGGGTGCTGATAGGTCGGAATCGCCCGACGTCAGAGGAGCGGAGACCGCCTCCACCGGGGAGATCCAAGCTGCGTTAAAGGGACCGTAGGGTTCCTGAGGACGGGGCAGAAAGGAACAACAGTTAAGGTCCCCGCCCAGTTCCACGCTGATACAAGAGGCTCCGTGACACATCCCACCCCCGGGATTTCCACGATCGGGGGAAATAGGAAAGCGGGAGAGAAAGTCAACATTCCCCTGATCAGCTCCCTTCCGGTGACGGACCTCGATTTGAAAGGGCTGCAGGGCCAAGAACCAGCGCAGAATACGCTCATCATGTCCCCGATTACGCTGGAGCCAGGTGAGGGGAGCATGGTCCGTGTACAAAATGAAAGGACGACCCTCCAGATAATACCGCAGTTTTCCACCCCCCACCGAACAGCCAAGCACTCCTTTTCTATGGTAGAATAGACCTGTTCGCGGGGAAACAGTTTCCTACTAATGAACAAAACAGGCTTCTCCTGCCCATTCTCGTCAAGTTGGGACAGAACTGCACCAATACCAACCCCAGATGCGTCGGTCTGCAAATGAAACGGTTTGCAGAAGTCCGGGGAAATCAATACAGGGGAGGAGGTGATAGCGTCCTGTAAGGCCCGAAAGGCAGCTGTTTCTGTCGGGGACGGGACAGGCAATTTAGTAGAAGAGTAGGCCTTCCGTAGGAGGTTCGTTAGGGGTCCTGCGAGATCTGCGAACTGTGGGATAAACCTACGATAGTACCCAACCAACCCAATAAAGGCTCTCAGTTCCTGTTTTGTGGTAGGGTAAGGCACAGCTTGTATTGCTTCCACTTTCTTGGTCTGGGGTTGTATCAGACCATTCTCCAGGACATAACCAAGATAATTGACTGACTCATAGGCAACCCTGGACTTCTTAGCATTGATGTGGAGGTTTGCTTTGTATAGGCTGGACAGAATGTTGTCCAGGTGAGAGAGATGGTCTTCCCATGTCTTGCTAAAGACGACAATGTCGTCGAGGTATGCTGACGCGTACTGTAGGTGAGGAGCCAGCAGGGTATCCATAGCCCTTTGAAAGGTTGCTGGCGCTCCATGCAACCCAAAGGGGAGGACGGTGAAGTGGTAATGGCCAGAGGGGGTAGAGAAGGCAGTCTTTTCCCTATCTGAAGGGGCCAAAGGTATTTGCCAATACCCCTTGGTGAGGTCGATGGTGGTGATATATCGGGCCTCACCAAGGCGTTCCAACAGCTCATCCACCCTGGGGAGCGGGTAGGCATCCTGTTTGGACACCCGGTTCACCGCTCGGAAGTCTATGCAAAACCGGATGCTGCCATCCGGTTTTGGCACAAGAACTACTGGCGAACACCAGTTGCTACGCGACGGGACGATTACACCCGAGCGTAACATGTTCTCAACTTCATTCTGAAAGGCCGGACGTCTAGGTTCTGGGATTCGGTATGGTTTTTGTTTCAGCACAACTCCAGGGGGTGTAGGAATGGTGTGTTCGGCTAGGTGTGTTTTTCCTGGTTGGTCAGAAAATACACTCTTGTGGCGAAGAAGTAGAGAAATAACCTCGTCTTTTTGTCTCAGGGGGAGGTTCTGATTAATGGGGGTATCGTATACAGTATGAGGAGATGGAGAAGCGGAGGCGACCGTGGAGACCGATTGAGGGGGCTTCCCAAACCATTTCTTCAATAGATTGATGTGATACATTTGTTTTTTTTTGTCCGGATACCTGTATCAAATAGGTGGTACGCCCTATCCTTTTAAGGATCTTGAATGGTCCCTGCCATTCTTTCCGCATCTTGTGTGTGGAGCTGGGTAGCAGGACCAGAGCCCAGTCCCCTACGTTCAGTTCCCTCCATTTTTTCCCTCGATCGTAGAAGGTCTTTTGCTTGGCCTGGGCCACGGCTAGATGGTCATGGGCTAGGGTTCTTAGCTTGTGGAGACGAGTTTGTAGCTGACGCGTATAGTCCAACAGTGCTTCCGCTTCTTGGGCCCCTTCCCTTTCCCAGCTATCTTTAGTGATCTCTAACAGTGTTCTAGGTTTAGGACCGAAAAGCAGCTCGAATGGGGAAGTCCCTAGGCTGGCCTGGGTTTGGCTACGTAAGACAAAAAGGGCTAGCGGTAGTAGCTGGTCCCAGTTTTTACCATCCTCAGACAGTAGTTTTTTTAGGGTGAGCTTTAGGGAGCCGTTGTAACGCTCAACCAAAGCCATCTGTCTGGGGATGGTAGACAGACGTCTTTATGTGTTTTATTCTCAGTTGGGCACATACTTGCTTCATAAGGCAGGACACAAAAGGAGTCCCTTGATCGGTAACGATCTCCCTATGGAATCCCATTCTGGAGAACACTTCCACTAATCTTTGGGCTATTGCCGCAGAGGTGGCTACCCAGAGGGGAAACGCCTCCGGATAGCGGGTGGCATAATCCACCAACACAAGTGCGTATTGGTGTCCTCTACCTGACTTGGGCAAAGGACCGATGAGGTCCATACCGAGGCGGTCAAATGGAGTGCCTATAATAGGTAAAGGGTTCAAAGGTACCAGGGGAGGTACGTAGGGATTTCGCTTTTGACATATTCTGCATTCTTGACAATATTTTTGTATCTGGGCATACACCCCTGGCCAAAAGAAATGCTGCAGAATGGCCTGTCCTGTTTTTTCTGCCCCTGAATGACCAGCTAAAAGATGGGCATGTGCAAAAAACAGTATTTGCTCTCTAAAACTTGTGGGCACCAACAACTGGGGAGTCGCATCAGCCTTGGCCAGTCTATAGAGCAGACTGTTTTTCTCTATAAATGTGGGATAAACCCGGGTAAGTGGGTCCTGATCTTCACGGGCTTTGTTCCATGCATTAGTGAGGCTGGCATCGTTTAACTGTGCGGTGCGAAAATGGGTATCTCTCGCCCAGGGTTCCGGTAAAAGAAGATTATCATACGTTGGCCCCAGGGGCTGTAATACGTCTAACATAAGGGAATGGAAGGAGGGGTTGTCGGTCCCTATGATGACTGGTTCTGGGAGCTCGGATAAGACCCCTACCTTCACCACAGTCCCCCTCCCTGAGTCGCTATAGAGAGTGACGGTAGCTAAGGGGTATTCCCTAATATCCCCATGCACACACCTGATGTGAACCGAGTGGCCTGGGATTAGATCAGACTCCTTAATTAACAACTGCTTTACAACGGAATGTTTACAGCCTGAGTCAAGTAGGGCTCTCACAAGAAAGCCATTGATGGTCACACTTACATAGAAGGTTCTCCCCGTTTCCTGTGCAAAAAGAATGGAGCGAGGGCATAGCTCACGTCCATGGGCTCGACTTCCTATTCTTTCTTTTTTCTGCAAAAGCGAGCTATATGGCCCCATTCACCGCAATCGTAACATTGGGGTCCTGAATTCACTGGCATATCCGCTCTCTGGAAACGGGGACGAAAAACCTCTGGTAGCCCCTTTACTGTTTTTTTGTCTGTTTTCGCAGTAGGTATGTTTTTTTGATGTTTTTCAGGTTCTTTAACGTAAGGACGCCCCTGTGCTCTAGTATAACAAGTGGCCATTTCTATGGCGTGTTCGAGCGTAAGGCCTGCGTGTTGTTTCAGCCAATGCTGAGTGCCATAAGGCAGGGCCTCCAGAAATTGCTCGAGGTAAATCTTCTCCATAACTGCGTCCATGTTGGCTTTGTGTGGCTTAAGCCAAAGATCAGCGGCTTCCTTTATTTTATAGAACAATGTCTTGGGCAGGTCCCCCTGGGCTCCCCGTTCTTGGTGAAAACGTAACGATGTGTTTCCTCATCCACCCCTAAGCGGTCTAGGATGTACTGTTTGACAACAGCGTATGCACAAGTACCATCACGATTCACCATTTGGTACGCTGCTTGTGCTTCTCCAGTCAAGAGGGGGGAAAGATAAAATGGCCATCTGTCTCCCGGCCATGCACTCGCCCTGGCCGCTCTCTCGAAATTTAGGAAGAAGGCCAAGGGTTCGTCCCCCGGAGCAAACTTTTGTAGGGGGACCACGGTACCAGGAGGGGGTGCGGTTGGCCTGCCCTGTCCCAATACAGTCAGAAGTTGTGTCTGCCCCTCGGCCAACCGGAGTAGGCTTTCAGACTGGTTTTGCATGGCCTGAGTAAAGGTTGTACGGTCCGCCTCTGCTTGTGTGGCGGTTTGTCCGACAGCCCATTCCAGTTTCTCTTGTCCCTCCTTCATCTGTTGGATGACTGCTTCCATCCTGTATCGGATGGTGGCTCGCTCCCTCAACTCCTATCTGGCTCGCCACTTGTAAGGGAGAGGGTCTTAGGAGGATAATAATGGCCAGTAGTCGTTCGTAGTTAGTGGATCGTTGTTTATTTCACGATCAACAAAAGAAACAGCTAGTTCGTTCAGTCTCTGACTACACAACGAAGAGCAAGAAGCGAGGTCCTCAAGTTTCTTTCACTTGGTCCGGGACTCCTTGACTTGGGTCCGCATCTCGGCGTCATGAAAAACAAGGAACACACAAACCGACCATTACTGTCACATCCGAGTGCTTCACTGATAAGGAGGGCGGGAAAGGGGGAGTGATGAGTCACCGGGGCCTGACACCAAACATAATTATTGTTTTCACTGCGTTTTGTCCCAAGGAAAACAGCATTACCGGGAGTGAGACACACAGTGGGGGTACCGGGTCCTCCCTCAGTCCTCCCTTATCGGTTCCCACCCTGTGAGACAAATAATCCCCTCAAACGGCCCCGTACCTTGTCCAGCCACACTTCCCCAGAAGTGCGGCAGGGCGGCTCGTGGTGACAGTGGCCTCCAGGCGTATTCCCTTCGTCTACTTCTCGTCCTGGCAACGCGTCTGCTTCTCGTCCTGGAAATGCGTCTGCTTCTCGTCCTGAAAATGCGGCTGCTTCTCGTCCTCGCAAGTCGTCGGCTTCTCGTCCTGGCAACGCGTCTTGAACGGCGATCAGCTCCCGATTCCCTTCTCCGGCTTTCGCGCTGTGTTGTTCCGGGAACTCCTCTTTATCCGCCCCCTCGGGTGCTGATAGGTCGGAATCGCCCGACGTCAGAGGAGCGGAGACCGCCTCCACCGGGGAGATCCAAGCTGCGTTAAAGGGACCGTAGGGTTCCTGAGGACGGGGCGGAAAGGAACAACAGTTAAGGTCCCCGCCCTGTTCCACGCTGACACAAGAGGCTCCGTGACACAATTTTAATGGGGAGTTCAGGTGGCTCTTTGTTGCACATTACTGGGCGTAATGGTAGTTAGCTCCATTATATAGGTTTCACACTTTTCTCAATATTCACATTTGGTTGAGTTAGGTCACTTATTCTTTTGGTCTTGAAAGTGTTTATGACGATAAAGTGAGCACACTGGTGAGTACCTACCAGCAGCTCTGTGGTGGTTGCTTACGTGAGGCACTTTCTGACCCACCTCACATTTTTCCCATATTGTTTTATACTGTGCATGACTCTGAATTCTAACGCCTGACATTTGGGGTCTTTAGTTTTCCAGATGATATAATAACTAAAAAACATATTTTTAGACTTTGAGGATTAAAATTAACACAGATAGAAAGAAAATTAAATTTGTGAAGGACCACGTTTGCTATAATATTTATGTTAAATCTACTGAGACAATTTCAGTTTTTTCTGGCTCTGAACAAAATACCTCATGACAGTTCTGATGATATGCCATTGAGATCAGACTCAAGAAACAGGCACCTTTAATGTTCTAACAGAATCAGCATGCTATTTTGTTTTCTCCAAGAAGAAAGCTATTTTGTTGGGCTATGTGGGAGGACATTCTCAGAAACCCCTTATTCCACCTTTGTCAGGCAAGAGTTTGTTTCCCACTTTTATTCTTGTTTTACATTCATTCTCCTTAATGTTCCTTGCTTTGCACAAGCAAGCTGTTGTAGTATTTTTCAGGGATCATTGGCATTTGCTATGGCTGTAATTTGGTTGGTGGAGGGGCGATGCAGGTACCATGACCTATTCTGAACAGATTTTCCTTCTTGTCCATAGGTCCCTCTTTCACTCTCCTTGTATCATGCTTCTTGAGTGTATCATAGCTGTCATGCAAATCAAAGTAGCTAGGAGCTTTGGTTATACGGAGGAATGGGGAAGTGCTCTGTGACAGGACTCAATGGAAATAAGCACACAACTATACCATCTACTTTCCCTAAGATGGTGTTATAGCAGATGTATTAATTTGAAAATAATGTTTATTTATGTGTTTAGTTAATATAATTAGGCCTCAAAACTCATTTATTGAGCCATCGCCTGCTTGCACTGAAGTTGAAAAAAAAAATGGATTTAAAAAACGACACGAATATGTTTCCTGCATGTATGTTTTTTTCCTCTAACAAACAAAAGAAGGCCTGTCTGTTCTGACATTAATTAGCTGTCCACAGGATGATGGGAAAAATGTATGGTTTTTTTTGATAGCTCTCGCCCACCAAGGTTGCCCCTGGCTGGCATGCTTCATCATCGAGTTCTTTCCGTTCTGCCGCGTAACGGGCGTGCTGCGGCCTACGAAGTACGAGGGATCACGGAGTAGTATAATAAGATAATGAAAATTAATAGGAGTGGGAGGGGTCTTGTGTAGAAGATTAAAAATACCTGCCAATTAGGTTGGTGAATCCTTTCATCTATCCTCTAAGTGGTATGATAACAAAACAGGGATAAAGTGGGAAGTCTAGGTGATAATGTACCTGCCTTGCTATTGGTCTACATGTTTCAGGACTATCCCCAAGGCTTTTTATCAGGACCAAGGAAATTAGCTCTCTGATTCCACCCCTAAGGTAGTGCTCAAATATGACTCTACCACACACTCGGCTTCTAAAAAATAAACATGGATTTATCGCACCTGTTCTGTTGCTTAACACCTACTTTGCATACTGCCTAACACATGTAACTGGCCGAATTTGTGCCTCATGGGTCCTCCGGTGGTAAGGTATGCTTGTAGTCACACTACCACCAAAGCAGCACTTCGTGGTATTAACCTAGGTGATAGAATAATACCCTGAGGTGCTGCTTTGGTGTTAGTATGAATACCTACTAGGCAGGTATTTTTAACCTTCTACACAAGACCCCTCCCACTCCTATTGATGTCTATCATCTTATTAGACTATTCAGTGCTCCCGCGTACTTAGTAGGTCACAGCATGCCCCATTCCGCATGGGAACAGGAAGAACACCATGATGAAGCATGCCACCAAGGGGCAACTATGAATAGAGGTCTTACCCCATCATTGCAACAAGATATGGTGCCCCCACGTATATGCACGAAAGGGGGGGAGATACACACACTGCCCAAGTCAACTGGGAGACCTCGACTCATGGCAGCTGGCTGCCCACAAATGCGCGGTGCAGCTCAAACAACACAATGCCTGCCCCAGTGCCACGAGGCTTCCTCAGATTAGAGCACTGACATCAGCATCCCGGGTCTGTTGGAGTTCCACAACATTCTGCACTGCAGACTCCCTGAGAAGATATGTATATACAAGGGATCCCACGGGGGAGACCTCACCGGGTCCTTCCCTCCATACCAACACTTAGCGCGGTTGCTGCCAGGTGGGCAGGAGAGGGACCCATCAGGCCCGCAGACCATCTCAAATGTGGCCATGACGTCAGCGGTGTTCCTGCTCTTCCCTCACACCCCTCTTCCTGAGATTACCCTCGCTGCTGTGACAGCTCTCTCTCTCTTTCTCTCAGGAGAGGCAGCAGGGGAAAACAGCTGGCTCACAGGAGACCTCTTCTTCCCAAAGGAGTATGGCTTGACTGGACCACAGCACTCGCCCTGTGATGCTGTCGCAAGGGAACAGCATGCACTGATCACGGCTCCACACGCCCTCTCTTACACGAAGCACTCCCCACGCGCTGTCTTCAGGGCAAATATAAAGCACTCTGCAAGCTCTGGCAAGAGGATGAAGGAGCACTCCAGCACAGCTCTCCACTTCCTGGAAGTAGAACTTACGGCAAAACAGGGAGGGGATACATCATCCAGTCCCTGGAGAACAACTGGGGAGCACGAGAGTACGGACCAAGCAGCAGACCAGCACATCAGGGGCCTTGAAGCAAAGTTTCAGCCCTTCTGTTAGTTCAGCAGACCACAGGTCAGCAAAACACGCAGGTCAGTCCAATGGGGGTTCTTCCTGGCAGCATAACAGTTCATTCTGGCAATGTGTAGTTTGAAGAGCCACCAGTGTCTGGTTACAAGTCCATTCAATGTCTACAAACATGAGGTCAGACCCCCTGTACTTATACTCAAAATGTCTTTGATATGGGGGATCTTCAAAGGAAACCTTAGAAGTGCAAATCACTCCCTTTCAACACAGCCCTAGCTCCAGACATACAGTAGGGAGTAAACAAGCCCTCTGTGTGAAGTCAGGACACACAGTATACAAATGAAAGAGCGCCCTGCCTCCCTCTCTCCCAGACCAGGAAGACCATTCATTATGTAGATGAATGCAGATGGAACCCTGTTACACCCAACCCTCCCTGTGTGCTGGCTTTCTGGAAGATATGCACAAAGTCTAGCTGTAAACCAGGCCCGGGTGTGGATTGGAGTCAAACTGCAAATCATATAGTCATAGCACAGAGAAATGCCCACTTTCTAAAAGTGGCAATTCTACAATAGTAATGAAAAATCCACTTACATCAGTAAGCAGAGTTTATCACCACTATTCCAATCATACCAAACATGGCAGTGCTACTCTTTTCAGATCACAAATTACCACTTAAGTACCTTTAAGGGAATTCCAAATGTTAGCCTATGAGAGAAGTAGGCCGCATGGCAGTGAGAAACCAAATAGGCTGTTTCTCACTACCAGGACATGCCACACAATAAAGGCACATGTCACCTACACAGCCCCCTGCCTGTAGGGCTACTTAGAGCCTACCTTAAGGGTGACCTATATGTAGTGAAAGGGGAGTTTCAGGCTTGGCAAGTAACTTTAAATGCCAAGCCAATGTGGCAGTAAACTGCACACGCAGGCCTTGCAGTGGCAGACCTGCGATAGGTTTAAAAGGCTACTGATGTGGGTGGCGCAAGCAGCACTGCAGGTCCACTAGTAGTATTTCATTTACAGGTCCTAGGTATATGGTATACCACTGTACAAGGGACTTACAAGTAAATTAAATATGCCAAATGGTTGCAAATCTTTCATACCATGTTTTAAGGGGAGAACACATGCACTTATCACTCGTTAGCAGTGGTAAAGTGCCCAATGTCCTAAAGCCTACACAAACAGGGTCAGAAAAATACAGGAGGAGGGCAAAAGGTTTGGGGATAACCCTGCAAAAAGGGCCAGGTCCAACACATAGTAAATGCAAATCTGAGAGGATGGATGGATGGCAAAGTAAATGAAAATTTGAGAGGACGGATGGATGCTGGACGAATGAATGAATGGAAAAAAGGAGCAATTGATGGCTGAAAGGCTCTATTGATGGATAAGTCAAATGATGGATATATGGGTGGATAGATGCACACAATGATACTAGATGTGTGAACAGATGGATAGATGAATGGAATGGCCAATAGATAGATGGAATGGAGTAGGACTGAATGAATGATGAATGAAAGAATTGTCTTTTTTCTTTCTTTCTTTTTATTTCATTTCCATTCCGTATAATACTCAACATTCGATACAACGAACAGCCAAAGCGTTTCGTCCTTATACAGGACTTATTCAGGGCACTAGATTAGGATGTAGTCAAGCCTCGCCAAATACTTTTTTGAAAAAAACGGGTTCCCTTCTATGAGCAGTCCCCCGTCCAGTGAGGTATAGTGCAATTGCATCCCGTAGCGCTGTTAAGGGCACCCACAGCGCCCGCCTGCACTGCATTATCTGCAGTGCAGTGCAAATTATTCTTTTTTAGAGGATCTTTCTCCCTGCAATACCCTGTCTAATTCCCTTCTTCTCATCTGGCCACTCCGATACGCTTAATTCACATACAGAGTTGTTGTTAGGGGTATGTCCTCCATTTCTCAGTGCTCCTCCATTAGCAGATATAATTCACAGTTCCATGTGGTGATTTTAAATATATTTATTTATTTAGATATCTAGTATTTGTTGCAAAGTGAGGTACAGTAAAAGATCTTCAACAGCCGACACGTGTTTCGCCCCTTCAGGGTCAATCAGACAAGGGCTTCCTCAAGGCTTTCACAGTGATAACATCTGGTTTTGCAAAGTCACCTCAGGGTAAGTAAATCTTGTGGCACAAAAGTCATTTAGTATATATAATCTGTTAGGAGCCGGCTCTGACGCAAATAGCAGCTCCCCCAGTGTTCAGGTGTCGTAGGGCCCCTGTGGACGGGTCTTTCTAAGCCTGGGAACACCCTCCATCCTCCGGCTGCCCCAACACCGAGAACCATAGGGCCAAAGCACCACCAGGCCGGAGAATAATACAAGTACTATCACCTGTGAAAAGAAGCCCAGAACACACCACGCCCGCACAACAACGACAGCAATGCCATTGCTGTTGTCTGGGCCCAGACCCGGCTCCTAACAGATTATATATGCTGAATTACTTTTGTGCCACAAGATTTACTTACCCTGAGCTGACTTTAAAGAACTTGATGTTATCACTGTGAAAGCCTTGAGGAAACATTGGTCTGATTGACCTTGAAAGTTGAAACACGTCTTGGCATCTTTAACTGTACCTCACTTTGCAACAAATACTGGATATCTAAATAAATAAATATCAGTGGCGGATGGTAACTTTTGAAAGTGGTGAGGCGTAAAAGTGGCTGTCAAAGGATTGAAGCAAACAACCAAGTCCTATTGCCATTTGAGGGATTCATGATGACAACATTATGCATTTATCAACAACTGTTGATAAGCTGTTCTGTTTAAAAGCACAACCAATTGTGAGTGGCTAATTTGTCACTGAAAATGAATTTATACAATCAGGAAGCATTATTAATCAGGCGTGCAGGCCTTGGCCCAGTCTTGCCTCCATCATCAGCAGGGTGTGCAAAATCTGTACTGGGGCTCATTTCTTATATTTGCATTGAGAGACGAGCTACTACTACAAAATAAACATTGTGTGGAAAGAATGGAACTCTTTCGAACTGAGAGAAGGTTGGGAATTTAACAAAATACCTCAAGAAACAAATAAAAGTGTCTACTGCCTGGTGTGTGCAGCCTGTGTGCCCTTCACAGCCAGGTCTAGTTAAGGTACAGAAAACCTCAGAAAATAATCTGTACAAGCGGAGTAAATATGAAATCGAGAGAACTGACTCATGAATAAAGCAAAATAAACGAAAACCCTCTAACTAGAGCGCGCACCCCCCCCCCCCCACCACACACACACGCGCACACACACACTGGTGAACAGGCGCCTCTCTGTGCTCTCATTTTCACTCCATTGCTGCTCGTAGTGTTGTCAGCCACAGTAAAAATAAAATTCTGTTTAGCTTGTTGTGGCTGTGGCTTATCGTTACCGCAGGTCTTTTTACAAAATCAAAGTCATCAGACAAGGGTGTAGTTAGAGATATGGGGCATAAAGAAGAGCACTAAATGAAATATTTTAATATCTAGTGTAATACTTGTGCATGGATGAAAGTGAAATCGACTTCCTGGAATCTGTTGCACAAATCCTTATATTGTGCAGTGCAGTGAATAAGATATGATACCTGTTTTAGAGAACGCATCCAGTTATGGCTCCCGGCTAGCCTGGTGAGTTCGCACCACCTTCACAGCTCAACAGCGAGCTCTCATGTGATGCATAGCTATTGGAAAGCGGTTTAAGATGCTGCAGGGCCTTCTCTCTGCAGACATGCATGACCTTCGCATCTCCCAAGCGGGTGAAATATATCATTATAAACGATCCGAATCCGATCTCATCACTCAGGCTTCAGCTGTAACGCGGGCCTATATGTTAAAAACTGCCCGCCTGGGCCTTACCTGGTGAACTGTACAAGTTCACAAGTCCAGTCCTTCCCCCTACTACTGCCCTTCACCAGACAGCAACCACCTGGACTAGCTGCTTGCGGTAATGGCACGACGGTGCTTCAGGACGGACTGCCCCCTCAGCTCTCCACTATTATAACAAACAACAATGAAGCATCAAGGGTACAAGGCAATAGTGACTGCACTTATCTAAGATTTGGTCTTTACATGTTCAACGGGTCTGGGTGCCAAGAACCTGAAGCCACATACCCCTAGGCTTCCAAGGGCATAAACCCCAAATTTTACAACAAAACACAATGGTTCAGCACTCCCCACAACGAATAATAATAAGCAAAAACATTTTTTTTGACAGAATCCGTTCAGTAGGGCTTAAAAATTCTTTTATTCTTTTTCTTCATACAAAGCGTAGCCAACGCATTTCGTCCAGAGGACATCTTCAGGGCAAAAGTAATGAAACTATGTCAATTGTTGATTTGGCAGGAAATGGGTGCATTCGCTGATTTAGTAATCCAAGGATCCAAGAGTGAACAGGGATGGCCACCTTGTCAATATATTATTTGCAAGTCCTTCGAGTGTTAACTTCAATATTTTTGCGAAAATAAATTCTTTAGAAGGTTCAAACTACGTCGCCGTTTTCGAGAAAAAGTGGACGTGGTGGAGGGTGCCGGCGCGATTAAAAGGGGGATTATATATGCCACAGTAACTGGATGAGAAACTTTGAACGCTGGTGCCCGCGCATGCGCATTTATCGCAAGACATGCGTTTGCGTGGGCGCCCGTGCATGCGCATTTGGATGGAAGAAGTCGGCGCAAAACAGAAGAGGGAGCCCCGGGACGCCGCATTTCAGGTAAGTGCTTTTAATTTACTTTTACACAATTTTTTAAATCAAATTAGGCATGTAGAAGAGGGCGGGAGGGAGGTGGGTGGCGCGTAGTGGGGCTACGTGAAGTGTGTGGGTGGGCGTAGCTTCCTGCCCACTTCACTAAGCTTCGTGTAGCCCCACTACACACACTACGCCCACCCTTAGTCAGATCATGACTAAGAAGGTGAGATATGCAATCTGCCAACACATTTTTGGCACAGGGTACATGTGCCACCCTATAGTCCTGCAGCCTGTACTGCCATTTGGCAATCCTAGGTGTGGCACGTTTTATGCCATTGGTGGTAAAGCGTTGAACCAAGGACTTGTGATCAACAAGATCAGTTGAAATGTGAGCCCCATAGGTACATTTTGAAATGGACAATGCCCCACCAACATGCTAAAGCCTCTCTCTCAATTACTGAATAGGTTGACTCAGCACTCTCCAAACTCTTAGAGGCGAAAGCTACCACTTCATCTCTGCCATATCTTCGTGGCATAAGAACAGCACCTACACCCATCTGGCTAGCATATGTCATAATTATGGTTTCATCTTGTCTGTCAAAAGGTTTCAATGTATAGCATGCATGATTTAGTTTTTAATGAGCTCAAGTTCCTGATTGCACGATGCACACCATGCAAATCTTACATTCTATTTGAGTAGATATCTCATTTTGTATGTTTTATCTCCACATTTGGGAATAAATCTTCTGTAAAACTCATTCAGACCCAAACAGGATCATAACTGGTCCTTATTTTCTGGAGGTCTAAAATCGTCAATTGCCTTTACCAAGTTAGATTTAGGTTATACACCTCTTGCTGATAATTTGTGTCCCAAAAAATCAATGCTGGGGGGGAGGAGCCTAACCGACAACCATGATGGCCGCCTGATTCCTCGGCTCCGCCGACCCTCTCGCTTTTCTCCCGTTTTCCGCTCTATCCTGTTGTCGATCCTCCTGTTGTGTAACACCGGCGGAACCGGGAGGCGACCCCGGATTTATTGGTGTGTTTTTTGCTCGATCCCGGCAGTGAGAACACTGGAACGTCTCCGCCTCCTCCTGGCGCTGCGCTGCGGTGGCCGGGTCTTTGTTCTCGGACTGGGGCCGGCCCTGCTTCTACTAACGGCCACCATTGCCGGCGGATCGGACACGGTGGCGTAAGGCTCGTCCTGCTCCCTGCAATCTGCTTCATCACTTCGCGAACCCGCACGCCGCCGATGCGCGGAACACATTGTATCGTGTCCTTCACCCGGAGACGTCTATGCTGGATACTTTGTCTCCCAACAAGCTGGGCTGGGCGCCATCTTACAGCCTGCTCTCCTTTCCTGGGATAGCGGACTCTGGGCTGCCACCGACGGAGCTGCTGCCTGCTCACATTACGCTGATACTGTGTGCAAATGGAGTGTGCTTCCCCTGTGTCTCAAGCCTGGTTGTGCCATGGCTCGTGTCTGCGCGGTGCCCAGCTGACTACGAAGGGTGATGGTGGACTGCTTATGGGTCAGTGCTGTGTTTGTTCGCCTGGCGTGCGGAGGACTGCTGAATCCTCTCTCACTGCTGCACCAGTGCTGATCGGTGACGTTTTGGGCGCCCTAGCTACTCTGAGAGCGGCTCTCTGTACATTTGCCCGTGTATTGGGAGACCGGCTGGATGTGATTTCACCTGCAGCACCATTGTTTGATCGTGGATGCCTACAGGGGCAGGACACTTTGCCACACTCTGCTTCTGCCTTAGGTTGTTCCTCCTCTTGGGCTGCTATTGCCGCGCTGAAGGTGCGAGATCCTGTTATTTGTGAGGTGCCGGCGGTGGTGCTAAACTTGGGGCGAACTGTAGTTTCCGAAGATGCGATGTGGTTGGAGCCGCACAGCCGGGCGCCATGTTTAGCTGCCCTTCTGGAGGTCCCCGGCACGAATTGCTTCCCTATCCTGACGCGGCTCCTATTGACTGGGCTTGTCGATTCTGGTGGATCTGTGTTGTACGTTGTCACTTCCTGCGCCGCTGATATCTACATGGCTGTGTCTCGTATGGACTTTATTGGTCGTCCCCCCACCCGGTTCTGGATTCTTAGCTCGCTCGCCTCCTTCAAGATGTCTGCCATGAGACTGGACTGTGTCGCTGCTGCGCATCGCAGGGGGCAGGGTTAAGTGTGCCTCTCATCATGTCAGGACTGTTCTCAATCGTACTGCTGGGATGCTGATGGACTGCCGGGGATGTTGAACATGGGTATTGTACTGGTCGCGGGGTCTGGGATCGGGCGGCCGGAGTGATACATGAGGGTGGTTTTGGGAATATCTACTGGCCCTCCTCCGGTCTTATGTGAATTATGTCTCTTCTTTTTCCTCTCTTTTTCCCTTTTCTGTTCTACATTTCGGGTTCGGTTTGTGGGCGACAGGCACACTGCTAAGGGGGGGTAGGCCGTAGCCTCTGCATGTGTGCAGGGTGGGGGGTTGGGGATGGGGATTTTGTTTTAATTCAGTTTCTATGGGCCCTTTTTCCTTTCGTCTTTTCTTGGTTTCCTTTTCTTTTTCTTCCTTTGGGTCAGTTAGGTGCGTCGGGGTAGTGATACCTATTCTTTCCGCTGTTGATGTTGTTATTTTCGTGGATTTGGGTTTACTGAGTCCGTGGGGCGGGCGATGACCGACATGTACTGTTCTACTGTGCATCTATCCTGAAGATTATTATCCTTTCCTGCTTTTACTTCCTCTCCTTTGTTTTGCTGCTGACTCGCTGGTTCGTTGCCTGCCATTTGCCTTAGGTGGATTGAATGCATCTGATCCTTCTTATCTACAAAACTTTTAAAATTAACCTTACTCCTCCTGTGCCTAGCGGTTCCACCTTGTTTGAGTCATGTCTTGGACACTTATCACGTAGGTTTTCATGGGGACTGCTGGATCGTTCTATTCTTACTTTTTGTGCTACCGACTGCTTTCGAGGCCGGCCCATGTGGTTGTGGGCCCGTATCTGTACGCTTACTATGCACAATAAAGGTTTTAAAAAAAAAAAAAAATCAATGCTGAGCTAGTTGAATTTGCACACTGACTGTTACCCCCCTTTGTCTCATTATGGACAAAACTTGATGCACTCTATTATCATGCTGGTCTTGATCCTTGCCAAACACAAGAATATCATCCTGGAATGTAATAACTCCATCTAAGCCCTTGAACAAGTGATCTACGACCCTTTGGAGTACAGCAGTGGCCGATGGGAACCCAAATGGCATTTGTTTGAATTGAAATAAGCCTTCAGTAGTTATGAAGGATGTTAAATGTCTGTGAACAGGATGCAAATTGATTTGATGATATGCCAAAGTCATGTCCAATAAACTGAAAATGTTGCCTCCCTACAAGGTGGAGACCATTTCCGCGATGGTGGGAAGAGAATGCCTATCAATCCAAATTTTTGGGTTGAGATCACGCAGGTCCACACACATGCATACCGATCCATTAGCCTTGCGTGCCAAGACGATGGGAGCAACCCAATCTAAGCACTCAAAATGCTCAATGACTCCCTGCTCACATAGTTTTTTTATTCTTCTTTTAACTTGGCTCGCAAGGCTAAAAAAAACCTCCGACTTTATGAGCCACAGGACATGCACCATCAATTATCCTTATTTGTGTGTGTAACCTTTCAGTGTGCCCAACTTCTATTGAAAGACCTCAGGATATTCTTTTTCCCATGCATTTTCTTTCCTTACCAGAAGAATGGGTAAATATTCATTTCTTAACACAACTTGAGCTGGGTTGTTTCGATCTAGCAATATTCCTAAGTTCTTCTGATCATACCAACCCAATAACATGCATCATCCTTGGCTACATATACCAGCCCACTCGCGATATTAGTTTGGAACTTGAAAACTGCCTTAAATTCTCCTACAATGTCAATTGATTTTCCATTGTAACCCACCGGGGAAATTCTAGAATTGCTGAATTGAACTCCTTAAAATTGTTTAGCCACACTTTATCACTTAACATTGTGTAAGGGTATCCTGAGTCCGCCCTAACATTTACATCAACTCCATTGATATTTAGAGTGCAGAAAGGTCTCACAAAGGTGTTTGTCGTTACCCACACATACCTTCACAATTTTCATTTAAAGATGCTTCCTTGACCATGAGCACTTCACCTTTATCACTGGAGGAACACTCATCATCACCAACCTTGAAAGCACCCACCCCATGGATCTTGTTTTGTTGCACTCTGCTTGAAGATCTACAAACCCTGGCAAAATGTCCCTTACGCATACACTCAGCATATGTGCACTCCTTGGCAGGACACACAATGGCATTGCCCATGTGAAACGTTTTACTGCATCTATGATACTCTAATTGTCTGAATAACAGTTTTTTTGAAAGATTTGTCAGATGCTTTTCCAATGTCCTCCTTGGCTTTTCCTTTCTGATATTTAGACTTCACTGCTAAAATATCCAGGGGTTGGGATTTCACATCTGACACTGCCATTTGATCCATGAAAGAAGTTGCGCTCTCTATTCTCGAAGCTATTTCAACGGCCTTCTCTAATGTCAAATTAGGTCTGGACAATAATGCTTCTATGATCTTTTTGTTGTTGATTTTCTCAACTAACTGATCTCGTTTCATTTCTTCCTCGAAATCTCGGTATTCACACAAGAACACTAGGATATTTTGAACTCCAACATAACTAACAGCTGATTTACCCGAAAATTGCGCTCCCATGTAAAACGTATGTCTCTCCATAATTACATGTTTGCGTGTTTTGAATCTTGGATTCAGGGATTTTATGGTTGTTGCATATTCATCAATAACACCATTCCCCTCTCCCTCAGCATCAAACGATGAGACTTCGACGAACCAACGTTAAAATGCATGATTGCTATTGAAGAGTTGTATCACTTGTTATCAAGAATTGCAGTCACCTGTTTAGGAATGAAAAGTACAGACCTTGCAATGCAAACCTGTTTATTTGTTGGAAGACCAGTTTACATACCTAGTAAGTCTTTGTTACACAAAAGCACATACATGTTGTTTTTACATGCAAGCAATCCTTATCTTTTGTAGGAAACCCCAAGTCACTGGGTTGGTTTGCCCGTTGGGGTACCCCATTTCAGGGATTTTTCTAATAAAATGCATACTATTAAAACGAGGTATCTGTTGCTGAAAATGCATGTTCTGAATATGCCTGAGTCAGTGAACCTTGCACTTCTCCTGCCTATGTGGAACCTATTTCCTGTACAATGAACCTTTGCTTTGCGGCTTACTAGGTCATATGTATTTTGTGTTTAGGAAAGCTAGCACTGCTGCTATTAGAAATTGAACAGTTTATTTTTAAAGCACTATTAGCACACACCAAAACATCTTAAACTGGTATTTATATGATTATGAGATCATTATTTCTGATGTCATGGAAAATGTACAGTTGGCATTTAAGAATAAACTATTTTCTTTTATTGAAAAACAGGAGTGCATTTTTAACATGAGTGAAATTCTGCTATATTGTTATTTCATAATTAATGCTTCAAAATATGTACTGAAGTTTCATTACTAAGCTATCTGTAATTATAACTGGTATTTAAGTTTTGTTTATTTACAATCTCTGTAACATGAGAGGATCCTCTTCTGTCATAGTGTGTAACATAGTTCCAACCTGGGGGATAGCTCTGTTGTCGGAGCCCTAAAATTGTGGAATCTTTGTAAATGTTAACTGTTAAATCTTGAACATTCCAATTAAATTATTTAATTAATGACTGTTAAAGGCTGGTGATAAAACAGGAAGATAAAATGAAAGGGAAATACTTTAGAAATTTAGAAAAATTATTGCACGTTCTGTCAAATTTTAGTCCCTAGATAATTAAAACTACTGAGGATTTTAAGCCATTGTTTTTGGGAAATTCTGCTAAAATATTACAGTGTGACTCCTTTGTTTGGGTCTGGCGTTAGTTGAGACCTTTTATTGTTATTAGGTCTGGTGTTAGCCAAGCTTCTTTGTTTTTAAATGTAAAAAAAGTTCTTAGAAATGCATACATGTATATACACATACCAGTTCTTTCAGTCATCCCTTTTCATCCATTGGTCTTGTGTAGTGTTATTCATGCTTTGTTTCCGCCCACTGCGAAAACAGCATGGGGCAATGGGTCAGTCCACCTCTGCCAGTGCCAGCCCTCACTGTGAGTGAATGCTTTTTTCCCTCTGCACAATGTGATTAATCCCACAATAAGCAGTGCACTTCAGTGTCAGTGCTTGAGGGTTAAGTTTCCCTTTCTAAATATTTGTCCAATATCTAGTTGTGAAAACAGAATCCTGTCCATACTCTACAATGATCTATGTGTAGCTGCTAGTGTGCATCAGATGCATAAGGAATGTTTCAGCTGGAAGGATTCTACTTTCCTTTAGGGTGTGCACTATTTTGAGTGTATATAAAAATGTCCCATCACGGATCTATTTCTCTCCACATTTTTTTTAATACAGGTATTTTGAGGCCATATTGTTTTACAAAGTGACTTCCTCTGTCGACAAAAGGATACAAATCACTGGCAGTTCTCCCTTTGTGGCATTTGCATTGGAATGTCACTCTGAAATACACAGATCACTCTTTCATGATGGGAGCAAGCACAGCAAGACTGTGATAGAAAATAGACCTGGGCGTCAAAATAAAAGTGGTTGCCCGCAGTGAATCAGATGGCTAGAAAATGGCCCACATTTAAAAATTGGGTAGTTTTAAACTGAAGACATGCTGTGTAGGTGTTTGCAAGGTATGTGGGTGACTGTATGTCTATGTGCTTGCTGCAGGCAATGTTTGTAGTGTTATCGGAGAAACAAACAATAAAAAACGCCCTCAGACCCTATAGCAAGCCTGCAAAAGGCCGAAACCATCCTACACGTTGACATGTCAGACCAACCCTTCTGGTTTGGCTTGTATGACTCAGAGAGCAAGATTAAATAAGTGCATCCCAAATGGAATGGGGTCACCACCTTTGGCAAGAACGAATCTGTTAGACCTGGCACTGTTGGTGTGGGTCTCCTTTCCATTTTCTGCTGTTGCCTCATGTGTTTTGTGGTTATAGATGCTTTGGGCACTGTGCCACTGCTATTCAGTGCCACAGTGCAAGTGCTCCCTATGGTAAATTGATGTACGGATTAGTGACTCCATGATTGGCTGGTTTGATTTACTTGTCAGACCCTAGTACAGTGCACTGAGCGTGCCCCTGGCTTGACAATCAAATGCTGCTGGTGGGCTTGCAGCACAGGTTGTGCCACCCACTGAATCAGTAAAAGTGTGTCTCAGGTCTGCCATTGCAGAGCCTGTGTGCAGTCTGGTATTGCCATGTTGACTGGGCAAGTGCACCCACTTGCCAGTCCCTAAACCTTCTCTTTACATCCTCCCATTGTAACAATGTTGCCGAATTCTTTCATCAGAAAATCAGCTCCATCTATTCTGCTTTCTCCCCGGAAAATTCCACCCTCTCAGTCACTCCCCCTCTCCCCACAGTCTCCCCGCCCAGCCCACACCTACCTATGCTAAACCACTTCCCCCTTCTGGACTTAGCATCTCTCGAGCCCTTAGCACGGAAAGTAAAATCCGGGTCTCCGAATGACCCAGCCCCTCCAGACATAATAATGGCTCCCGCACACACGACTCTCCCCATCATAAGGGAGGTCTTAAATACCTCCATCTCCTCCGGTACGGTCCCAATAGCGTGGAAGCGGGCTATGGTCAGAGCCCTGCTGAAAAAGCCTAACCTGGACTCCGCCGACCTGAGCAATTATCGCCCCATATCACTGCTCCCATGGCTAAGCAAGATCCTGGAGAAACATATAAACCAACAACTAATAAACTTCCTAGAAGCTCATCATCTACTGGACCCAACGCAAACAGGCTTTAGACCGAAACACGGGACCGAGACCGCTCTCCTCATGGTCACCGAAGAAGCTAGACATATTCTGGATCAGGGAGGATCAGTGGCAGTGATCCTCCTTGACCTCAGCGCGGCCTTTGATACGGTCAGCCACAACACCCTGCTGTATCGTATGTCCCAGGTCGGCATTAAGGACAAAGCCTGGTCCTGGTTCCAGTCATTCTTAGAGGATAGGTCCTTCCGCGTGTTTGACGGTGAGTCTGTCTCCACTAGCAGGCCCCTGAAATGTGGAGTCCCCCAGGGTTCCTCTCTAAGCCCTGCACTCTTTAACCTGTACATGAGGCCACTGGCGGATGTCGTCCGTCCTTTTGGGATTAAGATCATCTCCTACGCGGACGACACACAGCTAGTGGTCTCCCTGACGCAGGTTGCCAATTCTTCAACACAGGGCAGGCTTAGAGAGTGCCTGGAGGAAGTGAAAACCTGGATGTCCCGCTCATCTTTAAAATTAAATGGAGACAAAACCGAGCTGATGCTCCTCGGGCCCCCAGACCTCAGTCTCCCCACCTCCATGTGGCCACCTAGTCTGGGCCCTCCACCTACCCCTAAAAATAGCATCAAGAGCCTCGGAGTCTGGCTTGACAGATCTCTGTCCTTTAGTACGCAGGCCACAAAACTCTCAGCAACTTGCTTCGGCATCATGAGGATGCTGAGGAGAATCCTCCCTCTCCTTCCTATGGAGGCCAGACAAACAGCTGTCCAAGGTCTAATCCAGTCGCGCCTCGATTTTAATAATGTACTTTACCTCGGGGCCCCGGAATACACTCTGAGCAGGCTTCAGATGGCCCAGAACTGCGCAGCCCGCATCCTACTCAACATTCCTCGCAGACAGTCAGCTAGGGCCGGACTGATAACCCTTCACTGGCTTCCAGTGCGCCAGAGAGTTATGTTCAAGGCCATGTGCATAGCTCATCAGTCCTTCTGGAACACTGGCCCCAGTATCACTCAAGATCTAATAACCCACTACACACCCAACAGAAGTCTGCGCTCGAGTCAGACCTTCCTGGCAATAGTTCCCAGGATAAAGAGATCCAGATCCGGAGGCAGGTCTTTCTCACATAACGCCGCGAGGGCCTGGAACGCCCTTCCGCTGCATCTTAGAGCCAACCCTAACCTTCTAGCCTTCCGCAAACAGCTGAAAACCTTTTTATTTCACCCAATCTAACCTACCCCCCCTTCTCCCCACGGGTGCCTCAGTCTGGTCTTACGGTATTCTTAGCGCTTGGACGCCTCCGGGCAGCAATTCGCGCTCTACAAATGCACATCCAATCCAATCCAATCCAATTTTCTGCATATTAGTCACCCCTATGGGAGGCCCAAAGGCAGGGTGCATTGTAGGTAAAAGGTAGGACATGCCCTGATGTGTGTGGCATGTCCTAATAGTGAATTACAACCATTTTTGTTTTTCACTATTGCAAGGCTACCGGTTCCCCATAGGCCAGAATGGGCAGTTTGAATATTACATTTTATAATCCTAACTGACTAAGGGAACTAGGTAGACATTCAAATTTAGTATGCCTGAACGCAGAATGATGAAATACATCTTTTAATAAAGCTGGTTGTAACATTCTGTGTTTAAAAATACTATTTTTAAAAGTAGGTATTTTCTTGCCTAACTGTCCAAGCCTGCCACTGCTAGGTTGTGTATTCCTTATCTGGAGTTTCAGGGGCTGGGCCATTCCATGAGACAGGGTGAGCCAGCACAGGGCTGAACTGAGAGATCTGCATGTAGATGGTAGGTAGGAGTTGCACCTGGAAACAGAATAGGGCTGTGCCTTCCCTCCACAATGCTGGCTCCACCTCCTGGGGTGCGTCTGATGTCCCTGGCCTACACTGTGAAAGGAAAGAAGGAGTCTTTTTTTTTTTTGTCCTCATTTGCCACCTTGGTTTTGTTTCCATGATGAAGTCCAGAGGTATACAAGCGGGAAGCTGTCTCAGTTTATTAATAACTGATAGGGCCCAACTTGACAATCGATACTCGTCCCTCAGCTCCTCCAGCCTCAACCATCTGTAATCACCAAACAAAAACCAATAGAAAGGTGGAGAATATTTCCACAATGGTGTCTTGCCCCGGGTTGGGTCTTGGTGGCGTAATCATTGGACCTGGGGGGAAGAAAAAAAAACCCGGACACTCAATGAGCCCAATTTAATAGTTGCCAGAACGCCCTCTTGTTTGAATTACCAGACCTACCCAGGTCTAATCTGGAGACCGTCAATGCGGAGGTGTACCAGTCTTCGAACGTTCTCCCTTCTGGAAAGCAAGATAGATCGGAAAAATAGCTTCTTCTCCAAGCTTTGGACACCATCCAGAATACCAAAAATTACCAGTGGAAGATCGAAAACTATATTCAAGTTCAAGGAGGATGACAGAGTTCTTCTTACAGCCTCCCAAAACATTGACAAAATGGGGCATTCAAAGAACATGTGACAGTCTGAGGTGGCCACCAAGCCACACTTATGGCATACCACCACGCTCCCCTGAGTGAACTTCGAAAGCCTTAGAGGAGAATAATAGGCTCTATGGATGGTAAAGAGCTGATTTCTACGGAGCCAAGATGGTTTCACTACATCCCACAACATTCCACAGGATAGGCTCCAAAGCTCTTGCAGATTACAATCCATCATAGAGGATGACCAAAGCTCATCCGGTAGTGAAAAAGCACCATCCCTTTCTTCCATAATCAGCTTGACCATGTTGAAATTTCCTTTTTGGCGGAAGGTTTATCAACCAAAAGAGATATTAGCTGACTGTGCCCACCTAGGGGAAGTTTATTTCCAAGGGTTGGCCGGGAAATATATGCACGGGACCAGCTAGATATTTGCATATGCTTAAACCTAGCAAAGTTAGGGCCAATGATATTTCTCAGGCATTGCCACGGGAGCAATTCCCCCTCCATGAATAAATCGCCCCATACAGTCAACCCAGCATCCTTAATCGGAGCCGCAAGACTGTCACTCAACCAAGCCGGACTCTCGGGGAGTTCCCATAGCGGGGTCCTACTACCGTAGTACCCTACTTTAATAGTTTTGGTTAGCTGTGCCCACATTTTAGCCATTCCCTGCAGAATCTTCAGCTTAATTTTTTTTAAAAACTTAGGGTCCCCAAATTTAAACAGAAACCCTGATTGGCTGACACCTTCTCCTGTAAGAAGGGTGGAATACAAAGACCCTGCCCCATACTCATACTAGTTGGATTTTTTAAAAGCATTCTGGCATGAGACAGTTGGAATGCCCATGCATATGTCTGAAAATCTGGGGCTGCAATTCCCCCCTTTTCTCTACGCCTCCTAAGCTTCTTCCAGGAGATCCCCGGAAGGCGCTTACTCCAAATGAAAGAACTAATGTCAGACTGTAATTTATTTATTAATGAAGGATCAAAATATAACGGGATTGTGTTAAAAAGGAAAGAAATTTTGGGTAAAAAAGACATCTTAATTAAATTGACCCTTCCTAAAAATGATAAAGGAAGTTGTGCCCATGACTGTCAAACTCTCAATGGGAGCTCAGAGGGAAAACAAGGACCGGGTCGCCCTCCACTCAAACATAGAACCACGAAAAAAGACCCTGTCCAATGGACGTCAACTAGTGTCAGTATCTGAGGAGATAGAACAGTCTATGAGTACTGATAACTACTCCAAATCCATGCAATTTATGCAAGGACAATTCACTGCACTGCGCCCAAGTTCAAGTTAAAAAAGCGCCCAATTTCCTTGGCAGAAACATCAAACAACAAAGTGTCTGACCCCCCTAGGTCAATGACAAAGATCCACACCCACAGTGTTGGATCAATAAATACTTAGAAAAAATGTGTGAGAAACAAGTGACACCTCACGAAACACCACCAATGGGGTAACTGGTATGTAATTTCCAGACAAGACCCTGTCTCATCATCGGTAGTCACTTGATTCTCAAAGAATAGAGAAAAGGGGAAGTGTCCAAAACAAACAACCAAAGACGTGTAACAAACAGTGGAAAGCAGAAGACATCTGCTAGTGACAAACACACAACATAAATAAGTGCATAAAACACAGCATCCAGTTCCCTAAACCAACTTTATTCGTAGGGAAATGAGTGTATGCTGTACCAATAAAAAGGCTGGTAGCTATTCATGCGTACCATTACCTAATGCCAGTGCCGACATGTTTCCCTGCCATATGCATTTAGGCAGTTTCATCAGGGCTGCACTATATGCTGCCACTCCACTCTTGGACACTTGTTCTGGGTAACTGCCAAGGAAAAAAAGCGCAAAGATCCAATTAAAACGCATGTAAACACCCAGATAGGTAGCCCTATGTGTAGTGCTATGTGCAAAACATTGTTTACCCAGAGTCAGCCTAGTTGCTCATACCAGCCGCCCCGGGGTTGGGAGAGATGCAAGAGTACTCCAAACGTAAGTTCTTGCCTTCACTCAGCCTTTAGCGTTCTGATGGTATAAACAAAAGAACATATTTACATCTTGTCCCATTGTTTAAAAAGCTAGAAAACCAATCTGTCAAACCCCCAAACAGGGGGGATGGGGCAGGGAAGAACATCATACATACCAATCATCATTGTCAGAAAGTTATGCAGCCCCTGTTTCAAAATATCGAACCGTAGCAAAAGTTATACTAGCGTCGGTTCAAAATATCGAAACCGTAGCAAAACATCCACATGCAAGGTTGAACACGCATTGATTCTGCTTCGTGTATCTAGTATAAAGTGCTCCGCTGTAAGCTGTTAGACAACGCGAATTTGCGCGTGACTAGCGTAGTGCAAAAGAGTCAAACCCCCATCTCTGTGTTTCAATTTCATGGCGGACCCAGCCCACTCGATGCCTCTTGAGCAGCTGATCGGCTTGAAACACACACGCATACGCATACATCCCACTCGCTCTCAAACTCATTCGATACTTCTCACCGTGGTCGCTCTTCATGAGCACTTCGTCTCCTACACGGTGTGTGCGTCCCAAACGCCACGTAATAACTACCTGAGACAGGATCCGCCCACAACCAGCGATCACATGACCCGGATGCAACAACGGCAGACATCTTACAACGGTTTGAAATACATATGGCAAGGATGTAACAATGGTAGACATCTTACAGTGATCAGAGCTGCATCTCGGTGAATGTCAGTATCAGTGTCTATATTAAATAAATTGAGATGCAGTATTAACTGCATAGAGTCTCGGGAAAGAGATTAGAGATTTGCTAATAAGTTTCTCATAATAATTTAGACACATAGAAAAACACTGGGAGGGTGCCGTGCTGTGAACGGCAGCCATCTTAGGCTAGTCTTAGTCTAGTCAGCTCTAGGTATAGAAATGTACTCCACACATAAGCTACAAAATTGCCAACACGGTCTGGATACATCCTCTTTACACCGGAAACCTAAAGGCTTGCTATACTGTGTCACTTCAAGCCGGTCAGATCTATATATTCAGTGGGAATCAAAAAATATCTCTCTATATAGAATAGAGGAGAAAGTACATTCTATTGTGTGTGCAAGGAGGACTGATGTTGTCCATAGCACTCATATAGAAAGGGTAAACCCTATGTGACTAAGTGTGGTTATTTTAAATCCTCACTAAAGCCGCGGCTACCAAGGTAAACGTCAGGAGACAGCTCAGAACAGTAAACATGGTGAGCACTATATCACAACAGCGGGTAACAAGGTAAACGTCAGGAGACAGCTCAGAACAGTAAACATGGTAACCACTATATCACAACAGTGGGAACAGTGGGAAAACAGGCCCCTGTCCTACCCCTGGACTCATAGCTTAATCCTGTTCCATTCGATAATCTCATTGAGCCCAAATTGATCTGTTTTTTCGCTGTAGATCCAACGTGCTTCCTTTGAGATCAAAATGCTCTCTACGTTCTGAGGAGTCCCCTTCCCCTTCTCTAACACTGTCCAGGTAAAGGTATGTTTCTCTTTAAAGCAGTGTTGTACCAATCTAGTTGTTAATTTGCCTGCCCTTATGGTGCTTAGATGCTCTTGCACTCTGACTTTGATTTTACGCGATGTTAATCCTATGTAATGTAAGCCACACTGGCACGTTAGTCTGTACACCACCTGGGTAGAATTGCAGTTGCTGAAATGGTTAAGGAACCATTCCTTTCCTGATGTAAGCGTCACACTCGTACTCTTCTTGGTAAGAGGGCAGACCGAGCACGTCCCACAGGGGTAGTGACCATTTGGGACAGTAGATGTTGAACTGCTTCCTTCAGTAGAGACCCGAGAATGTTCAAGCTTGTCTTTAGGATTGCACGATCTTTTAAACGCGAATCTAGGGGGCGGCATTTGGAATTCATTATTTGATAACAGAGACCAGTGCTTCCTAATAGATTGTCTGATTTTAGTCGCCAACGGGTCATATGTCATCACCACCGGTACGCATTCTTCTCTTTGTTTGACAACTTTTTCCAAGAGAGCACTTCTAGGTGTATTTACAGCTCTTTTTTTGGCTTGTCTGACAACTTTTTTGGGGTAATTCCTGTTAGTAAGTTTAGATTCCAGTTCTTCTGATTGCTCCAAAAAAGTGTTGGTGGAAGAGCAATTACGTCTATATCTTAGGAACTGCTCCACGGGCAGTTGAACTTGAACTTGGGCGCAGTGCAGTGAATTGTCCTTGCATAAATTGCATGGATTTGGAGTAGTTATCCGTACACATAGACTGTTCTATCTCCTCAGATACTGACACTAGTTGACGTCCATTGGACAGGGTCTTTTTTCGTGGTTCTGTGCCCATGACTTTAACAATTTACGGCATTGCTTAGCTACAGCTACATAGTTTATATTGGCAATCTGATTGATATCCTTAATGATATTAACACCCAAATATCTCATCTTATTACCAGGACGTATTGTAATATTTGCTGGAATCTGATCTACATTCCATATCATCATCTCCGTCTTAGAAGCATTAATCTCGTACCCGGAGATTTCGCCAAACTCAGAAGCCACCTTAAGGACTGCAGGGAGTGCGGTGTGTACCTCCGATATATACACCAAAATATCATCGGCGTATAGGGCCACCTTTCTCTCCCACCCCTTATACATGAACGATCTGATGTTGACATTATCTCTTAAGCACTGGGCAAATGGTTCAATGGATAGATCGAACAAGAGCGGGGAGAGAGGGAAGCCCTGCCTTGTTCCCCTCGAGATGTTCAGTGGCTCAGTTAAGGCACCGTTTACCAGAATACGGGCATTGGGGTTCTGATATAAGAGATCAATTGCCCGCCGCATTCTCCCGCCCACGTTGAACTTAGCCAAGGCCTCCGACAGGTAAACCCAGTTCAGCCTCTCAAAGGCCTTGGTCGCGTCCAACGTGAGGACCGCCAAGGGGAGGGACTCCAATAAGGCCGTATCGATCGCCCCTATTAAGTCATAAGTTAACTCATATAACTGTCGTCCTTTCACGAAACCCTTTTGATCGGAATGAAGAATTTCAGGGGCCACTGATGCGAATCTTTTAGCATGTACTGTGGTAAAGATTTTATAGTCCACATTTAAGATCGATATGGGTCTATACGAACCACATGATGTAGGTGACTTTCCGGGCTTTAATATCAGTGTTATAGAGGCGCTATCCCAGGATACTGGAGGGCGAATGTCTTCCTGTAAAATTTGATTAAATAAAACTGTCAAGAAGGAGACTAGTTCTTGCTCTAATGCTCTATAAATTTCGGCTGGCAGACCGTCAGGCCCAGCCTTTCTAACTTCTCCCTCTGAAATTTTACTATCTAAGAACTCGCTATGTTCTCTTGATAGAGCCGGAAGGACGATTTGATTCAGCCATTCCCTGATTTGATCAGGGTCGGCAGTTTTATCCTCCTGATATATATCCTGATAGAACTCTCTAAAAGCCTGTCTTATGTCCAAGTATGAGGACCGTGGAACATTATTGACCATGATCAAGTCTATGTTATTACGAACTTGATCCGTTTTGGTTTTCCAGGCCAATAACTTCCCTGCGCCTTCGCCATATTCAAAATGAGCGATCTTACTAGCATCTCATCTTTCTTGAATACGCTGGTTTAAAACTGAACTTAATTGGCCCTTTAAAGAAAGCCTGCCAAGAGGGTTGCCGGGGAAGCCAAGTTGGTGTCAATGTCGCGCTGGGTTTTAACTATATCAGCTTCGACTGAGGCCACCGCCTCCCTATACTCCTTCCTTCTGAAGGACACCTTAGAGGTAATAAGGCCTCGTAAAAATGCCTTTAGGGAGTCCCAGACGATTCCATTATGAGCTGACCCAACATTTTCCTTAAGAAAGTGCTGGACTTCATCGGCATGGGAAAGCAAGGAGCGATCAAATGTCCAGCTCCTAGTTGAAGCATTGAAAGCCACTGAGAGCTCCAATACTATGGCCGCGTGATCGGATAGATGTATGGGAAGATAATGAATATTCTTTACTCCTTCAACTAAACTATGACTGATCAATACAAAATCAATCCGAGATTGATGGTGGTACTTGTAGTTTCTAAACGAAACTCCCTGCTGGGTCCCTGACCTTTCCCTCCAAATGTCCACGTACCCGAACTGCTTCATTGCATTAAGTAAAAAATGCCTGGATTTTGAACGGGTACGGGAACGGTTGTTTTGTGACTTATCTAAAATTGGGTCAAGTACAATGCTGAAATCTCCCGCAAATATAACTGGATCGGGGAAAGACAGAAGATGAAAGAAGATTGTCTCTAATGCCGAGGGGTCATCTTGATTCGGGCCGTAGTAACCCACAAATGTGAATTGGCTTCCGATATATTTAGTAAGGCTATAACCCATCTGCCACCTGGGTCCGCCATAGAAGTTATCAATCTAGCCTTTAGTTGTTTTTTAAGGATCAGAGACACTCCCCTAGTATTCGTGGATTGGGAAGTGGAGACCGCAAAGTCAATCCACCTATTTTTCTTTACCACCATCTCTATTTCAGACTGAATCAAGTGAGTTTCCTGGAGCAAATTGACCTGTGCGTCGATATCTCGAAGATACTGAAACAATTTTCTAGCCCTGGATTTGGTCCGCAGGCCATTTATATTCCAGGAAAATATTTTTAAATTAGCCATAGCCATAGCAAAAAGAGACCAACCAGAGTTTTACCCAATAATGACACTGGTGACAAGGAATGCCGTTATGCCGTTCTAACCAAGACAAGCTCAGCTGTAAGTTATGAAGCACCAACTGAACTTCATAATAAAAAAACATACTATAATGACTATAATGACAAATTAGGAACTTTTTTGCTTTTAACCCCCCCACACCCCCTCTCCCCACACTGCCTCCCCCCCTCCCGTGGAGAACCCTTGATGTATCTAACTGGATCAAATCCAGTAGATGGCACCCCACTACGGACCCCCGCTGACCCACCCGGACCCGAAACCCAAAAACCAAATTTTAAATTCCCTTGTGACCTACAATATGTATGAACATATAGTGTGCAGCTAGATGCTAAATTTTTATGTTTTAATTTTTATATTCACATTTTTCAATTATGTATATATATATATTATTTTTGGGGGGATAAGTATATTTTGTTTTCTCATCAAGCATCTTCTTTATATCTAAATGCTGTGATTAAATGAGGAAGAGACCCCTACTTTCTCCATTTCCTGGAGGCACTAACTTACCCTATACCGAAGAGGCCTTGTTACCCAACTCCAACAAAAGCTCATCCGCTGCCTGCACTGTCCTGATAATGAACATTTTATTATTGTGCATCACTTTTAGTGTAGCGGGAAATATCATCTGAGCTGTTTCTCCCACCTTCCTGAAGGCGTCTAAACGCCTACCGAACTCCCATTGCCTCTCGAGTGTGACCCTAGCCAAATCCGATCTTATAAGAAACGAAAACCCCTTCCCTGATAAAGATTTCTGTTTCAGGGCTAGGTTGAGAATTTGCTCTTTAAGAGCATATGTGTGCAAATTAATCAAGATTTCACACGGTTTAGACCTTTGTGGATTACGTCTAAAAGGGTCTCTATGTACCCTTTGAATGTATGTAGCCAGCTCCTCCACTGAGCAGTCAAGGCTTAACGAGTCTTTCAGAAGTCGAGTAACAAACTGTTTGATCTCTGAACCTTCTGTCCCTTCGGGCACATTAAGGACACAAATGTTACCACGTCTGGCGTTGTTTTCCAACACTTCCATCCTGTCCAAAAGGGCCTGATCCTCTGTCTTCAGCTTAACAATGTTTTCTTCGACTTCATCCACGTGAAGTGACAACACCGCCATATTCTCTTCCAGTGCCCCGGTTCTTGATGCCAGGCCATCCAGTTTGGTGTCTAGAGATTCATAATAGCTCCTTATCTCTGCCTGATTAGCTGAAGACTCCTCAAACCCCCTCTTTATATCCTGGGAGAGAGTGGAAAACATTGCCATCAGTGATGCGGCCGAGATGCCGGCTGTAGGGTCCCCTAGTATCAAACTAGCAGAGGCAGGCACATCACACTGCGACTGTATAGTATCCAACAGCAAACGCTCTTCTTTTTTACCTTTTTTCTCTGTGAAATTTTCCTCCCTTCCTCCGGATATCGACCCCCCCATTGCAATCATCTGAGATCACAGAGACCATTACAGCACTGACAGGAAGTCCTGAATCTATCTGCACTCCCTCCTCCGAACTCATATCCCCCACCAGGCTGCAGGAACTACTCATAACCTGCCTCTCATCATCTAGCACTAGTAATGAGCTGTCTGATGTTAAGGGGACATACATAGATCCTGGGGACACTGGGATATCAGCAGGAGTATCAACAGGAGATGGTGTAGGTGCCAACCCATTGTCACTGGGGGCTGAGGCAATACCCGGAACCAAATCCAGGACCGAGACGGGGTCAAACCCATGGTAGGGACGGGGTTAGAAGCTGTAACTGGAGCTATATCGTCTGAGATATCTATACTATCTGTATTGACAGCGCATACCCCATCGTCAAGAGGAGCCATATTCTGATTTTTTGAAAGGTGCAACACTTGTGGTAAAACCTTGAAGTAGGAACGTAAAGATGGCATAATTTTAGAGCCTGCTTCTGCTGCAGTATTAGTGCTTTTGGCCTTCGCCCTTGTTTTAACGCTGTTTGAGCGCGTGCACTTAGACTTGACCTCTGCTGATAGAAAGGAAGAGGGTCTCTTATCCGTTAACGGGGCAGCCTGTGTCTTAGATAGCGTCTTAGCTAGGGTCTTCCCCCTTTTTCGAACACTATGCCCCTTAGATCTATATTTAGCCTGGCGGGCGGAAGAGTTTGGATCTGGGCTACCCACTTCTCCAACACTCTCCTTACCGTTTCTGGGACCCCCTTCAACCTCCTTGTGTATGCTTTTTTTCGGGAGCAGTATGCTTTTTTTTGGGGGAGAACATGGCGGCAGACGACTGAGCTGCCGTGGTGCTCCGTGAAGCGGACTCCTGTTGTGTTCCACCCGAGGACCCGACCCGACCTGACGGAAAATGCACGAAATTGAAGCCGGAATATCGGAGTATGCTGTGCGCTCCTAAAAAACTGAATCTCACCGTGATTTGAGGCTTTTTGCGCTAACATTTTGTTTCCCCGTGCATCTCCCCGGGCGGAGAGTCTTTCCACCATATCTGTGCCTGGTTGTCGTGGCTGCGCTTCAGCGGCGTTTCTCGGCGTTCCCGGTCCCGATCCTGGTTACAGAGCGGAGGTGGTGAGCGAATCGTCGAGCTGCAAGGATTTTCCGTTGGTTTTGCGGCAGTGGTCTTCAGCCGCCCTGGAGCTGAGGAGGGGTAGGAGAGCACGCAATCTAGTGCGCGTGTCGAGCGGTGTCTCTACGAGGAAAGAAGGAGTCTTGTCAAAAAAGTGCTCCAGGACTGACCAGAACTGGTTTGGACTAGGCAAAGGCCTCTCTGCCTTCAGAGAACAAAGAAAAAATTTGTATAAAAGAGGGGACCCAACCCCCAGAACTTTAGATCACTTTTGGGAAACAAGAAGAACCTTTGCTGAGGAGAGGAACCAGAGAAACTGAGGAGGAGACTATTCCTAAGCTGAGTGCTGTTTGGGGGATTGGCCTGCAGTGGTTGCCTGTCTTCCAAGGAAAGGAGAAAGGACTTTGTGCTACTTTCAAATCAACTTGTAAAGAATCTCCAAGGGCTTGAGATAGATACTTGCCTCCTGCTGAAGTCTCAGGGACAATCAACCTCACCAACCAGCTACCCTGCCTTCCCTTGCTGAGAATTGAAGTGCCTGCTGTTGAGCTGGGCCTTGTGAGAGACTGCGTGTCGCTGGGAGCTGGTAGTGCGACTCAAGACAAAGAAGCGTGTCGCCGCCTCAGCAGTTGTTGTCGCATCACTGGAGAAGAGTGTCGCCGTTGCAGCAGACGCCCTCGCATCACAGGAGAAGCGTGAGGCCGCTGCTGCCATTGCATCACCTGAAGCGCCTCGCATCACCGAAGAAGAGTGTCGCTGTCCCAGCAGACACCATCGCATCACTGGAGAAGAGTGTCGCAGGACCTGTCATTGCTCAGAAGAATCGTTGAGTTGCTGCACGACCGTTGGGCATGTACGCATCGTTGCCCCATCGAGAAGAATACGCCATTTTGTTTAATTGCACCGGATCTTCATCGCATCACGGTGCTGCTGGTTGCATCGCCACGGAAGCGCAGAAAGAAACCGACGCATCACCTCCCCAAGCAGAGAAGAACCAACGCATCCCCTACGCAGCATTAGGGACCCGACGCATCACCGTTCTTGCGTGTAAGGAACCGACGTATCAACTTCCCTGCAACACTTTCGTTGTATAGCGTTACGCGTTTAAAGGTACATTGAACTTAAAGTGTCACATTTCACATCTAAAGAGAACTAAGCTATTTCTACCATTTTTGAAGTATAGCATTGTGGATTTTTGTCGTGTGTGGTCTTGTGTTAAGTCTATATAAAAATACTTATTTTTATACTACAACTTGTGTGGTGTCCTTCTGTAGTGTTGTCACTGGGTTACTGTATGTGTTCACAAATGCTTTACACACTGCCTCAGAGGTAAGCCTGTCTGCTTGTGCCGTGCTACCAAGGGGGTGAGCAGGGGTTATTTTAGGAGTGTACCCCCTTACCCTGACTAGACGCAATGGTCCCTATTTGGACAAAGGTACCGACCTCTACCAACTAGAGACCCCCAAATCTAACAGAAGCACAGGTGCGAAGCACCACTTTGTCCAGAAAGGGAATCATGTAAGGAGACGTACAAGACAGCGCCTGCAACTCGCTCACCCTCCGGGCAGATGTAATCGCCACTAGAAAGGCTGTCTTGATGGTAAGCAGCCAGAGGGGACAGTTGTGTAAAGGATCGAAGACAGCACACATAAGATAAGGGAGGACCAACTCAAGGTCCCACTGTGGCATAACAAAGGGATGGGTGGAAATAAATGAGGCAGCCCCTTCAAAAACCTATTTGCAATTGGAGACCGAAAGGGAGAGGGTTGGTCTGGCAGCCTCAAAAAAGAGGGTAGAGCAGAAAGAGGGTTCCCAAAGCAGAGCACTGTTGGGCAAGTGATAGAATAAACAGAAGAACAGTGGAAAGAAGCAGAAAGAGGGTCAATAGACCTTTCTGTACGGTATAATACACATTTCTACCAACGGCAGGCGTATACTGTAGGAGGCTGGCTTAGTATATGGTGCCCACTTCCTTAAGTGAAGCACCCTGCACTAATCTAGGCACCTCTTATGGTGCTTTTAGTGGTCTTAGACAACCATAGAAAGCTCTCTAAGTGGTAGCTATGGAGAGCAGCATTCAGGCTCAGTCCAGAAGGAGTGTAAAGCAACTTCTTTTACCAGTACTAATCATTAAGGGTGGGCGGTGAACTCCACTTAGCCTACGCAGCGGAGCAGAGTTCACTGGTGCAGAGGACACTTACCTTTGTGGTAAATTGGCGTCCTCTATCCTGCTCCAGCTGCTGGGCTACCCTGGCTCAACTTCCGCTGCTCTGTGAGAATTTCAGGAAAAACTATAGGTCAGGCATGCTTCACGCAGTACGCCATGCGCACTGTAGTTCTTTTTGAAATTCTCATTGAGCAGCGGAAGTGGAGCTAGGCCCAGCAGCAGGAACAGGACAGAGGGCACTGATTTGCCACGAAGGTAAGTGTCTTTACTTTAGACTTTTACTACGAGGGAGGGGGCAGGGGCCCGGGGCTTTAGCGGGAGGGTCGGAGGGGATGGGGCTTTATCAGGAGGGGGCGGGGCTTTAGCGGGAGGGAGTGTGGGGGCCGAGGCTTTAGCAGGGATGTGCGGGATGGAGGATGGGCATGGGGTGGCACTCTGCCAGGCCCTGGAACTCTGTGTAATTTCACGGAGTTACTGAGTAACTCTGTGAAATTCCGCAGAGTACCACTACGCGAGCTCCGCCCACATTTACTAATCATAAAGTGTAGGTTAAGCGAAAAAGAATCACACAGTGTAGTTATAAAAGATATGTATTTTATTATAAACACTCACTAACACAATGGGATATCTCCTACCCAGAGATATAATCACAATACACACAATACTTCAACAACAGAACAGGTAAGTAACACAAATACACAGTGGTCTCCAGGAAGAGACCAAACTGTATACTAGTAACGTGGAATGTGAACAACAACCAAAGTAGAGACTGGACCCAGAAGACTTAGAAGAGCCGATAACCCAAGAAACCACCCCCAGGTAAGTACCCCTGCGCAGAGTGGGAACTCGCCCGCATGCTCAATACAAGTCAATAGGGAATTCGCAGTTTTCAAAAAGAAGGACCCTTCTCAGGGGTCCTTGAAGAAACCCCATGGAAGATGGAGGGTTGGAGAGTCACCCCACACGTGGATACCCCAGGAACCAGGATACCTACACCAGGGAAGCCGGGTGCATAGGTGTCAAGAGACGTCGGAAAGCGCCGTAGACCAAAGTGGAAGACTTCAGTGAAGATGCCGCTGGCGAAGAAGGTGAATGAGTCCGGTGGAATCCAAGGGTGGATGTTTGAAGCAGAGTACCTGCAAGCAGAGGAGACAGAGTCTATGCCACATTTGGGAGTGACCATGAGGCAGGAAAGACCAATGACCACCGATAAACAAAGATGCAGGAGAGTTGACAGTGACCGTGTCGCTGCAGCTGTGGGGACCAGGCGACGCAATGAAAGATCAGGAGCCGTTCATGAGCTTTTCCACGTCGTAATGGAGAGCCAGGGGGTCGGAGTCTGGCAGGAGCACCAACAAGCCTTGGCAGCAGCAACAAGACGAAGAAAGCAAAGAACGTGCAGTGTCGGGAACAGCAAGGTCCAAGGGACTCACCAAGTGCAGGAGAGTAAGAGCAGGCCCAGAGCAAGCAGGGGAGCCCACTGGAGCCAAAGAAGACCCTAAAGAGGAACCAGAGGCCGAAGGCACAGGAGTTGCAACAGTACCTCAAGCAGCTCACCAAGAATGCAGGCCCACAGTGCAGAGGTTGCGGTGAAGACAAAGATCTTGGTAGCAGGAGATGCTGGAGGCCAGAGCTTCTTGGAGCCCAAAGATCTATGTAGAAAAGAGTCAACAAGCTTTGGCAATGGCAAGTGTACTCGGTGCACAGATACTGACTACAAACTTGCTGTGAAGACAGGGTAGGCCTTGAGGGAGTTACATAACTACCACCTGTGTTGCTGAGCCTTTCGGAGTCCGTGGGACATCAGGACGAGCAGATCAGTCAGCTTCTTTGCAGTGCCTGCAGATGCAGAGGAGTGCCTCCTTTACTTCAAGAGAGATTCCTGTGGGCGTCTAGGATACCCACGGGCCTGGAGAAGAACTTGTATGGAGCACAGGCACAGACGATGCAGAAGACTGGCAGGAAGATGAGACCAGGAGCAGCAAGAGTCTTCCAATTGCAAAAGAGAAGTCCCACAAAGTCCAAAGTGCCTAGAAGGCTGAAGATGAAGTGAGTTCGGATCTGAATCTTGTCCCACAACTAATCTGAAGTCCCACCCATAGGTGAGCCCTTAAGTACCCTTAAAGGTTGGGAAGATTCAGGAAGCCTTCCTAGGTGAGGGGCTGGACAGAGGGGAGGATACTTTCATGTCCCTTGTCCAGTTTCGTGCCAGAGTTTGAACTGGAGTATGCAAGGAGGGTACCAGCACGCAAGCCAGTTGGGGCACATACCACCTCCTTGGGGCAAGAAAGCATGCCAAAGGGGAACTGAGACCCAAATACTGTATGCAGGGAAGTATAATTTTCCTGCATTTGGGCTAGAGTCGCCCCGCCTCCAGGATATTTATGGAGGCGAGGTGTGGACTACAGGGAACTATCTGCAACTGAAGGTGCGGAGGACTTACGAGGCCACAGTGCCTCAGATAGTCACGCTGCCAGGAGTTTCATTTGACGCTCTCTCAACGCCTTCGGCCAAAGACGCAGACAGGAACCACATTCCTTCGAGTCATGGTTGTCGCCCAGGCATCACAGACAGATGTATGATGATCTGTCTGTCTCAAGAACCACAGAGGTTAAAATCGGAAGGCATTGTCAAAAAAGCATTGTTTAGCTCACAAAATGTGGAGCTGGGCAGAAAAATGGCCCTCTAACTGATCTACGCCTCAAGTGCGGAAAGGAAGGAACTGTCATCAGCACATCGGCGAGAGGATTATATGGACTCTGTCGATGTCACATCACGTGATGATATTCATACAGAGTAGTGTTGCGCGTGGGACGTGTGGACGTTCTGTACAAAACATTTCTGGACCCAGTCTTGCGCTTGGGTGAATATTCTGAAGGAATCTGTGGCTAGATGTCTTTATCAGACTAGCCCTTTTAAACATGTATAAGGCCTGTCATTGCAGGTTTGAACTCCTATTTTAACCTGACAAAATAAAACATTTGCCTGGCCCAACCTTTCCTTTTCAATACACATAAGTCACCCCAAGTGTAGTGCCTGGACAGCCCAGAGGGCAAAGTGTAGTGTATTTAAAAAGTTAGGTGAGTACCTTTATGTTTTAAATGTCCTGGTAGTGAAAAACTCCTAAATTCATTTTTCACTACTACAAGGCCTACCACTCCTAAAGGTTAACTTTGGAGCACCTTATTACAATTAAAAGTCTGTAACTTCCAAACGTGAACAGATAACCAGACCATGTTTGGTGTTTTCGGAATTGCAATGAAAACGCTTCTTTTATGGTGACATTGGATTTGACATAACAATTTTTAAACATTTGGCATTGCCCTGTCTTAGCCAAAGTTGGCATTGTCCTGTCTTAGCCATTTCATGCCTGCAGCCTGTATTCCTAGGGCACATGATTGGGTGTAGCTGACAGCTGAGCTTTGTGTACTCCTCCTAGAGCTGTGTATACTCCTCCTAGACAGCCACACTCAAAAGAGAGCTAGGTGTGCCTGGAGGGGCCATCACTGACAGGATGGGAGGGCAGTGCTAGGTACAGCCCTATGTATACTTGAATAGGCTGTGTCCTGCCAAGACATTAAAAGCAGCATACCCCCCTGCAGTTAATCTGAAGCCAAGGCAGAGGAATCAGGAAACCTGTGCACTTCAAAGTGAAACCTCCAGCAGTTTCTTTCACTTCATGGGAGGCCCCAGGCATAGATATTGGACCTCAGACACCAAATCTTCAGTAAACGTCTGGAACTGTGGAGACTCTACCAGCAAGAAGGGCTGTTGTGCTGCTGAAAGGACTGCCACTCGGTTGGACTGCTCTTGCTGGACTACTGCATTGCTGGACTGCTGCCTTGCTAGATTGCTGCCCTTCTGCCTGAGTGAGTGGAACTCAACCTGCACCTTAACCCAGGACTCCCAGAGTGACTTCAAAGTCCAGTCTACTGGCCTCCTGTCTGGAGCCGCAGCAGCATAACATGCTCCCAATCCAACCAATACCCAGACCTAGCTTGAGCAAGCCCCTAAACCTCCAAATGTTGCCCCTCATGTCCTCGAGTCTTGGTGTGGCCTCAGAGAGGATGAAGTGAAGTTTTTGGGTTCTTCATGACCGCAAACGGACCCGTTGGCACCGAAACCTACTCACTCGCACAGCCCGCCAACAATACCGCATCGACGGGTCGCATAGAGGCGTCAGCGCAAAGCTCCGGCCTGACAACTTGTGAGGAGAGCAGGAGGTTTGCGCTACAGCAATGACCATCCGGGACACAGGCCTGGTCTTCGTGCTGCAACAACGACTGTCTGTGACACATCTCTGCTCTTCGAGTCCCCCCCTTCACAGTGAACAACACTGTAGTGAGAAGGTAACTTTTCAGCGCGTCTAACCTGGTCCTTGTATCTGACCCACGCTCCATCACGGTCGTCCTGAACTTGTGACTTTCCCCCAGTCTCGCACGACCACATAGCTATGAGTGGCGCTTTGGTATTTCAGGCACTATTTTCACATACATCTTTAAAATTGTATATCTGAGGGGGCGTGGCCAAGACGGCATCTTGATAGGACGGAGCTTTGTGGCTCTTCGCTTCCGCCGGGCCTTTTACTGCACTGTCAGCAGCTAGAGGGGCACCGGAGCTTACCGAAACCATCCCGAAAGCGACACTGCACTCCTGGGGGGTTGGTGAGGCCGTGTTGAGGTCCTGACAGCAGTTTTGGCACCGCCGCGGGACGGCTCTGAAGGAGTGGCTGGGCACCCAGAGGAAGCTGCGGAGAGCCCGGCGAAGAGGGCGAGATCCAAAGGTTCCCAGTGGTCCCCACAGGGTCTGGGAGACTGCCGCAGCGCAAGGTTTGAGGAGATCCTTCCCGGCGAGGTGAGTAGCGGGCCTGCATACCATCGGTCAGCGGTGGGCTCGAGTCGGGAGTACCACGCAAGGCCCCTGCTCAGTGAGCTGAATCAGACCTCATCTTCAGAGGCTGTGTGGGGGTGGGGCCACCGCATCCACTAACAGAGCGGCTGCTGCACCCCCCCACCTGCAGTGTTTGGCTGGGGACTCATTGGCGTGGGCCCAGCAGTCTCCTGGGGCCTGAAGCAGGGCCTGTGGTATGGCCTGCGATACTGGAGCTGCGTGGAGGCCCGGTCGGGGCACTAGGACGACCAAAGGCACGAACAACCCTGACCGGGGGGCCTTGGCTGGGCTCTCCCGCTCACTGGTCCTGCTGTGGTTGCAGCCTCCATTACTGGAATTCGATCAGATGACCTTAAATTGCTGAGGAACAAGACCTGTAGAGTGCCTACGATGGGACAGCACCTCACCAGGAGGTCTAGCCAGGCGGTGGGAGAGGAGGCGAACAGAGCTCAGTTGGCAAAGGGGCGCCCCAGTGGAGGGCTTCTGGTGACTATCTTGCTCCCACCTCGTGGTGCTTGTACTGGGGCACCAGTAGAGAGTCTATGTGAGGGGCATTTCGCAGAGGTCCTTCAGCTGCAACATCGCCCTTCTGGACGGCAATCCGCTTTCACACATAGTTGCCCCCACCTACAGAAACCTTTGTGCCTGGTATGCGCCTCGCCTGAAAGATATGTCAGTGAATGACCTCCTGCTTAAGTCTTGACTTGTTTTGCTTACTGCATTTGTTTGTTTTAATTTGTAATTGCAATCCTTTTACGTAAAGGTTGTCTTAGTTGTTTTTAATTTTTTAGATTGTAACCCAATTGGGAGGTCCAAATAAATTTTGAATTGATTTTTATCTCTTTGTTGATACTTATCTTTCGACCACATTGTAGTGTTTAATGCTTACTTCGATTGGCTCTCTGCCACGTTTGCCCCAGATCTAACTCTCCGTAAGAAACCCCTTGTATGATTATTCCTTCAGCAATCTAAAGCTGCTTCTAAGCATAGGGACTACTTTTTGGTTACTCCTGCTTAAGTCAGCAGAACAGACAGGAGAGCCAGCCCTGAGTGGGGCGGATGGATGAATCGGAGGGCGGTGGGGGCTCGAAGGCCCCGATCAGTCGATTTTTTCTGCAGTCGCTCTTCTCCTCTCTCTCCGAGAAGACTTGTCCACAATAAAACGCGAACTATTGATGGACCTGCGGGAAGTGTGCCGAGATATGGATTCCCTGGGAGAGCGAGCGAAGCTAGCCGTGACAAAAAACTCGAGAGCCTCCAACAAGAAGTTCTCAAGCTGCAAGGACAGAACCTAGACTTACAGGCCCACACAGGGAATCTAGAGAACAGGTCCCGGCGGAACAACATCCGTGGCATGGCACATGGCGAGGGAGATGGCGACATCGAGGGGCTGGTGGCGGGCCTCTTCCGCTCCATTCAGGAGACTCCCCAGATTTCTCGATCAAGCTGGGCCACACTCATAGGGTGGGCCCACAGAGGGCAGCCCCTGCACCCCCGGCAGACATACTGACTTGTGCCCATGACTGGGGTTAATCAAACAGTAGGGAGGAGGGAAGAGGGGTCCATTCAATTCCCCAATACAATAGCCAGGTTAATCAAAATGTTGAATGGACACTTGTAGCTTCATAACCATTGGTTATACTTGAAGCACCCTCATAAACGCTATGATCTTTAATGCGGTGTATATCTGTTATCCGCCCCTTATCAGCGTTATGGCATAGTCATCGGGTGTTCAATATTGTGCTATATGCCAGCCTCATCCTGAGGCAACCTTTGGTCTGGGTAGCAGTGTCTAGAAATTGGAGGGTTCTCCCAGAAAGAAGGTGCAAAAAGAAGTGAAAACGATAATAAGAGGTGACAAAAGTTTTTTAAATTAAAAAACACGGCCTCTCCGAATGAAACTCCTTTAATGTAAAAGGAGAGGTAATGTTGATAAAAATAAATTTCGATATGATAGCGAATCAAGTTACCGGATTACTTCATATCTTATTGTAAAAAAGTCGACATGTTTCTGCTCCCTGGGCCCAGCCGGGTCTATGGAGCATTCGTCAGGACACACAAAACATTTAAGTACTCACACCATTTGTGTAGTTTTCACATAAGTGTCAGAAATCTTAACACTCGAGTAAGGTACTGAATTCCTAGAAATAGAGAAAACAGATAGACAAACATCCACATTATGTGTGCAGTCTTTTTCATATAGCACTGTTAAGATACTCTAATTTCAGAGAAACGAACAAACAAATAACAATTCAAATTCGTTTTGGTCACAGGGCATAGTCAAAAAAGAAGTTAGCAGGACATGTGGTGTTAAAGATTTAAATTCTCTGGATCTTAGGTTGTGGGAGATGGAACTAGTAAAAGATCATGGAAGGATACACTCGAAGGACCTTCACAATCACAACGTAATTTACATGTTTAAGGAAAAACAGAAAGTGAATTGACAAATAGCAAACCGTATTTACACAGTTCACTTTGTTATTTGCGTGTGATTCTTTGCGCCCAGTATGGTGTTTCACACACATATCAATCATTGTTTCTTTTGTAAAGAATAGAGAGGACAGGTTGTGTCAAGTCAGCTCATGTATTGTCCATTGTAAAACTCAAAGTGAGATAATATAAATAAATCCCAAAGGCTGCCCCGAGCAAGAAAGGCAAATTTCCCGTTACCTTGTTAATTACGATATTGCTCGTCTTCGGGGTGCCTGGGTATCGTTTTTTGCCCGAGCTGGATGGGAGGGAACATATCGATCATTGTTTCTTTTGTAAAGAATAGAGAGGACAAGTTGTGTCAAGTCAGCTCATGTACTCTCCATTGTAAACTCAAAGTGAGATAATATAAATATAAATAAATCCCAACGGCTACCCCGAGCAAGAAAGGGAAATTTATCGTTACCTTGTTCATTACGATATTGCTCGTCTTCGGGGTGCCTGGGTATCGTTTTTTGCCCGAGCTGGATGGGAGGGAACATGTGGTTAGGAAGTGGAGGGGGATTGTTAGCGGTATTTGTAAAAGTTATATGAACGCCCTGGGTCGGCGCCATTCTTACCCGCGTGTACAGAAAACCCTCCGTCCTGTGCTGGCTCTGCCCCTGGAAATGAAAAGTGCACCCCCCCTTCCTGTTGGTTATAATACAGTGTAATAGAAGAGGGACTCTGGCAATTTGCGGTGAGGAGCCAAGAGTTCGAGGCTGGTATCTACTCATTGTGTTCATCAATGGACATAAGGGTGTATTTACATTGTGTGACAATTCTGGATATCCCAAGAACCTGATATTTCTTGTAGATTTGCAACATTTAGATGTTTATACACAATTTAAATAAAATAGGTGCGGTGTCTAAATGCAACATGTGAGGGTTCTTAATCACAGGTATTGCGGGCATGAGAGTCAAATAGCGACTAAACAACTCTTGTATTTCATGTAATTATATTATCGGAATATAAAGTGTAGTCTATGACATATGAACATATTACGGAATAATATAGAAAACTAGGGACCACACTTACCCTAGGTTGAACCGATGCAAATATGTGATTACTTACAGCATATGTCATGTCACAACATCTCAGAGTCGTCAAGTTGTCACACAGAGGAGATTGTGATTACACTATGTGAATTGATGCCAAGGTATGTTATCATTTAACCCTGTAAGATGGGTCTGGAGGCGATCTACCCATCTTTGTTCCTTCTCAAACAAGATTTTTTCGGCATTTCTGGTCTTATCTGTCAACATTTCAAGCACTGTCCATTGGAGTTCTTCACAATCATGACCTGCTTCGATAAAATGTGAGCACAGTTTGGTGGTATTTTTCTTCAGTCTAATGTTACTCTTGTGCTCTCCAATTCTAAATTTTATTTTTCTGCAGGTCATGCCCACATATTTCAGTTGATAAGGGCAGCTCACTAAATATACCACATGAGTGGAATTACAATTCGTGTGTTGCCGTTGTATCCACAGTAACGTTTCACTGAGTTGTAATGTCTTAGTAGTCACTGTGAGTTTGCACACTACACAGTTGCCACATGGTTAGTGTCCTGTAACAGGCATCATGTTCATATCTCTGTTTTGTGGGATGATTTTATTCCTTTTTGGACGGGTGTGTACCAACACGTCTTTCAGATTTTTGGTTCGTTTATTCGCGAACCTTGGTTTAGGCCAGCTGTGTTTTCCAGAAGAGATGATGCTCCAATTTCTTCTGATCAGTTTCTGTACATCATATGTTGTTGGGCAATAGGTTGTCACACATGTGACCAGATCTTTGATTGGTTCCTTATAGGTGGTTTGTAGGAGCCATTCTCTAGGTTGGTGTTTCGCCCGTTTGCGGCATTTTGAGATAGTGGAGGCTGTATAGTCTCTAACTTTAAGTTTCTGGCTGAGTTCACGTGCTTGTTCGGAGTAATCACTATTCTTACTGCAGTTACTCTTCAGTCTTAAAAATTGACTACAGGGAAGATTAATCCTCAAAGCTTTGGGGTGGTAACTCTTATAAGACAAGAGACTGTTCTTAGCGGTAGGTTTAGTGTAGGTCTTCGACTCCAGTGTGCCATTTTCACTAAAGATAGTCAGATCCAGGAAGTCTATTTGTTTGTTGTTGGAGGTGAAGGTAAATTTCAACCAGATATCTCTACCATTAAGCCACTCGATGAAGAGGTTGAGATCTTTATCAACCTGCCAGATTAGTAAAATGTCATCAATATAACGTCTCCAGTAAAGAATACTGGAGACGTATGGATTGCTGTCATTAAATACAAACTGGCTCTCAAATTGGCTCACATAGAGCCCAGCTACTGAAGGGGCAAAGGCACTGCCCATGGAAGTACCATGGCACTGCAGGAAAAGTTCACCGTTATATTCAAAATAGTTCTCCTCTAGAGCAAGTCGGCAACACTCAAGAACAAAGTGTCTCGGAGTATTATGTTCCCAAGTTCCCATGAACAGAATATCCTCCAGCATTTGTAGAGTGTCATACCTTAAGCCAATTGTACAAAAAACTCCGACATATTTAAAGGACACTCGAGACCTCTTGTGCCAAATTTCAGGGAGACCTTTTGATCCACAGACAATGCTACTTGTAGGATTAGACGTGGAGTCATTGTACACCAGTCTTCCTCAAGATGACACTCTACAAATGCTGGAGGATATTCTGTTCATGGGAACTTGGGAACTTGGGAACATAATACTCCGAGACACTTTGTTCTTGAGTGTTGCCGACTTGCTCTAAAGGAGAACTATTTTGAATATAACGGTGAACTTTTCCTGCAGTGCCATGGTACTTCCATGGGCAGTGCCTTTGCCCCTTCAGTAGCTGGGCTCTATGTGAGCCAATTTGAGAGCCAGTTTGTACTTAATGACAGCAATCCATACGTCTCCAGTATTCTTTACTGGAGACGTTATATCGATGACATTTTACTAATCTGGCAGGTTGATAAAGATCTCAACCTCTTCATCGAGTGGCTTAATGGTAGAGATCGCTGGTTGAAATTTACCTTCACCTCCAACAACAAACAAATAGACTTCCTGGATCTGACTATCTTTAGTGAAAATGGCACACTGGAGTCGAAGACCTACACTAAACCTACCGCTAAGAACAGTCTCTTGTCTTATAAGAGTTATCACCCCAAACCTTTGAGGGATAATCTTCCCTATAGTCAATTTTTAAGACTGAAGCGTAACTGCAGTAAGAATAGTGATTACTCCGAACAAGCCCGTGAACTCAGCCAGAAACTTAAAGTTAGAGACTATACAGCCTCCACTATCTCAAAATGCCGCAAACGGGCGAAACACCAACCTAGAGAATGTCTCCTACAAACCACCTATAAGGAACCAATCAAAGATCTGGTCACATGTGTGACAACCTATTGCCCAGCAACATATGATGTACAGAAACTGATCAGAAGAAATTGGAGCATCATCTCTTCTGGAAAACACAGCTGGCCTAAACCAAGGTTCGCGAATAAGCGAACCAAAAATCTGAAAGACGTGTTGGTACACACCCGTCCAAAAAGGAATAAAATCATCCCACAAAACAGAGATATGAACATGATGCCTGTTACAGGACACTATCCACGTGGCAACTGTGTAGTGTGCAAACTCACAGTGACTACTAAGACATTACAACTCAGTGAAACGTTACTGTGGACACAACGGCAACACACGAATTGTAATTCCACTCATGTGGTATATTTAGTGAGCTGCCCTTATCAACTGAAATATGTGGGCATGACCTGCAGAAAAATAAAATTGAGAATTGGAGAGCACAAGAGTAACATTGGACTGAAGAAAAATACCACCAAACTGTGCTCACATTTTATCGAAGCAGGTCATGATTGTGAAGAACTCCGATGGACAGTGCTTGAAATGTTGACAGATAAGACCAGAAATGCCGAAAAAATCTTGTTTGAGAAGGAACAAAGATGGGTAGATCGCCTCCAGACCCATCTTACAGGGTTGAATGATAACATACCTTGGCATCAATTCACATAGTGTAATCACAATCTCCTCTGTGTGACAACTTGACGACTCTGAGATGATGTGACATGACATATGCTGTAAGTAATCACATATTTGCATCGGTTCAACCTAGGGTAAGTGTGGTCCCTAGTTTTCTATATTATTCCGTAATATGTACGTATGTCATAGACTACACTTTATATTACGATAATATAATTACATGAAATACAAGAGTTGTTTAGTCGCTATTTGACTCTCATGCCGCAATACCTGTGATTAAGAACCCTCACATGTTGCATGTAGACACCGCACCTATTTTATTTAAATTGTGTATAAACATCTAAATGTTGCAAATCGACAAGAAATATCAGGTTCTTGGGATATCCAGAATTGTCACACAATGTAAATACACCCTTATGTCCATTGATGAACACAATGAGTAGATACCAGCCTCGAACTCTTGGCTCCTCACCGCAAATTGCCAGAGTCCCTCTTCTATTACACTGTATTATAACCAACAGGAAGGGGGAGTGCACTTTTCATTTCCGGGGGCAGAGCCAGCACAGGACGGAGGGTTTTCTGTACACGCGGGTAAGAATGGCGCCGACCCAGGGCGTTCATATAACTTTTACAAATACCGCTAACAATCCCCCTCCACTTCCTGACCACATGTTCCCTCCCATCCAGCTCGGGCAAAAAACGATACCCAGGCACCCCGAAGACGAGCAATATCGTAATGAACAGGGTAACGAGAAATTTTCCCTTTCTTGCTCGGGGTAGCCGTTGGGATTTATTTATATTTATATTATCTCACTTTGAGTTTACAATGGAGAGTACATGAGCTGACTTGACACAACTTGTCCTCTCTATTCTTTACAAAAGAAACAATGATCGATATGTTCCCTCCCATCCAGCTCGGGCAAAAAACGATACCCAGGCACCCCGAAGACGAGCAATATCGTAATTAACAAGGTAACGAGAAATTTCCCTTTCTTGCTCGGGGCAGCCTTTGGGATTTATTTATATTATCTCACTTTGAGTTTTACAATGGAGAATACATGAGCTGACTTGACACAACCTGTCCTCTCTATTCTTTACAAAAGAAACAATGATTGATATGTGTGTGAAACACCATACTGGGCGCAAAGAATCACACGCAAATAACAAAGTGCACTGTGTAAATACGGTTTGCTATTTGTCAATTCACTTTCTGTTTTTCCTTAAACATGTAAATTTCGTTGTAATTGTGAAGGTCCTTCGAGTGTATCCTTCCATGATCTTTTACTAGTTCCATCTCCCACAACCTAAGATCCAGAGAATTTAAATCTTTAACACCACATGTCCTGCTAACTTCTTTTTTGACTATGCCCTGTGACCAAAACGAATTTGAATTGTTATTTGTTTGTTCGTTTCTCTGAAATTAGAGTATCTTAACAGTGCTATAGGAAAAAGACTGCACACATAATTTGGATGTTTGTCTATCTGTTTTCTCTATTTCTAAGAATTCAGTACCTTACTCGAGTGTTAAGATTTCTGACACTTATGTGAAAACTACACAAATGGTGTGAGTACTTAAATGTTTTGTGTGTCCTGACGAATGCTCCATAGACCCGGCTGGGCCCAGGGAGCAGAAACATGTCGACTTTTTTACAATAAGATATGAAGTAATCCGGTAACTTGATTCGCTATCATATCGAAATTTATTTTTATCAACATTACCTCTCCTTTTACATTAAAGGAGTTTCATTCAGAGAGGCCGTGTTTTTTAATTTAAAAAACTTTTGTCACCTCTTATTATCGTTTTCACTTCTTTTTGCACCTTCTTTCTGGGAGAACCCTCCAATTTCTAGACACTGCTACCCAGACCAAAGGTTGCCTCAGGATGAGGCTGGCATATAGCACGATATTGAACACCCGATGACTATGCCATAATGCTGATAAGGGGCGGATAACAGATATACACCGCATTAAAGATCATAGCGTTTATGAGGGTGCTTCAAGTATAACCAATGGTTATGAAGCTACAAGTGTCCATTCAACATTTTGATTAACCTGGCTTGTGCCCATGACTATCAACTAAAAGAGAGGATCCTCCGTGCTGTCACGGTGCTTTGTGATAGAGCGCGTCCATAGAGCCCTGACGCAGAAACCGCCAACGGGAGAGCGGCCCAGACCGGTGATTGCACGGATTTTGAACTTTTACGACAGGGACACCATCTTAAGGGAGGGGAGGGCGAAAGATACTGTCATGTTCGACAATCACAAAATCATGATCTTCACGGACTATACGAAGATGGTGCAGCAGCAACGACACTCCTTCATAGCGGCCAAAGGAAAGCTACGCGGCTTGAGGCTCCAGTATTCTCTACTCTATCCGGTCCGCCTTTGAGTGATTTTCCAATCGCGGACCCACTTCTTTGACACCCTGGAGGACGTCTTCAAGTGGACGGATGATACGGTGAGGGTTCGGCCGCATGCTCAGCCAGGTCTGAACCCGGGTTCCTCCAGGAGCTCCTCACCAGAGCGGGCCGACCAACGTGTCCGGGGAAAGAGACACAGGAGCTCTAGATCACGGCAGCGCTCCTCTTCTCGTGCTGGGGCGAGAGATGGAGCACCTACAGACTCGGACCAATCTAACAAGGACAACTGAGGGACACTGGAGTGTAAGGTAACCTATTGCTGTGGTAGATTGTAGCAGTGAGTGGCTGATTAGTATGCTGATTAGTGTGCTGCACAACTAGTTTTGGACCTGGACACCTTGACGCTGTTCGCTATACTTGTTGGAGATAATGTGGGGCTGCGGGGTGGGGTTCGGGGTGCTTTCTTTTTGGGGCTACATCCCTCCTTAATAGGCGGGGTTTTGGTAAGGGGGGGTTCCCAATGGTTGAGAGGGTAGTTGGGATCCATTGGTATGGTTGGCCTTGGGCGCTCTGTTTTGGGCCCGAGGTCGCCCATGCCGCGACAGATACTTCTGTGTTCTATGAGGTATAGGGGCGGGGGTTGAGAGATGGGAGGTTCAGGGGGGTGTTTTGGGGGGGTGCGGGTGGGGGGAGTGGGGGGTGTTTTGTTAGTTGTGCACGTGATCTTCATGATGAGCTGGAGCTGGTGCTATGTGTTCGGGCCTGCTGTTGGGTGCTTTTGCTTTGTGTTCCCTGGGATCATGGTTGATGCATTGCCTCCCGGGCCCCATGGGGGGTCCATGCGCATATTGAGCTGGAATGTCAGGGGAATGCTGGATAAAATAAAGGGGGGAGCCGTTCTGCGATGGGCAAAGAGGGAGGGGGGGCGGATGTACTGCTTTTACAAGAAACGCATATGATGGGGACGAAAGCACTTTGCCTGCAAAGATTTGGCTATCACCAGGTTTTTCATGCCGGCTTTTCGAGGGGCTCTAGAGGGGTCGCCATCTTGATCCATAGACGACTTGCGTATGTGCATGAGAGACTCTGGTTTGACCCGCAGGGCAGATATATTATTGTGAAGGGGATGGTGGGTACGGAGCCGATTGTGTTTGGAAGTGTCTATGCCCCTCCCCCTCTGCAGTGGTCTCTGGCTGAACAGCTGTTTGCGGTGTGGGCGGAGGTCCCGGAGTCTCTAGCCGTGCTTGGTGGAGATTGGAATGACGTGTTGGATGCGACTGTGGACCGCCATCGGTTACGGGGGGCTCCTGCGGTGGCCGCCCCCTCCCGATTGCGTGCAATGGTGGAGGGCCTGGGCTGGGTTGATGCTTGGCGACATCTTCACGCTGAGGCCAGGGAGTATACGTATGTTTCGGCAGTGCATGGCTCCTTTTCACGGCTGGATTGTGTGTTTGTACCCAGTGTATACCTGGGCAGAGTGCGGGGGCGGCCATTCTGCCACGTGGGTTGTCCGACCACTCCCCAGTGGCTGTAGATGTTGAATTGTGCAGGCAGAGGCAACCGTTCCGGTGGCGAATGTCCCCATGGCATCTCCAGCAGGCTGACTATGTCCATCATATGAGGGGGGCGATAGCCCACTATTGGCAGGAAAACCTCGGCGAGGACACGGAGGTGTCTTTGGCTTGGGAAGCTATGAAGCCCACGCTTCGTGGGGTCGACATAGCGTGGTGTGCGGCGGCCCGCCGCCGACGCAGGGAGGCCATAGTTGCAGCGGTGGCGCGCGTGGAGGTCCTCGAGAGGCGGTGCCAAGAGGAGGGAGGTGGCGAAGCACTGCGGCTCCTCCTGCAGGCGCAACAGGCCCATGCATATGTGTTGCTTGATGAAGCTCGACAGGCATGGCTCGCCACCCGCAGTAGGATTTATCAATGGGGGGACAAGTCGTGCACTATGCTCCATCGACTGTGTCAGAATACAATGCAGCCGCTTACGCTGCCTGGCCTCACGGACGATGCTGGAATTACTTTGACGGATCCGGTAGAACTGGCGACCAGCTTCGCGCGATATTACGCGGAACTTTATGCGCCGCAAGACTGCCTCCCAGCCGAAGCAGCTGACAAGTTTATTGCTGACCTGCCCCCGAGGGCTGTCTCTGACGAGGCGCGGGCGCTCTTGGATCTTCCTATTACAGGTGAGGAGTTGGGAGACGCACTGGCGCAACTCAACACGGGAAAGGCGCCCGGGCCGAGTGGCTTTCCGTGCGAATTTTACAAATAGTTCCAGCTCCAACTGGGGACTCACTACAAGGCGGCCCTGGAGGCTGCGCGCGAGTCGGGTTGGTTGCCCGCGGACTGGCGACATGCGGAGGTGGTGGTGTTCCAGAAACCGGGTAGGCCGCCTGCTAGGCACGACTCGTATCGCCCCATATCGCTGCTTAACATAGAGGTTAAACTACTGGCAAAAGTGCTGGCGAACCGGCTTCATCCATATGTAGCGGATCTAGTTCATCCGGACCAGGCAGGCTTTATGCCGCACAGGGCGACACGACACAATGTTAGACGGGCACAGACAGCCAGACGCGATGGGAGCCACGGGCGAGCGGGCGGCCCTGCTTTTAGCAGATATAGATAGAGCGTTCGATTCTGTGAGTTGGGCCTATTTGTTTGCGCTCCTGCCTCACCTTAATCTGGGCCCAGTCTTTATCTCGTATGTTCGGCTGCTCTACACCGACATCACGGCAGCTGTGCGGGTCTCAGGTGCGGTCTCCGCGCGGTTTCCAATCGGACGGGGGACTCGTCAGGGCTGCCCGCTGTCCCCTTACCTATTTGCGTTAGCTATGGAACCCCTTGCCTCTTGGGTGCGCATTGATGCGCAGTTGCAAGGTTTCAGATGGGATGGGGGACGCACGGATAGGATTGCGCTGTATGCGGACGACGTCCTATTCTTCCTTACAGACCTGGATAGGTCGGGCCCGCGGGTATTAGAAATTATGCGCATTTTTGGAGAAGTTTCAGGTCTGTACCTTAACCTGCGTGAGTCCACCCTGTGGGTATTGGGTGAGGGAGCGCGTGCGGGCCACTGGGCGTCGCCCCTGAAGGTGGCGGTTGGAGGCCTGTTGTACCTGGGTGTGTTCTTGTCCGAATCTGCGCCGATTTCTTGGGAGCGCAATGTGGTACCGGTCTGGGATAAAGTGCAGTCAGACCTTAAAACGTGGGCGCGGATGCCCCTTACTATCTTTGGCAGGTCTGCGATATTCAAGATGGTTGCGCTTCCGCGCCTTTTATATCAGCTGCAGAATCACCCACACCCGATCGCACCCCAGTGGTTTCGGCAGGTTAACTCGGCATTGGGACGCTTCTTATGGGCTGGAGGCGCCGCCAGAGTGGCGCTGCGTACCTGCTTGCTGTCCACTTACTGTGGCGGGCTTGCGACATCGGACGTACTGTCCTACTACCAGGCCTCCCACTTGTTAGTCCTAAACGAATGGTGGTACGGAGATAGAGAGGACCCAGCATACGCCCTGGAGCGCTTGCTGATGGGAGACCACACTTTGCACACGATTCTCTACTCGGCCAGGCTGCGGCTGCGGCTGCCCCGGGCCACACAGGTGGTATTTACGGTATGGCGACAAGCGCTGCGCCGCATGGGTTGGTGGGGCAGACTGACGGCCGAGACCCCCCTGTGGCATAATGGGCAACTCCCCGCATTGGCCACGCTGTCGGGATTTGACGGATGGGATTCAATTGGGATCTCATCGCTAGGACATGTAGTGTCCGGCACGGCGCTCAAGTCGTTTCAAGAGCTCAGGGCTGAGTTTCATATGCCCAACACCCAACTTTTTAAATACCTTCAGCTCCGCCACGCGCTTGGACCTAGCTTGGTGGACTTGGAGTCGCTGCCGGAGTTCAGTCCTCTAGAGGCGAAGGTTTTTATGGGAGACCTAGGCGATAAGAAAGTGTCCCGCATATATCAAACATTGGTCACTCACTGCTCTGGAGTCCCCGCGGGGTGCAGCTATAGCGGTGCGCCTGCGCCTGATTCAGTTCAAATATCTACATAGGGCCTACTATACGCGAGAGCGATTGTGGAGGGCGAGCTTGATTGGGTCCACGGAGTGTTTGCGGTGTGGTGCTGAGACGGGTACGCTGCTGCATACTGTGTGGTCCTGTACTGGTCTGTCCCGGTTCTGGCGGGGGGTATGGAGCTGTCTGTCGGAGGTGCTGGGATGGGAACTTCCCCAGACCCATCGTCTGGCCCTTCTCCACATATTAGAGGGTGTTGGGGGAAACATTTACAAGCGTCATCTGCTGCTGCTGGGCCTTGTCGTTGCCAAGCGGGATTTGGCACAGGCGTGGAAGAGTGAGCGGGCTCCCCCGTTGAGTGCTTGGAAGGCGGAGATTGATTATTGCATGGGGTTGGAGCGCCCGGTGTTTGAAGCAAGAGGGTGCCCCCGTAAACATTTCAAGATTCGGAAGAGGTGGGCGGAATATAGAGGTTTGCCATTGGATCCCCCGGTGGAGCCGGATGAAGGAGAAACGGTTTCGATGGACGGGCAGCAGGCCTGAGGAGACGCTGGCTCTCTTACTAGATACGAACGTTGACTGGTGACCGGCGATGATCACGTGTGCGGGGTTAGGGAGGGATAAGGGGTGGGTAGTGGGTTTGTTGGGGGGGCTGGGTGGTGGAGGGGACGGGTGGGGTTGTTTCTGATTGGGCTTGCATTTTGCTCCTGTGTGTTTACTATCGTGGCAGGATTCTCCTGACTGTGGAGGACTGCATTTCTGCTTTACCCAATTGATAAAATCAATAAAATTTTGTTGTGAAAAAAAAAAAGAGAGGATCCTCCGTGAATCTCGGCGCTGCTCCGACTTTACCTTGACTTGGCAGCCTCCACTTTGCTCAAATGCAAGTCCATTAGTCCGATTACACTCCACATCTGATAAACTGGCATCAAACACTCCTGGGGGCACCCGTTCAGGCTGATCTCCATTACAAAAGGGAACGGAGGCAAATCCGCTCACTCTCTGCGGCATACAAACTCCTGGGTATCGAAGAAACCGCGGCGGACCAGCCTCACATGGACAATCGCTCCCGGAGGGGCCATGGATGGACTACCATTAAGCCTCCTTGCCCGATAGCACGTCCTGACTCGGACATTATGGCCAGGGATCGGCAAGCAGTGTTGACGTCCCTCCCAGGGGCACCCTCGGAGTGAGGCAGGAATCGCTCCAGCTGAATACTGATGCTTTGAATATTGCACCCTTGCCCATTGTCCACAACCATAACAATATATAAATGGGCCTTGCCAGGAGGGAGCGGGGAGCTGCGGGCCACAGGTACCCTTCACACTCTTTCCTAGGAGCAGTATGCTCTGGACATTGATTTTGTGTTTTACTGTATTATGCTTACGTTTTTGCTTTGTTGGGGTTTTATTGTTTTTGTTTATGGGTTCCTATCCCCCCGTTGCGTCTCCCCTATCTTTTCTGTATGTGCGCAACCCTTGCTTGTCCAGGTCACTCTGTCTAGGCTCCCGTGGGGCCTGGCTGTAGCGGGTCAGACTGGTCCTTTCGCACCCGCAGCGCGACTTGTCCACACCCCTTGCGTAGATGAGTGTAACAATCCTGACCTCAATGTAAAGGGGCTCAACAACCCTATTAAATGCAGAACTATCCTGTCTTATCTGGAAAATTATGGAGCCATGTTTGTTTGTTGCAGGAGACTCACTTGCTATCCGGCAACACTCATAGATTGCACTCTAAGGCCTTTCCTCAGCAATACTTCTCTTCCCTTCCTACCAAAAAGTCTGGGGTCGCCTTCCTGGTTGCCCATACTTTCCCAGGGACGGTGGGGGCAAAGGTTTCAGAGATAAAGGGGAGGATCCTGGGGCTTTCCGTGACCTTTGGGGTGCACACACTAACACTGGCCACTATCTATGCTCCCAACGAGGGCCAGGAGGCATTTTTACAAAAGTCAGTAAGGGACTTAACATCCACACCTGATCAGCAAATTCTCAAAAGGGGCAATTTTTGTGTTTGATGGCTAACTTCACCGCTCGGCTAAGAGACAGGGACAAACAACGGCTTTTTCTGACACCAGCCGCCAGTTGTTGCACGACTTAGGGTTGGTGGACATGTGGCGTCACTTTCAACCCATACCGCAGACTATACATTCTACTCCCACGCATGGGGTACATACGCAATGCTAGACTATTTCTTAATGACCCGGTCTCTTCTTTCGTTTGTACAGGAATCAGTCATCGAGACTCAAGCACTCTCTGACCATGCAGCCTTGACCACAAAAATGCTGTTTCCCCCCACCCGTCAGCCATCATACTCCTGGAGGCTCCGGGACTTGCTCCTTCACCGTCCTGAAGTTGTAGCGCACCTTACTAAAACACTAGAAGACTTTTTAGATGTCAATAACACGCAAAACACCTCTATCATCTCCCTTTGGGAAAATCTCAAATTAGTAGCCCAGGGTGACCTTATAGCCACATCAGCCACAGATAACAGGTTACACAGGCAGAAGAGGGAGGAGCTTTCTAAGCAAGTATTGGAATTGTGAGGGATCCACAAGAGGACAGGGGCCCTGCAAATCGGGTGGAAATTAAAGGCGGCGCTTAACGCCCGACCAGGCCTCCACCCTGGATAGCACGATTTGGGTCGAAGAGGTCATTTCGACCATAGCTCGACTTAAGGTTCTCAAATCCCTGGCCCTGATGGGTTTACCGACATTTTTTATTAAACCTTTTGCTCGATCCTGGCTCCAATACTGACTCGACTTTTTAACGCTGTCGATGGCACCATGGAGCTACCAACTAGGATGCTCTAGGCGTCGGTGGCAGTTTTTCCCAAACCCAGTAAAGATAACAGGTACTGTGCCTCTTATAGGCCTATATCTTTGCTGAAAATAGATTTTAAGATCTTCACGGGGATCCTAGCGTCTAGGTTGAGACCTTTGATGCCGGAATTGATCGAACCGGACCAAGCCGGATTCGTTGCAACCAGACAATGCAGTGATAATACTAGGAGACTGCTTCACCTCCTGGAGAAGGCACATCGTCAGATGGAGGAGCACGTTGTATTATCGGTTGCAGCCGAAAAGATGTTCGACAGGGTTCACTGGCTCTTTCTGGAGACTGTTTCGGAGATGTTTGGGGTCGGGCACTGATTTGTGTTTAGCGGCTACAGCCACCCCTCGGCCACGGTCCAGGTGAACGGCTTCATGTCAGACCCCTTCCCAATAACCCGAGGCACGCACATGGGTTCTCCGCTCCCATCCCTCTGTATGGAGCCACTACGGTTTGAGAGAACCAGCAGATTAAGGGGATTCTCACTAGGGGAGAGCGGCATACCATTAGCCACTACACGTACGATGTTATCACCACGCTGGAGTCCCGTCAGACTTTAGTCCCAGCCTTTTCAGCTAAGCTAGAGCTTTCAGTGGCCTCTGGGTTTAAGGTCAACATGGCCAAGTCACAGGCCTTGGGTTTCTCCTTACAACAGCCAATTGCCGCTGCCTTGACCCAGGTGTGTCCCATCCATTGGGATTCGAAAACCATCTCGTACCTGGGCATCAAGCTGTCATTGTCTACCGCTGAGACGGTATCCCTGAACAACACTCGGTTATTGCAACAGATCCGGCAGGAACTGAGAAGATGGCGGCCGTTTGGTCTCTCGTGGTTGGCCAGGGTGGAAGCTCTCAAGATGAGCATACTCCCAAAAATATTATACCTTTTTCAGACGCTTCCCGGTGGAGCCACCTCCGGGTATTCAGTCTGAGTATTCAGTCCGAATTTATTACCTTCGTCTGGCAGACAAGAGACTGCAATCAATGACATGAGCTTTTTTATTTTCTTTTTTCATTTGCATTTCGTAATAAGTAAACAAACAATAACACCAAGTGCAGTACAGTACTTGCTTGTGGGCCAATCGGCCCGATTGTGATACAGAGATACAACAACATGACTTTATTGAACATCCACAGCTGCTTGATTGGGATACGGTTGACAGTTACTTCGCTATCTGGCATGTAGGTCCCTACATGAATACATTATACCCTCAACTTTTATTGATCACATACACTTCTCATTAGTGATTACATCAAGGGTGGTCTACAGCGACTGTGCTCACACAGCTTATAAAGGTTTCCCAAATGTCTCGTGGGCGAGACTTTGTCGGCAGTAGTTCCCCATAGCACGCCATTTGGGCCCTACAGATGTCCCCCCTCCCAAACAAACTCGATCATTAGTGATCGGAGGCGTTTGAAAAATTGTGCCGTGAGTGGGATTGGAATTTTCACAAAGAGGTATGGTAATTTGGGTAGAATGATCATTTTTGCCTCTGCTTTGTGGCCTGCTAGCGAGAGGGGAAGAGTTTTCCACCTCTTTACTCTGTCCTCTATCCAGCTCACTACTCTGCCGTAATTTTCCGTCCATATTTCCTGCAGATTGCTACTTATCCAGATACCCAGATAACGTGATAAAGGTCTGAGTCTTAGGTGTGGGACAATCACTGATTTGCTCCAGTTAACGACTACTCGTGACAATCCCCCATATCTCACCAGCTCACGCGTCATTGGCGCAATATTATCCTTCGGGTTTATCATATTCAAAGTAATGTCATCTGCGTACATTGACACAGTGAGGCCGCTTGTCGTAAAGCCAATTCTCCGGTTTATGTGGCATTGTCTTATGCAGGATGCCAGTGGTTCTGTCGCGACCGCAAACAGCAGGGGGACAGAGGGCAACCCTGTTTAGGTCACCTCTGATAGATATAGGTTGAGAAATCAGTCCGCGGGCAACATGTAGAGGAGCCGGATCTGTTGTATAAAAAGCGGGCTCAGTCCCAGCCTGTGAAGAAGCGGAAACAAGAACCCCCATTCCAGGGAGTCAAACGCCTTGGTGGCGTCAAGGAGTGCAGCTATGGCCGGTACGGTCGGGCGAGGTAGTGTAGCAGCCCAAACAGTGTTCTAAGATTGTGGGTGGTGGACATCCCTGGTATAAACCCTGATTGATCAGGCCGGGCGATCAGGGGGAGCAGCAGTTGGAGTCTGGTGGCCAAGAGTTTGGCGAAAATATTGGCATTGAGGTTGATCAATGTGAGCGGGCGGCGGCGATATGAATCGCATTGCGTTGGGTCATTACCCGGTTTTAAAAGTGTAATGACGATAGCCTCACACATTGTCCCAGGCAGGGATCCCAGTTGCATAGCTTCTTGATAAACTTCTAGGAGGTGAGGGGCAAGCAGCTCTGAATATTCTTTGTAGAATTTAGCCGTGAGCCCGTCTGCGCCTGGTGCTTTGTCTGCTGGCAGGCTACCAATGACCCGGCGCACATCATCTAATGTGAACGGTACCTTGAAATACTCCCTGTGTGCCCTACTGAACCATAGGAGTTCTATTGAATCAAAATATTCTCCCAGAACAGTATCTGGTCTGTTTGATTGGGATGTATATTATTGTGCATAGAAATTACGCATGGTATTGAGGTTGGGGTGAGTGCCATTCCCGCAGCAGGGGTGGCAAGTGCCGTAATAAATGTGGAGACTTTGTGAGGACGCAAAAGATTGGCGAGTGTCCTATCCGGCCTATCTCCCTCCCCATATCTACATGCGATTGCATGTTTGTGTAGGAAATGTGTTTCCCTAGTTGCCTCTTGCTGGAATTCTGTTAATTTGCTGCGGATTTTACCTAATATAGTAGGTGATGGTGCTGTACAGTACTGCGTCTCTAGTGTGTGCAGTTCTTTTTCGATTCTAACCAGACTGCCACGAATGTCTCAGAGCACACCAGACTGCTCAGCTATGCACGACCCCCTAATCACAACTTTGAACGCCTCCCAGAGCGTGCCGGCGGTGTCCACTGACCCGGTGTTGTGTTCGAAGTAATCTGTTATTTACATACAAATTCCTTCTCTAATGGCCGCGTCTAGGAGCGCATTAGGTGGGAGACTCATGTAAACGGTTGTATTTAAGGTTTGGGCACCAAAAGAGTTAGTGTGACCAGCATGTGGTCCGAAAGTGTACGGGCGTAATGTGTGGCCTCAGACCCAGGAGTGTAGGTCTTTGGAGGTGAGCCAGAAATCAATTCTGGACCAGGCCTGGTTCTGTTGTGTAATGCATGTGCCTTCCCGTGCTGTGGGACGGAATACACGCTATGTGTCTATCAATTTGTGATCAGTTATTAATCCGTTAAGGACTGCAGCTGCTTGCGGGTGATGAGTGCGTTAAAATCCGTCATCTGCAAGCAATAGGACCGTGTTAAAATCGCCACCCCAGAGGAACGGAGCATCCCCCATAGACTGTATTTGATGCCGTACCTGTTGGAAAAAGGTGGGACTATCCACGTTGGGGCCATAGATGTTTACAACAATGACCGGCTGATCAAACAATTTCCCCAGTAGCAGCGGGTATCTCCCTTCGGGGTCGCTTACTACCTTCATCAACTGCCAGGGAACTCCCCTTCTGATCAGTATTGCCACCCCCGGGAGTAACTTGAGTAATTAGATGTGTTTACTTCACCCCATCTGTTGGATGTTAGTCTCGAGTTGGAATTGTCCCTAAGATGGGTGTCCTGAAGGAAGGATATATCTACTGCGTGTGTGGTGAGGTATGACTGCACCAGTCATGCTTTTCTATGGTTATTCAGCCCCCTCATATTCCACGTAGTGCACTTTATCGAAGACATTTATATACAGAGAATACAAAATTTTGGTCAGCGGCTGTTTGGCTATAAAGGGGAATAAGCACCACCAAACTGGCATACAGTACCTCCTCAGGGGGATCTGTCTGAAGCATGGTGCTAGTGCATGAATCATGTTCTCTCCCCGCCTGTGGGTCTATCAACAAAACATTACGTATGTACTGCAACAAATATTTAGGAACAACAACCTTCCATTCCCACCCCCCACCCACACCAACCCCCCAATCAGGTTGTACTTTCCCAGTTGAACACCCGATTGTAAATGTGCGCCCTCGAAACCTGGGGCTGAGAGGAATCATCCCGGAAGGGGCATGCGGTTGCCTGAATACTGCCCTGTCACGTAGTAACAGGGTGGCAGAGTATTTATAGAACAACCCATTTTTCAATTTCTTAAATCAAAGTAACAAGAAGGGGTGCGTTCACATGTGGTCATATGTCCCGGAACTGAGTGTGCAACAATCAGGACCTATCATGTGGGGGCCCCCTAATTAATCATTGTCACTTAGCGGACTCTGCAAGGAAGTGTCCTTCTCTCGAGTCTGTTCATGTTGCTTCTTTGCATGTTGTTTGGCAAGTTTTAGAGCAACACTGGCATCTGTGAAGATCAGGGGTTTACCTCTGGCCTGCACCTGGAGTTTAGCGGGGTATAGCATTGCGTATTTGGTACCAGTTTTTTGCAGTGTTTTTTTGGCTGGAATGAACTCACGCCGTGCCGCCTGGACGGCCGGGGTGAAGTCTGGATAGAATGCGATGGCGTTCCCCTGATATTGTAGTTCTCCGTCTTCACGGGCCAGTCGTAGCACAGTGTCTCTGTCTCTATAATTCAATACACATGCCAGGATCGGACGTGGCTGAGCACCCGGGGGAGGGTCTCGGCCCCAGGGTGCGATGGGTGTGTTCCACCAAAAACATTGTGGATAAGTCAGACCCAAAGAGATCTTTTAGGAGACTTTTGATGTACTTCTACATGTTGGGAACATTTGTTGATTCTGGAATGCCCGTGATGCGGACATTATTCCTCCTTGATCTCGCTTCAAGATCTTAATTGCGAGCCTTAATACAGCAGTCTGTCCATCCGAAGAAGGTGTTCACGATCCTCAACCTGGCGATCATCCGAGTCCGAGACTCTGGTTCCCAGTGCATCGAGTCTAGATTTGTGCTTTTCAACATTTTGTGAGACGTAGTCCATACGTGCTGCAAGCGAGTCCAGCTTTGAGTCGATTGCCCTCAAACTGAACTTAACCTCACTTAGCATGGACTTAAAGTCGTCTTCTTGGTCAGGCTCCAACTGTGTTTCTGGCACTATCGTCATTGGCGTCGAGTCACCATTATGGAGCCTTGTGGAGCGCTTTTTGAAGTTGATATTGGTTTGCTTATTGTCTGTTTTCCCCATGGCAACTGTGCGCAGTGCGCCTGTATCCCAGAACGTGCAGGCCAACCAGGACATTCGGGGGACGCCAAGGGCAAGGTGAGTGTTCTATTTAAGGCCAATGCACAGCATGGCGGCTTTCCCTCGTGTACAGTAGCTATCGTCTCCTGCAGCCCGGCTACTACTCAGGCGGATTTCTACATCATGTTATTATTGTGCAGCCAGTGCTTTTCTCCACAGCCTTTCAAAGGATGTATGCCCTGCATGCGGGATGGACCTGCTCTTGGGCACCGGCCGCTGCTGAGGGCAGCCCACGGGGTCTCCTGAGGGTCGCCTGCCCAGCAGCAATCCTCGCTGTTCATGTGGGCCATACAACCACAGGTACAGCTTCCTTGTCCCGACAGCTATAACAGTTTACTCTGTTATTCCTGCTCCTCACACTCCGTCGGGTCACTGCATGCGCCGCTGAGCCTGCTGCCACCGGCAGCTAACTTTTATATTCTTGGAGAGGCCCCAAAATTCCTCCGTGAGGGGGTCTCCTCGTGGTGTGGACTGCTGTAATTTATGCGGGGGAGATACCTGTCCTGTGTCCTCACTATGGCGGAGTTGAGTGCGCGCTCACAGACTACGCCGCTCCCCCAGCAGTCGGCACGTCTCTGCTTCAATGGGGTCCCGGCCTCCTCTTTATGAGGTCTCAATGTGTTGCGAGTCTGGTACCCGAGTCAGGCAGATTCGGGGTCCCCACAGTCTGGCCCGGTCCAGCCCAGGGCCATTTGGTTAGTTAAACATAGGCCACAGCCCCTCCCCGAGTGTGCTTCAGGCCCGGCTCACTCCTCACGCCTGGGCAACCGGATCTGTGTTTGCGCTCTACAACAGGGTTGGGGTGGTCTGCCTCTGTTCGCGTTGTCTCTCAGGCTGTTGTGGGCTGCCGCCCCCGCTCCTGCAGTGAGCAAGTACCTCCATGGCTGCGGACACGCCACATTTACCAGTGTTCTTCCCTGCAGGTCTCACAGGCGCTTCGTCTCCCGACTGCTGCTTCTCTGTGTCGCTGGATCTCCGCTCAGGCTGTCGCCACAGCTCCTCCTCACACCGGCTGACCAGACGATCAGTCAGCCCTACGCTGTGCCAGACACGCCCGCATCTGGTGAGTCCTCGTAGTTCGTGCTCCCGCAGTCCAGCTCAGCCGTGCGTCTCCTGGCCAGGCCTAGGCCGAGGAGCCGCGCTGTGTTTTGCTTCACCAAGTGGCCATCTTGCTGCTCGGCCACGCCCCCAAAGACATGAGCTTTAGACCCCACGGGGAGGGCGGCCTGGGGATTTCCGACCTTGATCGCTATAATAAAGCGACACAGCTACAATTCCTGCTGGAGTGGGCCCAGCCGGAATCCGAGAAGCGCTGGCTCTTCATGGAGCGAACGCTAGAAGGTCCCCTTCCTTGGCAGAGCTTCCAGACCCCCCAGATTATACGGCTCACCCGTGGTGCGACCTACCTTGAAAGCCTGCTATGCCACGGCTACACGCAACAGATTGACCACCTTTCCATCTCCTCTCACTCCTATTACTGACAACCCTGACTTCTCCCCGGGCCTTGATAGCGAGGCATTTGGGCAATGGTATAAGACAGGTCACAGGTCTATAGGGCATTTATTTGAAATGGAGTTGCCCCTGTCCTTCGAGGATCTTAAATCTGACTTCACCATGCCCAAAACCGAGCAGTACCATTACCTGCAGATAGGCATTGGGTGATGAGCCCCAGGTCCACCAGGGAGCAGAAAGGCAGCTCACTCAGTACGAGCAATGGCTGCTTTCTAAGCAATCCACTAAGCAACTTATCAAAGAGTTGTACCACATCCAACGCCCCCCAGAACAGGTAGTTAAGCCTTCGGGCCAGAGATTCCCAAGGAATGGGCGGATATTCACTACAGAGCTCGACACTCTGCGAGTAGTATTTCTAGCATGGAAACAGCCACTAAGATAATTATGTACTGGTATCTCACACCCTCCAGACTACACAAAAGTGACCCAGACCGTTCCCCCACTTGTCGGAGGTGTTGCGATGCTGACGGCACACTACTACATTTGTTATAGGAATTCCCTACTCTCATAACCTACTGGACGCAAGTACTGGACGAGATCAACAACCACTTTGACACCACACTATTAAGCTTCCTTGAATATGTCATCTTGGGAGTATCTGATAGGCTCACATTTCCCCCCAAGTCCCATAAAGGCAGGCAGATGGGAATAGCTCTAGGGGCGGTGCTACAGAATATATTGTCACATTGGGTAACGGACAGAACTCCTTCGGTGCAGGGATGGTTCCACTGACTATGGTATGTGCTTGGTATGGAGCACATTTCTTTCTCGCTTTAGGGAGATGGGGTTTCTTTCACTGACTTGTGGTGACCCTTTATTGCATTGCTATGCTCCCAATTCCGTGAGCTTTCCAGCCCCAGATTTCTGAGGCTATTGCACCTCCCTGCGCTGATCCAGGACATAACCCAACCACCACTGCATTGATTAGACTCACGCCAGGCTCGATTTCCCCTTTTTCTGTCAAAGCAGCTTGGATGGGGGAGGAGGTGGGAGGGGAGAAGGGGGGTTGGGGGAGAGAGGGGGGAGAGAGGGGGCAAAGGGGTTCATCTTGTTTTATTTTGATGCTCTGCGTAGCACTAAAATGGCTTCTGGCCCACGACTTGGGCTTCATTGCTTGCTGCATCTCGTTTGTTTGTCAAATCAATAAAAGATTTCAACCTAAAATTGCATATCGCCGTATCTACTGATTGGAATTTGGTTGTTTTGGGTTGGTCTTGTATTATTTATTAGCGACTCTTTTTTTCTAATCTGGTGTGGCATCTCTTTTGTGGTGTGTTTTAATTGTATTACTGTTTGAAATGCTACATAAATACATACATACTTTACACATTGCATCTAAGTTAAGCCTGATTGCTCAATGCCAAGCTAACCGAGGGATGAGCACCGGCTAATTCAGGGTTTGCTCGTGGCTTCTCCCTGACAAGGGCTCTTGTTCACTCTCCTTAATCAGTAACCCAATCGCTCACAGTGGTGAGGATTGGGACTTGCATTTACACAGTGCCATTCAGTTATTTTGTATTACACTGAAAATACCAGATAAATAATGTAGGAGGCTGGCTTAGTATATGGTGCTCACTTATGTAAGTGTAGCAACCTGCACTAATACAGACAACCCTTATGGTGATTTTAGTGGTCTTAGAGAACATCGGAAAGCTCTCTAAGTGGTAGCTGTGGAAAGCAGCCTTCAGGCTTAGTCCAGAAGGAGTGTAAAGCGGCTTGTTTTATCAGTACTTAATCTTATGGTAAAGGTTAAGTGAAAAAGAACCACACAGTGTAGTTATAAAAAACATGTATTTATTATTAACACTCACTTACACAATGTATTATCTCCTACCTGTAGATATAAACACAATACACACAATAGTGTGTCAATAGAATACGTAAATAGCATAGAATACACAGTGGTCTCCAGGGGAGGCCAAACCATATATTAAAATAGTGGAATGCGAACAACGACTCAAGTCAGAAGATGTAGAAGAGTCGGGGACCCAAGGAACCACCTACGGTGAGTATCTTGGAACTCCACAGAGGTCGAGTGCAGTGTGGGAACACAACCGCGTACTCAATTCAAGTCAACAGGTAAATCGCAGTTGCAATTTAAAAAAAGAAGGACCCTTCCCAGCTGGACCTGTAGAGACTCTGTGGAGGATGGAGAGCCACCCCGTGGGTACCCCAGGAACCAGGATACCTACACCAGGGAAACTGGGTGCACAGGGGGCGAAGTGACGTCAGAAACTGCTGCAGACCATAATGGAGGACTTCAGAAAAGATGCCACTGGCAAAGAAGGTGAAAGTGTCCGGGGGAACCCAAAGGTGGATTCAGGATGAGAGGTACCTGTAAGCAGAAGGGACAGAGTCTATGTCACTAAGGAATGACCAGGGTGCATGGAAGACGAATGCCCACCGATGTCGGAGATTTGACATTGCCTTTGAAGTTGCAAATGTGCAGACCACGTGACGCTGTGGGAGACCAGGAGCCATTAACGAGCTGCCCCATGTTGGATGTCAAGAGCCAAGGGGTCCGTTTCTTCAAGGTCAAAGTGACTCACCACAAACGGGTAAGTCAGAGCAGGCCAGAGCAAGCAGGGGAGCCCACTGGAGCCAAAGAAGACCCTCAAGAGGACCCACAGGCTGAAGGTACAGGAGTCGCAAGAGGATCTCGGGCAGCTAACCAAAGGATGAAGGTCCACGGTGCAGGTGAAGATCTTGGCTGGAGGAGATGCTTGAGGCTGGAGCTTCTTGAAGCCCGAAGATCTCTGGAGGAGAGAGTCAACAAGACTTGGTAATGGCAAGTTGATGCAGTGCACTCGGTGAGAAGATAGCGCAGGCCTCAAGGGAGTTGCAGAACTACCACCTGTGTTGCTGAGCCTTTCAGAGTCTGTTGGAGCCCAGGATCAGTAGACCGGTCAGCTTTGTTGCGGTGCCTACAGACGCAAGAGACGCAAGAGAGTGACTCCTTCACTGTGCAGTAGAAGGTAATATTCCTTCCTCCTGGGGCCAATCAGTTATTATCCCCCTATTTAAAAAAGGGAGCAAATCTGAGGCTTCAAACTACCGTCCGATTTCTTTGTTGGACGCCTCAGTAAAAGTCATGAGCAGAATTATGCTCAAAAGATTAGAAACCTGGACTACAGATATGGATATTTTAACAAAAGTGCAATATGGTTTCAGGTAAGGTATGGGCACCCTGGAGCAATGTGTAAATTTGGACCTTATTATAAAGAAATATAGTGTAGCAAAGGACGGCAACCTCTTTTTATGTTTTGCTGATTTGAGCAGCGCGTTCGATCTAGTTGATCATGCCATTCTTTGGAAGGTTTTACTTGAGTTAGGGGCACCAAAGGAAATAGTACATTTTTTGGCCAGGCTCTACGAAAGACTTTCTTGTAAAATTCGTTATGGCACCCTAGGCGAATGTACGCCATTTCTTAAAGTTTCACGAGGCATTCGCCAGGGATGCGTGTTGGCCCCCCTTTTATTTTCTCTTTTTATTAATCATATTGATTGTACCTTGGTTAATACCCCAGCAGATGCCCCCCTGATTGGAGGAAAACCCGTTCCAATATTATTATATGCGGATGACGCTGTCCTTTTATCCCGTACCCCAATTGGTTTACAGCGATTAATTGATAGATTTATGCTGTTTATCCAAAATAGAAGGCTTTGCGTGAATAAATCCAAGACGTATGTAATGCAGTGTGGGCAGTCTACTAATAAACTGAAGTCCAGTTTTTTCTTAGATAGTGACAAGATGAAACAGGTAAAATATTTTGTCATCTGGGAATCACCTTTTTTTAAACTTTATTTTTCAATTATAGAAGTATTGTCACATTGCATTACAAACCATCCTCTTTCATAATATTCAAGTCATGCCTGACAGGTACATACACAGTGATGAACTTTATAATGTTCTACATCATGATCCAAACCAATTTTGGGGTAATCCAGCCCACCTTCTACCCCCCACCCTTTGCCAACCGTCTCAGAATAAGGATCCCAACTAGCCGCATCTCCCATATGCAGCAATGGAACACGGCATAAACAAACCCATTGAATTTGAAATACAGGTCATGGCATAAATAAAAGGAAAAAACATCCCCTTAATCCACCCCCTCAGGCATCACCCCTGCCTCCACCTGTGAGGTCAAGTCATGTTATGTTATGTTATGTTAATTATATTTTTATCGCGCACAGCTGCCCCAGCAAAGGGGCGTCCTGGCGCTTTGACAGACACTACAACATAACACACAGTAAAAGAAGGGGCAACTATTCAGATACGGGAAACAAGAAGGTTTTAATCGCCTGCCTGAAAGCAAGCAGGTCGTCAAGAGCTCGGATGCGGACCGGGAGCGAGTTCCATAATCCTGCCGCAAGCACCCGGAAGGAGCGGCCACCCATTCTGCTCAGTTTGAAACGGGGGCATACTGCCAGGTGGAGCGCCTCGGATCTCAAGGATCTTAAAGGGATATAGGGAGTAAGTAGGTTGGCAAGTGCCGGCGGCGAAGAAAACTTCAGAATTTTAAAGGCCAGACACAGCGCTTTAAACTTAATTCGCTGTCTGACCGGGAGCCAATGTAGGGCCACGATAGTACCAGACACTGAGCAATGTCTGGGGAGGCCCACAATGGCTCGTGCCGCGGCATTTTGAACCCTTTGGAGCCTAGAGGCCTCTGCTTGATTCATCCCTAACATCAACAAACTACCGTAGTCCAGCCGGGATAGTATTGATGCTTGGACTACAAGCTGTCTGGTAGGGGGGTCAAAATACTTTAAAACCGGCCTTATACCCCGCAGGATGCCATAACATGTGGCCGCCACCTTCTTGGTGTGATCCATAAAGGTGAGTGCAGGGTCCAGCCAAATGCCTAGATTTCTTACTCCAGAGGCAGGAATCGGAGTGACACCCAACTCTGGTGGCCACCACTGATTTCCCCATAGCTCCGCGTGCTACCCTAAGACCAACACCTCAGTTTTGGTGGCATTCAACTGAAGGCAGTTGGTCCGGAGCCAGCTTGCTACTGCCACAAGACCCTCTCGGAATCTGGGGGTCTCCACCTCAGGGTCTCCACTAAGTGTCACCGCCAGCTGTGTGTCGTCAGCATATGAGGTCATCGTCAGACCCCACTGTTTGACGACTACAGCTAACGGTTTCACATAGAGGTTGAACATTGTAGGGCTCAACGAGGATCCCTGTGGGACTCCCAGCTCCAAGGAATAGGTGGCGGATTGACCTGGTGGTATAGCCACTTTAAAGGTTCGCTCCGATAGAAAGGAACGGAACCACTGGAGAGCGATGTCCGTAACTCCAGCTTCCTGTAAGCGTTGGATCAGTATATGGTGGGACACAGTGTCAAAAGCAGCGCTTAGATCTAATAACAAGAGCGCTGCTGTATGACCCGAGTCAAGTACCTGGCGAAGATGTTCCGTGATGTAGAGTAATGCCGTCTCGGTACTGTGTCCTGACCGGAAGCCATTCTGACTGGGATCTAATATCTGGTTACGAGCCAGATGCTCAGACAGAACTGAGTTGACATGGGCTTCCGTTACTTTAGCTATCCAAGTCCTGCCTGGCCCTCTCAAAGTAGGAGCTTAGCGGCCCCCAAATGTCCTGCGGCCGTGACGTAGCCGGCATAAGACCAGCGTATATTTCAGCGTTGGTGTTGCAGTGTGTCAGGTTTCCCAACCAGTTTAGGAGTAGACTTCCTGCCCCAGTGCAAGGCCACTTCCTGCTTGGCTAACAGCAGTCCCAATGATACAAACTTCCTGACTTTCTTTGGAATCTGTACAGTGTACCCTAACAGGGCTATCTCTGGAATGGGAACCACTGGAAGTCCAATTATCTTCCCCAGGGTCACATGCACCTCTGACCAATAAGATTTCAAGCGGGGGCATGACCATGCCAAATGTATAAAATCAGGTTGTTGGTGCGTTACATTTCATGCAAGTGTGCGGGCGTTCAGTCTCTATCCTGTGTGCCAAAGCTAGGGTTATGACGACTATTAAGTGAAATGTCCTTGGTGGCCTCGCAGCATTCGGCCCACTCTTCGTATGTGATAGTGCACCCCATGTCCGCTTCCCAGGCCTGTCTGAGGCTGGAGTCGTCCGCCGGTAACATTTCGGGGACAGGCCCTATACATTTTAGAGATAAGGTGTGTGCCTCCGGGGTTCTCCAACACCAGTGTGAGCGGAGGGAAAGAGTCAGGCTCAGTCAGGTATGTGGGGAAGGAAGCGCGCAGTGAAGATTTCATGCGGCTCAGTAGGAATCTCGTCATGAAGTTACAATCGGTGAACCGGGCTTCCTTGTCTAGCGAGAGCACATGGCCCCCTGGGAATAGCTCACCCACTTTTGTGATGTCCAGCGTAGTCAATGTGTTCTGAACTAGTCTCTCCCCCATGATTGGGAACCATCTGGCATTGGGTAAGGGCAGAGCAGAGGAGTATAAATGTGGGGCGCTCGTACGCTTTTTCAGCCTACTCCACACCCAGGCAGTGATGGACACCGTCTGTATGTTGTGTTTGTCTCACGGAAAGCCCATGGGAAGTACCTCCTGTAATTTGTCAGGGAGTACCACGTCCACCTCTGGTCTTAGAAAGGGTATGCGTGCATCAGGGTGGAACCAAGCGAACGCGTAATGACATTGGGCAACCAGGTTATAGAGATGGAGGTCTGGCACATTAAACCCGCCCCTGTCATATGGCAATGTCATTGTAGTCCAGCGAACTCGCGGTCTCCTCCCACCCCATACCAGTCTGGTCATGAGTGTCTGCAAGGTGCGAAAAAATCCTTCAGAGAGGGGGATCGGGATGTTATTAAAAAGGTATACAAATTTGGGGAGTACCACCATTTTCAATATGGCTACCCGGCCAGCCAGCAACAATGGCCACCGCAGCCATCGTTCGACCTGGACCTCCAATTTCTGAAAAGTCTGCCCGTAATTCAATCTCATGATTTGAGAGGTGTCTAGGTGAATATGTATGCCAAGGTACTTTACCGAATCCTGGCACCATTCTAGGGGAAATTCACATTCGCATCGGGTAGTGCTTGTTGTAAGCGGGAATATAATCGATTTGTGCCAATTGATACCAAGCCCTGAATACCGACCAAAACAAATGATTTCCCGGATAAGAGGGGACAGGTTTATGTGCAGCTTCCGTACGTTAAGGATGGTGTTGTCGGCGTATGCAGAGGCGAGTAGGGTACCAGTCTTAAACTGTAGTCCCCTATGTAAATGGCGTTCCTGCAGATGTTTAACCAGGGGGTCCATGGCTAGGATGAACAAGAACGGGGACAGGAGACAGCCCTGTCTGGTCCCGCGATACAGCCGAAATGGCCTGGACAGGGTGCCGTTCAGGCGAAGACGCGCCAACGGCTGACTATAAAACAAGGATACAGTAGAGATGAACCCATAAGGCAGGCCCATGCGTTGCATCACCTCCACGAGAAAGTGCCACTCTAAAGAGTCAAACGCCTTTTCGGCGTCTAATAACACTATGGCCGAAAGGACCTCGGGCTGTATTCTGTGTAGAACGGCGAACAAAGTGCGGAGATTCAGGGATGTGGAACGCCGGGGAACAAAACCAGACTGCATCAGAGAAATGATATATTCCATTAGATGGGAACGTTTATTGGCTAGTACTTTGGCTAGGATTTTGTAGTCCAGGTTTAGTAGGGACAGTGGTCGATATGAACCATTTCGGAAGGAGTATGTTTATGGCTTTCTGCAATGTGGGGGGGGGAGAACCTGCTTCTCCAGTGCCTCCGCGTAAACCTCGATTAATTGAGGGGCAAATATGTCTTTAAATTCTTTATTAAAGTCCCCAGTAAATCTCTCACGTCCCAGGGCAGAGGAACTACGCAATGCGTCTATGGCTAGTTCTACATCTGTTACTGATATGGGTTCTGCCATAAAGTCAAGCATATACTTTTCCAGGAACACCAGCACAATCTCATATAAATAAGCAGTCTGAGCAGCGCCATCAGAGTCAGCTCGTGAGGAGTATAGTGTGGTATAGTAGTCCAAGAACTCTCATCATCAATGGCCACGGTAGTTGACAGTGTGGCTCCGGAGGCCGAGTGCAATTCAGTAATGCAGGACTTGCTGTAGGGTGGTCTCAGCATTTGTGCCAGTATTCTACCAGGACGTTCGCCCTCACCGTACCTCCTCGCTGCCTGGTATTTTCCCATGTATAGTTTCTCCCTTTCTGCCGTGTCTCTGTATTCCGTCTGTAGGGCAAGTCTTTTCACCTGGTCTTTGGGATTTGGGAGGGAAGAGAGACACGCGTCTAGTCAGGAAATATCTTGTTCAATGCGGGCCAATGTGTTATGAAGATCTCGGAGTACTCCGGCCTGTTTAGAGATGCATACCCCCCTAATGACTGCCTTGAAGCCCTCCCAAAGTACAGCTGCTGTGACCACCGAGCCAGTGTTTATTTCAAAATAATCCTGTATCGACTCGTGTACCTCCACCGTAAACACTTCATCCAGGAGAGCTCTACTGGGGAACCGCCATTGCCATTCATACCCCTCCGGTCACAGGAGCAGTAGGTGCAGGGTCACCGGGGAGTGATCCGAATACGTGCTGGGGAGAGTGGTGAGGGAACTGAACCAGTCTACAACACAGGGAGACAGGAGCCAGTAATCTATCTTTGACTATGTGCCGTGTGAGCCTGAGAAATGAGTGTAGTTGGTGAGAGTGGGTTGCGCTGTCACCAAATGACAATCAGTGAGTAGTGTGCACCGAGAGCTTTAAGGGATCGCCTCACCCGTGGTTTAGCGTCTGGTGCGTTGTATGAGCTATCCAGAGTCGGGTCCAGTAATAAATTGTGGTCCCCCCTAGAAGTAACGCCTGTGGATTATGTTTCGCAATCCGGGCATTCAGGTAGTGGAAAAAGTCTGGGTCATCAACGTTAGGGGCGTATACATTCACCAAGGTAACTTTGTGGCCGTACAGGTTTCCAGTGACTATCACATATCTACCCACCAGGTCCCTAGTCACGTCAGTAAGAGTGAAGGGAATTCTCTTGTGTATCAGTATAGCCGTGCCTCTAGCGTAGTTACTATCATTGGCAAAATATCTATGTGTGCCCCAGCTGGCACCAAATTCAGCCGAATCTGTGGGGGGAGGTGTCTCCTGCAGGTATATTATGTCGACTTTGTGTCGGAGAAGGTAGTGAACCACCTGGCGCCGTTTATGAGTATTGTCAAGGCACCGGACATTCCAAGTCATAAGGGTAAGGGAGGAAGGCCCCTGACCATTTCCTAATCGAGACATCTAGAATCTGGGAAAACATAGTCCTGTCATGACTGCAATGTGACGACATTTCAGGATTAAAGGCAAATTGGACCAAGACATGTTTGTTTCCAGTGAAACCCGGGAGGACGGCACCTACGATACCACGGAATATGCTCTGGGAGCTGACTTGTTTAGCATACCTTGGTGTGCATATCTACCATGATGCCAATGCTATACTAGAAGGGCACATTGGGAGAGGTGTACGAGCACTGAAGGGCAGCATGGCATTTTGGAGTACGCTTCCGTTGTCAGCGATGGGAAGGGTTGCCATGTTAAAGATGGTGGCACTTCCTAGGCTGCTGTATTTTTTTAGGACATTGCCCATATGGATACCGAGCTCCATGTTTAAATATTGAAGTCTATGATAGTGGGATTCCTCTGGGGGTCTGAGAGGCGCAGAGTGGCACAAAAAACACTGTTGAAGCCGAAAGCAGAGGGCGGGTTAACGGTTCCTGATCTGGAGCTTTACTATATAGCAGCTCAACTACAGGTCCTTACGCAGGCAGTCGCAATAGAATTTAGGGACCCTGAGAACTTGAGAGGTAGAGGAATACCGAGACACATCCTATCCTTTATAATATTACAACAAAGGCTTGACCTTAGAGATCTCTCTCTGGAAGAGAAAACATTGAGATTATGCTGGAATCGGAACCAGCGAAGGGCGGGTGTGCCGCACCCATATGCTCCTGAAATCCCACTGGGGATGTGTGACGGGGAGGCGGGTCCCTCGGATATCGACACGGATGTTGCCTTGGACTGGTGGTCCGCAGTACCGTTGACCCTCCTTTCTATCCCCCTTGCACAGACTGATACTTCAGACCCAGGGGAGTGGTTTCCGACGGAAGGCGAAAATGCGTGGTACCGCCCGGAGGAAAGGGAGCAGGGTCCCTTTAACCCTGGACTACAGGACGTCATGGCCCCGCCCCCTGAGAGCGACGCTGAGCCAAAAGGCGGAAGAACCTGCAAGAGAGCGGACGGCGTTTCCCCAGAGGCGGAAGGAGTGTTGGAGTGGAGACGGAGAGCGGACCAGACGAGCGTTGGAGAAGAAGAGGAAGGAGACGAGCGGAGCCCAGCTGATTACATCAAGCCAGGAGGCCACCGAATCGGCGACTCGCCCTGCCACGTTCCCACGGGAGGAGCGTGGCTGACAAAGGTACGGGGCAAAGTAGCGGGCTGGGTGGGGCGTAGCAGCCAGCCGAACTCCCTATAGCCAGTGTAAATATTGTACAGCCTCTGTGCCCCTTCCCCTCACGAGCACTGCAGGTTTTGTAAATATCAGAGCACTTGGTTTCCCTCACTCCCGGCCCCAACAGTCCGTCAAGGACGCCCCAGTGATTTCCTTTTTCTTTTTTTCCAACGGTCCGGATGGAGAGCGGAGCCAGATCCCGACGAGCCAACCCGCTGCCAAGACCGGTCAGACGGACCCAGTAGAACATCGGGACGGCTTCATTCTGGAGTACTCGGTCTTCCCAAGAGGAGTCAGGACGGAGCCAAACGAGTTCGCCAAATTAAGAGTGACTAGCAAAAGGCGGAAAGCCTATTTAAAAATAAAACCCTCTTTACGTGCACTATTTCCTGACTCTGTCTCGGTTGCTACTACTCCCCCTGACCCTGCCCCTTTACAGGATGGTTACAGCATTGCCCCATGGTGGAGACTGGACATCCTTGCTGGAGTGGGAACAGGCAGGGGTCTAGATACTCAGGGATTTATACGAGGGTGGTGAATTAATGACCTATCAGGCATTGCAGGAACGACACAACCTCCCTAGGGGGGATTCCTGGTACACGCCGCTCTGGTGCATGCACTTCAGAAACATTGGGAGGAGGGAGTGGTAGAGCCCAAAACAACAATGGCATGTCAGTATGTAGTGATGGCAGCAGGGACTTTTAAAGCAGTTACATGCCTCTATTCAATAATGTTTAACGAGGGATTAGCTCCACTAGATACATTACGACTGAAATGGGAGACAAGCATTGGAAAGCCCATACAGGAGACTGCATGGGGACATATTCTACGCGGGGCGTGGATAAGCACCAGGAACGCACGATTCCAGCTGGTGCACTTTTTTATACTACATAGAGCATATTTGACACCTGGTAAGATCAAGAAGTATTTTAATGTTGACAATGCTGTATGCTCTAGGTGCACAAGTTTAGGGGTGGAGCTAGAGCATATGCTGTGGGAGTGCCTGAACCTGGGGAGTTACTGGGGTCAAGTGGGAGGTCTAGTGAACTTAGTTACAGAGCGCCAGTTAGATATTGACATGGCCACTGCATATTACATTGGTTCCCTGATACTTGCAATACAAAGGTGACAAGTAAATTCGTAGATAAGGGGCTGGTGCTGGCAAAAAGAGAAATAACAATGCACTGGAAATCAAAGGAGGGTCCCAGCAGCAAGAGGTGAAGGGCCGAGCTGCTTAAATGGGCTAGCAGCGAGGGTGTTGTTTGGTTCCAACAAGCGTGGCGCTTGAATACCGGGAAAGCGCTGGATTCGGCGAGAGCATGGGAGGGACTGGTACAATTTCTGTCCGACCAATAGTCAGTGGAGGACCCAAAGTAGGGTAGTCCAGCCCAAGGAAGCCGATTAAACACCCATCATGGAGAATCCTGGCTTTCAGTCAGCCCGAGAAACATACTGTAAAATGTATGTAAATACATAGAACACACTGGGGAGGGAGGGGGAGGGATTTTCTTGATTTAGGGGTAGTTCATAAGTAGTGCTGTTTAGGTTCGTTTCCGGGCATGAGGTATATTATGATTTGTGTGCAGAATGATTTGTCCTTCTTATTGGGGGAAGCAGAGATAGGCTGTTCTAGGGCATGTAAGCTTGTACAGTTATTTGGGTCAATTGGTCAATTTGAGGGTCTTTGAATATGTAAATGCTGACTGCACAGTAATCTAACTGACCATCGTAATGTAAAACAATAAAAAATATGTTTTAAAAAAACCAAAATGACTGCAATGTGCTAGCAATTCAGCAAGCAATGTGAAAGTAATGCGTAAGGTAGAACGTTAGTGGTTTACGAACTAACCCAGAACCCCCCCACCCAGCCACCTACTAGCCCTAAGGTGACCCACCCCTGCCAAAATAACCTGCTCGGTGATCATAATGATCGCCGGGCCACTGGTTGCAGTCCAATAAGTGGGACTCAAAAGGTAAGAAACCAACTGTATGGATACACCAGAAGGGGGTGGCAGCCCAAAATCTAGCCGGCCTAATGCCGTAACAGTATGAAACATCCAATCAAACATCACAATTTCCCAATGAGACAGTGTAAATCACTTATGACAATGCGAGGTACCCTCATTCAGCACCAGTGTTCAAGAATAGTTTTGCACTCGCGTCAGAGCCACTATGTTGTGGGAAGCAATCGCACTTCCCACCGATTTCTGTGAGCTTCGTAACTTGTGCGTACGGCCAAATTCCTAAGCCTCTGTAGGGGTTTTGAATATTCTTGATCTGCTGCCCACGTCCACTTTCAGTCTCGCTGGGTACAGCATGCTGTATTTGAGACCAAGATTCCGCAACCTAGCCTTGACCCCCCAAGAATTTGCGTTGTGCCTCCTGCACCATTGGAGTGATGTCTGGGTAAAATGCCAGCTTGGACCCCTGCCATTCAATCGTACCGCGTTCTCGTGCCAGTCGGAGCGCAGTGTCCCGGTCCCTAAAATTCAGAAGGCGCGCAATGATGGGTCTGGGGGGAGGGGCCTGGATTATGCGGAGGACCCAAGGACCTGTGTGCCCGCTCAACAACAAAGCAAGGTGTAAATGCTTCACTTCCAAACAAATCTGTAAGCAGCTTCTCCACAAAGAGGTCCATTCGGCCAGTTGACGTGGTCTCTGGAACCCCCATTATGCGGATGTTGTTGCGACGTCCGCGTGCCTCTAAATCCTCGTTTTTAATAGCCACTTCTTTGAGTAGACGTTCCGCCCTCTCCAACCACTTCAGTGATTGTGCTGTCCCGTGCCTCTGTCACGTCCAGGCGTCTGTCGTGACCCTGCACTTTGGCGCCCAATGATGCGACTGTCTTGTCTAGGGAGTCAAAGCGGGAGTCCAATGCCTTAAAACCTGCTTTCATTTCTAGCAGCAAAGAGGCGACGGAGGCCTCTAAGGCCTTGGGAGGCGCCGCAGCAAAGCCCTTTTCAGCCATGATTGCGCTGTTTGATGCCATGCTGTCACCCACCGGTTCAAAAGACAAGGTACGCTGTTTGGGGTCCCTGCGTCCCATACCGGGAATGGAGAGCGGCGGAACGAAAAACGGGGAGGGGGCAAGGCAGCGATATGTTGCACACAGTCAATGGTAGGAACGTTTATTTGTGTAGGCTACAGGCCCCACAGTGCAAGGGATCAGGTCCCAGCTGAGGCAGAGCCTGGATATGGGCGCAGCCCCACAGGTTAGGGCAAGTGAAAATGGCGGCACTGCTTCCTGGTAATACGGAGGTTGCAGCTGCTGAAAGAGGGTGTTTCAGTGCAGACGGGGTGCAGATGATAAAGTCACTTTTGCAGATGGTAGGTTTACACACTGTAATAGGCCACTGTCATTCACCCCAGGCAGAGTTGCAGCAACCATGCAGTGCGGGAGGGTCCGCTAGTGCTTGGTGTCAGTGGCAGCCACGTTGCTCTTCCAGGCGCCCCCGGGAGTCCCCGCATGAAGATGAGGCCGCTGTCTAGCATCGGGCGACCGCTGAGAGCTCATCTGCAACCGCCTCCGCCACGGCGCCGCGGCGCCAGGACAGCGCCTGACCCCCAGTAGACGTAGCCGGAGGGCCCTATCCTCTCATGGACTAAGTATAATGAAGCGTCGGGGACAGAGCGGCCAGCCCAGCCGCCACAGCAGACTGGGAGAGCAAGGGGAGGGGGGAGAAGTGCAACAGCCGCGGGCCCGACTCACCGGTCCAGCAGAGTTGCGTTCCTGTGGAGAGCTCCAACAGTGTCTGGCGGATGTTGTACGCTGCGCCCGGAGACGCCAGTCTCACCAGGGCCGGCCCCACCTGCACCACCTCTGGCTCGATGGATCTCCACCACTGATGGAATTTAGCACCCAGCTTTCAGGTCGCCACATGTCCCATCGCCTCTGCCGTCTGGTGCGCAGGTTTTGGGGGCCGAAGGAGGGAGCTATTCGGGGGAAATTGTGCCTGAGGCCATCTAGTCTCCAGAGCTTCACTCGCTGGTGGCCATCTTTGCCGCCGGCTCGACCACACCCACTACTTACCCAAGTTAGTGGGACTTACTAGTAAGGTGGCATGATCAATGCCACCATCACTGACTAGAACAACCTGAGCTGGAGTTTTGACTAGGCCAGAACCCACCTCAGAACCCAAGGTTAACCCAACTAATCATTAGGTTGCTCTACTACCAATTGTGCTGATGAGAACTGAGGTCCAGTCACCTACGCCACCTAGTCATCTCATCTCATAAGAAACAAAGGACTGGAGGGTGTAGATTTTCCGTCACTGCCCGAGCATGGAACCACTACCCTTGGAGCTTAGGACTACCCCTAACTACACTAGAGTCAGACAACTTCTGAAGACATGGCTTTTCAAACAGGTTTACCAGTAATTGGGAATTAAGGCCGCATAAGCTACCCAGCGCCAAGAGACCTTCTGGTGAACATGCGCTTTAGAAATGGACAGTAATATAACATAACTGGTGCAAGGGGGCGCAGTTGCCTATGGGGCAGTGGCAGTAGGTTCCTTGCCCTGAGGACAAGCAACATCCCTTGTCCAATGGGTCTTTACTTTACATAAATAACACCAAGGTTTATTTTTGCCTTTCTTGGAGTTTTGGGACTCACCTCCAGATGCAGGTTTTTGGGGACCTTGAGAAGACTCATTTTTCTCTTTGCTGTTTCCCCAAACTTCACCTGGGTTATAGAAGAATCTTGCTTCTTCTGGTCACCTACACTTTCATGGTTGTTCTGCTTAACCCTGGTGCAGACCCATTTGTCTGCCTTCTTTCCCAATTCTTGGGAAGAAGTCAGATCACAGTCCACCTGGTGCAACAGTTGGTTCTAACAGTTATTAAGGATGTGCTCCTTCATTATGAAATTGTGCAATCCCTCATAGTCTTGTACCTTGCTTCCATCAAGCCAGCATTCCAGTGCCTTAGTAGCACTGTCCATGAAGTCTACCCAGTCCTGGGTGTGTGCCTTCTGGCTGTCTCTGAACTTAATCCTATATTGTTCAGTGGTTAAGCCAAACCTATCTATGAGTGCACTCTTCAGTACTGAATAATTTTCAGCATCCTCTAACAGTGAGGAGCTTATCTCTACCTTTGTTAGCAAAGGAGAACCACAGGATAGCTGCCCACTGCCTTTGAGGGACCTCTTGAACTTAACAGGCCCTCTCCAATGCAGAAATCCATTTCTTAATGACACCCCCCTCCTGGTAAGGAAGGATTAGCCTATTCAGGTTCCTTGTGTAAAAGGATGCTTCCCTGATTCTAGGTACGCTTGGGTGGCCACCATGGGAATCTAATCCCAGATTTTTTCTAGCTTTTTGGACTCCCAGGGCCTCCTTGTCAAGGGCAATTGATCTTGCCTGAGCTGGAGTCTTACTCTCTCTAGATTGATCAGGTGGGGTATTCCTTCTCCAGGGAGTCCCTATGGAATGTCCAGAAGCATTGGACTCAGCAGACGCAAATCTAGATCTCCTATGCCTGTTCTGGACCCTCCCAGGAGGAATAAAGGGGGACCTACTTCCAAGGACACCCTCTGTGCCATCTACACTATCCCCCGGATCAGAGTTCATCAAGGTGGAGCCCTCAGATTAATCTTGCTCATGCTCAGAATTAGGGCCACTGGGGGTTATCCCTCTTGCCCCACCTTCTGGAACACCCCCACCCACTTTGGCCTGACCTGTCAGGGTTCTGTTGATCATCTAGGATAAGCAGCTCTAAGAGATGCTTGGTGGTTGGATTACTACATGTCTTTAACTTACAGGAAGTACACAGGGTCCTTAGTTCCTGGAACTTAACACCACTATATCTAGAAGACTAGGTCCCATTGGGGTTAACTGTTAAAGACATGTCTAGGTATACTGCGGTGGTGCTCCAACCTACCCTAGTGGAAACTAAATGTTCATGACTTTCCCATTCTAGACTGTTCCCTCACCCTGACCCGCCAGATCAACGCCGTCGCCTTCACCTGCTTCAACTCCCTCCACAAGACCTTCAAGTGGACCCCCCCCCAGAATGCAGAAAGACCATCACCCACGCACTCATAAACAGCAGACTGGACTAAGGTAACGCTCTCTACGCCGGATCAACAATACCCTGTTACACAAGCTCCAAACAATCCAGAACACCGCAGCCAGACTCTTCCTCTGAACCCCATTACACGACCACATGACCCAGCACCTACGAGACCTCCACTGGCTCCCCATGGAGAAGAGAATAACCTTTAAGCTACTCACCCACACCTACAAATCCCTCCCCAACATTGGACCTAAATACCTCCACGGAAGAGTCTCCTTCCAAGTACCCAAAACGAACCTCCACTCCGCTGACCTCACCCTGGCGGAGACGCACACATCCGCAGAACCAGAGCAGGCGGAAGAGCCTTCTCCCACGTCGCAGCAAAGACCTGGAACGAGCTCCCTGACAAAATCAGAAGCTCTGTACAACTGCAGGAAGAGCATCAAGACCTGGCTCTTCGACTGGTCCGGAGCTGCACCCCTCCACCCCCAAGCACCTTGAGACCCTCACAGGTGAATAGAGCGCTTGATAAACCCCTGATTGATTGATTGATTGAACCTGTGAAACTCCTGACTATGGAGTCTTTTCTATGACACATTGATGACTACTACCACCGCAGGCCCTTGATCACAACACTCTAAGCTGTGGGGGCGGCCTGCACCTGTGTGAAGCAAGAATCCCACCCCACTCGCTCTTTCTACATAACATCAGGAACAGAAGATGTGTAAAAGTAGGACAGTCCTGTTCTTCTTTGGATCTCACCATCGCCAGGAAGCACCTTCCTGCCATGTCTGAGCTCCTCTGTTTTTCATTCCAGGTACTCCTTTGGTCTGACTTTGGTTTGTTTAATACGATGCTAAGGTATGTGCAAACGCTTGGGCTAGCAACACCAACAAACGTGGAAATCGTTAAATTATTTCATGGTATACCTGTCAACCTACAGTTTACAACATCTTACTGGGTTTTTAAGTAGCATAATGTAGTCACGTGTGCTTTGGTGTTAATAACCGAGTACGTTTCAATATGTTTGTCGTGAAGGAAATTAATTACCTAATGTGTTAAAGGACGTATTTCACAAGCCAGCAAAAAAACATGAAAGGACACACATTTCTGAAGATAAGAGTTTGTGTGTGATACTGCCACGACATTAGAAACATATATAAAAGTGCCAGCACAACAAAAGAAGTGGAAGAAAAGTGTTACCCATAAGTAGTCGACGTTTCACACGCTTGTCCACATCAGCTACTGACGTGGTATTGTACTCAGAACTCTCAATTGCAGCCTCATCCTTCTCTAAAACACAAGTAGGGGACAAACATGGAGCATTTGGTTAATCAAAAGCTCAACTTTCCACTGCCTAAGACAGTTTCTTGTCACTGTATAACCAAAGACAAGAAGTAAGTTATGAATCACCACAACACAGCTTTCAGGCGCCTCGCAAAAGTGAAACACCAATAGTTAAATCGAGAAGGTAAAGGGAAATGGAAGAAGGAAAAGTAAACGATTAAAGTAGTACTGGGCCACACGCAAAGATAAAATAACAAAATCGAACAAGGGTACGTGATTCGGGCAAACATTAATTTGAATTTGTGGCTTGGATGAACGAGATGGTAGAAAAGTCAGGAAAACACCACAATCATCAGACAAGAATTACATTTGAAAGAAATGTTAAAAGTTTCAGACAGACTCTCGGGCATAAAAACATACAGACCAAACACAATCTGGTGACGGAAGGACACAGGTAAATCAGCAACACAATCTGGAAACAAACTGCATGCAAATAAACAAACACAACAGACATATAATTAAGACTGAATCGGGCCGTGCTGGTTGCCTGCTTGTCTATGGAACATTTCTAGCTAAACATTCAATGTTATGATGATATAGTTATGATACAGCAGAGATATGACATAAAAGGTCAGGATAGGTCAGAACTATGCAGTTTAGTAGCGAGAGGTCAGCGCATGCTGGTTGGTTGGTTGGTTAAGCTCAACACAAAAAATGTCATATTGAATAAACATACACACGTTGTATTCTGCATGTTTATTTACCATGTAAGACATACGAATACACAAATTAAATAAAGAGGCGGCCTAGGATGGAGAAGATGACAAAATCATAAAATCATATACAGTTTGTATGTAAGAAAAAAGTGTATGGCGGTCAACAGTTTTATACAGAAAGAAAACGTGCAGAAAAAAAGAAGTAGAAATGCCAGTAGGAACTGTGCATGAAGGAAAGAGGAATGTTAAGTAAATGTGTTAGTCAAAGGCTAAAACTATGTTTCTGAAGTTGCAGATGTTTGCAATCTTGCAGTGATACTCAGAATAAACACCACAGAAGACAACAAACATTCAGATCATGGAAAAGAGAGTGGCAAGATTTATGTCAGGGATTAACATATAGGTGAGTCATAACAAAGAGTTTAACTAGTTCTAGATTGGATCAGGCTGCAATGGAGGGATTCTTTTGAGATTTATCTGCTAAGGTTTTTAGGTTCTGTAAATACCTTCTGATCATATGTAATCAGACAAGTCAGGCAATCAGGAACCCTCAACAGAAAGTATGGCAAAAGTAAACAAATAGTACACGTTTTCTATTAAAACACACCCAGTAAAACAACACACATAATATAATATCAGCAAAGAAAGTAATATGCAGTTGCATTATTGCAGAGAGTAACTGACTACATGATGCATTCATTTGAGAAAATGTTTAAATGCTATCGAAAACAAGAGAACTAGTGGACGGTGAACACTAGGAAAGATGAGTTTGATTTTAATAAAACAATAAAAGCGATTATATAAATGAAAACTCAACTTTCTATGCACAGCTGCAATGCTTTTAAGTCGCAGAAATACTACGATGTCTCCAAGGAAAAAACGCAGAATATAAAATTAATCGTGAACAAAATCGACAAAAACATCTTTACAAATATTTTTTATGTATTGTTATCTTTATCAAAATTGTGTCTTAATATATATGTATATTATATATATATCTATATCTATACTAATATAATAAAGAGAGAGCCCAAACCTTTGAGGCGGGTAATCTCAGGAACCACAGCACCAATCACAACACCCAATACAGCATTGGAAAGGACAGTTGCAGCAGATGGACATAGGCTATACAGCTCGCCACCATATACATTATAAGGGGGAAAGAACGTTATATATATACAGACACACACACATATATATATATATATATATATATGTATTAATATGTTAACAAGACATGTGTTGAGCTTTATTCCGGAAATTGTGGTAATCAAAGCATCTGTGGCACCAAGTTTGTATTGGTCTAAAGGGCAATATGGCAGTGCCAGATGGACCAGTCTGACCGGTCAGTATGTGTTCCAATTTTGTGGTTGTAAATGGGCCCATTTTTTGTCCTTGCGTGGGCCTCATTAAGGGTGCACTTACCAGAGAGGGCACCTGTCTGATTTTTAAGGTCCTACTACGGACTTACCAAGAGCTTACATGGGAATTAAATCTGCCCATTGATTACCATTAATTGGCTTTATTGTCACTCATTTGCTTGCCGCTGGTTCAAGGACATTTCCTGTAGCAGCTTGTTAATCTTGTGTTTGTCCCTCTTGGAGCATATCCTCTTTATCATCTCTCTGCCTGGCTGGTATTTACACTTTCCATTGCTGACTTTTAGGAAAATCTTTTTTTCTTTTAGCAAAGCACTCCATGTGACTTCATGTATTTTCAAGCTGTCTCCCTCATTTACTTCTCTCCTCCTCTGCTCCATATTGCTATTCCTCATCCCTGTGATTCTCTTCACCCAGCGTCCATGTTGTGTCTCTCCCAACCTGTGCTTCTTCTGTGCGCCTTCTGTCCATGTAGTTCTCCCTTACGTGAGCTTCTCTCCTTGCCACCTTGTTGTTGCCCCTCTTGAACTTCTCTACCCACCACCCGGGTTGCTGAGACTATTAGTATCCATCACAGACCATTTTACATTTAGTGTAATCTACAGCGGCACGGATGGCAAGGAGACAGTCTCTGGTAAATTCGTGCTTACTTTTGTCATCGGGCCTGGACATAGGAGTGAGGGGGTGCTGCAGCAATCGCAAAATAACCAGTCTGGAGTCCAGAAGATGTATGAGCAAAAAAGATGCCTTTAAATTTTATTTTATCTTGTCATATTTGCTGAGCTTTCAAATACAAGACAAATATCAGCTTGACTTGTAAAAAAAATCCTGCTTATTTTTTTTTAAACAAGGAGATTGGTGTTTACTTTCATTTTTCTGATTGCAAAGTGAGAGGATTTTGTAAAGGGAACAATCTGACAATATTACTGGGGAGAAGGTGTGGAAAAGAAAAGTTTGTATTGTGTCAGTTTTTTCTACCACACAGTAACTTTTAAATACCTGTAAATGAACTATACAAATATTTCAAATTATATCAGCAGTTAGGAAAGCACACACGAAGAACATGTTTTATAATTCCGAGGTATGACCAAAACAAAGATTTTTTCTTAGTCCTGTGCAAATGATAAATATTAGGTGTAACCATATTTCCAAACTTTGGGCCATATGTAGGTAAATCAAGAATACTGAATCCTTAACACCGAATTTTACCGATTCGGTATTAAGAATTCGGTAAACGCGATGTAGATAAAAAATCGGTAAACATTACCGATTCGTTAAAATTCGGTAATAAATACCGAATGTGAACGAATCGGTAAAAAAAAAAAAAAAAACGAAATCCAAATACCGATTCGGAGTTACAGAATACATTACCGATTCGGTAAATACCGATTCGGTAATTCAAAAATTCGTAATTCGTGGAATCAGCCAATCCTGTGCACCCAATTACCTCCCAAACAGGAAGTGGCCACACCCAGGCAGGTGCACAGGACCTGGAGCTCACTGTGAGGCAGGCAGGCAGGTGAGCTGTGGAGCCAGCAGCAACAGAGCCTCACAGCTACTAGCAAGAAATTTAAAAACAAGACATCAAGCATTGAAATGGCAAGCCAGGACAGGGAGAAGGAGGGAGGTGATAGGAAAAGAAAACTGAAGTTCAGTGACAAGGAGCTGGAGGTACTGATCCAGGATGTCAGCCAAGACTATCACAAGCTTTTTGGAGCCCAGTCCCACCAAGTGCCCGAGTTACAGAAGAGGCAAATCTGGAGTGGCATTCGGGACAAAATCAATGCCATAGGTGTGACCCAGCGCACCATAGAGGACATCAGGAAGAGGTGGTACGACCTCAGGAAGACAGCAAAACTAAGGATGGCAGAGAGACAGAGGCAGGCTGGCAAAACAGGTGGAGGAAAAACCGAGCCCCAGCACCAACAGCACTGGAACTGATGGTGGAGTCCACCATCCAGCCAGAGAGTGTGAGTGGCGTGGGAGACGCAGACAGCTCCGCCAGAGCAGCAAGAAAACAAGGTAAGAGGCATGCCCATCATGCTGTGCTACCCCCTCCCCAACCCCAATCCCCATAGTGGCATGTGAGCTCCCACTCCACGTCTTACTGATTACCTGCAATGCATTATGGGTGATGTAGTCAGAGTGAACTAATGTATAGGACAGTCAGGCTAGCAAACACAATAGCATGGTAAAGTAATTGGCTACGTCAGGACAATCACTGTGCTCTGTAGGCAAGATCTTTAATGTAATTCAATTGCAGACAGAGCAGTGAGTATATCTACATTTGTGTCATTACAGGCGAGTCATCTCGCAGTGCAGCAGAGGGCAGCAGAGCCAAGTCAGCCAGGCCAGAGGGGAGGCAAAATGAGGATGACAGCATGCCTGCAGGGACCCCAAGCTCGGCCCCATCACAGCCATCAAATCCTTCACCACAGCCATCACCACAGTGCCAGGGAAGTCCGCAATCCCCTCTCACCCAACCCCCACTGCGACGATCACCAACACCACCACCACCACCACCACAGTCAGGCAGGAGGCATGCCGTGGCCACCCTCCAGCCGATGGCGGAGTCATCAGAGGAGGGCACAGTGGGCGAACAAAGTCCAATACGTGAGAGATCCACCAGGGAGGGGGCTGGTACTCCATCCGAGGGCGCCCACATTTCATCCAGACGCCGCAGGGCAAGGCCGGACAGTCCAGAAGCATCCGAGCAGGGTGAAAGTGTGTTCGCTGGACTGGAAGGCAACATGCTGAAGGTCCAGCGCCTGCAATGGAGGGAGATGAAATCAATCCACAGGGAGGTGGCACACATGAACAAGCACATGCACAGGATGGAAAAGGGCATCAGTGCAATGGGAGAAAACATGTGTGCGGGAACGGAGAGAGTAGCGATTTCTGTGGACAACCTCTGCAGCCAACTGGAGCAGGACCGTCTTGGCAGGCGCAGGGAGAGGCTGAGGCTCCAGGCCTATGCCAAGTCAGTGAACCAGCTGGCCACTGCAACATCACTGATGTGTCGCAGGTCCATCGCCATGCAGGAGGAGATGGCGCATTGCAGCAGGAATGTGGCCAGGGGGATGGTGTCTATGACCTCAGCTTTAGAGCTCCTGCAAACTGCTAAGGCGGCCACAATAGAAGGGGGGGGACAGTGAGGAGGCTGCCAGCCGTGGTATCATTACGCCCTCACCCACCGAGTGCAGGAGGCGCAGTGAACGCCACGGGGCTGCACAGGAACAGTCCAACACACCAGACAGTGGTGACAGGGAACGTGCAGCGCGTGGACGCAGGAAGTAGAGACCTATGCCTGTTGCCATACATTCAGGGTGATGTAACCCAAGTCCGATAGGACATTGTTCACAACACTGGAGGTGTGCTTAATAAACACCTTAACATGTAACTGTTACTGGCTCTGTCTCGTTACTCACTCAGAAATAGTTTGACGTAATCTCTGCCCGTCTCTGTCTACCATCATGTTCAATTGCAACACCAGCTGCGCAGAGCTCTTGCTGAGGGCTGTCCTCGTCCTCATCCTCTGAGTCAGTTAGTTCCACTGCTGTTCCTTTTTTTGTGGCCATATTGTGTAGCATTGCACATGTAGCAATTATATTTCAACATTTGATGGGGCTGTACAGACGTGCACTCCACCACGTTGCGTGTGCTCCTATGTGCCACATTGTATCTCCTCTCCCTTGGGGTGGTTGGGTTGAGATATGGTGTGAGTAGATAAGGCCGGAGGGCATATGCGCTGTCACCTATGTACAGATGAAAGTGGCATTAATTTGTGTGACCAACAGCTCGAGGCAGGGTGTACATCAGGGTGTGTCACATTGACTTACCTAGTAGGTATCCGTCTCCAAATCCACCAGCAAGCAGACGTGTATGGATGCCACTGTTCCGGAAGATGTACGAGTCGTGGCTACTCCAGGGGAATTTGGCCACGATGTCAGTTATAATGTACTTGGCATTAAATATCACCTGCACATTGATGGAGTGGGTGGATTTGCGGTTTCTGTAGATGTATTCACTTGCAGATGGGTATATGGGTCCCATCGATGCAGCTAATTACGTGTGGGAACTGCGCAAGTTGGTAGAACTCCAGCTTGGTCCTCTGCAGCTCCGCCTGTGTACTGGGGAAGGTAATGTAATGTTCCATTCTGTCCATCATGGCATCCAGGAAGGTGTTGAGGAAACGGGATAGACAGCTCTGTGACACACCACCCACTGCGGCTCTCACACCCTGGAAACTTCCTGATGCAAGGAGGTGCAGGCAACAGAGTACCTGGACATGGGTGGGGATTGCGTGGGCCCTTGGTGTCTGATGCTCCAGATAGGGTTTTAGGTCCCGTATTAGGTCAAGGATGGTATCTGGGTGCAGTCTGTACCTCTCATGGATTTCTGGTTCAGTCAATTGGAACAATGTGATGCGCAGTCTGTACACCTGCTCTTCCCGTCTCCAGATCCTCACCCCTGCTGCTCTCAAGCGTAGCCGCCTTGCTATGAGGTAGAGGGCCGCCATTGTGTTCACACAGATGCATTTTGGGCCTGTTTTTATGCACTGCACCTGATTACCACCTGCTCTGGAAAAGTGGTAAGTACCGAATCGTTTTTACTGAATTTGGTCATATTCGGTAATACCGAGGTTTGCTACATCGCATGTTTGGGCTTTTTACCGAATCGTTATTTCCGATTCGGTAGTCATTGTTTCGATATTCTCCAATCTGTAAATAAGGAATCGGTAATTTTTTACAGATTCGTTATTATTGATTCAATTCGGTATTACCTACATCTCACATGGCCAAATACCGGTCGGTAACGCCGAAAACGACCCATTTTCGGTGTTACCGACCGGTATTTGGCCACCTACATATGGCCCTTTATGATTTGTACGCTATATGTTTAGTAAAACTGCATGTCAGGGAGAATTTTGTGGCATTTCATTGGAAAATGTGTTAATTGTAAATGACTTTGCACTACCACACCTTGCTTTAGTTGTATATTTGCCCCACCTACTACATAACACATGGGAAATGGGATTACTGGTTGAAGAGGGTGAAACCCTACTCAAGAAGCAACTAGAATTCCTGTCAGGGTGAAGTTATGAGAAACCCCCATTTAACCTGTGCTTAACCCCGTGGTAGATTGGCACAAAGCATGCAGGCTTCACTTCGAGGCAATGTGTAAAGTGCTCACTTCAAACAGAAATAAAGTGAAAACACAAATAAAAATCCCACACCAACTTAAAAAATAGAGTAAAATGTAATAAATTATTTGAGGCCAAAAATGACAAAAATCCAATTAGTAGAACCTGATATATGCAATTAAAATATTTTTTTATATTACAACAGTGCTTAGAAGCACAAAGTGCCAACTGTGGTCAACTGGTCTCACCAGAATGGGACATAGTCACATTTTTAAATTAAAACAGTGCTTAGAAGCACAAAGCGCCAACTGTGGTCAACTGGTCTCACCTGAATGGGACAAAGTTACAAGTTCAGGCTGACCGCAATGGAGCGTGGTCTGGATACAAGGATCAAGTTAGGCCCGCTGAACAAATTACCATAAATCCTGGTTTGCGGAGCGTTGCGGAATCTCGCTTCGAAGATGGGTCGTGCAGCAGCAGTACCAAGGAGCTAAGGGCTGTGATGCAAAGTTCTGCATCGTTGGTGAAGATGCCGTCAGCGAGGGGCTTGAGATGCTAAGTTCTGCATCAAGGATGCGTCACGCAGCGGGGGTTCCAAAGAAGCTTCAGGGCTGTAATGCAAGGTCCTGTACAGGGAGGCATCTTGCTGCGGCGATCCCAAAGCAGAGCTGCGAGGAGAAGCATTACGTTGTATCAGATCTGCCAACAGCAGGGTTGGCAGAGCACCTTTATGCCTACTTCCAAGGTTTCAGGACTAGAGTGACACCACTTGGAGAGCAAGACTCACAGCAAGTAGAGTCCAGGTGCTCATTTCAAGATGGTTAGAGCCTTTTCTGTCCCTGAGGCTCTGATCAGGAGGCCAGCCAACTAGCCCTTGGAGTCACTCTGGTGGTCCTGGGATCAAGATGCACATTCAGTCCCTTTCACTCAGGCAGCAATGCAGCGCAGGAGCAGTCCTTCTTGCAGAGCACCACAGTAGTCTTTCTAAGTCTTCCAGAAATCGAGAGGTGAACTGAAGAGTTTCTGAGGATCCATTATTTATACTGGGTGCTCACTTTGAAGTAGAAGGTGTTTCTGGAGGTTTCCAATTCTAGAGGTACTTGGAATTGTCTACCTCCCTGCCCTGCCTTGCCTGGGGACACAAAAGACTATCGTCAAAACCCTTTGCGAGCATGCTGGGCAGGGCCTTTGTGATGTACAAGTGTGGTATGTGACCGCTCCTCCCATACATCAAGTTAGAGATGGCCTATCCTGCTATCACCTATTGTCCCTTCGTCTCACTGTCTGGGAGAAAAGCACAAAAAGCAACTGCCAGCTACATCTAGTCATGTGACCCAGGAACAGGCTGCAGGTACCAAAGGGTTAAGACAATAAAATGATAACTTTCTAAAAGGGCATTTCCAGAAACGTGACTTCAAATCAGACTTTACCATTAAAAAGTGTTTTAAATTACAACCTTTCAGACATCAAACTAGACATTCCTACGTGCTCCCAAATTAAAGTTTTACTTGCTCCCAAATTAAAATTATCACTTATTAAATGTAATAAGGTAAACCATTGTTATCTAATGGGAGAGGTAAGCATTGCAGTAGTGAAATACTTATTTAAGAGTATCTCACCACCAAGACATGCAAAAGTGAAAAGTACATATTCAACTTTTCAGATACATTGTACCCTGCCCTGTGGCCTGCTTGGGGACTACCGTAGGGGTGTCTTATATGTGTTAAAAAGGAAGGTTTAGGGTTGGCAAAAAAATATATTTTTCCAGGTCGAAGTGGCAGTTTAAAATTGCACACATAGGCTGCAATGGTAGGCCTGAGACATTTTCAAGGGGCTGCTTAAGTGGGTGACACAGTGAGTGCTGCCGGCCTATTAGTAGCCCAAATTAAATTTTCCAATTGGGTGTAAGCCAATTTTACCATGTTTAAAAGAGAGAGCATAAGCACAATAGAACAAGTGACTTACCTTCAGTAATGCTATATCTGTGAGACATATATTAGTTATGGATACCTTACCTTAGAATTACCCCCAGGCATCAGACTGGTTCTGGAGACATTTTTCGCAGCAGTACCATTGCGCGACAGTAGGTGGCGTCGGTCGACTCCGCGTTCGTCATCAGCATTCTGATTGCCTGGATGACGTCGCGGTACCTACTTAGATGCCGCCCCTGCACGCTGACGTCAGTTCTTTAAACGACATTCCACGGCAGAAGCGCAGAGCCATGCAAGACACTGACCACTTGTGCACAACACTAGGGCCCTGAAAGGAAGTCCCTAACTCTAGAAGTCAGTTCGCAGAACGGGGAGGGTGGGTGGGGTGGTAAGGAATCTATAACTATTATATGTCTCTTACAGATATATTGTTACCGAAGGTAAGTAACTTGTTCATCTGAAAGAGACTATTAGTTATAGATTCCTTACCTTAGAATAGATACCCTAACAATACAAACTCCGGAGGTGGGTCTGTGGACTAAGTTCACCCAGAAAATCCTTGAGAGCAGAACGACCAAAGAAGCCGTCTCTCCGGACTTGACTATACAGGTAGTTATGCTTAGTGAATGGGTGCAGTGATGCCCACGTGGCTGCCTGACAGATGTCACCGAGGGGGACTCCACGTCCCAAAGCAGTAGTTGCTGCCTTACCCTGGTGGAATGGGCGCCCAGTCCTACCGGAGGTTCCTTTTTTGCCAAGGAGTAGCAGATCTTAATGCAAAGAATGACCCATTGAGAGATGGTCTTCTTTTGCACAGCCCGACCTTTCTTGACGCCTCCATAGCCAAAAAAGAGTTGATCATCCACCTGGAATTGTTTTGTGCGATCCAAATAAAATGATAATGCACAATTTGGATCCAGACAGTGGAGTCTCTCCTCCTCCTTGGAGGGGTGCGAGCAGGATGAAGGTGGGCAAAGTGATATGGAAAGAGTTTACCACTTTGGGAAGAAAAGAAGGTCTATTTCGGAGGACAAACTTGTCTCGATGAACAGCCAGGACAGGAGTATAGAAGAAAGAGCCTGAAGCTCACTCACCCTGCGAGCAGAGTTGATGACAACCAGAAAAGCTGTCTTTAAGGTCAAGAGTCTGAGAGGAAAATTATGTAGTTGCTCGAAAGGAGCACACATAAGATAAGTTAAGACCAGATTCAAGTTCCACTGGGGCATTACGAAAGGAAAAGGATGAAAGAGGTGAGTAATGCCCTTAAGAAATCTATTTACTATAAGGGACTTGACAAGAAAAGGCTGATCAGGAAGGCAAAGAAAGGCCAAAATGGGCAAAAGATCGCCTTAAAGGGTGCCCAGAGCAGAGCCGTGCTCGGCCAAAGAAAGAAGGAAGAGGAGAACCTCAGAAAGAGTGGCAGAAAGGGGATCCACAGCCTTTGCTGTGCACCATGCCACAAATTTGTTCCAGCTACAGGCGTATACTATTTTAGTGGAGGGACGCCTGGCTGCCAATATTACATTACAGACTTCGGGAGGAAGGTGGAAAGCTGTCAACTGTCGCCGTTCAATTTCCATGCAAGGAGGTGGAGGCTGGATAGATTGGGGTGGAGGACCGTCCCTTGTTGCTGCGACAGAAGATCCTCCCGAAGAGGCAGTCTGATCGGAGGATCGATGGCCATGTTCAAGAGCTGGGATAACAGACTCTGCGTGCCCAATCTGGAGCCACAAGAATGATTTGTGCCTGGTCGCACTTGATTGTCTTCAGCACTCTGGGCAGAAGTGATATAGGCGGAAGAGCATATTGAAGACCGCAATTCCACTTGCGATGAAAAGCGTAACCGAGCGAGTGCCGCCTTGGAAAATCCAACGTGCAGAACTACTGACATTGCATGTTTTCTTCAGTGGGGAACAGATCTAACCAAGGCTCTCCCTACTGCTGAAACAGACCTTGCACCACCTCTGAATAAAGACACCATTTGTGATCCATTATGCACCGGCAGCTGAGTTAATCCGCCCTGGCGTTCAGGGAACCTGCCAGGTGTTGAACCACCAGGAACATGCCCTGATGTTCCAGCCATGTCCAGAGATGAAGAGCCTCTGACATAGGGTCCGTGACCCAACCCCGCCCTGTTTGTTGCAGTACCACATGGCGATGGTGTTGTCCGTGAACACCTGCACTATTCTTCCTTTGAAAGAAGGAAGGGATGCTCTCAGTGCAAGACGAATCGCCTGCAGCTCCAGGAGGTTGATGTGGAGCCCACACTCAGCTGGAGACCAGAGGCCTCTGATCTCCGCCTCTCCCATGTGGCCGCCCCATCCCAGAAGTGAGGCCTCTGTCACCACTGTGAAGTCTGGTTAGGGAAGGGAGAGGGATCTGTCATTCACCCAATCCTGGTTCGTTAGCCACCACTGCAATTGGCATGCAGTGCCCTCCGAGATCTGGAAGACATCGGAAAGATTCCCCTGATGCTTTACCCACTGGAACTTCAGGTCCCATGGCAGAGCCCACATATGCCACCTGGCATGGTCCACCAGCAGGATGCAGGAAGCCATGAGGCCAAGCAGCCTCAAGGTCAATCTCACCGAAACCCGGGATGGAGGTTGAAACATTGGTATCATAGCCCAGATTTCCCAGATTCGCTGCTAGGGAGGATAAGCCAGAAACTGCACTGTATCCAAAACTGCTTGAATGAAAAGGAGCTTCTGAGAGGGAATCAGGTGAGACTGCGGCACGTTGATAAGGAACCCCAGCGAATGCAGCAGGTCTGCCGTAGTCTGGAGATGGGAGACGACAGCCTGGGGCGAGCCCGCCTTCAACAGCCAGTTATCAAGATAGGGGAAGACGGGAACCCCTGATCTGTGCAGATGAGCTGCAACCACCACCATCATTTTCATGAACACCTGAGGGGCGCTGGTAAGGCCAAAAGGGAGCACTGTAAACTGAAAATACTTGTGGCCTACCGTGAACCATAGGTAACGCCTGTGGGCTGGCAGGACAGGAATGGGGAAGTCCAACTCTACCATCCAGTCTCCATGGTCGAGGGCAGACAGGACCTGAGCTAATGTCAACATTTTGAACTTCTCTTTCCGGAGAAAGCGGTTGATGTCCCTGAGATCCTAGATAGGACGCAGGCATTTGTCCTTCTTGGGCATCAGGAAGTAGTGGGAGTAAGAACCACAACCTACTTCTGGGACAGGAACTCGCTCGATAGATCCCTTGGCAAAGAAGCCTGTAACTTCCTGACGGAGAAGGGCCTAGTGATCCTCTGACATGCAATGGAATGTGGGTGACATTGAGGGTGGGGTAGGCTCAAAGGTGAGGGAGTAGTCCCTTCGGACTATCTGCAAAACCCACCTGCCTGACGTGATGTTGTGCCAGTGGGGGAGGTGATGGCGGATCCTACCACTGGCAACTAGTGGCCCTGAAAGGGCAGACTAGGAAGGTTTGCAGGCTGCTGCAGAGGAGGCACTGGTGGACTGGCCCGCCCTCTGGCCCCCAGACCCATAGCGTTGGGTCCTATGTCCCCGGCCGCGCAGAGGCTGGCGAGCTTGCGCTGGCCTCTGGCCCTGGGTGATACGTGGTGGGGCACCCCTTCCGTAGCCATGAAAGGGGCGAAAGGCAGACTGCACAGGATGGGAGGTGGCAGTGAGACCCAAGGATCTGGCCTTAGCTCTAGAGTAATTGAAGAGCTGGAGCGCACTGTCAGTCTTGTCGCCAATCAGGCAATGGCCATCAAAGGGCATGCCCAAAAGAGTCGATTGGACATCCGCAGAAAAGTCAGTGGATCTCAGCCAGGTATAGTGCCGTAGGGCTACTGATGTAGAAATTGCTCTAACTAGCGAGTCAGCAGTGTCCAGTCCACAGCGGATGGCGAGCTTTGCTGCGTCTGTCCCCTCTACGACCGCCCGGGAGAGTGTGACCTGGGCCTCCTCCGGACACTGTGGCAGCACCTGCGCAACCGTATTCCACACAGAGTGGGTGTAACGGCCCAAGAGACATGCAGTGTTCACCGACCGCAGTCCTAAGCTGGTGGAATAAAACATCTTCTTCCCAAGATGGTCCAGCTTCTTGGATACCCTATCTGGGGGAACAGTAGGGAACGCACCTTTAGACGTTGAGGCTTGGACCACCAAGCTCTCGAGGTAGGGTGTTGGGAGAGGAAAAATGGGTCACCGTGGCCGGGGGGTGGCATCTGGCAATCATACTACACACAGGAGCCCCTGTGCTGGGCTTAGACCAAGTGCCCAGGAGGATGTCTTTGAGGGCGTCATTGAATGGCAGCAGGAGCTCCAAAGAGGCCGCTGCCGGCTGAAGCACCTCAGTCAGGAGATTAGTCCTGACTGCCAAAGTAGGAAGCTCAAGGCCCAAGGTCTCAGCAACCCTACGCAACACCACAACGGTGGAGGCTCCCTCCTCCTTGGCCATGGTAGGGGGAGAAAGCATGCCAAGGTCTGGGGAGGTATCCAGACCACTGGACTCACCCAACTTCTCTCTCCAGTCTGGCTCATCAAGCTGGTCAGGCAAAGGGTGAACTGTGCTGGGAGGTGAAGCAGTGTGCTTCCATCCCCCTTCTTTAGAAAGAGAGACATTAGCTTGTGTTTGAGCACTTGAATATTTTTGTAAATTCTTGTGGGGTAGACAATGTATTGTACTATCTGGTCACAAGCCTTTGACAAAGTTTTTAACCACTGATGGCTTATCCACAGCTGCTGCACGTATTGCTTGGCTGTCCATGCGATTGCAAGATTTTCTGTAGAGGTACAGTACGTGCCTGGAAGGATAAATGTAATAGCAGATTTCTTGAGCAGGTTGTGACTACCTATTTTTCAGGTGGATGACAGTTGTTGACGGGATGCGTGTGTTGCAGGAATTTTTACAACTATTGAAACCGAGCATTTTTCAGAAGGAGGAGTGGATGAAGGGGTATCTGGAGGATGATTTGTGTAAATCGATCAAGGTGAAAATTGTGAAAGGTTGGGGAGATTATTTGAAGACCAAGGTCCTGGGTGAAATAAAGGAGTTTGGGGAAATCAGAGATGAGTTGAGGATATGTTTTGGTGAAAGGTGACAAAGTTATACCACCATATAAAATAAGAAACAGACAATGGTGTCCAGTTCAGGTTGGAGGAAATGAAAACATTTATGGAATTTGTTGGTGTTACGCAGAAATTTACAGCACTCTTCATCCTAGGGGTAAAGGTGTCATGAAGAGAGTGAACAGAAGTATTAAGGGTATATTGCAGCTAGCCAGTCAGGGAAAGAGAAATTGGATGAACAAGTTAAGAAAAATGGTGTGGACACATAGGAGGTCATTACAGGACTGCAGTACAAGTAGTCAGCAGTCCCACCCTTCAGATTAGGATGCGACCACTGTGTAGGCAATCGGAAACATCCCTTTTTCCACTGCAGCTCCTGCTGCAGCCCGGACAAGTGATGCAGCACAAGCCGCAATAGAAAAAGGAATGCTTTTAAACATAGATGCACAGTGTGCCATGCACCATGTGGTTCCTGGTACATGGTGGATGAATGTTTCTGATGTGCGCCCAAGGCCATATCACAGAGACCTACAGGGAGGGGGGCCCTGCTAGGGGCTGCAAAGTCTATTTCTGACAGCCTTTCCATGGTGCTCAGACCACCATGAAAAGCTGTTGGAAACTGACTTCCTAATCCCTACGGCAGTCTCTCTGCACGCACCACCTCCACTGTATAGAATTTGGCTCTGACCACCACCCCAACGGCCTCCTTGAGCCTGTCCAAGGCAGCAGTCTTTCCCCCGACCCAAATGCACAGACTGCCGGTATCATAATCCAGTAGTCGGACCAATACACTTGATGTCGGGTGGACCACCACTAACGGCCTGCCGGTGTTGGTCTGCCCGACATCGTAATTGGGCTCATAGATTGACTATTGATGAGTCAGTAAGAGAAAGTTATCTTGGGATAATGAGGGGGCATGCACCACATTCCAAAGCAATTCCATGTTGAATTAGAGAGGAAACAATGTATCATGGGATGCAGAAGAGGTTACAAAATTTATATGAGCATCCCAAGAAAAAAGAATGTATTTCAATACCAGACATGGTGTGCGCAAAGTTGAATTGGTGATGAGTCAAAGGGTACGTGTTAAAGCCACCAAGATTTTGACTGAGTGAAAAAGTATGTTCAGTAATTGTAAGGCAATTGTAAGAGTAATGAACAATATGGTGGAACTGGATGTTGATACTATCTGCCACATATGTCGGTTGGCGATGATCAGGAGTAATGGGGACAGTATGAATGACAGTGACCAAAGTGAGAGAGATTGAACTGGCAAATATTGGTGGATAAATGCTGTGCCTGAAAAGAGTAATGAGAAAGATGAGGATATATAGGAAGAAAGGGACAATGGTGTGAGAAAGGAGAAGGGGCAGAGTGTGTTGAATGAGTGCAGGGGTGTCAGTTGTCTGTAAGATAGCGTTGTGGATGATAACAATCAGAGTATTGGCTCAGAGAGTTGTAAGACAAGTGCTAGAGGATTAGGTTTGCAGTATATAGTGGTGTAGCAACCTTTCCTATTTGATTAAGTTTTTGTGTAGAAGTTTATTTATTTGGAACCTCATTGTATTTAAAATGTGGGGATATATTTTATGTTTTTTATTTTTAATATTTTATTAACAAAGAGAAGGGATGTGTAGTAATTCTATTGTCTTGAGTGGAATGCTGTGTATAGAATATAGAGTGTATGCTGTACTTCACCTGTATGTGAACGTGTCCACTAAGCTGTCCAAGGTTGTTCAATAAAGAGATTTGCATAACTCTTTTTGGTCTATGAAGTTACTAAACCAATTCAATTGCAGGTGCTGGTACTTAACTTCTTCAGATGTGAATCTAGAACAGACTGAAGGGGCAGGCGGATATTCTGCCCTATCTTGTGCGGGGTGAGGTAAACATATATATATATATATATATATATATATATACACACACACACACACACACATATATTATAGTTATAACCTAGTTTCCATAGGAAAAGCATTTTTTAATTTCCTAATAACTTTGGCAATGTTTGACGAATATTCGTGAGATTCTCAAACAAATAGGTCTATCCAGGTCAGCTCCTATCCCGAAAGTTTGGGGGTGATTCGTCAAGTGGTGGCTGAGAAAAAAGGGGTGTCTCAAAAAGTTTTTTCACTATGTTAATTTACATAGGAAATGTTATTACAGGTAGAGCCCGAACTGCTGAACGTAATTACACCAAATTTGGGAAAAAGGTACAGCTTGGTTCAGAAAGCGACCTTTTATTTAAATGGTATAAATCTGTTCAGTAGTTGTTGACAAATTCAAAAAATAAAGTAAAAAAATCATTTTCCCATAGGAAACTTTAGCCAAGGCTACAGCCTGAACAGCTGAACGGAATAACAACAAATTTGGCAAAAAGGTAGTGCTTGATTCAGAAAGCAACTTTTAAAAAAAAAAAATGGTGTAAATCCGTTCAGTAGTTGCTGAGAAATTAAAAAAATAAAAGTTTCAATATCTGGGGCAGCGGTGGGTTTGCGCACCTTCCCGACCACGAGCTTCACTGTGATTGGCTGTCACGACCACGAGCTTCTGTGTGATTTGCTGCCAACACTCCAAACCAGGAAGTGTTGGCAGCCATCTTGTGACCCAAGAAAACAGTTGAAAAAATATAAAAAAAGAAGAAAAGGGTGCAGGGTTGAAACACCCTGACCCCCTACACCTGGTCAGGGTGTCCCACAATGACCCCCAGGCCTAAAAATATATATATATATTTTTTAAGAACGTCCGAATGTGCGTTGGGTGCGTGAATCCGGACACATTTTTCTTTTTTTAAATGAACTGCGGGCTTCCCCACTTTACTTAAATGAGCCCCCGGGTGGACCAGGTTCCGGGGGCAATCGTATAATTATATTGCGTGGGCCTGCGGGGCCTCCGCTGCCCTGGGGACCGCCACCTCCCCAGGGCTATGTTAATTAGGTGCGGGAGGGCACACGGCCGTCCTGCAGCCCCGGGGACCGCCACCTCCCCAGGGCCTGTTTTGTAATTTTTGGGGGGCCTCTGAGGCCCCCCGAAGCCCCGGGGATCGCCACCCCGTGCTTTAATTAAATATGCAGGGGGGGCCTCGTGAGCCCCCCCAAATCCCGGGGGACCACCACCTCCCAGGGGCTTTGAAAATAGAGGGAGGGGGCCACGCGGCCCCCCTCCTGGAGCCCTTGTTGGCCCCCCAAGACTGGCTCCTGGAATGTCCCAGGGAGCCCACCCCTTGGACATTGTTGTTTGCTATGACAGGGTGGAAGCACGTCTCCCGCCCTGTCATAGCAAACCCTGCTTTGGTTTGTTAAAGGGAGAGCAGGAAACCTGCTCTCGCTTCAATGAAGCAAAGCAGATTGCTTTTGACCAAGGGGAGCTCTATGTTAGCAGCTCCCCTTGCCCAAAAGCAATGTCAGTTTCTGCAGGAGGCGGGGAGCTGGAGGGACCGTGGGGGCATTGGGGCTCCCCCCACGGTCCCAAAGAAGAGGCCAGGCCAGGGGGATGGGGTCCTGGGGCCAGAAATGGACAAGGGATGGGAGACCACGCGGCCCCCTTACTAATGATTAATAAAAACATTAAAGAATTGGGCAGCCCCGGGGGTTGGGGTCCTCGGGGCGAATATAAATGAATGGAAGTGGACGTTTTTTTTTTGGGAAAAGTTTAGAGCGGCGATCCTAACGTGGCGCTCAGCACAGCCCCCTAGTGTGAACGTGCTGGGTGCGCGGCTCTCAGCACGCCCCCCCTACTGTGAATGCGCTGGGTGTGCAGCCCCCTAGTTGGAACGCGCTGGGTGTGCGGCTCTCAGCGTGGCACCCTCGTGTGAACGTGCTGGGTTCGCGGCTCTCAGCGCAGCACCCGAGTACTTGACAGTTCTTTAAAAGACCATGTACCTGTTAATGAGGCTTTGCTGTGTTTTCACCCCTTCTTAGATCCCCTGCATCTCCACTCTGCCTATGACTAGAAGAATTAGTCCCCTCCGAAATTTGTATCAGCCTCCCCTGAAATTTGGCTCTAATTGCGCCCCTGACTGGCGTACGCCGGCTCTGCCGACTCTGCTTACGCTTAAAGAATTCTGTAGATTCTATCCGCCGTATGTCAATGATCCAGCTCTGGGGCTGAAAATATCTTGCAGACAGGATTCTGGGCCTTTTAGTACCGGTGCTCCACGGACCCAGTACTTTGCTTTAGGGGATACAGTGGAAGGGACTGGGGGGATCCAACGGTCAGAATTCCTTGATCCAGAGATCAATGACCTGGGAGGGTATCCACTGAATGAGAATGCCGTATACCACAATAAGAATTCCAAGCTCCTGGATTCGGTTTTCCAGGCATCCATGCGGTATTCCTGCAAGCCAAAGGCCCAGATTTTAGTGGGCGGGAACCCAGGGTACTTGACCAAAGGCTGTGGGGATCCCGTAGCAAAGAAGGCGGGTGCCTCAGGAACCAGCGCGGTGCCTACTCACGCACCGTGCATAGCATCGGCTCTCTTGAGGCTTGGTTTGCAATACTGACGCTCCACCGGGGTTGCCACTGTTGGCAGCCAATTAGAGCCACGCTCATGCTCGGGAGCTAGGCTCTGCCAACATATGTACTTATCCAGTCACTCCGCCAATCTCAAAGCACTTATAAATTCACCATACACTCTCCTTGCAGTACTATAATCATCCAGTCTCTACCCATGTACTCATAGAATGACCCAGACAAAGTTACATAACTGAGGTCTTCCCCACTGCCAGAGGTAACATGGTTGCTAGTGCAGTCAACAGCACAATGTAATGGGGTAGGGCCCAGGGCCATCATGCATACATAATGAACACTCTGACACAGTTAGATAGATAGTGGAACTGGCTACGGGCACATGCGCCCGGCCCTTTTTATTACCACGGTCACATGTCCAGTGATGCCTGTGCTGGATGCATGTGCTGGATACGTATACGGTGAGTGTAAGCCAGCCCTCAGACAATGGTTGGTGCTGGCAACAACTACAACAGAGATCATCAGATCACACACAGAGATTCAATCATAAAGGGTCCATGACTTGTGGTGCACTAAGGTAGGGGCACCAGATCTCAAATCACACAAAAGAGATTGTATCGTGAAGGGTCCATTACTTGTGGTGCACTGAGGTTGGGGCACCAGAGATGAGTGTGCTCATGTGAAGAAATTGTTAATGTCCCTTTGGGATATTCCTGCTGCATGAGGTGATATTGTTGCGTCCGGTGTCTACAGCACGAAAGTCAATTATAAAGGGTCCATGATTTGGGATGCACAGAGTTAGTGGCACCTGAAGAGCTCAGAGTGTGCGCAGCAAGCGATGATGGCATATCCTTGGAGGTCATGATTGGATTGGATATGTGTGAGACCTGCTGATCGCAGTGTAGGCCGGAGGCAGTGGTCAGCAAGGGGCCACAACCACGTGGTGTCCACTTGTGGTGCACTGAGTTAGTGGCATCAGAAGCATTCAGCGTGTGCGTAGCCAGCGATGATGCGTGGTGCGGGCGGGCCGCACTGGGAGCAATGTTTGTTGCCTACTGGGACTGCGTCATCTGCAATCTCGACTCAATCTGAATTGTGAGCCCTGCTGTCCACAGTGTAGATGGAAAGCAATAGTCAGCACAGACATCGAGGAATGGTTTTCGTCACTTCCACTTGACAAAAGACAGAGTGCAATTCACTCTGCAATTAATAAATCAAGACTGAATTCAAATAGTGAGCCCTGCTGACTGCAGTCTAGGTGTATCGAACAAACGATGAAATATGTATGGAATACATTGTCGAAATGTGTAGGTTTCAGAAACGTTATAGTTAGTTGCCTACTGGACTCTGAAATTAATGAATCGAGACTGAATTTGAATTTTGAGCCCTGCTGACCGCAGTGTAGGCAGCGGTCACAATCAACATCCTTACGCAGACAAAGGTGCTGGCTGTGCTGCACCTGTTGGCCTCTGGTACCTTCCAACTGCGGGAGTCAGCGGAGCCTCACAGCTCATTAAACTTCCTTACACGTATTGGATGCATGTCTACAAAAGCAACGTAGGGCCCCTCTATCTGCACCACCCACTTGTCCCAATTCATAGTATTCCTGCACAACCAACCCTAACCCCAGCCGTTGCTTGACACTTCCGTGCTCCAGATCCAAGATTGTAATCACTGTAATGGGGGTGCGTCAGGTCATGAAGTCTAGTAGTCAACAGTAGTGGATAAACAGTACTTTATTAGAAAAACATAAATTAACAACACAAAAATATCAAACAAGTGACATTGCCAAAGGGGAACATCAACTTGTGGATCGAAATAACAGTAGATCGTCCTGGAAATCCCAAAACTCCATATTCAGAAACCAGTTGGATAAATGAAAACAATGGTCAAGCGTTAGTATGGTCACAAATGTAATATGGTACAATGTATTGCACTTGGACAAAGCGGAACGCTCACAGGTATGATCAATCCTGCACAAATACCGTAACAGAAGTTTGTGTGGTCATAACCTTCGTAGGAAAGAAAATGAACGTTACAACCACATGAAATTCTGCAGGATTTATAGCACATATAAGCATCACGGTTCGTTTCAGCTTAATACACCTGCATTTTCACTTCACCCACACTGCGCAGGTACAGCTGGAGACCAAACAAGGGAACCACGCCATAGCAGGCTTCCTGCACGTGTTGGGGGCAACTGACTGCACACATGCACTACTTGTGCCCTCTGCCGACACTGCACACAATCACCGCAACAGAAATCACATGCATGCCACCAATGAGCAGGCAAAACTGGACCACCGGGGCCTGTACACTAATGTCGTCGCAAACTTCTCAGGAAGAGTGCATGATTCCTATATCTTTCGCAAGCATCCCAGACCAGTATGTCACCCAGCGATGACTGCCCGACCCTGCGCACCCAGACCTTAATGCTTACCAGCCACCACCAGCGTGTCTCCAAGAGGGCCACCCACGTGCCGGAGCAACCTCCTCAGCCGTGGCTGGCTTCCGCAGCACAGGCCCCCAGCGCATCCTGCTGCACCACGCCACCGAGTCATGTCTATACAGCCAGCTGCCTTTGGCGTACACGCGGTCTAGCCGAGCTCACAATTGAAATTGGGTCTTGAGTGCCAGGATGATGTATCAAGGCCTACCCATCATCGCAGGCTGCACACCCACTCAGCTCTGGTGGCACTTACTCAGTGCAGCTAAAGTCATCGCCACATGGCAGGAGGCCCGTGTCGGCAAAAATGCCTCAGCTGCCACCAACTCTGTGCACCTCAAGTCATCGCCACGTGGCAGGAGGCCATTGTCCGGCAAAGTGCTTCGGCTGCCAACAACTCCATGCACCTCAAGTCATCGCCACATTTGCGGGAGGCCAGTGTCGGCCAAAGTGCCTCAACTGCCACCAACATAATAAGAACACCGATACACCCAGATAGAGACTGGAAATGGCGTCGAGCACGTGCGCTCGGCACTTTTTATTGGCCTGTGCTGCATGGGTGTGGTGTGGGTGTAAACTAGCCGTGAGGGAGTGGCTGTGGCATGCTCAGAGCTAGACCTGTGATCAGCAGATCACTACAGGGAAGACCTGGGACATGTAGCATTGTAGTTCCCTCCCTGTAAGAGTAAGCGGAGTGGGCTGGCTGAAATGCGCATCTTTCACGACTTTGCCAATATGGTGGTTTAAATCCGCACACCCACCAAGATAGACGCACAATGGGTATATATTAATATTTAGGGAAACAGAAGACATTATATTATTTTAATAACAAACAAAAAAAATTACAAAAACTATTTTTAGGATATTAAAGTTACAAAATATCACCAAAACAATGCAAAATGACTGTAAAAAACAGGTTTAATTAACATTATAATTCGAAATTAGCATTTAAAAAACCTTTGAAATTCACTAAAAAACATAGGTTTCAGGCACGTTATAGTTAGAAATTAGCATTTAAAAAACCTTAGAAATTCACTGAAAAAAAACATAGGTTTCAGGCACGTTTCAGGTGCCCGCTCACCCTTGTTCTCCAGAATGGCTCACGAGGAGTTGCAGCGGCAAGCAGCAATCCCCCTCATGGTGTTTTTTTAACCCCTTGACCGCTGTGCGGGTGATTTATGGCGTGGGCGTGGTTCGGACGGCCCCCGGCCGTCCTCCACACACACCCACCGTGAGGTCGGCCGGCCGCCGGCCGTCCGACGCATGGAAGGGGTTAAAACCCGCCCTGTGGGCGTGTCTGCTAAGTGCATTGTGGTTGTTTGAGTCTTTTGTTAATGCAATCTGCCAGTGGGACGCCCGAAACGCGCAAGAATCATATGGCCGACTGAACTGTGTCACGAAGTTGTTTGGTAATGCAGCCTTGCCAATAAATGAGTGAAAACACGCCTTGTGCAGCATCTTCAATGTTGGGAGCTTTTGATTGGAATATGTATCGAACTTCCCAGGCGCGAACATGCCCCCTCTGCGGAAGTGTGGGTCCGGCGCCGTCACGAGTACGGCACATATGAATGGTGTGTGCATTGGTTTATTTTTTAAAACATATTTTTATGGTCAATTATTCTAGTAACAGTGAGGTGCCATGTGACGTGATTGCCATATAGAACTGGGGTACGAAACTGGGGGGAGGGGGGGGGGGGGGGGTTCATGGAGTCCTAAGTACAGTTGTCATATGAAGGATCGGGCGTTGTATACCCGTTAGCTGGTACACTACCGGGGGTAATGGGAGACATATGGACGGGCGCATTCTGACATCTGGCTTTCAGGTGTGTCGCAATGTATGGTGCTAAGCACTAGTGGTTCTCTGTGAACGCCGTGAGGGGAGATCCGGGGTGTGTATTTGCAGACTGAACTGATAGTGTGAGGTCATCAATACATACGTGTCACAATCTGTGCTATCACGGGGGGTGACTGTTTGAATTGGTGCAGTTCCATGGAAATTGGAAGCTTGCGTATCCCTTTCACCTCCTCCTCTTGTAATGTTTCTTCCTCTGATACTGCCCATTTGTGTACTGCTCCCACTCATGCCGCAATCGGAGGGCCTGTGGGGGATCGCCAGTGCATGGCTATGCCCCGTTTAGCTAGCAAAATGGCCAGTGAGATAAACCTAAAGGGCACTTTGTGTTGCTTCTGTTTCCGTAAGATACCCAGTGCACAGGCCTCCCAGGTGGTCACGTGTGTGAGCCCGGTGAGCTCCGTGAGTGATTTGTGAATATTTTACCAGTATGCTTGTATAGTAGGGCAGCTCCAGATCACATGATAAAAATCTGCTTCCAGTGAGTGACATTTAGGGCAGAGTAACTGGATGTCAGGATAAAATCTTTCGAGCGGGTTGGTGTCAGATATGCCCTATGTAGAATATAGAATTGTAAATTTTTAAAGCGTGCGTTTCTAGACATATTCTTGGGGTATTAGAGAGCCCTCTCCCATTCTTTCTCATGTAAGGGGAGCCCTAATTCTTCCTCCCAGGTGGTCCATAGGGTTTCTAGGGGTCTATTCTTAAGTTCCCTTATGGTTTTATACAGCCATGTGGTCAGGTGTCGCCCCACTCCCATATATAAGATTGTGTGGATGACCGGGTGTGTGGTGGGTTCCCCTGTCGATAGATCATGATATAGTCGGTAACTGTTGAGTAGTTGGCAATGAAGTAAAAACTGGCCAGGGGGGAGATCGTAGTCGTATATGAGTCGTTGGAGTGGTCTTAGCTGTCCGTCCTCGAATAGCGACTCTGCTTCAGTAATACCACAGTCCATCCATGTGTGGAGCATGTTGGGCGTGTAATAGTGTTCGTGTTTGGGCCATCCGACCAGCGGCAACAGCAAAGAGTATGGGGGCTTCCCTGGTGACATACAGTGTATTGTTTGTATTCACTTTCGTGCCACCTCTACTTGTAAGGGGTATGCCCGTCTTGGTGTAGTTCCTGATACTAATAGACGGCGTATTTCCGGGATGGGCACCCGGCCGGTTGTGGTGTATGTCTCATCTATGTGTCTGCCAGCCGTCCAGTAGTTGTGCCGCGAGGAAGTAAGATTCGAAGGACGGGGTGCCTAGTCCCCCTTGCGTAGTGGGTAGTTTTAGTTTCGCTAATGCTATTCTATGTCTGCTGTTTCTCCATATTAGCGAGCTGAGAAGTGAGTCTAGGTCTCTGGGCGGGATTACTGGCAGATTCGTGAAATAGTACAGCAGCCCGGGACTATTATCATTTTGGCTAGAACCACCCGGCCGATCTGGGCTAACGGGAGGTTCTGCCAAAATCCAACCACTGACCTGATACCGGCCAATGCCCTACGGCGATTGCCATCAAATATGTTGGCTGGGGAATGATAGAGACGAATCCCGAGGTATCGGGGGGCCTCAGCATTCCAGGCCATTCTTTGGTCTCCTATCCAAATGTCCTGGAGGGGAAGGTTCGGATGTAATGGGTATACTGTGGATTTATCCCAATTTACTTTCAGCCCGGATACGTCAGCAAACTCTGTGAGAGTTGCCCAAATGGGTGTGAGATCCGCGGTGATGTCTCGTATATATAGAAGAAGGTCATCGGCGTACATGGAGACACTGTGTATGGTGTCCGCTATAGGAATGCCCCAGTGTTCCCCCTCCCGGAGCAGCCATATAGTCAAGGGTTCTAGAGCTCGGCAAAGAGTAGAGGGGATAGCGCGCAGCCCTGCCTCGTGCCTCTTTGCACCGCGAATTCCAGTGAGATCTACCGTCCGACGCGAATACGCGAGGTGAGTTTGGTGTATAAGAGCCGTGTGCACGCCGTGAGGGTGGGACCTAGTCCCGCTCGTTGTAGTACAGAAAACAGGAACTGCCATGTGAGAGTGTCGAAGGCCTTCTCAAGGTCCAGGATATGGCAGGCTGCCCGAGGATACTCGTCGCCAACTTTATCTTGAACATGGACTAGTCGGCGTATATTCTGGGATGTGTTCCTGCCTGGGACGAAGCCGCATTGGTCATTGGTCTGGGTGAACCAGCAGTCGTATGATTTGCGAGTATCTGTCCGCTAATATCATTCCCAGAATCTTACAGTCTGTGGACAGAAGTGTGATGGGACGGTAGGAGGCCATTAGCTGGGGATCGCGGTTTGGTTTCAGGAAGGGCACGATAACAGACTCCCGGACGGATCTCGGCAGAGGCCATTAGCTGGGGATCGCGGTTTGGTTTCAGGAAGGTCACGATAACGGACTCCCGGAGGGATCTCGGCAATTCTCCTTTCTCCAATGTGATCGCGAACATCGCCACCAGTCGGGGGACCAATAAGGGGGAGAAAGTGGTGTAATACTCTAGGGGGAACCCCTCTAACCCCGGAGCCTTGTTATGAGCTAGGGGGTGAAGGGCTGAGTAGTATTGATGGAACGCCGAGAGGATCTCATCCTGAGACCGTACAAGGTTTCCGAGGGGGTTTATTATTTCTGTTATGGGTCTCAGTCAGTGTCCTGTTTGGCTAACAATGCCAACAGTGTAACAGTTTTGATCCGCTCTTTATGCATCCGGGTTGCATATGCTCTAAAATTGTATGGCCGGAGGTCGACGTAGGCAGCTTGGTATTATGTCTTGGCTTTAGCCACTAGTGTCGCTGTTTCATCAGAGGTATCATCTCGTTTAGTAGCGGTGGCGAGTTGCTTTTCAGCTTTAGTGAGGGCCTGTTCTAGTGTCCGTTTTACCCCAGCTATTTGTTTAATACATTCACCCTGAGCCACTACTTTTAACATGTCCCACTCCACTAATGTCGAGGACGCTGTCCCTGTGTTATTGGCGAAGTGGTCCTGGATACTTTGTCCCGGTTCGTGCTTGAAGGCTTGATCTGTTAGGCAGTCCCGTAGTAGTCGTCATGTGGGGACTGGGGGGTCTCCAATGAAGTCGCAGGATGTGGGCGTCATGGTCAGAGACAACCCTACCCAGGTAGTCCGTGTGTTGGACTTTGGGCAGTATCGCCGCTGAACATAGGAATCTGTCTAGACGGACCCGCAGGTTATGTGGGATGGAGTGAAACTAATATAGTGGAGTCTGTGGGTGTTGTATTCTCCATGCGTCTGTGAGTGCCCACTGTGTGACCCAGGCCTTAAAGCATTCAGGGTGCCTATATGTGGATGAGTGTTTGGGTGGGGGATGGGATCAGTCCAGGGTGGGGTCCAATATACTGTTGTAATCTCACCCTAAGATCCACGGTATGGAGGCAAATTGGGCTAAAACCCTCGTGAGGCGGTCCCAAAATTTGACATGCTCGGTAGTCAGGGCGTATATGCTACCTAGTAGTACTGACTGCCTATCTAGGAGTCCCTCTAATAGGGCATATATACCTTCTTTGTCTACCACACATCTGATTTCCTGGAATGGGGTCCCTGGACGAACCCAAATCAGTGCCCCACGTGCGTATGCCGAGTATGACGTGGCACATATGGTTCTGCGTCATTTGATCTGTAGTTTGCCTAGCTCCGGCATGGTGAGATGCGTCTCCTGCAGAAACGCGATCCGGGCCTTTTGGCGCTTTGTATATGAGTATATAGCATAACGTTTGCTCGGCGTGTGGAGGACTCTGGCGTTGAGTGTGAGGATGCTGATGTCAGTGTTCTGTGTTGCTATAGCCATGTATAGTTGTTATTGCACGCTAAATGGCTAGTATTAGCCGGGGTATAGTGACCAATGACTCCCCAGTGGCGTGAAGCACCTATGTGATACATAATATCACACATACGTATATTTCGGCTACCCTGTTGTGTGAAGTTCCATGAGGAAACAGTCCCAATACTGGGGACTCATCGTTGCCAGCGATGCGTCCAAACCTACTCCCTTGAAACGGAGAGTACAATTTGCGGAGGAGGTGGCAGTTCATGTGTGCGAGGCAAGTAGCTGATCGGGCCATTTTTAGGATCATTGAGAGTCGCCTGAGGCGTGTCAGATAGTGTCTGTGGCGTGCGCTCAATGGGTGAGCCGGAGCGGTGAAAGTTCTTACTGCGTTCTTCGAGGAATCTACTCATGACGAGAGGGTGGTCGATTGTCCGTCCAGGATGACATCCGCTGTCTGAGGGGTGACATGGGGGGGGGGGGCGTAATTGAGTCCGCTTCAGACAGCGTACCATCGCTGTCATCCTCCTCCTCCGATTAAAAGATGTGTGGGGGTCGATCTATGTCCTCCGCAAGGGGGGAGTTCTGTAGGTCAATCACCGCTTGCAAAACCTCCCGTCTTTCTTTCATAATTTGTTCTAGGTCCGGAGAGTCTTGGGTGCGGGTCCCGTTTTTTTTGTTCACCTCGTCACGTTGCTGTTTCGGGTTGCTTCTTCTGGTGCAGGGTATTTTGAAAGGTGAGCCTCGTGTTGTCCCGATTCTGGGTTGCTGCATACAGTATTGATCCGCCCATTCGTGTGCCTCTTCGGCGTTCGTGAAAAAGAGAGTGGAGCCCTTATAGAGTACCTTGAGGCGGGCTGAGAAGAGCAAGGAGTATTGGATATTGTTCGCTCGCAATTGTCGTTTCACCTCCAAAAATGATGACCTGCTTGTGCATAGTCGGGGAATATCATTATCCGTTTATTTTCCTCGCGCAGAGGGGCTGCTTGTCTGGCTGCTCGAAGTACCGCATCCCGGTCTCGAAAGTGCAGGAATTTCGCCAGCATCGGTCTGGGGGCTGCTGCCGGTGGGGGTCTTTGGCCCGGAACCCTGTGGGCGTTCGATGGAGAAGAATGCTGTGTGGTCAGAACAGAGGCGCAACTAGATTTCAAATTAACATGTACAAGGTCTTTTAAAGACCTGTGAAGTGCTCGGGTGCGGCTGTGTGTGTGCCCAGGAAGTGTCTCTTCCCAGGATGCAAAATACTACGGGATGGGCTGAAGCCCTTTGAGGCCAATGGGTGTTGCGCGCCTGGGTCAGACGTGGGGGAGAAGGTCTTCACCCATGTTTCTAGGTATTCCAGCGGGTTCCCGCCTTCAATCCCCTCCGGGAGACCCAGCACACGGATGTTAAAGCGCCTCGAGCGCCCTTCTAAATCGTTTGCGCGTTCCTCCATGGTGGTGAGATGGCTCAGGACGTCCTGCAGAGTCTTCTCGTGCGCTTTGACGGTGGGTTGCAGGTAGGCCAATGTCTTCTCTACTTCCTTCACTTTGTCTGCTAATTTGCGGTGGTCATCTCGGATAAGCCTGACATCCGTCGCGAGGGTGCCAAGTCGTTCTTCGATGGACATTCTGGAGAGTTCGATGGCAATTAAGGCCTTATCCAGTTTGTCCAAAATTGACAGGTCGGATTGAGGTGCAGTAGTCGTGGCCCATGTCGGTGTATTTGGCATGTTCTCTGGGATGGTCTCGGGGACTGTGGTATGCTGTATTGCTCTCGGTTTCCCCATTGCGGTGGTTGAGGAGGCGGGCGCTGACACAGGTGGTGTAGCGTGTTTCTCACTGTGAAGATGATCTGATGCTGGGTTGTGAGCTCTTGTTGGAGAAATGCGCCCACCGGGAAAGAGAGGGAGTCAGCGGTCGTTCAGTGGGTGTCTGTAGGTGGGAGGGGATCCTCTTTCTGTTTGCTTCAGCGTTCAGCTCGCTTCTTCGTGGTTTTGGGTGCTGCAATGAGAGGCGTGGTGCAGGTTGCGTGTCGGTACGGGAGAAAGGTTCTTGCGGGGGCCACCGGTGGCCTAGTAGTCAGGTCGCGTACCTCGTCAGTGTCTCACCGGTTAGATAGGAGCAGGGGGAGTCAAGGTTATATGGCTCCCATTTTAAGGTCAGGCAGCAGCTGCCTCGAGCGCGTTAGGTCCCTGCTGCAACTGTAGAAGTTCACATTAATTTTGACACGGGACGCGGTGGGTCCGCTGCTCACATCTGTCTCGGCGGTGCCTTATGCCCCCAGGGGTCTCCAGGGATCCGGATTCAAGTCCGCCGTCTGCTGCAATCACCAGGCGCCATTTTAGGGTCAGCCGTCCGCTGGTGACTGGGGGTAACTCACACTTCGTTGCTGGGTTGGGGGCAGTGATCGGCCTCCTGGCTTGTGGAGTACTGCTCGTCCCTGGTTGGTGCTCCTATCTTGCTAGGCGGGATTGCGGGTCAGTGGAGTAGTGAAGGAATGACCGCGGCAGCCAAAATGGCAGGCCGCCGCTTATCGCCGCTGTCCCAGTCTGCCTCCTTGTGTGTGTAGCGGAGATCGCGTCAGGTCACAGCAGTGTCAGAGTGCCCACTCGCCGCCACTGTGGCTGTGTCCACCTGCGCAAGTGTTGCTGCTGGAGTACACCTCGGGGCTCCGGTCTGATCTCCCGGAGCTCGCAATCAGAGACTGGCGGGCGCCATCTTGTCACCGGGAACCTGCATGCTAATTTTCTCCATTATATTGTCGGGAGTGCACCCAGTTACGAATTCACGACTCCATTTGGTGCAGCATGTGTTACGCCACCAGGCTGGTGTCTGGGTAGATCGGGACGACACTAGGAAATGGGCATTATGCAGACCCGATTGCGGAGCCTCAGCAGGACACGACCGCCATCGTAGCTGGCTTGGCCATGCCCCATGGTGTGTGCATTGGTGAGGTGAAAACATAGCAGGACAAACTACCTTGCGAGTTATGCAGTAACCCATTGGGGACTTTTTATTTGAATGAAGGAGATTGAGCAACGGCACCCACTGGCGGATTGAATTAACAAAAGACTCAAACAACCACAATGCACTTAGCAGACATGCCCACAGGGGGTAAGGATCATATGGCAGACTGAACTGTGTCCGCGAAGTTGTTTGGTAATGCAGTCTTGCCAATAGATGAGTGAAATCATGCCTTGTCCTGCATTTTCAATGTTGGGAGCTTTCAATTGGAATATATACACATACATACATACACACACATATACATATATATATTACCTACTGGCGGTCGCCAGTAGGTATATATAGTTAGGATTTTTTCTCTATGGGATTTTTGAAAATTCTATGTCTAATAACTTTGGCGTTTGTGGACGGAATTGGCTGAAATTTTCAGGAAAATTGAACATTTTGTTTCTGAGCAGCCACTGAAAATTTGGGGGGGGGTTTGTCAAGGGGGGGCTGAGAAAAAAGGGGGTCCCAAAACGTGTTTTTAACATTGAGTTTTCCATAGGGCGGTTGGCCTCACTTTTAGCCCGAACGGCTGAATGGATTTGCACGAAACTTGGCAAAATTGTAGGGACTGGTAGCCCGATGTGCCTTTGCTAGGTCTCAATATATGTGCTGCAGTGGATTTTGAGAAATTAACGTTCAAAAAAAGATATATATCTGTAACAGCGGACCGGGCAGCGCTCCAGTTCGCGTACTTTTCGCGTTACGGAGCTTTGTGAAGCGAAGCTGATTGGTTCTCCGGCGTCTGTAAACATTCCAAACAGTCCGTAGCGGCCGCCATCTTGTCTCTCGGTATGATCGAGAGACAAGAGGAGGCCAAAGCGAAGGGGCAAATGACCATAAGGGGGCATAGTAGATCCTCCCTGACCCCCTAGGTTTGATGTGGAGGTTTTAAAAGGGCCCCGCGGGGCAAAAAAAAAAAAAGAATAATAATAATCGAACGGCTGAATGGATTTGCACGAAACTTGGCAAAATATTAGGGACTGGTAGCCCGATGTGCCTTTGCTAGGTCTCAATATATGTGCTCCAGTGGATTTTGAGAAATTAACGTTCAAAAAAAGATATATATCTGTAACAGCGCTCCGCTTCGCGTACTTTTCGCGTTACGGAGCTTTGCGAAGCTGATTGGTTCTCCGGCGTCTGTAAACATTCCAAACAGTCCGTAGCGGCCGCCATCTTGTCTCTCTGTAGGATCGAGAGACAAGAGGAGGCCAAAGCGAAGGGGCAAATGACCATAAGGGGGCATAGTAGATCCTCCCTGACCTCTTAGGTTTGATGTACCATTTTGCCAAGTTTGGTGTAATTCCGTTCAGCCATTCAGGCTGTAGACGTATCTAAATGTCCTATGGAAAATTGCATGGGGAAAACACATTTGAAAGTGTTGAAATTCAGAACCAATTAAAATGTTACTTTGGTTTTGTATTTGTGTGTGATGAAAGTTAATTGGTTATGTATATATCTAAAATGAGAGGAAACCACAGCCATTTTGTGATACTACTGTCTGAGGTATATTTGTGAGGAATTTTTGGTGCTCAATTTCTGGTGTTTGATTTACACAGTACTAACACTTCTCCTACTTTTAAAAAGGTGAGTTGTTAATTTGTAAGGGGAACTATGTTGTACACTTTAAGATAATTTGAAAAATGTTTTCTGTTATTTATTTACAGTCCTTCTGTTATACTAAATACTTGATAAAGTTAGTTTTATATTATGTATTACTAAAAACGATAAATGAAAGTGATTATTTTTTTCTGCAATTTACAGCAAGCAATTTCAAAATAAAATGGCTCACAATGAAGAGACCGTGGCAATTTCTTTTGAATTATCCACTACATTTATTGAAATTGACAGCACCAATAATGAAATATTCTCACAAGGAGGAGATGACTTGATTGATTTTTTTGATCAATCTCTTGATGGCGAATTTATCGAATGTTTGGAGACCATAGAGTTACAAGAATCATCATTGCAGACTTTTCATGAGGAGATTCCTGATGAGATGATTGAAGAGGAAATTCCTGATGAGGACATGTTACTAGTTCTTTCAAATTTTGAAAATGCAGAAGAATAAATTTATATTTAGAAATCAAAAATTGTTTGAGACATTATTCATTTTTATTTTTAATTTATGAGGTTGTAGCGAAGTGATTGTAGTATAAAATGAGACTTATAGTATAGAGTGCAACATTTTTATGTTACATGGTAAGTTTACTCATATTTACTTTCCTTCTCCCACTATATTATCTCCAATGTGTATTTGACATCTCTTCTTCATCTCCGGCCTCCTTTCTCTCACTGTCTGTGTCTGATGCATCTTATCGCTGCCATTTTGTGTAATTACAGAAGAGAGTAAAATAAAATAGTTCGGAACGTGAAAAGGGGGCAAAGTAGAGTACCCCTCACCCCCTAGGCCTTCTCAGGCGGTCCCAAAAGGATCAGTTTCTGTTTTCCTGAGAGATTATGGTATGAGTTCCATATACCACAATAACTTGCATTACAACATGCAAGATATCTATCTCCTATTACCAACTTTTGGAGATATTCGCGCTAAGCGCGAATATCTCCAAAAACTAACACCTGCCCTGAGCAGTTCTTAGCCATGTTATCCAATGGGAGGTGGATAACATGGCTAAGAGCATTAGCTCGGTAATGCATGAATATCGCTGACTTTTTAGCGATATTCATGCATTGCGGCCGTTTTTTATCGCATTTGCGATAAACCTTGATAATAGCAAGGTTTATCTGCAATAATTTCTGACGATGCTTAGCGGTAAAAAAATTCGTTGCTAAGCATCGTTAGCGATAAATATCGCTTAACTTTGGTAATATACACCAACGTCTGTTAACGTTCGATTCGAAGGAAATGAGGAAGTGTTGAAAAACATTGTCTGCGCCATCTTGCCTTTTTTGAAATGCCACACTTTTGTCGTGCACGGCAGCCATTTTAGATGCATTGACCAGACCCACTCTCTGCACGCTGTTGATCCGTAGCATGGCTCCCCACCCTCGCAAGCATCTTCCCCAGGCACTGGTCACCCCCGCTCTCTGTCTTATGCATCGGCAATAAACCTCCCCCCATCTGCGCTGCTCTTCCCTGAGAATCACACTCTGTGCCCGCCCGACACCTCCCTTTCGCCCTATTCACTACCGCACCCTCTGACACTCCTCTTCCTCTGTGTCCGATTGTCCAGGCTATCAGCTAGCCCTGCAGATGTAGTTTATGGCCCCAGCTGTAAAGAATCACCCCTCTTCAAAGGAGTTATAGTAGATCAAGGCAGTCCAAAGTTCCGTTAAAAGGGCAAAGGAAAGGATCGGTGGTTTGAACCATCAGTCAAAAAGGGGAGGGGGTGCAACAATTTTTCCTACCGGGTCACACTATGCTTTAACCGGAACTGAGGTCTGCAGGTTTCTAGTCATTCAAACTGAGGCTGGCGCCAGCATGGGAGCGCCGACGTCCCGCGGCTACAGTTTCATCACTCCACGGGCGATCATGGCAGTCATTCCCCATCGGGGGTGTCTGCGGGGGTCGGGGACTCCCGCGGCTCCTCTAGAATCTTCAAGGTCGTGGAGGACTACGGTGGTGGAGTCAACCAGTGACCGGGCCATTTCTTCATGCTGGGCCCGCTCTTGCCAGGTCAACCGCCATTTTGAGAGTTCGGTAGCTACTGGCGATCGCGGGGTCAAATGAGCGGACGGGCTCCACCCTGCCGGGCGAGACGTTGCAGCATCGCCACAGTGGAAGAACCCTTTTCCGGGCGCCTGGAGCGCTGAGGGTGCAGCTGGGAAGCCTCCACCTGGGGAGGCGGGAGAGGCCTGTTCGCACCGTCTATCCAACCCAGTGCACCCCACGGCGTCTCGCTTGACATTTGTTATGGCCGGACCAGGCGATGAGGAGGAGGGGGGGGGGTCGGAGGCATGTGCAAGACATCCCCCCCCAGTGTTGTCGCAGCCATTATAAAAGAAAGAAGAAATGTCCCGTCCGTCTTTGGGCCGGACCTCCGGTGGATGGCGGCCGGACGCCCTTTGCTCTGGCCCCATGAACGGGTTCCTTGGCTCATCCGGTGGGGCAGGCCTTGGCGTGTGGTGCCTCTCCTGGGCCTTTCGTGCAGTGGCCTCTCCACTCCCAGGCCCTCCATGGATGCTGGCCCAGACTGGGAGAGAGAGGGTCTAACCTGCAATTCTCCAGGGTTACCGCCACCGCGGCCGGATCCCGTCGGCCTCGGCCTCTGGTTGATGGTGGCCGGACTGGGAGAGAGAGGGGAGGGTCGAGGACACGGACATTCCCCCCCCTGCAACTCTCCAGGGTGGTCGTAGCAATCCCCCTGGCCGGGTCCCGCTGGCCTCGGCCTCTCCTCCGGCTACACCCTACGTGATGATCTCCTGGCCGACGGTTGGCAGCAGGACCCGCCTTATATGTGTTGCTTCCGGCTGGGCGTAGCCGGAAACCTGTTTCTCAAACAAAGGATATTGAGGCAAATGTGGCGCATACTCTCTTCTTAACCTATTGTATTCCTTAACACAATCTAGATCCGCACAAATGTTTGTGACATCACACTCAATCAAGTACAATCCCGATAAAGTTTCCAGAATGGGGCGGATGTCTGCTGACTTGTATCTTTCCCAGTTTGCCGTTATTTGGGCGTGGCAGGCGGTGGGACAGACACGTTTTGGGGCAGTGAGGGGCGATGAAGCCTCGTTGCCTTGTGGCCGTTGCAATGTCACACTTGGTTTCTCTTACTGTTTTCAGGTTTCTTATTACGGGCTTACTTCTAACGTTTCTTGTTTCTAGGACAATAATAGGTTTTATCATTACGTATTGTTATCGTTTCTTTGTTTGTTATTTAATAAAAAGTTCATCAGTGGCCTACTGATTTTCGTTTTCCTATTCCTTTCTTTCCAGGTTGTTTCATGCTAAAGTTTCTGTTAACAGGATACAGTGATCACTTCGTTATTATTGCATATGTCCTTTTCACTAGGGGTGCTCTCTGGTCGGGCCAGATGACCTATCTCTAGTAAATGGTCCGGGTGAAACAGGTGCATCAATCAGTGGGGAGTAGATAGGCATGACAGATTACAACGGGGGACAAAGGTCCGCATTACCTACTCTTTCACTACTTGCAAAGATTTTCCTACGTTTATTTGCAAACAGGGAATACCTCCAAAAAGAACCAATTCCCAAACAGTCAATGTTCGGGCAAACAATCAATCAATGAGGAACGAAATAGGCACGACGTGTTAAAGGTTTGCGTTACCTACCTTTCACTATCTGCAAAGGGAGAGAGAATATTCCTATTCTTCCTCGTTTGCAGGCAGAGAAGATCCTTAAGAGAACCAACTTCGAACAATTCAATGCTCGATTCAAACAATCAACAAGGGGTACTGTGAACACAAATGAACGCCGCTTATGTACATAGACATTGCTATTTTCAACAGGTTGTTCCTAATGTTTCTATTTTAGCCAGGTCAAAAAGAGATCCCATTAGTGGCCTACTGATTTTGCTCGATTCCTTTTGTTTTTTTACACGATTTTTCGCTATCTGCAAAGACTAAACAGAGTATTGCGACTCTGTGCTTGTTTGTAAATAGAGAATGTACCAAAGAGAACAATCAATGAAATGGAGAGAGAAGCAGGCACGACGGATTACAACGGGGGCAAAGGCCTGCGTTAACTACCCTTCACTATCTGCAAAGAGAGAGTACTCCTAATAGAAATGAGGGGGGGGGGGCAGCATTCAAAGCAGATCAGTGTGCATAAACACGAAAATGTTTTTACTTACCACGTACTTGACATTCGACAGCTTATGATATTTGCTATTAAAAAACCATTGAAATTCACTGAAAAAACCATAGGTTATAGACCATATATAGTTAGGAATTAGCATTTACAAAACCTTGAAAATTCACTGAAAAAACCATAGGTTATAGACCATATATAGTTAGGAATTAGCATTGAAAAAACCTTATTTTACTCACACAAAACCATTGAAATTCCATATATAGTTAGTTGTACTAACTATATATCGCGCACCCGCAATCCACTGCTGATCATGTCACATATTACATCATTCATGACATGGTCAGTGACATCACTGATGACATCACTGATGACATCTCAAATGACATCAGTTAGTTAGTTAGATATATAGTTAGTACAACTAACTATATATGGAATTTCAATGGTTTTGTGTGAGTAAAATAAGGTTTTTTAAATGCTAATTCCTAACTATATATGGTCTATAACCTATGGTTTTTTCAGTGAATTTTCAAGGTTTTGTAAATGCTAATTCCTAACTATATATGGTCTATAACCTATGGTTTTTTCAGTGAATATATATATATATATATATATATATATATATATATATATATATATATATATTCACCACACTCCTGGTTTACATTCCTTTCGTTCGAAATAACCAGAGTCAGGGCCCCAATATAGTAAACGGTGCTTCAGGTTTATTAGGCAAAGAAAAAACCCAACGCGTTTCGAGATCAGCCGATCTCTTGCTCACGGGTGGAGCTTAGGTGTACCTTCATTCTTTTAAAGTAACATTACCGTGTTTCCACATTCACACGTGATCAATAGACATAAAGAAATTATTTCATTCCTGCCATGTCCTTGCGATTTTAAATTCAATCAAAAATTCAATCAAAACTTCACTTAGCATTTACATCATGCTATTATACAAGAACGGATGATATACCAATGGCAACAAATTACAAAGTAAAGCGAGTGAACTCAAGACACATTACTGTTACATTGTAACCAGTATCGAGATTCCGCCCATGTGGGCCAATGTTTAAGAGTAGCAGTGTTCATTTGGCCCCAGTGGGCTCGCAGCTCGTGAGTGTTAAAGCACACTCACAAGGTTCACATAGTGTCCTTGATTACAGAGTATCGCCCAAGTGGGCACATGTCACATAATTCATATTGGCCATACGGGTAACATCCAAAATTTCACCCCAGTGGGTATGATCAAAGTTTGCATCCACTTCCTGTAAAAAGAGGAGGACATTGCTACTTTAGCACATTAATCTATGTCAGATCCGTGTTTTTAATTAAAAACATTTTAAAAATTATTATAGAATGAAGTTACATAACAAGCAGCAGCTGCTAAACACACCATACATGACTCTTTTAAATTCTGGAGGAGAATTGCTAATTCTTCCCCCCGATTATGTCCCGCGGGCTGCATTGTGTTATACATTATAATATATTTGGATTCCAACTTCCTTAGCTCCAACCATCTGTTCCCTCCTCTCTCCCTGTTCTCAACACTGTCCAATATGTAAAATTTCATCAAATTGGGGTTCTTGTTATGTTCTTCCGCGAAGTGCCTAGCTACAGGATATTGTTGGTTTACATTCCTGATTGCCCTTTGGTGTTCCAAAATTCTCAATTTAGCTTACTTTGTGGTGCAGCCTATATAGGATTTATTACACTGGCATTGTAGTGCATAAATAACATATTCAGTATTGCAACTGAGATGCTTAGTTATCTTGTGAGCACAACGATCTTTTGACAACAGTAGTGTTTTGCAATTATTGCTGTATCTACAGGCTTTGCACCTGCGACAAGGAAAGAATCCTTGTACGGTGTTTGACTTTTGGCTCTCTGTTATCATTGTGGTACTGAGTACATCTTTTAGCGATTTGGCTTTCCTAAAGGTCAATGATGGAGTGTCATGAATACATTCCTTCAAATCTTCATCTAACCTTAACGTATCCCAGTACTTGCCCAAACCTTGTCGCAACCTCCATGACAGGGAATCATAATTGGTAATGAATCGTATTCTGTCATCTTTTTCATTTTGTTTAGAGATCAAAAGATCATTTCTGTCCATTGTATCAACTCTTTCTACAGCCTGCTGGATAACCTTTTGACTGTAGCCCCTTTCAGAGAAACGATCCACCATTGTCTTTCTCTCTTTTGAGAAGCTCTCAACAGAATTACAGTTCTGTTTGGCTCTGATTAATTCACCTAATGGTATGCTGCGTATCAGGCTGGGAGGTTGGCAACTCCCCGCGTGAAGAAGACTATTCCCTGCGGTGGATTTTCGGAATAGGGAGCTATTTAGGGTTCCCTGATTAACCTCCAGTCTTATGTCCAAAAACTCCAACTGTTTTTTGTTTATAACACTGGTAAAGTGTAGATTGAGGGAGTTTTGATTCAGGATGGATTCAAATTCTTTTAATTGGTCAAGTGTGCCCTTCCAAATCCAGAAGATATCATCAATATACCTCCTCCAGAGGACGACGTGGGTACTGAAGTGGGAGATTTTATTCACCACTAGCTCCTCCCACCAGCCTAGATAAAGACATGCCAGGCTGGGGGCAAAGCAAGTACCCATCGCCGCCCCCCTCGTTTGTTTATACATTTGTTTGTTGAAGATGAAGTAGTTGTTGGTCAGGCATTCCCACATCATGTCAAGGAGCATGTTGGTATGCGATAAATGAGAGATAGATCTCTCCTTCAGATAGTATTTACAGGCCTCCACTCCTAAATCTTGGGGAATACTGGTATATAGGCTGGTGACATCAAAGCTCACCAACCAATATTCCGAGCTCCATATGACGTCTTTTATGATTCTCAAGAAATCTGATGAATCCCTTACATATGAGGGTAGACTGTTGACAAAGGGTTGCAGAAAGTAGTCAATGTATCTGGAGGTGTTCTCATAAAGACTTCCCACAGATGAGACATTCGGCCTACCAGGTGGTGTGTTGAGGTCTTTGTGCAATTTCGGCAATAAATATAATGCAGGTATTTTTGGGTATTTTACAAGGAGGTAACTGTATTCCTCATCCTCTATTATCCCCCTTGCTTTCCAATCACTCAGTCTATTCCAGTATTTTTCTTTCATTTCATTATATTCTTCCCTAGTGGTTTTTACATAATTACTCTCATCATCCAATTGTCGTAAACCTTCCTTTAAATACATATCAAGGGGGCAGACTACCACATTTCCTCTTTTGTCACTGTTTTTTATGACCACATCAGCCCAACTCTTCATCTCCTTCAATGCAAGAAACTGTTGTTTGTTTAAATTCCAGTTCAATTTAGGTTTCATTCTGTCCATCTTTTTTGTTTCCGCAATCATGCCCTGTTCGAAACTATCAATATAGCTGTTTACAATTTGCGGTACAAAGACCGATTTAGGTTTAAAACCACTTTTGCTGCTCATTCCAATTGAATTTTCAGTGTCTACCATGTTAAGTAGCGGATTGTCACTGACATTGTCACAACCTGCTAGCAGTTGAACAGCTTGTAAAAGTTCAGCATCATTCACATTTAGAACACTGGGTTTATCAATAATTTGGTCTTTTTTCAAACGTGGTTTTATGGCAAACCATTTTTTTAGTTTGAGTTTGCGCGTAAAGTGAAACAAATCGATAAGGGCATGTTAAATTTAGATGTTGGACAGAATGATAGCCCCCTGGATAATACTTCAAGTTGTTGCGGTGTTAAAATACGTTTTGATAAATTTACCACAGTATTGGGGTTTACTGCTTCGCCGCCTTGCCTCTTGTTACAACTCCCACCGGACTTGATACTGCTTCGGACGATTTGTTTCCTCTTCCTCGTCCGCCTCCTCTGCCGCCTCTTCCATGCCCTTTTGAGTGGGTACCTGTTTGGCGTCCCTTGGCAATCAGGGCTACTTCCTTTAAAATTAAATCTTTTACCGGAATTGGTTCTGCAGGTTCTGAGACATCACTCTCAATTGAGTCACCGTCTTCATCCAAAGTCACTGATTCACCTTGTGCTGTTTCCTTTCCTTTTGGCAATTGTTTTTTTGTTCCCGGTATTGCATGTGATTTAGTTTTCTTGGCGGCATCGCTAATAGCGTCAAATCTCTTTGCAAAGGTCAGGATTTGGCCTTTACTATAGTCAATTTTGTCACGGTGAAATTTTCTCTGTTTTTTCTCTTTTATTTCCTCTTCTATTTTATCCAGGCGTTTATCAATCTTTCCCATCTCAGTGGCAAACTCACTTTCAGTGTACTTCAATTTCAGTTTCGTAATAATTGCTTCACCTTCCGCATTGAGCTTTGCACACTCTCTCTCAGCATTTCTTATGAGCATTTTTAACATGTTAAGAGAACATGCATGATTATTGTCCATCCAGTCACTGATAAGTTCCGGATCCGGGTTTTGAAAGGTGGGTATAATGAAAATTCTCAAACCACGCGGTATTCTATTGCATTCCAAATATTTTGTGAGGGCAGCCGCCTCCCACCATCGTGATTGCTCCCGTTTGAGAATTTTCCACAATGCGTCCCATAATTGTTTGAGTTCGTCTATTTTCTTACCAGGTGGTATTGTTTCCTCACCAACACTGGACTCGGTTGGTGTGAAGAGTTTTGCTGCTGCTTCCAACCTCCTATTATTCCTCAATTCCGCCATTACTCCTGACACAACACACCAGCCGGTGTTTGGTTGTGTGCACCGCACTCCTCCATATCGCTCTGTACTTTGCTGCCACTGCTCTCCCTTCAGGAGACGGGTTGTCACTGTTCACTTCAAAAACACTTGTTCCGGTCCGATTTTCAGCTGTCACAGGTACCGGATGATAATGCGTTTCTAACGCGGCTTTCGATGAATTCAAAGCCGCTTCCTTCTCTCGTTCTGACAGATCCCCGAACACGGCACAGCCAAAGACAGGCGGGCGGAAGCAATTACATTCAATTAAACACACAAGAGATGGCGTGCTTCTGCCTCTTGGACGGCGGGCTCCCAACGGGGTTCGCCAGCCCCTATTATTCACCACACTCCTGGTTTACATTCCTTTCGTTCGAAATAACCAGAGTCAGGGCCCCAATATAGTAAACGGTGCTTCAGGTTTATTAGGCAAAGAAAAAAAAACAACGTGTTTCGAGATCACCCGATCTCTTGCTCACCGGTGGAGCTTACGTGTACCTTCATTCTTTTAAAGTAACATTACCGTGTTTCCACATTCACACGTGATCAATAGACATGAAGAAATTATTTCATTCCTGCCATGTCCTTGCGATTTTAAATTCAATCAAAACTTCACTTAGCATTTACATCATGCTATTATACAAGAACGGATGATATACCAATTATAATACCCAATGGCAACAAATTACAAAGTAAAGCGAGTGAACTCAAGACACATTACTGTTACATTGTAACCAGTATCGAGATTCCGCCCATGTGGGCCAATGTTCAAGAGTAGCAGTGTTCATTTGGCCCCAGTGGGCTCGCAGCTCGTGAGTGTTAAAGCACACTCACAAGGTTCACATAGTGTCCTTGATTTCTTTGCCTAATAAACCTGAAGCAACGTTTACTATATTGGGGCCCTGACTCTGGTTATTTCGAACGAAAGGAATGTAAACCAGGAGTGTGGTGAATAATAGGGGCTGGCGAACCCCGTTGGGAGCCTGCCGTCCAAGAGGCAGAAGCACGCCATCTCTTGTGTGTTTAATATATATATATATATATATATATGCCAAACAAACTCGAACCACCGTCCCCCAACAATCCACCATGCACCGGGACACCGCTGGAGGAAGGAACGAGAGCCGACCAAAAATTTGCAGGTGAAAAATTATTTTATTCCATTTTTGTAGCGACCTGCCAGCATAACGTTTCGGCCTACCCAGAGGCCTTGATCACATGACGTTATTGAAAGAGCAGTCCATTTTTAAAGTGCACAGTGCATTGAGAGCAGTTACATGGTTGGTTGACAAAGACAGACAGCTATCGAAATAGACAGCATACTGACCGACAACAATAAATACACATTAATTAACCTCTTCATAAATATGTACAAAAAATATGAAATGTCAATAAATAAATTCATGGCATCAGTGGTATACCGAAGTATTGAATAGATTGATAAAACAGCAGGGCGCAGCCCTGATGCAATAAAACCCAAGTGGGTGAAATATATATCAACCCTCAATAAATCCATAAACATTGACCTTAACAAACTAATCATACCGCCATAATAAACCACATGTAACATTCACTCAAAGAAATGCGTGAAACCAGTGCATTAACAAAGAATATAAGAAACCAAGATCCTTTTGAAAAAGGATTTAAAAGCACATTCAATTAATAAACAAAGGGTAAAAAACCCCACTGACAAAGTGCAACAAGTGGAGGCTGGCACCAATAGACAACCCCCTGTCAAGATATCAAATGACGGGGGAATTAGTTCGAAACTCATTATTCATTTTACAGTCTATGGTGGGGCTATAATGAAAGGGTGAAATTGGGACTATAAACATGTGTAGAAATCCTCACTAGCGTTAAGGCCCAGAGGAGACTTGCAGTCAAACTCCACTATGTATCTTGTTTCCAATGATCTTAAAATGGCTTCCCGATTCCCTCCCCTTCTCAATGGGGGGACTGCATCTATAACAAAATACTTCAACAGCTGACTATTGTTGCCGTGATAGTCCTTGAAATGGCATGCGACAGGGTAAGCGGTGTCACTGGTGTTAATGGCCCTGATGTGCTGGAGTATCCGCTTGTGGACCTGCAACTTGGTACTACCAACATATCGCAGGCCACACGGACACTCCAGCACATATACCGCAAACTCTATTCTGCACGTCAGCTGTCTGTGGATGCTACAGGGGGTGTCACAGAAAGGGATAACATATTCCATACGACTCACCCCGTGTTTGCATGCCTTACAAGTTGAACACTTCCGGAAACCCTTACTGGCCTCTAACCACGTAACATTGGTAACTACCTCAGGACTAGAGTTAACTAAGGCATCACTCATAGAGCGTGCCTTCCTGAAGGTAATTTCAGGTTTTTTAGGCATCAAACTGCCAATGATGGGATCATGACAGACCAAGTTCCAATTCCTGTTGACAATTTTGCGGAGGGCTTGGTGCTGTCGGTTATACGTCAGAATGAGTCTAACCGATTGCTTGGTTTCCGTGGGTGTCACTTGATGTGATTTTTTATAGAGCAAGGCCTCCTTCCTCGGAACAGAATTGGCTTTCCGGATAGCCCTGTCTATCGCTGCCTCAGAATAACTTCTAGCTAAGAAGCACTCTCTGCATGCCTGTTGGGCTTCTTTACAATGGGATTCAGTGCTGCAAATGCGTCTGATACGGAGCATCTCCCCATAGGGATTACTGCATATCAGATGCGCCGGATGATGGCTGGTGGCGTGCAGCACCGTATTCCCAGCTGTGGGCTTCCTGTAAAGAACCGTCTCCAAATGATTGTTATTCACCACTACCTCAACATCCAAGAAACAAACCCTGTCTTGACTGATGTTAGATGTAAACTGGAGATTAAATGCATTGTTGTTGATACTGTCAATGAAATCTAAAGCCTGTTGTCTGGAACCCCGCCAAATAAAGAAAATATCATCGATATAGCGGAACCAGTGTACCACATGCTCAACACAGATATCATGGAAAACGCCATGGAGGACCTGCTCCTCCCAGTAGCCCATATGCAAACAGGCATAACTGGGAGAGAAGCAGGCCCCCATAGCCACCCCCTGATTTGTTGAAAATACTGATTGTTGAACATAAAAAAATTATTGTTTAGGCAAAAAGAAATCATGGCAATCAACATTTTGTTTTGTTCATGCATTTGAATTTGTCTGGTGCCCAGGTAAAATTTTATGGCTCTCAACCCGTCAATATGCTAAATGCTGGTATACAAGGCTGAAACGTCCAGTGTTACTCACCAGCATTGAGAGGCCCATACTACATTGTCCAATTTACTGAGAAAATCACCAGAATCTTGTACATAAAATGGCAGGCATTTAACAAAATCCTGGAGAAAAGAGTCAATGTAAATGGTGGTATTTTCCAGCTGTCCGCTTCTGGCAGAGATGATAGGCCTGCCGGGGGGGTTTTGAAGATTTTTGTGGACTTTAGGGATCAAATAAAAAACTGGCATAACCGGATGATCTTGTTTAAGGAATTTGAATTCATTCAGGCTTAACAAGCCTGCACTCCTCCATCCCATCAGGAGCGTGTAGAATTCAGCCTGGACAGTTTTCACAGTAGCCACATCCCAACGTTTATAGCATAAGCCATCATTTAATTGAAGGTATGCCTCTTCCAAGTAGAGAGACCGAGGCCACAGCACGACATTGCCCCACTTGTCGGATTGGTGGACAATGATGGTATTAGCCGCCTGCAATTTCTTGACCGAATTATTGTAGCTGTTGTTGTGAGGCCAATATTTGCCTTTTCTCTTTTAACGTTGTGGTATACAATTTCTTGATCCCAGAGATCGTCAATTCATGAAAAATATTGATATTGTCTTGCAGCATCAACGGTGTAAAGGTAGATTTAGACTTAAAGCTCGTATGACTTGGTGAGTCCAGAACCAACTGCTCTTGAGAAGATCCCGAGCTCAAACCTCCATTACGCAAGGATGTCAAATCTTGTAACAGCTCCAAGTCATTCTCTACCAAACCAGGAGAAATATCAGTTACTGCAATACCGGGCGTCTTGGGTTGAAATTTGTTGCACAAAAAATATTTTTTCAGTTTCAACTTGCGGGTGTATTTGTACAAATCCACTCGAGTCTTTGCGTAGTTGAAATTGCAAGCTGGACTGTAAGTTAATCCCAATGAAAGAACGGCCATATCGGATTGGGTTAAAGCGACTGGCGTGAGATTGATGATAGAGGAGTCGCCTGAAATGAGATGGCTAGCATTTTGAGTTGTTACTGTCTCTTTTGATTCCATCTCTTTTTCGGATAGTGCTTCTTTTTGGGTTTTTCTTGCACGGGCTGTTTGACGACGTTGCTGCCGCTTTTTGTTGTTTCTTGTATTGCGGGCAGATTGGGTTTCCTGGGTCATAAGGTGTCTCGCCTGTCTTGCCACAGACAGTCCACCTCCTGCACCAGCGAGAACCAAGTAAACCCCAATCGCGGGTCGTTCCTTGCGGCTTCTGTGTCCGACTCACTCTCGGGCACTGAACTGACATCAGATGCAGAGGACAACACATCAGATGCTAGCCCTGCCCCCTGGCTACCCGAGGCTGAGGTGGAGCTCAAGATCACTTTGGAGGCCTTAATAGCGTCATATTTCTTTGCGAATGTAAAGATTCAACCCTGCTGGTAGTCGACCTTATCACGTTGAAATTTGAACGCCTTGCGCTTCTTGATTATATCCTCTTCCTTCCGAAGCCTGGTTACCATGTCATCCCTAAATTTAGCAGATTCTGTTTCGACTCCTAGTTCCAATTTACTTATCTCAATGTTAAATTCATCAATCTCACGCTGCAACAGAATGCGGTCGTTTTCCGCATATTACATCAATATGGTAACTAATTTTCGGGAAGAGTCTAGGTTGCACTCTGACCACTCATTAAGCACGTTGGGGTCCGGTTGTTCGTAGCTTGGGGCCAGCATTATTCTTAATCCACGCGGGATTCGCCCCACCTCCAAGTACCTACTCAGGGACCGGTACTCCCACCGTTTTGATTGTTCGCGTTTCATCAGTTTCTCCAGCTTTTTATAGTTATCGCGGAGGTTTCTGCCTCCCTGTTGCACTGTGTCAGTGTGGGTGATTACCGTTGAGAGGTCTAGTGCTGCCTCCTCCCTGCTCCTCAACGCGTCTGCTGACATGGCATTGGAATAATATACAATTTTCCATAGGGCCCTCTAGCCAGGACTACAGCCCAAACGGCTAAACGGAATTACACCAAATTTGGTAGAGAGGTAGAGTTCGGTTCGCAGATTGTGCTTTTTGTTAAATGGTGTAAATCCGTTCAGTAGTTCCTGAGAAAATCAAAAGTAAAATCATAGCGATATCTAGAGACGAAGTACGGCACGCGTACCGAAATCCGTACAGTTACGAGCACGAGCTGCATGCTGATTGGATGACAACTGTCTGTCAATACTCCAAACCAGGAAGTGTTGACAGCCATCTTGTGCCTCTGTAGCACCGAGTCACAAGAAAACAGTAAAACAAGGTTGAAAAATAAGGAAAGAGGGCAACGTAGAAACATGTTGACCCTCTAGGCCTGCTCAGTGGGTCCCACATGGATCTTTAGGCGCAAAAAATTATTATTTTTTTAAAATAAAAAAAACGCAGGGTACGCGTATTGTACTCGTACGTGGTGGAAAAGGATAACAAAAAATAGAAGTCCGTTTTATTCTTAATTAGCTCCCGGGGAGGCCAAATCCTGGGGGCAATTTTTTTCTATAATGGGCGGCTTGGAAGTGTTCAACAGGAACAAAAGAATGAGAATAAAAAACTAATGTCGAGGACAGCGATGCTCATGCTTCCTGCGTTTTATCAGGTCAATAGACTGTTTCCCATAACACAAAAGTTTATTGCAATAAATGCATAGAATTTTTACTTTAGCAAAATCAGGATCAATTTGTGGGTGTGGACTGCTTGCCGAAAATGCTGCTGCAGCAGTCGATGTGCTTAGTGCAGTAGCTGGTGCGTTGTCCTTCAACATCTGTGTTGCAGCTTGAGCAAAGTTGTTGGGGTGTAAGTTCTTCACGTGTCGCTCCATATTTTCTGTGCCAAAGGAGTATTTTTGAGATGGATCACCCCTTGAAAGAGTTTGGAAAATTTTACAGGTTCGTTTTGGAGCATTACCCTTTTTTTGCCCTTCTGGAAAAGTAAAAAACTGCCAAATTAGAGCTTCTTTCCTCTACTTTGGAGGTTCTTCAGGAATGAAATATTCCTCTGAAGAATGGCTGGAAGATGAGTCCATTGCTGTTATTATGGTAAACTTCATTCTATTTGACAAGATTCTCAGAAGAGATGCTTCATCTTAGAAAGTCAAAGTAGAATTATTAAATGGGGACGGAAGTTTCAACAGTTGTAATAGGAAGTGTTATGAACCAATCAAATCTCTTCTTTTAAAGTCACATCGCTGTGCTTAGGGTGCTCTTATGATGCGAGTACGCATGACGTTCCACCGTGATTTGTGTAATTGCTATTAAAAGTAATATAGGATTATTGGAACTTAAAAAAAAAATTTTCATAATTATCCTAGATAATGTCTTCTGTTACTATGTTCATTAAATTCATAAATATATATTTTTAAACAATTAAAAACATTTGCGTCTTTGCGTACGGGGCGCCGTACATGACGTCACACGAAGCTTTGAACCGACGTGTAACGTGAAAGCGTATTCATAGCGTATGCTGAGAATGATTAGCAGTACAAACTATGGTGCGATCACTCTCTCACTGTCAAATCAAAGCACAGGGCGCGCTATGAGAATGGTTAGAAGTGGTCACTCATTGGAGATCCGATTCAGTTGTGTAGCGTTACTTTTTAGCCTGTTTAAGTTTGAGGTTTGCATGAAATACTATGCTACAGGCAGATATGGATCTTTAGGAAGCTTGTTTATTATCATGTACATATAGGTGCCTGAGGGAGGGAAAAGAAGTCTATCTGAATGGCGAGGATTGCAGCATAGCACCAGATCACTCCTTAATTTGTAGACACATACAATTGCATAGCTCTTGTCAGCCTCGGATGGGTAACGGAGTGATTCGGGCAATGGCCATGGGGCCGGTATACGAATTCCAGCCGTGGGCTGCTTTTCTGGGCAGCCTGGGGGGCCGATTTGGGCAGTGTCTGTGTTGTTCATGCCGAAAGAGGCCCAGTGGGTGCCTGAGTGGACTTTCTGGAGGTGGATGCAGCGAGTGGTGTCACTCCCTTTCTCTCGCTGGGCTGGCCCGTTAATATATGCATTTTGAGTGGGGGCAGGGGACCTGGGCAAAAGTGGCCACACTTGTTTTCATGTGTATTTCACTAGTGTAAACTGATCGGTGCATTTTTTTTAACACCCCCCCTTTTTTAATACAATTTTGCCAAAACCGTGTTTTGCGGAAAGGCGATATGCAAATGTAGGCCACTTTTTTTTAGCGTGCCCGGGCCGATTTTTAATCCCAATCGAACCCTGGCTCTTGTAAACAAGATGCACCTAATTTGGCCTGAGTTTTGAAAGGCACTCCGACACCTGCTATCATACCAACGTTCCTTTTACTGGAAACGTGAGTTATTTAATTTGAAATAATGCAGATTGTTGTGCAATGTTAGAAGGCATCTCTTACATGATTACGGTAACTGAGCGTGTGGTATGCTATAAAAAAGTTGTGTTTACTCCTCTGCAAGGGAAGCTGGATGTTTCCATATGGCCGTCGATTCCGACCTTGAAAAAAGAGTCAACCAAATGAGCCGTATAAGAGCGCTATTGTCTCAAAAGAGGTCGCTCTTACATCTGCTAGAGAAACATTTGTCCTTCATGTAGCAAACACCCGCACAGAAGTGCATGATTTATTAAATACAGACGTGCCCCTGCATTTTGGGGAGTTAGTTCAGAGTATCTTTAATGCTTCCTTGACTATGGGGTTACCTTACTTTTTTAAAGTTAGAAGCAGTGGCCTTGTGACTTCTTTTCAAACTATATTTGGTATCTTCTCTGCATTTTTTCATTCGATGTTTTCCAGCATCTTTGGTGGATTCCCCTTAATACTCGCATTAGTTGCCAGTGTGCTTCTATTAATTTGTTTACTTAAATATAGATGCACATCCTGCAGCACACGAGAATATGTCCCGGCTGTTGCTGGTCCGCAACCGAATGCTTAGTTATTAGGGAGCGCTGCCTCTGGCTACATTGAGTGCAGCTTATGGATTATCGTTTTGATTCTCCTTTTTCACATGCATTCAACCTGTCTTCCATTGTCTGATCTGCGATTTCGACTGGGCCCTGGATTTGTGTCTCTGCTGTACGGTGTCTCCCAACACGGATTATGACCAACTGATCCCCTTAGTGGTTCATGACTTGCTCGGTACTGGTGGCGGGATTATGGCCTTAGCAGCGATACATGGAATATTGGGACGTTGGAAGGTTTTGCAGCGGCGCATGACTTCTTGGCACGCAGTTACATTGAAGATGACCCGAGTTTTCCTCTGATGGTGATAGAGGCTCCGGTCGTTGAGGAACATGTATGTTCATTCTCACAATTGAATTGGATGGCTGAAATGTTTTCAGATGAGAACAATGACTTCCTCTTGGAGGCTGTTGCTACATACTGTGCTTATACGCTGTTGGATTAAGACTCTTTGATTTTTCTACCTATTCTTTATTATTTAGTTACTGTTTTCTATCAAACAGCGAATATTTTTTTTTGCAAATTTGAACTTGACTCTGCTTTCCAGGCTTGGACTCTGCATTCCTAATTCGCCCACGTTTGCAGCACGTGCTTCGATCGAGGGAGGGTGTCGTGGGCTGAGCCTTGCACACACACCGTGTTAAGTTACCATGGGTTTATTAGAAGCTTAAAAGCCATTTTTGCTTTCCTGCTCTGCTTTGCACACGACATGCACTTGTGATATTGTTTAGAGAAGGCTGAGTATTTTGCTTCACATGAGAATAATTTGTTATGCTACATTAATAGACTGCCTCGCTAGTTTAGTGTGTATAGTGAGAGCATGGAACATCAAGGTTATCTTGGATACTGTGTCTGTTATTCGGAATGATCCTCGCACGTTCGACCCATAACACATATGCAGCTGTGGCCACCTCTGATACTGGCGCGTTTAATAATGCACTGTGGAGGCATAATTACACACAGTTGGAGAACATTCGTATCCTGACAGTTTGCGCAGAACTCAATGTGATCCACTACTCCTGAGTACCAGAGGTATGGGTCCGCCCATGTAATCCTATGAGACCTTCTGTAGTTATAAACTAACCTGGTAGGTAGGGTGGGTGAAATGTAGGTATGTTTTAAATTTGTTTCCCTTTAGCATTATAGCATGCTTTCTCCCTTTGTATTTTATGGAAATGTAACAATGTTGACAACCTTGTTTCTGATAATATGTTTGGTTGTATTATCTAAGGTACTGAGCATGAGATTAAGGCGTTAGAAATAAACATTTCAAACTTGCACGTGTCTTTATTTACTCCTTGTTTTGGACTGGTGTAAGACTATAACGAAAGAGTGCTTTTTTATCCACCTTACTTGAGGTAATCTAAGTCGCATGTTCTGGGTTGACTAGTCATTGGTGTTTTTGCTATAGGACGAAGAACCAATGAGTCACTGATTGCTAGTCTGGTAGGGGGTTTGGGTACTAAGGTGGGTTTTGGTACACCGTAATTCACTGAGGTCCAAAGTCTTTATGCAGAGTTCTGCGTAGGAGCAGAATTCCTGCAACAGTAGTTACAACAAAAAGGCTCGATAAAGGGCTTGAGTTTGAATCAGAATATGAAATTGAAGAATAATTGATAACCCCAGCCAAGAAAGGGAGCAAGTGTGCAAATTTACAGTGCCTTCGGCCGGGGTAGTTGTTACAATAAAAAGGCTTGATAAAGGCCTGCACTTTGAATAGGAATATGAAATAGAAGAATAGTTGATAATCACAGCTAAGGAATGCAGCAATTAGTTGTGTGTATGTGTGGATGATGTGTTGATTGAGTGGAAGATGAAAAATAAGAAAGGCTGGAGACACGCAAACTAACCACTGCCTTGTCAGTGAAGTGGATTTCCAGCTCATTACACAGATAGGGTGTTGGATTCCGCAGTGGGAGCAAGAGAAACGAGTACCACATCTAAGGAAGCCAGCTAGTGCATAAAGGACAGGGTAATGCATTGAGGATCCAGTACGTGTTTTTGGGATCGCCGGAGACAGAGAGTCAGAGAGCGGGAGAGACGACGACGCCGGACGCTGGTAGAGCCGCGGAGCAGAATCGCCTGAAACACCCAGAGCTGTTGTGAGGCTGCACCCCCCAACTCCCCGTGCAGCTCAAGCTCTGTTGAGCAGCAGAGTGAGCAGAAAGAGTCACAACGGGCAGAGAGCGGCAGAGAGCAGAGAGCGGTGGAGAGCGGAGGGCGGAGAGGTGAGCCCTGTGCCCAGAGCCAGGACCAGGTGGAGGGGCCAGAGGGACCAGAGGCCCACCAGGACGGAGAACTGAGGCCTGGACTCGACAACCATAGTGAGTACAGTAACTGATAAGAGTAACTGAGAACACCTGGGAGCAATAAAGTGAGAGGAGGAGTGGGGACGTACAGAGGTGATAGGTGAGGCCTCGGACTGTGAGGGCTGTGAGGAGCTGCGAGGGGAGAAAGGGGACCAACTACCCCGCCTCGGACGAGCGCTGGTGGAACTTTCTTGTGTGCAGAATCCAGACTCCGTGTTTTTGCTGCCACTGCTGCTCTCTGCTGTGGCCGGTGCACTCCTGAAGCCTATTCCACTCTCTTTTAATTACCTGCAAGTGGAAAAGTAGCAAGTAGTAAGAGTTTTCTAAGTCATCTAAGTATTGGTAATGCCATCTAGGTGTTTGCGCTCAAATAAAAAATCAAAACTAATAGTTGACTCAGAAAACTGTAATCTGAGCGAAAAGAGTACCCTTAAGCTCCAGAAACCCATTTGTCGCCGGAGAAACGGGGTTCACCTCTCACTACTGAAAACATACCCATCTGTGATGTCAATGTTTACAAAAGGGGTAAGATGCTCAAAGCGAGGAAAGGGATTAAAAGAGGAAGAGATGGGGGGCGTGGCTAGCAGCCATCGATGGCGGCTGAAGCTTAGAGAGGCTCCGGAGCGGTGAAGGCTTCCCGCAATAATCCGACATATTCATCCGGTACCTACCAGTGCCAGACGGGGCGGAAGAGAACCGGAGTCCGTGCAGCGCCCAGCGGTGCAAGTTTGAGGCTGATTCGGCGCATCTGCGACCCCTGAGCAATCGATGAAGCCCGAGAACCGGTGAGGCCTGTCTGCAGCCAGAAAGCACCGGAGCCACAGTAGTCCCTGAGTCCGACCGGAAGCCGACTCCCGGCGGTCACACCTGGCCGGAAGTGCCGGCTAGCCGTAGAAGTCGCTCGAGCAGCAGTAATCCTTCCTCTCCCCGGGAACCTGGTGACACGAGCGGAGCTCCGCGACCCCCGGCAGCGATAAAAGGGGGCCGTGGACACCACCCGAGGCCTCCACAAACGCCGCACATCACGAAGGAGGTGCCGCCATCTTTGGCGCCGGACGCACGTCGCGTCCCTACAGTAGCGGCCCCCCCCTGCTTGGCGGTGGTCGGTCCGGGGCCCCGGCTGCCTGGAAGGGGCTCCGCGACCTCCTTGATTTCGCCCTGGGAGAGGTGGACACCGGGGGCGCGATTTTCTTCTCCCCCCCTCCTCCTTGCCTGGCGGATGCGGCATTGAACAGGGGCGAGTGGACATTAGATTACCCACGCCTGGAGGGAAGCCCCATATTAACGGCAGCGGGGCCGCACCTGCGAACCTAGCTGGACCCACACCGCCCAGCTGACCAGGAGCACGGTGTACAACGCGGACTGGCCGGCGGGGGGGAAACCACTACGTCTTTTGCCATTTGGAGACACGGCGCCCCGCGTCCCCTGCTGTGCCGACTGTGGTCAAGAACTACCATCGCGTGCACGAGCGGAGTGACCATCCGCCCTCACGACGGACCTTACATTTCAGAGGGTGTCCGACATGTCACAGAGAGGCCCCAGACAAAATGCCACCCAGGCCAGGTTGGACAAATTTGCATATGACAAGCACTCCCCACCCCAAGAACAACGCAAAACGGGGGGGAAAACGACGGAGACGGAAGGCGCCAAGAAGGCCACTATCGAGGACGTCCTGGCGGCATTGGCGCAGGTGCAAGCAACAGTGGGTGCTACAGCTACTGAGGTCACGCTAATCCGGGCAGACCTCCACAAAATGTCTGAAAAGGTCAAGCAAATGGAGGTAGTCACCAAATCCCTGGTCGAGGATGTATCGGAACTGCAGACGGCGATGGAACAACTGCAGACGGATAACAAACTGCTTCGTGACAAGTTGGATGACCAGGAAGGGCGCTCCAGACGCAACAACGTCCGAATTTTAGGAGTGCCGGAATCGGAAAACACGGGAGCCATGGACCTCTACGTGGAGGAGTTGATTAGGACCAAGCTCCAGCCTAAGGGAATATCGAACTTCTTCTCGGTGGAACGGGCTCACAGGGTGCCGGGGGGGAAGCCTAAGACTGGAGGGCCACCTCGGCCAATACTGGCAAGACTATTCAATTTTAGAGACCGCGACGCCATCCTGCAGGCCGCACGAGTGGCACCGGCCATCCAGATCCAAAACTCGAGAATAGCGTTCTTCCCGGACTACACGGCGGAGGTCGCCAGGAGGAGGAGGACATTCCTGGAAGTCAAGAAAACATTGCGGGAAAAAGAACTACAATACTCGATGCAGTTTCCGGCCCGATTGCGGGTGGTGGCAGACAAGAAGGTGTGGTTCTTTGACACCCCGGACGCTGCCCGGGACTGGTTGGAGGGATGGCACACTGTGCACCGACAGCGAAAACCACCAAGACAACATCACGACCGCGGAGGACACAACGGGACAGGCTCACAATCATCCGGCCGAAGTGGAGCAGATGGATCGCACTCACATGGAATTGCAGGAAATGGCGGAGAAGAATGACTCCCATTCGGACGATGGCTTCAATGACAACTGCTGATCGTCGTCAAATCATTTAGTAGCTGTTTTTGGACTCTGGCGACACTACCCCAGAAGCACGCAGGGATGCCGCCTGCTCAGGGAGACACTCTCCCCCCTTACACGCAAGTACTCTGGTTGTGGGATGGGTAAAGCGCTCTGCTCAGTTGGGGAGGCGGGCAGTTGGAAGTCCGTTAGGCAGGGATGCAGGGAGGGGGCATTTGGGAGGGGAGGGTTTTGTTAAAGTTAGGAACGTACATGCATGGTCAAGGAAAGTAACTAGGCTTCCATATGTGTTTAAGCGAGACGAGAGTAACGAACAGGGAGATGCAGCTCCCAGCAGAGCCTTTGACAGTGGGTCAACCCCAGGTAGGGGGGAGGACGGGGGGGGTGCCCCCCGTGGGATCCTCCTGATCCTTAGTGGACAGAGGCGCGCCTGGTACCCGGATAACACTTCTCCTGCATTACACTACCGGACCCTGAATACCCAATGGCAGATATTTCCAGTCCCGTGAGGGGAGGAGTGGATGCTGAAACGCAATGCCCAGCCTTGCGTGTCATGTCCTGGAACGTGAGAGGGCTGGGGGACAAGGTTAAACGAGGTTTGGTCCTTACCGAGATCAGGAGACAGAAACCCATGATGATACTATTGCAGGAAACGCATTTAACAGGGGGGGCGGTCAAAGCCCTAGATAGACGAGGGTACAAGATGGTAGTTCACTCGGACTTTACGTCCGGATCCAGAGGCACCGGAATCCTGATACAGAAAAATACACGGTTTATCCCCATGCTCACAAAAACTGACGATCAAGGGTGCTTCGCAGCCCTGCAGGGACAGTGGGAGGGAAAGCTTCTCACCCTGGTTTCGGTATACATTCCCCCGGCATTGCACTCAGTACACCTCCCCAAATTGGGTGAGTTTATTCTGACTCTCCCTGAGGGTGAGATTATCCTTGGAGGGGATTTCAACACAATCCTTGACACGCAACTCGATAGATTCCCCACACAGGCCCCCGCGGGGGGGATCTCCCGCCTCCAACGATTCTTAACTGCCATGGGCCTAACTGATATTTGGAGACACCTCTACCCTAGCACTAACCGATACACCTTCCACTCCTCAGTACATGGGAGTCTGTCGAGAATTGACCTTTTCTTAACCCTGGGGGACGGTCTCCAACTCGCGGAGGCAATGACGATTCACCCTCGAGGGATCTCGGATCACTCTCCACTTACACTCACACTCTCCTCACAGACGAGATCACGTAGGCGACTGTTCCCCATACAGGCCGCTTATCTCAAGGTTCCCCAGGTCCGCAAGGCGCTCAAAAAGGTAACATCGCAGTATTTTACTGAAAATGTACACTCAGTGCACTCCTCCGAGATACTGTGGGAGGCTTATAAGACAGTTCTGAGGGGGGAAGCCATAAACACCATCACAGGGTACAGGCGTGAACGCTCCCGAGAATTGGACAGTATAGACCTGACCTTGCAGGACCTAGCGGAGACGCACGAACAGTCCCCCACGCCCTCCACCCTGCACGCACTGACATTACACCAACAGATCTATAGCGACCATCTCCGTATGTATGTCAAGGGTCATCTGAAAGACACCCAGAATAGGGTCTACGAGGTGGGTGATAAAGCCGGGAAACTGCTGGCATGGCTCGATAAACGGGACGGGAATTCTAGGGGAGTTCCGCGTCTGAGGGACAAAGATGGCACGCTGCACACTAACCCGGAGCGCATTGTGGATCTCCTTGCAGAACACTTTGAACAGGTATACACCCCTGTCCGGGTGGTCACCTCGGAGATGGCCAGAGACGCACTAGCGCCGATCGAAGTCCAAACACTGTCCCCGGAAGCATCAGGAGAACTGGAGGCGGATATCACCGCTGAGGAAATACACTTAGCTATTCAGGCCTTGAACCCGGGTAAGGCCATGGGGCCTAACGGGATACCGGTAGAGTGGTATCAAGCAATGCCCGAGGCCCTTAGTTTACATCTGCTAGACATGTTTAAGGAATGTCAGGAGAAGGGTACACTCCCGCCTGATCAAAGAATAGCGACTATAGTGACCATCCCCAAACCGGGCAAACCACCTGAAGAATGTTCCTCTTATCGCCCTATCTCACTGCTCAACGTGGAAGTAAAGGTACTAGCCAAACTCCTGGCGACGCGACTCTTGCCCCACTTATCTTCTCTGATACACCCGGACCAGTCCGGGTTTATGCCACACAGGAATACGGCATTGAACCTGCGACGCCTACATGGCGTGCTGGCTAGGGCAGACTCGATAACGTCCCAGGCAGTCATTTTAGCACTCGATGCCAGGATGGCGTTCGACCTGTTGGAATGGGCGTACCTGTTTGAGACGCTGTCGCGCCTAGGGTTTGGGCCCCGCTTCATTGCATGGGTCAGGTTGCTCTATACAGACCCGGAGGCTAGAGTGATAGCTAATGGCCATGTCTCTCGGAAGTTTTCCCTGGGAAGGGGTACAAGACAGGGTTGTCCCCTCTCCCTCTTGCTATTTGCGATCTCGCTGAAACCCCTCGCCACGCTCATCAGAACCTCGCCCCTACTTAGGGGCATCTGCTGGAGGGAGGGGTGGGAGGACCGGCTGTCCCTCTACGCGGACGACATGCTGGTCTACTTATCTAATCCCACCGACGGAATTCCGGCCTTGTTACAACTTTGTGATGCCCATGGCAGGATCTCGGGATATACGTTGAACTGGAATAAATCGGAACTGTTTGTTCTGAAGGGGCAGCCTCCGGCCCTTGACCCGAGCTGCCCTCTACGGGTGGCAAGTTCATCGTTCAAATACTTAGGCATCCATGTCACCAGGGACCCTACGGAATTCATTGAAAAAAAATTGAAACCCCACGTAGATAGACTAAGACGAGACGTTAAGTTCTGGTCAGACCTTCCGCTGACGCTCTTGGGACTGGCCGCACTTTACAAAATGATGGCTCTGCCCAGGTTTTTATATGTCCTCGAGAACACGCCATACCCGATAGCCCCCAAATTCTTTCAAACGGTGGCAGCATTGGTTTCCAGCCTCCTGTGGGGGACCCACCCTGCCCGTATCGCCCAATCCAAATTACATAGAGGCTGGTTTGATGGGGGTATCGCCCTACCCAACCTAAAATTATACTACTGGGCAGTGCACCTTAAACCCATCAACCACTGGCTACATGATTCACAGGGTGAGCCGGCGTTCCGGACAGACAGGGGACAACTGGGCTCTGATAGCATGTTGGCTCCGCTATACGATCACCGCAAACTTCGCTCCTTAGTGGGACCCACTAAATTAACAGTCGCGGTCTGGCACGCAGCGACAGCTGCACGAGGATGGAAGGGGGTGATCACCAAGCTGACCCCACTGTGGGACTCCCGAGTCCTCGGTCACATGAGAAACAGCAAAGGGTTTTCACATTGGGACACGATAGGGATCTCCACAGTGGGAGATCTTAGGGAAACAGGCGGGGTAATACCCTTCAGTAGGTTGAAGGAAATATATGACCTCAGTGAAAGGGAGCTCTACCGGTACATCCAGATAAGACACGCAATACTGGCAGTGCTGCCTGCGGACACCGACCTGCCGGAGTCCTCCCCGCTAGAGGACCGTCTTCTTACTGAATTCATGATAGAACGTGCAACGTCCCTTGTCTATCGCAAACTGCTCAATAATTCACCAGACCCGACACTGAAATTAAAGGCGAAGTGGGAGGGGGACACTGGTGAGATGGACGAACATGAGTGGAGTGAGGCACTGGCGTCGCCTAGGGAGGTCGGAATCTCCTCGAGACTACGACTAGTGCAATTAAAGATAGTACATAGGGTATACTACACTAGAACAATGCTACATCGTATTCACAGGATAGAACACCCGTACTGCCTTCGTGGGTGCGGGGAGGAGGGTTCATTCTTCCACACCATATGGGATTGCCCTCGAATTCAAGAATATTGGAAACAGATATTACGGACAATCTCGCAAACACTAGACTTAACGCTACTACCTGACCCGAGGAGATGCCTCCTCAATATATGGGAGCCTACAGACCTCTCACGACACGGACGAATCTGGGTCACTGTGGGATTGGTGGTAGCGAAGAGAGATGTCGCGCAGCGCTGGGGGGTTCCAGAAACACCGACCAAGTCACAATGGTGTTTGAACATGGACAAGACAATGGTGACGGAAAGGGCGGTCTACTCTAGCCGCGCCTGCCCGGGGAAATGGAATAAAATCTGGTCCAAATGGAATACGTACAGAGGTGAGATATGTGACCCATTGCCAGAGGATGACCTGGAAGACTCGGATGAAGAGGGGGAGGGGGGATAGTTGAATAAGCGGTATGTGAGATTGAGAGGCACGGACACAGAAGGGGAGACAACTGCTCCAATACCCCGCAGAGAACTAGGGCCAGGAGGGCATAGACTTATACATTACAGGCCCACAGGATTGGAAATAGAATTACCTCTTACAGGATGGGATGCCACCTTAGAAGGATCTGTCATGGGAAACCTCAGTGAGATACTTCCACATGATCAATATTGCACTAAACTTGACCGCAATCTTGTTCCTAAAGGTTATTTTGTTTGTTTGTTTATTTGGTTATAAAACTGGGAAATCAACAACCTTTAATTTCTGGCTAACTGCTCGAAATGCCAAGACCTGTGAATGTAACGGCTGTCATGCTACAAATTTTGTTGGAAATCTCTCTGAAATATATGTAACATAACTCTGACAACATCTCTGAATAATAGCGGCCGGCCCAACGGGTTGTAGGCATTCCGCAGTGTAATTGAAAGATGCAATAAAAGTTTTTGATCCCAAAAAACAAAAAACAAAAAAAAACAAAAAAAAGAGGAAGAGATAAAGGAGGTTTCTGGTGAAGATGTGATGGGACCCCGATGTAATAGCAGGGTATAGGGTGGAGAGTCGATGTATAAACCCGGAAGCTCCCTACCACGCTGTAATCATTCATCAGAATTATGGGGGTGAAATTGATGCGTTACAACCTCCATGTGAACTCGATGAACAACAAATAGAAAGGGAGGGTAGCTTCCCGGAAATGGAAATTGACTCATCGACGGGCAAAGTAGAAGGCCTTCCCCTGGAAATGAACGTTGAAAAAAAGGAAGTCACTATATTATCCCCATTGGCAGGATTGGTATCTCTTTTGGATAAGTCAATCGGCACGCAGAGATCCGTGCCTGGTTTCCTATCGGCTCAATCAGGTGATCTTTCTTTTAAAGCACAACTGCGGATGGAATCTAGCCCTAGATCTGGGCAAGCGAAAATGGAGGATTATACTTTACCGGTCATTGCTATGCAAATGGAAAAGAACGTAGATCTAACGACACAGCTGAAAAAGTCTCGTAATATGGAGATGGATCTAAAATTGTACCCGGTTTCTGAAGCGTATCCGGCTCCAGCAGGAGTTCAAACACAAATGCCTACTATGTACAGCAGTACGCCTACTATGTATAACAGTACTCCTATTAATCTATCCCAAGCTGCTGACTTATTTGATCTTTCTGTTGAAAGGATATCAGGAGTTTCAGTGGTTAAGGGGGATGATAAGGAGACAGGAAAAAATTATTTGAATGTAAGTGAGAATGCTTGGATGGGGGGGATTAGGGAGATTTTTTATGCATTAGAAAGAACCCTCTCCGCAATCTTATCTTTGCTGGAAAAAAACACATTAAATACTGATCACATATTAGAAGTTCTCTCGCCCATATTGGTAGGGGTTCAAGACCGTAAGCAGATTAAGCAAGCCCTAACAAACTCAGAAAATGCTCCTTTAGTATCTAGTCAAGCATGTCAAATACATAATGGGATACAAAATAGTGAGACAAATTTAGTGGAGGGGGAAATAAAAGAAATGTTTGTGGGCCCCGAAAGTGCTTCTCCCGAAAAGCTAATTATAAGCTCGTTTCGAGCAAATCTTCTCGAGAGTGCACGTTACTACAATAATGGAAAATTTAGAAGTAAAGATACTCTCAACTCCTAACCCATTACATGTTTACCCAATTTTTTAAAAAAGTAATTAAAAAAAATTAAGTCTTCAGGCACCTGAAGAATCGTCTAACATCTTAGTTAGTGCACCCCTGGGAGAGGTCTACATAGTGAGTAAAGGTAACGCTAAAAATGGCCGTAGGGGGAAGAAGAAGATGAAGAATCGCCGTTTCCCGAAACATAAACAGAAAAAACTGCGGTTCCATCTTGAAAGTGAAATAGCAAATATCACTACATCCCCATCTATCAAAAAGAATATAAGGACTCTGGGTCAAACTATAACGAATGCCAGTCAGAAACATGGGCAAGAAAATGATATTCAGGTGAATAGCCCGGATTTAGTGTTGATCTCCCCTTCGAATCAAGAGGGTCGGGAAGAAAGCAGGCTAAATCATGACATAAGCAGTGACCTTATATTGGATAATTTAGGTGGCCCTGTAATAGACCCAAATATAGCTCCTGGAGGAGCTGTACATCTCCCTTGTGGGCAGGATCTATCTCCCATGAGGCACGAGTTCAGCCAGGGAATAGGTGGGGCGTGGGGAGTGACTACGGCTGCTAATAGTAAAGGGGGTAAGTTAGAAAGAGATTTACCCTTGGGACACCTAGGTATAAATCAAATAAGGAATATTGGTCCAGGCGCCGGTCAAGTGAGTAGGGTTTTAACTTTCAGCTCCCTGTTCGAAGCTGAACCAATGGTATTGAATAGAAGTGCCCTCCTTAAGATACTGACTGAAAAAGAGGACCTAGGGTTAATTACTAGCAAAGATGTTGAATTAGTACACTTAGATTGGAGGAGTGCACCCCCTAGAACTAAAGCTACCTTCTCATCAGGGGTAGTGTCAGCACTGGTTTTAGCAAACATCGATGGTTTTAGGAAAAGAGGAATAGACGTGATCCCTAGTGTAGTCCCTTGTAGTGTTTCGTCGGAAAGTCTTGGAAAAATTTATCAGGCGCAATGGGAATGGCTCCACTGAGTACGGGGGTGTAAACACCCTCAAAAAGTATGAGGACATAGAAATAACAATAGGAAGAAACTCGGGTGTTAGAGAAATCAAGATTTTAGCTCCTGAAGTTCGGTGAGTCCCTAGTGCAAATGGGGAGGATGAGGTAACAAAGTGGAGCTGGGTTGCAGGTGCTCTGAATGGGGCAAAAACATCTACCACAATGTGCACAGAGCGGGGGTAGCCACTTGGGGAACATCATATCATGGAATGTGGCGGGGTTAGGAAAATCAAGTTATAAGCTTAAAGCTTTAGCAGAATTAGACCCCAAGATAATCTGCCTCCAGGAAACATGGGCGGGGGAAGAGATCCAGGTTGAGAACTTTTATGTGTACTGTAGCACAGCAAAAAAATCAGTAAAAGGGTATGCAAGTGGAGGCCTAGCCATCTTACTCAGTTGTGACATAGCATGGGACCCTGTGATCTATAGGCATCCCTCAAATTGCTGTATTTGTGCAAAGCTGAAAATAGGAGTAGATAACTTGGGGCAAGCAATGTTTCTATTATTGGTAAATGTGTATATTCCCCAAGGGAGGGCGTCTAATCCATTGGTCGACTCCATTTGCACTTTTGTGCAAAGTTTAGGTAATACTGAAGAATGCACACGCACAATGATGGTAGGAGATTTTAATGCTAAGCTATGTAATAGTGCAGTCTCGTCTTTCTCTAATTCGGACCTGGAGGAGGTGTGGGCTATCCCAGAGTCTGTATTTCCGGCCCAATTAAAATCCGATAAACGTGGCCTATCCCTTTTGCAAAATTTTAGGAATCTAGACCTTGTACTTTTAAATGGCAGATTCCCGGGGGACTCTCCTGCAGCTTATACCTTTAATGGGACATATGGCCACTCTTTAATTGATTATATGGCAGTCTCCTTTCAATTGTTTAGTGCATGTACACAGTTTAAGGTACTCCCCACAAAGTTGAGTGACCATAACATTCTAGAGGCAAACATGGTTATAAAAATTGAGAAGCCTGAACTCTGGAATCAGAGGAGTGAAAACGTCACTTATTCTCGAAATAATGGCCGTACTTGCTGGTTATATAAGTCGCTTCCAAACTTTAAGAAGGTTTTTAAGAATATTGCTTTTAGCCCAAGTTCGGAGACACCGGTACTGAGGTATGAGAGGGTTTTGGCACCAATTAGAAGATTAGGAAGGAATAAGCAAGGTGCGAGAGTCCCCCCCAATAGTAATAATACCATGGGAAATTAAAAAATTTACCCAAATTGAACAAGGAGATTAATGGTTTAATAAGAGATCAATTTAGAGAGCCCAGGTTACAAAGGCAGAGAGAGATATATAGGCTAAAATAAGTTCGGAAAAGGAAAATAGCATCAGATCGGAGGATGGCTGAAGACGAAAAATGGGTTAACTTACGAGAAGTTGCTTTATCGGGGGATACTAGAAAGTATTGGGCATTGATAGCAAAGTTCTGTGATGGGAGAGACAAATCTAACCCCATTTTAATCCCAGAATCCGAATGGTTTATCTATATTTCCCAGCTTTATGCACCAAATCACCCAGTTGATCAGATCGAAGAGGTCGTTAATACTTCATTAACGGGGGGGGTGATGTGGGAGCACTGATATGTTTGGAGATTGAAGGATACATTAAAGGGGCAAGATACTCTAGTACAATGGGGCCAGATGATGTTCCTGTAGCCATAATAAAACAGGACTGTGATGATTGGGCAAAATTTTTACGCCCGTTGTTTGTCCATTGTTATAATGATGGGGATATCCCACAATCTTGGAAGGGAAGTATATTAGTCCCGTTATACAAGAAGGGCCCTAAAAACTCCCAGGCCAGTTTTAGACAAATTTCTCTTTTAGATGCAACGGGGAAACTGTTCGCAAAAAGTATTCTTGGCCACTTGCAAGAGTGGGCATTCGGAAATAATTATATCCCTTTGGAACAAACAGGATTCCGTAAGAATAGTGGCACATTGGATAACATTTCTATTTTGCAAACCTTAACTGAAAAATATCCAGTGGGTCAGGGTGTCCCGTTATACTCAGCTTTTATAGATTTCTCCACAGCGTTTGATAGGGTAGATCGGGGGACGCTGTGGAGGAAATTGGTTACAATGGGGATACCAGGGAACCTCCTAAGTTTAATAATTGCTCTCCATTCTTCGACCTGGTTTTATTGGGGGGGGACACAAGGCCTCTCAAAGAAAATAAGAACACACAATGGGCTGAAGCAGGGGTGCCTCCTGGCCCCTCTACTCTTCTCCATTTACATCAATGATCTGCCGAGTAGAGTGGGACAGAGTAAAGGGGACCCTCCCAATTAGGTAACCTAAAACTGAGTTGAGTTGTCTGCTATATGCAGATGATGCAATAATAATGGATTTAACACCAATTGGATTGCAAAGACGACTGACCGACTTAGTAGGGTATACTGAAGAGTATTATTTAAAGATAAATATCTTAAAAAGTAAAGTTATGATTTTTAGTTATCAAGGCTGTAAGATCAGAAAAAAATTGAATTGGTTTTTGGGAAGGGAAAAACTAGAAGTAGTAACCTTTTACCCATTTTTAGGAAAAATATTTACTAACAGGTGTTCAGCTAATAGACACATGGATCATTGCAAAGGTAAAGCGATTTCACAAGCTTCTGCAATTAATCGCCTTAACACGCAATGCGGGAAAAGACATTTCTCACATATTATTTCAGTCTATAAAATAAAGATCCCTCCGACCTTGAATTTTGCTAGCGAAACAATAGACGCGCAAGAGTGGGCCAAATTTGAGAAAGTGGAAGGAAAGATCTGGCGCCAAATATGTAACCTAAACCGTGCAGCGCCGATTGCAGCGCTTAGACTTGAATTTGGTCTCCTATCCACATATGTGTTAGCAATGGCTGTGTGCTTAAGGTGTTGCAATGCTCTGATAAATGGTTCTGACAATTCACTAAGGGTAGCGTTGCACAGGGAAATATTTGTAAATATGTTGGGAAAAAGTGCTATTTTTAGAAATTATTTAAAAGCATTAAGAATGTTTGGTTTAGATATGGATGGGGCAGCGATCCTATGCCTTAAAAAAGATAATTAAGAAATCAATATATGAGGTTTCTCGTGAAAGAGATTCTAAATTGTGTTCAATGAACAGTAGTATGGATTGTATTGTTGGGAGTACTATAGTCAAAAATCCCCAACCTTATGTCTTATGGAACCTGAAACATGGAGTACGTAGGGTGATCTTGTTATTAAGATCCCAAAAACGAAAGGTATTGTCAGCTATGCAATTTTGGTATACAAGATCTGAATCATGTTTTGTTTGTGTGCCCTGCACTCCACTCATACGACGTAGACATTTAAGGATTGGCTTTTTAAAGTATAACATCTCTTCAGCAGAACAGGCTCGTAACTGCCTTCTGTCCCCTCCATCCGAATTGATGTGTTTTAAAATGTTTCTCTTTTTTTTTTAAACTCTTTTTATTATATAGAAAGAAAACAAACAATCAAGGCAAAAAGAGCGTTACAATACAGGCGCTTTGTCTGAGCGGAAAGGAAAAGGCAATAGCATCACAGTGCAAGTCAATCAACAAGAATTAGAGGGGGGAGCATAATCGGAAGAAAAAGACTAAAGATTTTAAAACATATGAAATAGAACAAATCATGGAACGTCAGGATCAGGGAGAATGTGAAACATCGGAGACATCAGGAAGGGGTCGCGTGCATATATCTCCTCTGTAGGATTTCCATTGATGCCAAATTTTCTCCCATTTTTGGGGCCTACCTCGTGCAACATACACCGTCTTCTCTCGAAACATACACCAATCCACATTTTCCTTCCATACCGAGACCGTCGGTGGGCGGGGAGCGCCCCACAACTGTGCAATGTCTCGTTTAGCAATCATATTTGCCAGGGTCGCCCATTGCGTCTGAGCCACGTCATAGTCATTCGGTTCCCACACATTCAGCAGACACCGCCTAGCTTCCGGTTGTATCTCGACTCCCGTGACCTCTTTCATGACCGCATGCACTCTATTCCAAAATGCAACAACCTCCGGACATTCCCAAATAATGTGACGGAAAGTAGCAAGCTGACCACAACCACGGATACATAACCCATCAACAGAATAACCCATTCGAATCAGTCGCGGGCCAGTAACATACACACGATGTAAGATCTTGAGTTTGACTAGTCGAAGACGGGCCGGTATTGCGACCTCCTTGGGTGAGGAAATCGCGGACTGCCAGTCCTCATCATCTAATAGTAAACCGTCTTTGATCCAGACCTCCCTTAAAGGCGTTAACAGGTCAGACCGATCATTAATTAATTTCTTTTAAATCAAAGAAATCGTGGTATCGGGCACATAACCGTCAAGTATCCGATCCTCCAACGGGGAAGATTCCGGAATAACGGTCCCAATGGGGAAAACAGAGCCCAACGCGTGACGAACCTGTAAATAGCGAAAAAATTCCCCATCACTCAATTCATATTCCGCCTTCAAGACCTCAAAAGTCTTAATCCTATCCTTAACCCAGAGATCGCCCACTCTACTGAACCCAATCATATCCGATTTCTCAAAGCCTTTCGTCCTCCATAAACTTCCCAGCTTGCAAGAATCGTACAAGGGGGTCGCCCGGGTCAGTCTCCCGCTCCACCCCATTGCCACAGTCGCACAATTCCACACCTGCACGGCGATCTTGGTCGGACCAGTGAGCGTCCGAATTGCAGATCTAGAGTATAGCGCCCTATTATAGTTCCCTCCCGGTAAAAGCCACCTATCCATCTCAAATGCAGGATCTAAACCCGGACCATACATACCGTGATTGATTGCACTCAATTGAGAGGCCCAATAGTAACGCCTGATATCGGGAAGAGCAATACCGCCGTCATACCAGGGAAGAGTACGTTTAGGGAGGGCGATACGGGCACGCCCATCCCAAATCAGCTGTCTTTGTAGACTCTCAACTTCCCGGAAGTATTTTGCCGGGATTGCATCAAACGTATTCTGAAGCGCGATTAAAAACCGCGGTAGAGACATCATCTTGAAAAGGGTTGCTCGCCCGATGGGGGACAGAGGAAGGCCACACCAGCCCACCACGTCAGAACGCAACTGTTGTAGCGGAGGGAGTAAATTACGTTCATATCTGGCTACGGGGTCCAATGTGATAAAAATTCCCAAATATTTGAAACTCTCTTGTGTCACCTGTATTGGACAACCGCGCGGCAATGCAGGGGCGCCACCCGCGAGTACGTATATACAAGACTTGGACCAATTGATCACGAGGCCAGAATTGCGTCCGAATGAAATCAACACATCAAACAGCACATTTAACGACTTTTTGGGCGAAGTGAGGTACAACAGAATATCGTCCGCATAGAGCGATATGCGATCTTCAAACTCAGGGGTCCACTGTATACCTCTCATCGATGGTTCCCAGTGCAACCATGCAGCCAGAGGCTCCAGGGCGAGTGCAAAGAGGAGTGGAGACAACGGACAGCCTTGCCGAGTACCCCTTCCCAGAGCAAAGGGACTGGATACCCAACCATTGACCACTACCTGCGCCCTGCCAATAAAGCCAGGACCAAAGCCTAATTTCGCCAATATACGACCATTCCACAGTGTCAAAAGCCATCGTGGCGTCAAGGGAGACCAAGACGGCCGACTCCAGAAGATATGGGGCTCTCGCGAGAGCGCCGTGCAGGCGTCTCAAATTCAGTGCTGTATTACGGCGCGGGATGAATCCGGACTGATCCGGATGAATCAAGTCACTAATCACATTGATAAGACGGTTAGCTAGTACCTTAGCAAGGATCTTGGGCTCCGCATTAAGAAGCAAAATGGGTCTATAGGACGTACAACAAGCCCTTGGCTTTCCCTCTTTGTGAATAACTACTATCGATGCAAGACGCTGATCGTAAGGGAGGGAGCCAGTATCTCTTGATTCCATGAACATACCGCGGAGATATGGTGCAATCCTGTCCGGACGCAACTTGTATAACTCAATAGGGAGACCATTGGGACTCATAGCCTTCCCCGAACGAAGAGAACGTATAGCAGTAGCTATCTCATCCACTGAAAGTGGCGCTTCCAGCAGCTCCCTGTCTGAGTCCGATAGGCACGGCAGTGAAATATCTCTCAACAACTGGTGAGAGTCTTCTTCGGGTCTAACAGAAACTGGAGAATAAACCTCACGAAAATGATCAGCGAAACACTTAACTATCTCAACCTGGTCAGTCACACGCATTCCATCTGGCCTCTCAATCACCGGAACCACACGACTCGCTCTCTCTTTTCTGTCCAACCAGGCGATCAACTTCCCAGCCTTGTCCCCCACATCATACAGCCGCCCCTGTCGCTCCCTACTCATGAGTTTAGCGGCATCAGTCACCAAGGCCCTATAATCAGACTGTTTGAGACCGAGGACATGAAGCTTGTCTCGGGTAACCCCCAACTCCAACTCTCCTTCCAGTTCAGTAATATCAGCCTCAAGTCGGACCACCGCCTCATTCCTGCTCTTTTTAGCACCAGTAATCAATGATAAGGCATGTCCACGAAGGACCGTCTTAAACGCTTCCCATAATGAGACAGAAGAAGACACCGATCCCTCATTCTCAAGAAAGTAGTGATCAAGGGACTTGACAAGTTCAGTACGGGTCTTAGGGTTCTGAAGATACCTGGGGTTAATCGGAGCCACTCGACCCCCAGTGCCCGGATTAATGTCCATATGAAGCCATACGGGAGAGTGATCCGAAATCCCCCTAGCTAAGTGTCTGATCTCCTTTATCAATGAGGCCTGTGCTGCCGGCATCAAAACATAGTCCAACCTGGAAGGGCTACCATGGGCACCCGAGTGGAAGGTAAACTGTGTCCGACCAGGGTGCATCACCCTCCAACAATCAATCAAGCCCAGAGTTTCCAGGAATCCACTCAACCATGATTGGGACCTTGCGAGATCTCGGGGGGGATGGCGGTCCTCCACCCCAGAAACAACAGAATTGAAGTCTCCGCCCACTATCAGCATACAGTCAGGAAGTCCCAGAACCACCCTCCCCAAATCAGAAAAGGTCGAGGACTGCAAACCAGGGGGGACGTAGACAGAAAGCAGCGTGATGGTCTTCCCCTCCCACCTACCAGTGAGGGCAGCATAACGCCCTCTATCGTCACACATTACGGTGTCAACCTCCAGGGGAAGGGAGTTCCGAACAAGAATACCCACCCCCCTGGAACCGGAGGTGAAACCAGCATGGGCAGCAAGGTGGTATCCCCGCCTATTCATAGCATGACAAGTGTTCCCAATCAGATGTGTTTCCTGCAATAACACTACATCAGGGGAGAAACGTTTCAAGTATTGCAACACAACACCCTGTTTTATCCTGTCCCCCAATCCATTAACATTCCAACATAAAAGTCTCAACCCTCTACCCCCCACACTCAAAATGGTAGCGGAGCCCTCCCAACCCGCAGCGCAGCACCCAAAACAAATAGTAAGTCAATACGTTGCCTTGAAAAAGAACCAAAACACACCCCAAACACTCCCCCCCCTCCCCCCACAATCCCAGGAAACGAACACCCCCCACCCCTGCGTTAGACTCAAAAGCCACCCCAACTTGCAGTGTGCCTGTCGCCCTAACATAGAGCTAATCTACAAGAAGAAACCCAGAGGAGGAAAGAGTCCCACCCCCACGCCACCTCAAAGTATACACAGAAGTCTTAGAAATGCGGGAGACGTCTAACCACAGTGACATATCATAAACAGTGTCAGTAACTCGGGAGCTACAGCTCATTCCTGGTCGGGTTGGCCACCCTCAGCTCCGCCGGAATGTTCCGTACGATCTCGTCGCTCAGGCAAAGAATCAAGCCAGTCACTCACTCTGTCAGGACGATCAAAGAAAAATGTCCGGTCCTCATATTCAATCCGTAGTCGGGTCGGGAAAAGCATCGCATATTTCAGTCCCATGTCCCTCAGTCTCCGCTTCACTCCTTGGAACTCCATCCTCTGTTTTTGAACAGATTGTGTGAAGTCCGGGTAGAAGCTCACAGTGGTATTCTCAAACTTCACCGGGCCACCCGTTCGCGATGCCTGCAGGATAGCGTCTCTATCCCTGAAATAGAAGATTCTAGCAATAATTGGACGTGGTGGAGCACCGGTTTTAGGCTGACCACCCGGAACTCTATGCGCACGTTCCACGGCAAAAATTTTGCTGAAGCCTTTAGGAGCAAGATGCGTGAGGATGAGGTCTTCGACAAGGAGATCCGTGGAAGAGGCCATGGGATTTTCCGGAACACCAATGATGCGCACGTTATTGCGTCGCACCCGGCTTTCAAAATCCTCAAGTCGACGGTTAAAGAGGTCATTAGAGGTCCGGAGATTACGCACCTCCGTTTGGAGGTCAGCGACATCCGTAGTGAGGCTGGAAGTCTTTAAGTCCAAAGATTTTACCTTTTCGTTGGTCTTTGAAAAATCCATTCTGATAATATTGACGTCGATGGCCACTGTGTCTAGCTTGAGGGCGATGGCCTCATACTGTTGGTCCATAGAAGTCTTCATACCAGTGATGGCGCCCATGACGTCTTGCAATGTAAAATCAGCCAACATGGTGGGGTCCTCGGCCACTTCACCCCGATTCCTATTCGCCCCTCCGGGTGACACCTTAGGCTGGGTGTAGCGGTCCATGACGTTCGTTTGAACGGAATTACCTCGGAGAGGGGTCTTGGTCTTGCGTTTCTCGCTGTCGGGTTTGCCCGCCATGTCAGGCGGCAGGCCCCCAGGAAGCGCCCTACACCTGGTGAAAATGATTAGTGCGTTTTCACCCAATATTACCGATAGCAAGCTAGTGGGCACACGACGTCGACACAGACACGCCGCCTTGGGCTCACAGCGAAAATCCAGGGTCCGGGCGCAACACAGGTTATTACGACAGGCTGAATTTCCAAAAACGAAACCGAAAGTGAACTCGGGGCAGCAACCAAGACTCCGCCGCCGTTGTTGTTGAATTACAGCCTGGGCACTCAGACCACCCGAGGCCCAGAGGTGTCCATGAGGCAGGCCTCAAAAGTTCAGAGTATCATAAGTTCGGTTCCCGGAGTCCAAATCGATATCTGAAAACAGCTTGTATGTCAGCTGGGTTGCGTCTTCAATAGCCCGTCGATGTTGGCAGGATAATATTCAGGATAAATGCGGGAGGTGGCGAGGGTCTCGGGAGCCCTGGGCTCACGTGGCCATCTTGGATGCGCGCGTAGCTCCTCCCCCAATTTTTCGCATTTTTAAATATTTACTAAGATCGTAAAAAGCTCTTGTGATTTGAATGCCTATAGCACTTGTATTTTCCCGTCATTGGCTAAAGAAATTGTATGGTGCTAGTTATTGTTGGTAAGACCATTCTATGTGGATGCACAGAGAACTTGCACTTTATTGCGTATTCTATAAAAATACCCTGCTGCTAGGGGTGGTTGGGAAATACTTTCCCAAAAAGTTGCACAGAGCACTTTTTTCGACACGTCAGTTGTCTTGCTCAAGTTCTTACGTGCACTTTACAAGATACCTTTTGCTGCGAGTTAATTGTTGGTAAAGAGTGTTCCATAGAGGATGCTCAGAGCACTAGCACTTTACTGCACACCTTATAAAAACCTTTTGCTGCTAGGTTAAGTGGGAAAGCTTCTCCATAAGAAGATGCACAGAGCACTTGCACTTTTTTCTGACTTCAGCCCCCAAGTCCAGGTTCTTATGTTTACAACCAAACATGTGAAACTTCTCAAATGTCGTGTGAATATGATATTTATTTTTAGATTATAAACTATTGTATTTGAAATAAGTGTGTATATGTTGAAAGACCATTTGCCTTGTAATTGAGTTGACCGCTGCAAAGTATAATTTAGTGAATAGAAAAATTGTTCTCTTTTAATGTTTTTAGAAACAGAAGTAGCTTAAACAATCTGTATAAACTGGTAACAATCCATATACAGTAACTTTATTACCTGAAGCTCATGTCTTTTTAAAATGAAAATGAGAATCTGTAATTTGATTTGAATTTTTTGGTGTATGGAATTGTGTTTTAATTATGTATTTTATGTGGAATTCTTCGGAATTCAAAATCATAATAAATAATAATTGAATTGAATGCATAAAGTACGCACAGTGTGCGGTAGAAAGGACGGAAGTGTGCAAATTACCCACTGCTATTCACGGGTAGTAGTTACCAAGAAGCCTGAATAAAGGGCCTGCACTTTGAATTTGAATTAAAGAAGAATAATTGATAAGCCCAGCCAAGAAAGGCAGCAAGTAGGTGTGTGTATTATGCGGCCAGGGCGTGGGGCACGCTGGTAGTAGAATTTCAGTCAACAGCAGAGGCGGATGGGGGGTTGGGGCGGATGCACCAGCGAGTCAGGCACTAGAGACTGGGGTGGGGAACGCTGGGGTACACACAGGAGATGGGGCCAACTAGAACCTAGAACCTCACCGCATGTGATGGTTACTGCATATTAGGCCGAGGGGGGAGGTGGACCTGATATGGAGACATGGAGTGCGTCTGAACACTTAATTGGGGTCACCAGACTCCTGAATGGATGTAGCTGTATATAACCTCGGGAACGAGTTGGGTACTGGAGCACAAGGGGTTTATGCCATTCTACAGGAGGGATAGAGGAAGGCACACTGACAAGGGGGGTGGGGGTAGAGGGGGAGGCGGGAGGGGGACTCAGATAGGGATGTGGGGTATAGAATAATGTTGATTTGCATTCTGAATATAAACCCATTGCAATGGTGGTCCAACTGCACTGTATGATTGTAAGATGACTGAAGAAAAGTTAATCAAAATCTGTTTTAAAAAAAAAAGTAGGTGTGTGTATTTGTGGATGATGTGTTGATTGAGCGGAAGATGAATAAGGTGAAAAATAAGAGAGGCTGCAGAGATGCAAACTTTACATTTCTTTGTAAGGGAAGTGGGTGTTTAGCATTTAAAAAACTAGCAAATTCACTGAAAAAACCATAGGTTTTAGCCACATTATAGTTAGGAATTAGCATTTAAAAAACCTTAGCAATTCACTGAAAAAACACAGGTTTCACACAAGTTATAGTTAGCTGGACATTTCACTCATACAAAACCATTGAAATTCTCCCTTTATAGTTAGTTCAACTAACTATAACTCGCGCGCCCGCAATACACTGCTGATGACGATACATATTACATCACTCATGACATGGTCAGTGACATCACTCATGACATCTCAAATGACATCACTCATGACATCATCCTTGTGAAAGAGTGGCAGACCTCCTCTCACCCAAATATAACCTTTGATAAACAGATTGAAAAATAGAAACAACATTTTTCTAAACAATGGAGATACCTATACCAGTTAGAAGAACCTATTCAGTAATTCCAAAATCTACATACATATCCACTCATTCACCAACATTTCTATATAGTCACTCATACATGTAGTCACTCATCATATGTACTCATACACCTATACATCCTGTTACACACTAATAGTCATCCATAGGGTTACTCACACACATACTCACACATGCAAAAAAAGATCAAACATCCGTTTACTTGCATATCCAGCTATACATACACCACTACACTTACTTCTACAGAAACCTACACATACTTACTCTCTTAAAGAATCACTTATAGAAACACATACTTATTTACACAGCAACTCTTCCAATCTTTCACTCTCATATATACTCACTTATATACATCAATGCTCACATATACTAGTTTAAAACATATGTAGTTAATCATAAAGACACTATTGAGACAGTCATTCACTCACTAACACACCCATACACACACTCATCCACCCATACAGTCCTGCACACATGCTGTCTTCAAAACACATACAAACAGTGAGTCGCTTATTCATGCATCTTTGCACTAAGTAATATCCTATAGCGAACCATACAGATAGTCATACTGATACTCAAAAAAACTACTAATAACCCATATACACACTCATGTAGCTACTCACCAACCCATGCGGCCAGTTATACACAAAGTGAGACACTGATAGAGATATTTAAATATTTAAACATTACTCGCTAATACATGTATTCACTAAGATACACTTAATAAGTCAGTTATACAATCAATTTTACAAAAAACATCCATTTAGACACTTATTTACCCATTTATTCTTCCATCGACCTTTAGATATATATATATATATTTATTTTTCATAAAGACACACATTCACTGGATGATTTCAGTGATGTCATTAGTGATGTCATTTGAGATGTCATGAGTGATGTCACTGACCATGTCATGAGTGATGTAATATGTGACGTCATCAGCAGTGGATTGCCGGCGCGCGAGTTATAGTTAGCTGAACTAACTATAACGGGGGAATTTCAATGGTTTTGTATGAGTGAAATGTCCAGCTAACTATAACATGTGGGAAACCTATGTTTTTTCAGTGAATTTCTAAGGTTTTTTAAATGCTAATTCCTAACTATAACGTGGCTAAAACCTATGTTTTTTTCAGTGAATATATATATATATATATATATTCCAGCTCACAGACCGTTTCATTCAAGAAACGAAAAAGCGCACTCCAGGGGTAAAGCAGCAAAGTTTATTCAGCCCACAAACACTCGTGCAACAGACGCGTTTCGGACGCCAAGTCCTTCGTCAGTGTTTACACAGTTAACAATCTTGCGGCAACATATAACAATTACCAACAAGCTAGAAAACGGACATCACCCATATAGTGCTAGCGCGGTGGCCATTTTAAAGTGGTTAAATACCCAATTTTTATAAACAGCAAACCAGTATTGCTCAGCAGGGGAACTTCAATTCTCCCTATTCTTCTAATATTGCCGTGTATCGGCAATTCACCGCATTACTAACCTTTTTACTCAAGGGTTCCGTTTACAATAAAACAAGAGCAAGGCATAATATTTTTCTCATGCATCAGATAAAGTCTAGAAACAATCACATCCGTGATTTCAATTATTGTTCTTGATCATGCATGCTTGTGTCTTTCGCTTGCCTCCAATAAGGACTGTTATTAAATACATATACAAAATTGAGCCGTGTATCGGCATATCACCACATCTTGCCAGTATAGAATTTCTAACGTAATTTTTTGCTATCATTTCTTGCAAAGTTATAATCATCATCTCAGAATCATGATCAGAGAAGCTCAGGGATTACGAATTAAATACAGATATATCACATAGTAAGCTGTTTCAGAGCAGAAACCGCATCAGCATCACAAGAATTCTGTACACATTATTTACAGCGACCAATTCACATTCATCAGTTTGTGCAAAATATTTCATTTTCCATGCTAGGTGTCTCATTTTCCCAAGTGAACCATAAGTTCCTCCCCGCTGTTGAGACCCATAGGTTGTTTGGTCTGCATGTCAACAATGTATCGCGACTCCAGTCTTCTAAGACTGAGTAATCTGTCCCCTCCTCTAGGATGCAAAGGGATGTGGTCCAAACCAAAGTACTGCAATAGCTCTCTATTGCTTTGATGTGCCAGTGCAAAGTGTCGAGCCACGGGATATGCCATATCTTTGTTCACTATAGCTCGTTGGTGTTCAAGGATCCGCATTTTGACATTTTTTATAGTACTCCCAATGTATTGGAGTCCACAGGGACAGGTAAGACAATAAACAACATAGGGGGTAGTACATGTAATGAATTGTCTGATGTTTTTAACTTTGGACACCCCTTGTATTTTATAAAATAGTACTCGTTTGCTATTCTCACATGCACGGCACTTCCCACACGGGAAGAAACCTTTCATGTCTTTGAGGGTTACACTCACTTTTGGTTTAACAGGTGTGAGATGGCTGTTAACTATTGTATCTTTAATAGATCTAAGTTTCCTGAATGTCACAAGAGGTTTCATAGGGACATCCTTTCCTATTACTGGGTCCGTATGCAGAATGTGCCAATTTTTTGTCATTATCCTCCTAAGGACATTAGCCTGATCAGAAAAGGTGGTGATCATACGAAACGTATTTTTCATGTTTGACAGGGAGTCTTGCTCTTTCTTATTCTCAAAAAGATGTTTTCTTGGAATCTTGGCTACCTTTTTATAGATCTTATCTAGGTCTGTGTGATCGTAGCCCCTTACGGCAAACCTTGCAACACATTCCTGGGCTTCTTTTCTGAAATCACTGTCCTGTGTACAATTTCGCCTCAACCTTAGTAACTCCCCATAGGGGATACTTCGAATGAGACTAGGGGGATGGCTGCTTGAGGCGTGCAAGATGCTGTTCCCCGCCGTCGGTTTCCTGTATAGGGTTGTTTCTAGCTTATCACCATTTACAAAAACTCTTAGGTCTAAGTAGTGTACCTCCGAAACGCTGATGTCAGCTGTGAATCTTAGATTGAGGTCATTTTTATTCAGATTCTCAACAAATGCCATAGCCTGTGTGGTGGAGCCCCGCCACACAAGAAACAAATCGTCTATATATCGACGCCATACCACTATGTGATCCGCCCACTTTTGACTGTTCCCTGCCAGGGCCACCTGCTCCTCCCACCAGCCAACGAAAAGATTCGCATAGCTGGGGGCGAAGCAGGTTCCCATAGCAGTCCCAGACACTTGTTTAAACATTTCAGTACCAAACAAAAATATGTTGTTCGTAAGACAGAACTCTAAACACTCTATTAGCATGGTATTATGTTCCATGTATTTTGCGGACCTTTTTTGCAAAAAATATCTAACCGCCTCTATACCTTGTTGATGTCTGATGCTAGTATAGAGGCTCGTGATGTCTAGAGTGATCAGAACATATGTGGTATCCCAAATCATGGGTTCAATTTGTTCGAGAAAGTGTTTTGTATCCCTCACATAGGATTTGAGTTCAACAACAAAGCTTGCTAGGAAGGAATCAATATAGATCGACAGCTTTTCTGTCAGTCCTCCCTTAGAAGATACAATCGGTCTTCCCGGTGGGCACTCTAAATCTTTATGAACCTTTGGCAGGTGGTAGAATGTTGGTGTGACAGGTTCGGTGTTACGTAGAAATAAAAATTCATTTGTGTCCAGCATCATTTTATTGCGCCATTTGGTTAACAGGTCACTATAGGCTTGAATGCTGAGCTGATATTCAGTTTTGTCACTCCTTCGATAGTTCTCCTCCATTCCTAATTGTCGGAGAGATTCTCCACAGTACTGTTCTCTCGTCAAAAGGACAACATTGCCCCCTTTGTCGGAGGGTTTTATAATTGTCTCATCCGTTTTTGCCATGTTCATAAGTGCATCCGATTGTCCTCTACTAAGATTATTCTTCATCTTGCAGTTCTTGTTTTTTGTTGCTGGTAGAGTCCTCAATTTCATGAGGTCCTGTATCATCGCCTCAGAGAAAGTGTCGATGGCGTCATAGGGCATCTGGGGATTAAATTGGGAGGGGGCACGGAAGCTGGTTACAGGTGATTGTTGTTCTATTCCTCTGTTTCCTATTGTTGATGGTGATACTGGGGTCGCCTCATCCCCGAGTTCATCCAGGATGTTTGCTGTCATCAGATCTCTAACCGAAAGTACATCTGTAGGTTGCAATTCCACTTTCTTAGAAGTTCTCTTTGCTTCTCCAATGGAAGGTTTAAGTTTGTGGAATTTGTGTAGCTTGATCTTCCTTGTCAGTTTAAAGAGATCGATACGTGTCTGGGTATATTCAATTTTCTTATTGGGACAGAAGGTTAATCCTAGTTGTAATGTCTCTTCTTCTGTCTCTGTCAATTTGTTCTTCGTCAGGTTGATGATGGTTAGATTTTCTCCATCACTCACCATCTGTTGCCCTGCTTCTTGCGGGTATTGTAGTTGCTCGTTTTTGCCTTCCCTCTTCCTCTTCCCCTTCCAGCCCCCTCTTCGGGTTCTCCGTCGTCCTCTGGTGGTTCGACTTTGCCCCCTCTTAGCCAGGTCTTCCGGATCAGGTCGAATTCCCGATGAAAAGGATTCTCGGTAATTTCATTTGTTACCTCTGGTCTTTCATCACCCATTTGGTCATCATCCGTCACACTGGATTCAGAGGTGGCTGGTTCCACCGGTGGTGGAGTATTCCTCTTCTTTTTCATTGCCGCTCTTGGTGCGTCGAATTTTTTGGAGAATGTCAAAATCCTCCCAAGAGCGTAGTCTCGCTCATCGCGTTGAAATTTTTCTTGTTTTCTCTGTCTGATTTTAGCTTCGTATTTCATAAGTCGTTTCTTCATCTCTACTCTCAATTGTTCCTGTTTCGTCTGATCCGTATCTTTAGCAATCTCCTTTTCGATCAGGGCAATTTCCTCTAATGCTTTTGCCCGATCGCTCCAGGCAAATTTTACCAGTAAGTCTAACTGCGCTTTGCACGACGCAGCTATTAGTTCAGCCCATTGTTCTAGAAGTCTTGGATCGGGGCTTTCATATGCCGGGACAGTGTATATTCTAAGCCCCCTGGGGACCCTGTCGACATCCATATAATTTTGAAGCGAGGTGGCCTCCCACCACTTTCTCACTTCCCTTTCGCTGCATCTTTCCAGCCTGTTGAACAAATTTGCCAGGGAGTCTGACGTTGTCTTTGCTCTTGCACGGCATTCGATGTGGTGGTTGTGCCTGGTGCTCTCTTTTTAAAGATATCAAGTGCCGCCTCCTGGCAGTCTTTCTCGTCGCACATTGTGTTTGCGCAACTATGGCTGTGTGGTTTCTCTCCGTTGGAGAAGCCGCTTTTACCCCCACGCTGTGCTTGGCAAAACAGTAGGTATCAAATGCTTCGCGAAGGGCGGAGGAATAAGGAAACACAGCTCACCCGTGACTGTAGCAAACTCTCCTCGTCGATCGGCAGCCCTTATCCGACCTCCATAACTGTTCCCTCCTCCTACTGTTGCCTTGCGGTGCCCTGGTAAACGTCAATTGAGGCTCCAAGTTGTACCGGTAATCCCAGGTCACTCTTATCAGCGGGTGCAGGCTCCGCGCCGATACTCGCGGAAAATATTCCAGCTCACAGACCGTTTCATTCAAGAAACGAAAAAGCGCACTCCAGGGGTAAAGCAGCAAAGTTTATTCAGCCCACAAACACTCGTGCAACAGACGCGTTTCGGACGCCAAGTCCTTCGTCAGTGTTTACACAGTTAACAATCTTGCGGCAACATATAACAATTACCAACAAGCTAGAAAACGAACATCACCCATATAGTGCTAGCGCGGTGGCCATTTTAAAGTGGTTAAATACCCCATTTTTATAAACAGCAAACCAGTATTGCTCAGCAGGGGAACTTCAATTCTCCCTATTCTTCTAATATTGCCGTGTATCGGCAATTCACCGCATTACTAACCTTTTTACTCAAGGGTTCCGTTTACAATAAAACAAGAGCAAGGCATAATATTTTTCTCATGCATCAGATAAAGTCTAGAAACAATCACATCCGTGATTTCAATTATTGTTCTTGATCATGCATGCTTGTGTCTTTCGCTTGCCTCCAATAAGGACTGTTATTAAATACATATACAGACATATATTTCAGACAAACTGACTGACTAACGAACTGACGCTTCCGACCAGTTCTCAACATTTCAAGAGTCAATATATTGATCGAAGATCCATTTGTATATTTAAAGAAGATGATTTAGTGAGGCAAGAAGCTACGCTAAATAAAAATGAAAGAGTGACCTTATATATGTGAACCACTAAGAAAGTATCTTAAGCTAAAAGGAAAAAGACCAGGAGGACTTAAAGGCACAGATTTGAAAGCCCTAAAGAAGCATGGTTGGGCGTGAAACATGTGTTGGCTGTTTGCTGTATTGAAGGCTATTTGTTGTATGGAATAAAACATCTAAAGAAAGAATAAAAGGTATTTAAAAGAAACAAAGCAAGAAGAAGTTATTGTTGTTTGTGCAATCTCAGTGCAATGCTGTTCATATATACATCTATATAGATAGATAGATAGATAGATAGATAGATAGATAGATAGATAGATAGATAGATAGATAGATTGATAGATTGAAAGATAGATAGAACTGAACATATATATGAGGCAGGCATTACGATGCAGATATTTCAGTGCACTCTGCCATTTTTTTGCATTGAACACTTGGCTGGCCATATTTTCCCATTTATCTCTCAGTGGATGCAGTAACACTCCTGTGTGTTCTAGAATTGACTTGTAGAGCCAGGAAACCATCCAAGGGTTTCTACCAATATACATAGGGACTTAGCCAGTGCATGTGTTGGAGATTCTGCTGTTTCTTTTTGCCACTGTTCCCTAAGGGCATGTAGTATCCTGTTATATTACAAAACCTGTCTGCTTGTGAATTCTGATTCACTCACCAAGGTCTAGAAGTCTTGTAGGGGACTATTTTGGATTAAGTGGCAGATTATATTAAACCTTGCCACATCCCAGTGTTTTAAGTCCCGGCCTTAAGTATCCCTGTGCAACTGTGTCGTGTTGTTGGAATGACCCACGCAGAGAATGGTAGGTGCTTATATCGTTCTTTATTCTTTGCTTATCTCGGTGGTAACATGCATGTCTGTTCCCTCTGCCCTCGTGTCCAGTAATCCCCTCCCTACTCTCTGACCGGAAGTGGTGTGCCGTCTCTGTCCCCTCCCCTTGGCCGAGTGCAGGGTCTTAGTGCCCCTGACCCAGGTCACTACATCTCCCACTTTGTCACTAGAAAGAATGCGATGAGAGAGAGAGAGATCTATGTATGTGTCGAGAAGAAAGGAGAAAGAGAGAGAGAGAAAAAAATCGGAAGAATGGAGAGACATGTATTCATCCCCATCACTACATTTCTTCAATCAGTCTTTTTATCCTTTTGCTCACTCTTATTGGACAAGTCTCTTCTTTTTCTTCCTGTGATCCCTCTTCTTATCCTTCACTCTTGTCCGTACCTCTACCTTCACAGTCTATTGCTCTCTTTCTCTCCTGTGCGCCGATGTTCTCTGCCGCAGTGTCCTCTCTGTCTTTATCCATGGTCTTCACTCCTTTGAAGTGAGAACTGTTTCTTGTTATTCGGTAGGAGCCGACTCCGCCGTGATCATTGGCCCCTTGACCTCTGTTATTGTTAGCTGGTCCTTTGAAAATGGACTGTCAGACTTTCTCTGTTGTCGCTGATGCACCGCCAGTTGGTCTCCTTGCTTGAGGTGCACCGGAGTGGAATGTCGCCTGGCGTCCACATACGCTTTCATCTTCTCCTTTGCCTCCTTGTCCTTGACAGCATTGCTGCTGTGGTCTGGTGTCCTCTCCGCCTCTAACTGTGGTAACCTCATCCTAATCCTGCTTGTCCTCCCCAGCACTAATTCAGCTGGACATTGTCCTGTGGAGCTGTGGGGGGTATTTCTATAGTCTCGTAGTACTTCACAGAGTGCCTGTCCTATGGAAATCTCTGCCAGCTTTGCTCTTTGAACAGCCTTCTTTATGTTGCCCCTGAACCTCTCCACCATACCATTCGCTTGTGGCCACAGAGGTGTTATCTTCCTGTGATGAATGCCTAGGTAGGTCATGAATTTTTGAACTCCTCCCTTGAAAATGGAGGGCCGTTATCTGTCTTTAGTGTCTCGGGTGATACCCAGGCTGCAAATATGTCACCCAGTATTGGCAATATCGCAGTTGCTGATGTCGGGGAGATGTGGCTTACTATGGGAAACATTGAGTATTCATAAATGATCACAAGCAGGTAGTTACCTGTGTCTAGCGGCCCATAAAAGTCTGCTGAAAACGTTGTCCACACTGCCTTTGGAAGTTCTGACATTTGTAATGGTTCCGGCTTTGCTGGCCGGCCTGTTGTTTGGCAGATGGGACAGCTCAGGTTGGTGTCTTCCACCATTCTGTCTCGGCCAGGGAACCATACTTTCTCCCGGAGCATCTTCTTTGTTGTGACCATGCCTCTGTGTGACTCATGTGCTTAACTAACAGTCCGTCAACGTAGGCCACTTGGTATTACTGTCCTTGTTCGTAGCATTAGTATACCATTTTCAGTCTCTGATAGTTCTTCATGTATATTTTTGAAATGCTATAATTTCCTCCCGTTGCGCAGTTGTTGATGTGTCTTAATCTCTGCTGTCTTGTTGTAGCTTTCACCCCTTGCATTGTGTCATCCTTTGCTGTCTCCTGCTCTAGTTCAGCTAGTGTTATTGGTGCTGGCGTGTTAGTACAAAGTTGAGATATTCTTCTGCCATTGAGGTCTTCTCTGGTCCCTGTGGTAAGGGGTGCCGAGACATGTAGTCAGCCGGCTTGTGTTCTTTGCCCGGCTTGTGCACTATCTTTAAGTCGTAGTCCATCAGTCTTATGCCCCAGCGCTCAATGCGGGCGGCATCTTTGCATTCGGATTGCCATATATTGTCACCAGGGCCTGATGGTCAGTTACAATAGTGAATTGTTTTCCGTAAATGAAAATGTGATAGTGTTCACACGCCCATACCACTGCTAAGCTCTCCTTTTCTGGTTGGGAGTATGCCCTTTCAACTTCTGACAGACTTTTGCTTGCATATGCAACAATTTTTCTTGGTGAGTCTCTACCTGGCAGGTGTTGTGCTAGGATTGCCCCTAGTCCGACTGGGCTGGCGTCTATGGTCAGCTCGGTGCAAAGCAACGGATTGAAATGGGCAAGATGATCTACGGCCATTACTGCATGTCTGATGGCCTCAAATGCCCAACTGCACTCTGGTGACCAGATGAACTACTGACCCTGTTTTGTTAGGTCCCGCAGTGGTGTGCTCACTGTGGCGAAATCCTTTATGTAGCGGGCACAGTAGCCGGCAAGACCAAGAAATGACCTCACTTTTGCAACATCCATTGAAGGACTTGCCTTTTTTACTATCTCTACACTGCCGGGGTCCGGCCTTATTCCTTTCTTGGAGAAGATGTGCCCAAGGAATACCAGTTCATTTCTTACCAGCTCACAATTGTCAGTTTTCAGTGTTAGTCCTGATTGTTCCAGCTGCAGGCATACTTCACGTAGGGCACTGTCATGCGCTCCCTTGGACTGACCAAACACCAGGATGTCGTCGCTGTAGTTTGAAATGTTCTTCACCGGCCTTATTACCTGCCTTATCATTTCCTGTCATTTAGGTGTGGCCCAGGGTGGCGTTCTCTCTCAATGGCTGTATTTGGTACCCTCATGCCACGCATATGTGAATCTTTGAGGTGTTCTTTTTCAGAACCACTACTATTGAAGACACCCAGGGAGTCGGCCCTTCCGCAGGCTCAATGATGTCCTGTGCCAGTAGACTTTGTATTTCCTCTTCGACCAGATGTTGTAGGTGTATGGGCACTCGTTGGTTTGATTGCCTCGTTGATGTGCAATGTGATTTGTTTCCCTTTTAGTTTTCCTAGGCCTTGTAGTATGGCTGGATATTCTTGCAAAATGTTCTGTTTCTCTGACATGTGGTATATCATTGCCAGGAGGCCCATTACCTGTGCCGTGACAGCGCTCAGCAGGCATGGTGCTGGGATATCTCCCCGTAGCACATGTATCTCTTCTCTGCATGACCTGTCCTTGTGTCATTGTCTCTGTGAACATCCCCATGTTTTCCACTGGCTTCTTCGAGCCCCAGGTGAAAACATCGACTGTAGATGGTGATAGGGGCACTTACCTTCCTCTTCTCGTACTCCGACGTGCACATTATGTTGCACGTGGCTCCATTATCAAGCACAAAATGTGTACTGTGGCATCCGACTTCAATCTCCGCTGTTGCTGTTTTCTTGATCTGATGCTTCTCCACAGTGTTAATGTGCTCTGGCCTTCACTCTTCGGTGGGTGTATGCGACATCAGATACAGTTGTTCCGCCCTTTCTGATGCGACTGTTCCTTCGGATTCATTTGAAGAGCTGCGATTTGCCGTCGACATGTGCCTGGCTTATATGCTCAGTACTGCTCGTGGTCTTGCCGGTCTTCCTCGCTCACTTTTAAACTGTCTACTCATGCAAGCACTTTCAAATTGATTGTATCTGTTGCACTTACTGCATTTCTGGCCCATTGCCAGGCATGCCCCGACGTGTGGGAATTCAAGGCCGCACCTGTAGCACGTTCTTTCCTGCCTTTTCATTGGCAGTGTGCTATCCTTCTTCTTGCTGTTTCCTGTTACGCGGTTCACTTGTTCCGCCCTTCTGTCTTTACCTAGCTTCATCTGTTTGGCATGCATTGTTGTTCTTGCTTCTGCTCGGGTCATTGTCAGTATTTTCTCCTGCGTCTTGGTTCCTTCAAAATACGTGTGCAGAACTCCACTGACTTGCAACCTTCAATGATGTGCTGTCATATCGCTTGTTCATTGTCGAACTTGTCAAACTCGTCTTGTTGCGAAGTCAACAAGGGACTCCTCTATTCGTTGATATGTGATGTTGAATGTGTACCGCTCGAAGTCGATGTTTCTTTGCGGGTCAAACTTCCCTGTGAGGCACTGTATCAGTCCCTTGTACATAGCTATTTGATTGCTGGGGAATGCTGTGAGCAGGTCCTCCACTTCATCCCCTACAAAATTTAAAAAGAAATCAACATGCTTGGCCTCGGCGATGTCTGTGGTGCTCATGTAACGTTCGAATTGCTGAATCCATCGTTTCTACCTGATGCCAGTCTGTGGTTCCGAATGGTAGCGATCAGCGAAATATTGCCTGTGCGCTGGTCTTGTCACCTTCGTTGGCCATCTTCCTTCTTTCCTTTATGCTTCCGTCTTCTTTTTGTTGTATTTTGTTTCTTATTTCCTCTTTGTGTTGCAATGTCCCTTTATTTCTTTATTTCCTTCTTTTCCTATGGCTTTTGTTAATGCCTGACTCAAAAATGGCCGCCTGACTTTTTCCAGCCTCTCATTGGCCGTCTCGCCTGACTCTAAGATGGCCACCGGGACATCTGTGGGTGAGATTTGCTATCTGTTAAATTGCCTGACTTTAAAATGGCTGCCGAGCCTTCCCTGCTCTTCATTGGCTGTCCCGCCTGACTCCAAGATGGCCGCCGAGGTAACGCGAGATTTCAGGTTAAATCTCACCACGGGACGCTTGGGGCTCTCCATCAGTCAGCGGGCGGCTTTCTCCGCGATCGGGTGCCTTTTTTTTGTATTTCCCTAACCTCACTCTCCTTGATGCGGCCGGGGTGCGCTGCCGATGTCACCGTTGACGCTGCACACGGACCAGTGTGGGCTCCTGGCTCCATCTATCTCGTGATCGGAGTGGGCTCCCAATTTTGCGTCTTCTTTCTTTGGGGCCCGACGGACCAGGATAGGCTCCTGGTTTTGTCGTCTACTGTGGTCTGGTGTACTCCCGACGTCGTCCCGTCGATCGGCGGACCAGGTTGGGATTCTGGCTCCACGTGGACATAGTGGGCGAGGCACGGACTTCGTCGCTTCTGGTAGTGACTCCTGATCCCACCTGCTCGTCACCAGTTGTCGTGCGGAGACTGGTAGGTGCTTATCTTATCATTTATTCTTTGCTCATCTCGGTGCCCACATGCATGTCCATTCCCTCTGCCTTCGTGTCCAGTAATCCCCTCCCCACTCCCGGACTGGAAGTGGTGTCCGGTCTCTGTCCCCTCCTCTTGGTCGAGTGCAGGGTCCTAGTGCCCCTGACCCAGGTCACTATAAACTGGAAGGCCTTTTAAGAGTATCGCTGGTGCATATGGTAGGGCCAGCTTTGTATATTCAATTCTAAATCTCAAATCCACCCTCGGTATTCTGAACAGCCGCACACATACATTAGTAGTCTTTGGGTGGCGGTAACAATAGTGCCTTTATCGTTCCCTCCCAGAGCTATATGTTTGTGTAGCCTGTCTCATTTAAGTGATGCTCCACCTGCCATATTGCTGCCTATTAATACTGGGCTGCCATCTGGTATCCTCTGGGGGACCCACGCCACCTTTGTCTATTGCCAATTTTAGCCTAGCCAATGTCGCCTGCCCAACACCTCCACACGACCTGCTACAGACAAAGGAAGGCTTGGCATGAACATCACTTGTGTCCTCAAGGATAAGATTGCCCTGTGAATAGTGCCCTCTATCTGCCCTCTATCTGCTCCTTTAGATTTAGATCCCTAAATAGCTAAAGGTGCCTGGCTCCTAAGAAAGTTTTGGCCCTGTCAGCGTTATGGAGAGCTGCAGTTGTGACTGCCAAAAGGGAAACACTCCTTATTTATTGTAATTTTTGTTAAACATTAATTTTTCAGTTTCAATAAAACAGGCAGCAGCACTACATTTACGACATATCGGCATACAGGTTAAGCACATGGCGCGACAACTTATTTCTCTAACATACATTCTCATCTATCCAATATGTTATGCATTTGTCCCTTTCTCTTGTGGAGGGCAACACCTAACACACACCCTCCTCTTCCATATCGCTCACATCTGTCTCTGTACAACCTGGAAAGTTTGTTTCCTCACCGGGATCAAAGATAGTATCACGTAGCTCCCTTCATTCTCTGAGATCAAATCTCCTATTTAATTTCATGTGGGTCTCTTCAGCCAGAGCCCATTCTTATACATCTCGGTGCCAGTGTTCTACTGTGCTAGCTCGCTGACCCATCCAAGTGATGGCTACTCTACGACAAGCTAACACTAAGGCCAGCTGTAAGTATTTATATTACATCTTACGTTTCTTTGTTTTTTTTTATGTGGCCTAGTAAACAGCGTGCTGGTGTGTTGTCTATATGGATACGAGTTATCCTACCCAGGTCAGACACCACCTGTGTCCAGTAGTCCTGTACCAAAGGGCACCACCAAGCTAAGTGTAAAAAATCGGAACTACTGGCTCCACAAAGTGGACATTCATCAGGTTTATTCGGTGGAGCATCTTTGGGGTTATGTATGTCCGATGTAGAAAGTTATAATGCACCAATTTAAAACAGGCCTTGCACGGCACTGTGCGTGTAAGCTCCCCAATGGCAGTCCATGCACCGTCCTCTAATGGGGTGCCGAGGTCCACGCTCCACACTGAATGAGCCCTGGGTGGTGGGCCAGACGAGGCCCACCGAATAGCCCTATAGAGGTGGGTAATCAAATATCTACCTGTGCCACAACAGTAGTATTTCTAGCATATGTGTGGTCTGAGGGCAGTGGGGTATTCGGGCCAGGTCGTCCTGGCGATATTGGTCAGCCCGGCATAGTGTAAATATTGGCCCTGACCCAGCGCAAAGTCCACACAAGGCTGTTTATATGTAATAAGCGTTTCGCCTGGATATAGGTCTCCCAGCAATGCACACCCACCCTCCTGCCATGCTTGGAAGGACATATGGTCCATCATTTGCTGAACCGGTGCCACTATCCATATGGGGAGTTCCCCTTGAAAAGGGGCATGTCTCAGCACTACCGCAACATACTGCTGCCATATATGTCCCATTCCCTCCATCAGGGTAATGGGTAGCGTTCTGCTGTTGCTAGTCCTGCTAATAACCGCTTTTCCCAATTATCACCCTAGCGGAGCCTCCGGGCTGCATGTTGCAGTTGTGCAGCATATTAATACACGTCAAGTCAGGGGGCCTTGAGTCCTCCCTCCTCATATCACCAGGTCAATATATGTAGGACCACTCTACTACGGCTGCGGGCCTATAGCAATGAAATAAGTGACGAGTGCAATTGTTTAAAGACTGACTTAGGAATAGAGCAAAGTGAATTCTGCGACACAAATAAGTACCAGGGTAGCACCACCATCTTAGAAACAACAAGTCTGCCCGTCAATGAGAGTGGAAGCGTATACCAGAAAGCTATCGACCTCCATAATGTGTCAATAACTCGTCCCCATTTAAATGCAGTAGCTGAGCGTCAGTGCGTGCCATTCGTATGCCTAAATAACAGAAGTGTGGCAGTTCCCAATGCAGACAAAGACATGAGAGTCGGTCCATCGACAGGGGTTTGTACCAGTGGGGGCTGTTTTTGTCACAGAACTGCCTGTTTTGCAGCGATGCTGCAATATCGGACCGGTGTACCAAAAATAGCAGCAGCAGTGCTTCCCATCTGCAACCTTCACCACCCCCCCCTCCAACCCCACAGCCGGTCCAACATAATTGCCAGGGCCGGTTTGAGTTCCCAGTCTGACCCTGCTCTCTGTTACCAGGGAGAAAGCCATGCACTCACTGTCCTGAAAATAGTTTGGGTAAACAGTTTCAGTTCCTCTCTGGTCACTGGGTCCTCCAGCTATGTCAGCTGAAATTTCCAGGTGAGTATGGGCATTCTTCCCTCATTCAATACTATTTCGAGTGGGTTATGGCCTGACATGGTTTTGCTCAGGTACGTCATTTGGTATATGGCTGGATGGAGTGCCTCTGGACAGGCCACTCAGTCTAGCCTCATGTCTAGCTTATGTGGGATGAAATAACAAGTATATTCTCTGAGACATTTGTTCTTGCTGTGCCGCACATCAATCCAGCCCCACTCTACTAACCACCTACCCAAAGCCTTGGCGATGTGAATTGCAGGGGTATCCAGGAGTGAGGGGTCTGAGCTACCAATGTTTGTGTCGAGAACGCTGTTGTCTGAAGCTACACCATGACCTGTTATGATTTGGGGTAAAGACTGCTGAGCCGTTGGCCACAGCAAGACCTGATGCTTGGGTGGGCCATTCCTACTTTTTCCCTGGTGTCTTGTGGTTTTGTTTCATCCCCAAAGGGGTTATTTTGGAAGAAAGCCCAACAATCTGCCCATTAAGAGGTGTGCTGAAAAAAAGGGTAGACCCATTATGAGGTAGGGACATGGCCCAAAGCCTGTCAGGTATATCATACACAGGAAAAAGGCCTCCACTAGCTATTGATGCAAACTAATTGTTTCAATATTAACATACAGACTTCAATCAATGTTTAAACACTTGTAATCTGTGTCAATTATTTGTCCAATGTATAGCTTAGCATATAACATCTAGTAGTAACACAAACAAAGACATGCTTACTTCACTCAAAAAGTACATCACAGAAATAACTGAAAATTATGCAATCAATGGGAAAACATTTTTACAGGAATTACAAGTCAAGAGGGCCAACTTAAATATTTGTATAAGGCTGCAACTGATCTGCTGAGGATTTGGTTTTTAAAACTACTAAATAAGAACAATACTTTAATGTTAAACAATTCTCATTTTGGACCTAATTATGCTCACGAATGAGAAGATAATGATTCATAAACAATTTTTATTGGATCTTATCAACTATAGACAATAACAGCAGGATAAGATCCAAAAACAGGTAGTATTCTTCAGGTACATTTCAATTTTGATACTTGAAAGAAACCAAGGTTTTTTGTCATTATCAGCACAAATATCAAGTAAAACAAGTAGGAAGTAACAATAGAATGTGAATTTCAGCTTGTGCAACACTTTGCAGGCTAGGAATGAAATGCACTGGCACTTAATAATTATTATTCAGCTACACACTTTTGTGTCCCCTTATGTGTCCTAGAAGGATACCCAATCAATAATGGGGAATGGGTTGCAGAACTTGGAAGAAGAGACCAGGGGGAGCATGAGCAACAACAGTATAATGATGTGAAAAGGAAATTAGGGGGTATCAACAGCGGGAATTAACTCTGACATATTGTGATGGGGTGGAGGGTATCCGGGAACCAAAGGCCTTTAAATCTGGGATGGTGAGGGAAGGGGCTCCTCTTCAGCCAGTTCCTTGTGCTGTAGAAGCATGGTATCCTAGGCTGCAGATATAGAGTGTCAGCGTATACAATGGGCCTCTTCCCAATGCAGTGCACAACTTTCTGCCTCACCCCATCTGAGTAACGCCTTGCGTCATTGGGAAAGAGCCAGGGGGTGAGGGGGGAGGGGGGTTTTCAGCTGTCTAGTGCATGGCTAGTAGATACTTGGCCAACAGGAGGGCATGGCATACCAACACCCTATGATTTTTTTGTCTGGTAGCCTCCCATGAATTTAATGTGATGATTTCAGTGTCTGTGATTAATTAGGTATGTACTGCGTGCCAAAAGCTTGCTATGTTGTGGCTGGACCAGAGCATATGCTGAAGGTCAGCAACCTGGGTGAGACATCTGGGGCAGGTGAAATTTGCTGTCGGGTACATCTGATTTAATTGAGAGGGTGTAAGATATACCCTATGAAGGATCATACAGTGGATGTTTTTTAAGACAAGCGTTCCATAATGATACTATAATAGGCTGTTCAAATAATTTTATATTTGTATTTCTTCTAAAGAAAAATGTGAGCAAAGACTGGAGGTTTGAATATGGACTGAGCTCCCTACACCTTTTGAAGTGATTGAGATCTTTAGATTCAATGCTAAAAATTGGACAACTGCCAATGAAACCAGCACACTTGGCACCTACATTACCCACAGCCACACGCAATCCCTGCATATTCCAAACTACCATCACGGAGGAAGGCAACCATCTGGTGCACGGAATAACACCTGGGTCTAAAGGCCATTAAAAAAGTAAAGAAGGTGGCAGTGGGAGCAGAAAAGAGCGTGCAGCCTCCCTACCTGGACTCAGCTAGATGGAAAAATTGCCTGGGAGGCCATTGTGGCTACATCCTGTGATAGGTGTGGCAGCTAGGAATCATGTGATGTTCAACTCAGTATAACTCTGCATGCACAAACATTTATTTGCCTCAGAGAGAGAGCTCTGGGCTCACAAAGGAATCACTTAATTGAAATTACCTATTATAAGGGCTAAAAATACAAGTTTACTGTTGGTGACCTAATACTACTCTGGCTCTGATTTGGATGGTATCATATTTATTCGGATATTTGCCATTCTACATGCACATCTGCCCGCTAGCAGTCAGCAGCATGTCTGCATCACACTCACAACAAGATTTACAGTCAGTGGGGCCGATGAAGTTGCCCTTCAACACTGCTAGTTAAAAAACATAACCATCACACACATTAAGGAAATACAAAATATGAACAGGTAGCTTGATTAATCTATAAGCGGTGGACTCTTGGAAAAGCTGTAACTGCATGTAAAGAAAGTTTTGCCATAGATCCAAAACCAGAGGGACTTTACTATAGAGGACAATGGGCAGTTAACGGTAACCAGGCCCTGGTCTGATGTTACACTGGTACTCGGAGACTGGTGCCAATACTGCTGAGCAACAATTATTAGGAGTGGACATGCGCGCACGGCTTCCAAGATGGTCACCTGACTCCGGAGCTCCACGCAGCATCGGGAGTGTCGGCTTCGTTTTGGGCAGTTCTTGGACCGCTTTAATAATCTAATGGGGCGGTTTGTGCAGTAGAACCCCTTCTCAATATGAGGCTATCCTTGAATGCCTCCTTCTTGTTACTGGATGCCTGAAACTTTATATTATATTTCGGCCGCCATTTTGTTTTTTTCCTGACTGGTGAAATCCTCCACAGCCATAACATTTTATTAAGGTACTGTTTATTCTCTTTTGGCTTTGGAACTCATGCTCAGTTCAGTTTAGTTTCCTCCAGCTAATATTAAGTCTTGTTTCACTGGCGTTTTTCTATTTCTGTCATGAAAAGACTTTATTGAATTCATGTGCCTACGGTGGGTTTTAATATTTATTTGAATACATGGGCAGAACCAAGCATCTACTATATTCAAATAAAAGTATTACTGACATTTTGCCTGTGTCGGGTTTCCCTCTACAGTGCCGCTTATAAATGTACTGCGTAATTCAATTGATATGGCTCAATCTGGCTCTTCAAGATCTGCGCCTGTACCCATTACATCGTCTAATACAAAATCACCCCCTCTACCAACAAAAGACTCGAACAAGATCCTCCTTCTCTGCCAAAACCTGTTTTACCTGTATCTTTAGACACTGTATTGGACGAAATAAGTGCACTCAGACCATTTGACGAGAAAACCAATACTCGCCTATAAGTTCTGGATACAAAATGGAATCCAGGGTGTCCGCAGTCGAACAGCATGTCAATGATTTTTCAGGTTGTCTCTTCAAGAGTTTTATCTTTGGAGAGGGATGTTGTACTCTTGAGGAAATCTGCGGAGGACCTTGAAAACAGAAACCGACGGAACAACCTTTGTTTAGTGCATTGAGGGAGATGACCCTGTGACCCTTTTTACCTCCTTTCTTCCAAAGTTTCTGGATCTTTCTGCGCAGGTCTCTTTGAATATCCAGCGTGCCCACAGATTAGGCCCACGCATATCTTCCTCATCTGCTCCTTCTAAGCCCCGTGGCATAATCCTCCTATTTTTGAAATGTACTGATTTCCTGCAAGTTTCAAATGCGGCAAGCTTAAAAAATAACTTATCTGGTCTGGAGCTAAACTGTTCCTATCCCAATATGTCTCCACAGTAACTGCTAAATGACGGAAGGAGTTCCTGGATCTTAGACCAGCTTTACGTACTTTAGGTGCACGTTATGGTTTATTTCATCCATGCTTGTTCAAGTTGACTTATCAGAATTGCACCTCCACCTTCGATGATCCTTCAGACCTTGGGAAATTTCTTCATACACACTCTTCGGCTTCCATAGATACAGCTGGTCCCTCTTCTTAGATAACTTGACTCTTGTAATAATAGTTTTTAAGTACTTTTTGAGAGTTTTATGATAATTTTACTATAATCTTCAATTTGTTGCTTCCTTCAAAGGTTACTATTTGTTAGATATATCTGTATTAAGTTTTTTTTATGTTCTTTTTTCTCTTTTTGTTGTCTTCATTTGAGAATATCCAGAATCCTTGCATATTCACCCCCTGTTCTTGTTTGATCTCCTGACGTGGTACGTCCCCCATTGTCGGATGTGCTGTCTTTATTTTCTGTCGCCAGCCCTTGTCGTATTCTTTTTTCCCTTTAAAGGTATGTATTACAGTTGTCAATCCTTCTTTGACATGTACTGTCGCCTTTTGTTTTTTTTGTCATTCCCCTTTATTCTTTCCTATTTTCTTTCTCTAAGTTCTGCTTTATTGGTCGTATTGTTTTTTTCACCCTATTTGCCGCCTTCTTCACTACTCTACTCATCTCTTTTTATCGCTGATGATCGTGTTGTCCTACATCTACTTCAAACTCTCTACAATCAAAGTTATATCTTGGAATGTGAAAGGTTTTATTAACCCTATAAAAAGGCAGAGAATGTAATCCTATTTGGCTTCATACAATCCAGACTGTCTTACGGCAAGAAACCCTCTTGACGGAGTCTGAAACTTTGAAACTCCAACGGAATTGGGTAGGTTTACTCTTAGTGTCTCCTACGAACACTAAGAAAAATGGGGTGATTACTTTATGCAATAAAAAGTTTAAATGGTCTGTTATTTCTCAGGAATCTGATTAGGAGGGTAGATGGTAATTAGTTAAATTGCTTATTAACAATATTTCTTTAACAGTTTTCAATGTTTACGGTCCAACCCAACCGGATTATTCTTTCTGGCCTATCATTACAAAAAAGGGTATTCAAAACAATGATGAATTTTTCATTGTAGGAGGTAACAGTAACCAGGTTATTGACCCTTTTATAGATCGCCAATCCCAATTCCATTGTATTTCTCACCAGACCCACAAACAATTCCAAACTACAATTTCTCAAACACACCTTGTTAATGCCTGGAGACTATGTAACCCAGAAGCAACAGAATTCTCTTTTTTCTCTCCTCCACATGGTTCCCTATCCTGATTGGATTACATTTTTCTTTCCAAATCGTTTATTCAGAACTTTATTTTCTCTTCTATTGGACCTATCGTCATCTCTGATCATGTCCCGGTGGTCGCTAGCTTCGACTTGCTCCATCCACACCCCAGGTCGTCTAGATAGAAGTTTAACAATTTCCTTCTATAGGATGCGGTTTTCTCGTCCTCTTTTGTCTCTTTTGCTGAGGAGTTCTTCTCCTTAAATGCAGACCCTGATGTTTCCCCTTCTGTGCTTTGGGATGCATTCAAGGCTACTGCCCGTGGATTTATCATTGACTTTGTTTCCAGGAAAAAGAAGCATTCACTTGCTAAACATAAAAATCTACTAACTACTATTATGCGCCTTGAACATCTATTTTACACGTCCTCATCCGATTCTGCCTTACAGGATCTTGTCAGTGCAAACCTCGAACTTAATAAAATAACTAAGGATAACGCTTAATTATTCTTCTACGCACTAGCGCTCGATACTATGGTGGACGCAATAAAGTGAGTTAACTATTAGCTAATTATCTCATATCTCGATACATGCTGGTAGAATCCATCCACACATCAAATGGAACACTTCTTCTCAAAGATCAGAATATCTTTGAAGAATTCATGAAATTCAACAAAACTCTTTATACTCCGGAGTCTTCCCCTTCTACTTCTAGTATTAACGCCTATTTTAGCCAAATTCCTTCCCCCTCTCATGAGGATCTTGACTACACTTCTCTAGAATCTCACTTGTCAATTACGGAGCTGTCTTAATCTTTAAGTCTTCTTAAAAAAGATAAAACTCCAGGCCCTGATGGCTATAAGGCATAATTTTATTTACACTTCTCAAATCTCCTTCTCTCAAAACTCCTACAACTTTTTAATACTTTTTTATTATGGGTAAAACAGAAGGCACCTTTTCAGAAGCTACAATCTGTCTGATTTACAAAGATGGTCGTGATCCCGAACATTATAAGAACTATCGTCCTATTTCTCTGGTGAATGGTGATTATACAATTTTTGCCAAACTGCTTGCTCTACGTCTTGACCCTCTTCTATCAAAACTAATTGGCCTAGAGCAATGTGGTTGCATTAAAAGTAGACTTACCTCCGATAACTCCTGCCTATTTTTGAATGTTTTGAATAAGGCTCCCACTCTTTCCTATCCTTTCGCCGCTGTCGCTATTGATGCGGAGAAGGCTTTCAACAGAGTGGATTGGCCCTTCTTATTTAAATCTTTCCATTGGCATGGGTTTGGCCCTAAATTTGTTTCTCTTATTTCCTTGCTCTACTCGGCCCCTAAAGCTTCTGTCGCAGTTAAAGATCTCACCTTTCAATTATTTCCTCTGCAACAGGGTGTATGCAAAGGCAACCGCATATCTCCTCTTCTATTTATTTTATCACTTCAACCTTTTTTATCCCATATTCGCCAAAATACCTTTGATTTCTAGGTTTATATACGTGATCAACATTTGAAGTTGTCCGCCAATGCAGATTATATTTTACTTTTTATATCTCATCCTGAAACCTCTATTCCTCCTCTACTGTAAGAGATCTCAGATTTTTCCTCTGTTTCAGGTTATAAGATCAATTCTGACAAGACAGAAATTCTTCCTTTTACCAAATTTTGTCTCAAACAACATTTTGACTCTACTGGTTTACGTTGGAATAGTTCGAAAATCAAATATTTACGCAGCTGGTTCATTGACTATCCTGGAATCAGTTAAAATCAACATGAAAGAAGGCTTAGATCGTATTTCTAAACTTAACTCTTCGTGGAATCCTCTCTTTCTCTGTCAGGGTCTGACTAAGGTGCCTACCTAGTAATGAACTACATCTCCCAGAATGCCTAGCATGAAGGGGGCGGACCTCAGAAGGCATATCTTCTCATGGATGCCTGCTACTGGTGCTTGTGATTTGTCCATTGGGAGCTGATGTTGCGGACGCCCTGTCCCCGCGGAGTTGCAGGGGAGGTGTGGTTCGTTTTGCTCTGTGGCTGCGGAGCAAGTTCTGTGAAACTACGCGAAGACAGTTACCGGCTGGTACTTTCTAGAGGTCATTCTGCAAGACGCGTGAGACGCTTGGATTGCCCCCTCCGCGTTCTTGTGTTACCGTTTTACCGGGTAAGTGAGTGAACAGGAGACGCTTGGATTTCCCCCTCGCTGTCACTCACGGGACGCGAATTCATCTGCGCTGCAGACACCGGCTGGTGCTGCGACTTATAGGTGACGTGGGAGACGCGGGATTTCACCCTCCGCGCTCACCTAAACTTAGACGGTGTTCTCGGCTGAGAACATCAAACAGGAGACGCAGGATTGCACCCTCCTGTTGGTGAACTATTGGTTTTGTTTGTTTTCCGATACGCTACTTGGGAGCAGGAAGAGCCTGCTGGTTATCTTTGGGTTTCGTTTTTCCTTTTCTTTACTGAAACAGCGGATGCTGGTTCACTTTGCAAGAAGCGACTGGGAGAGACTTTCATCTATTCAGACGCCTCTTGAGGACCCCCTTTTCAGTTACTCTTCCTTTGGCAACTGGTGAGTGAATGTGGGTTATGAAGGCGGGTGAGTGATGCACATAACACAAGCAGGGTGTAGACAGGCTGTAACGTGTAGTTATTCTCCTCAGCCTGAGAAAGACATCAATAGAGGGAAGGGACGTTTTTTCCTGAGTCTTATCAGGTGAGGATTCACAACAGTTCTTGGGATATATCAAGGGGTTCTAGAGTGCAGTGGGCTAACGTGCCCTTTCTTGTCATTCCAGGTCCTTATCCCTGCTGTTCCCTTTCCCTTCCCTGTTTTCCCTCGCCTGATTGCCTTTACACTCTGGAAGTTACACAGTCAGAGTGCGGGGACATCAGGAGGTGGACCCCATTTGAGCATCATTTCCGACCCTGAGGAATAGCAGCCGTGACATTCTCACTTGGAGGGGTCGTCTTGATTCTATTACAATTATGATCATTCCTGTTTTATTATATATTCTTTACAGGATTCCTGTCAACATTCCATCTATCTATATTTTTTAAATTGACTCTCCTCTCTAAGTTCTCTAAGTTCTTATGGGCGCAGGCAGAAAGTCAGGCCTGGCATTTGTAAGGGCGTGGACTCCTGAGGCCCCAACTAGGAAAAACTACGCAACCATTAGAGACCGGAGTGGGTAGGTTCCAGCAAGGAGGCATCAGATTCAGTAGAGCAGGGAGACAGGTGGGGGAAGACGGCTTTTGTGTGTATGGAGGAGTGAATCTTCAACAGTCAGGTGCACTGAGAAGGGGCCAAGTGTGAAGAGTTACACTCTGGGATGGGTGGCTTTATGGGGGGAGGGGACTTTGAAGGGCGGGAGCTGTTCATTTTGTGTCTAGGCCTGCCTGGGTCCAGGGATGCAACCCGTCACCTGTGTTGTCGCTGCAGCAGTTTCTCAAGCCCAACAGGGGCTAACCAGAGTGGAGGGGGTCATTGGGCTGGTGAGCTGCAATGCCCTGCTGAGGCATGTGAGGATCACCTGAAGGAGGCTTAGGGCCTGGGACTGAGGCTGTGGGACCCTGGGGATCTGGGTTACTGTAGCTCCCAGAAAGCAGCCACAAGCCAGTATGAGACCCATTACAGTTGGGCTACTAATAATAATGTTCGAAATTGGGATGCTCCCAGATCACACATCCCGGAGAGAGGGGGTTAGCTGCAGTTTTGAGAAGTCTTCCCATCTACGCGAGGAGTGCCATATGAAGTCTCTCAGGAAGGCAGAAGGCTCAGGAAAAAAAGAATGGGGGGGGGGCAAAACCTGAATGTTCGTGAAGTAGTAGAGAAGGCCTGGGAGCATCAGCATCTGAGAGATTGCTAACCTTCCCATTACAGACAGTGAAAGTGACCTCCAGAATGTCACCTGAGAACGGAGGGCTTACACCGCCAACAATAGGTTGTCATCTAGTAAATCAGAAGTGGAGTGAAATATCTATATCCTCAGGTATCTGAAACAATTGGATTCCTAGTGGACCAGGTCCATCCCCAAGTCCAGGTGTTGCAGTCGCATTTCCGGAGAGAGAGGGAATACACATGAATTCTGTCAGCTCACCCGTATGCCAGAAAGAGCACTAAACTTAGATAGAAGTTGAGCTATCAAAAAGCAATCCGATGAGATGGCCTGTGGTGAAAGAGGATGATGGGGCTCCTTCGTAAAGACAAGAGAGTTCAGGGGCCATCCCTGCCTCGTGCCCATACCAATTGGGATGGAGTTAGATAGTTAGATTAGGGTGACCAACCATCCGTAAATTTAAAGGAACGTCTGTGATTTGGATCTCACGTCAGTTGTTCATGATGATCCCTTTTACTGATGCTTTATGTTCGTAATTTTGGGCATTGGGGAACAGCATTGTTCCCCTGCGAGAAACCTCAACTCACCGAGCACAAGAGCAGCCGTACCCCGCCCATTGTCATTCTGTCTTACAGCTGATTGGCACAGACAGAATGACAATAGGTCAGCCTGGGCTTTTTTAACGCATGTAGTGGGCATCCTCCAGACTAGGTCAAGGGCAGGTCATTCTGTTTTAACAGTGCATAAAGAACAAGCATTGGCATAGCCAATAGGTCTCGCCTTTGGGACCTTTTAAGTGTTTAGCCATGCAACAGTTGCATAACTAAATACTTATAAGGTCCCAAAAGCGAGACCTATTGGCTATGCCAATGCTTGTTGTTTTTTGCCTTATTGTCTTGCACACCTTGTTTGGCTTTCCCCAGATGGCACTGTATTGTTTCATTGCATTTTTGTCTTTATCAATAAAAAGATTTAGACATAAACTGCAATCCATGTTGTAAAGTAGCTAGCACCACTTTGCAACCTGTTTTAAAAATGAATGTGTCTTTGTGTAATATAAATGGTGCTTATGTAAAGCACTCCAATACCTTCGAGATCGAGTTTGCGCTACATAAATGCTGCAAAAAAGGTAATTAAATAAAAATCAAAGTGCCTGAAAGGACATGAGAGGGGGTGTGACGAGGAAGGTCGCGAAAGCGAGAAAGAGGATGTGGTGGGTTATTAGGAAGTGGTCATTCAAAACAACAGAAGGGGGTGGTGGGTCACTGAGTGCCCCTGTGAAATGTAAGTGGTGCTCACGTGAAGCTTTCCAATACCTTCGGGTCATGTTTGCGATACATAAATGCACCAACATAATAAATAAATACGAATATAAGCCCCCTGAATAGCAATGTGGTGCAGGGTACAGCGTTTTTTAAAAACTGTAAGCCATAATGTACGGCAGATAACGCCGCTGTGCAAAGTGTTTTAAAAATGAAAGTGTTCCTGTGTAATGTGAGTAGTGCTTATGTAAAGCACTCCAATACCTATTAGATCAAAGTTGTGCTACAAAAATGGGGCAAAAACATTTATTAAATAAAAATCAAAGGGGTCGATTCCGATTCGGGAAAAAAACCGTCCGTACGATTTGTGTCCGGAGCCCTCTCCGTACGAATCGTACCCGTCCGTCCGAGTCGCGAAGTACGATCCGTATTCCGTGAATCCCTCCGAATCGTCGCTATCCGTACGTATTGCAAGGCTGAAACCGTGAACCGTACGGCTCGTACACATACCGTACGACTCGTACACATGCCGTACGACCCGACGAGTACGATCCGGACCGGGATATGAGGACGCGATTCGTACGGTCCACGTCAGGAAAGGGCGAGTTGTACGGAAAAGCACACAAACACATACACACTGTACGGTCCGTACCCCCCATGATCGCAGGGGTACGCACCGTACCCCTGCGATCATGGGGTGTATGAGCCGTACCCCCATTGTACGATCGGTGTACGAGCCGTACCCCCATTGTACGATCGGTGTACGAGCCGTACCCCATGTACGATGGGTGTACGAGCCGTACCCCCATTGTACGATCGGTGTGCGAGCCGTACCCCCATTGTACAATGGGGGTACGGCTCGTACACCCATCGTACATGGGGTATGGCTCGTACACCCATCGTACAATGGGGGTACGGCTCGTACACCCATCGTACATGGGGTACAGCTCGTACGGCTCGTACACCCATCGTACATGGGGTACAGCTCGTACACCGAACGTACAATGGGGGTACGGCTCGTACATAGATCATACAATGGGGGTACGGCTCGTACACCGATCGTACAATGGGGGTACGGCTCGTACACCGATCGTACAATGGGGGTACGGCTCGTACACCGATCGTACAATGGGGGTACGGCTCGTCCCCATGATCGCAGGGGTACCCCTGCAATCATGGGGGGTCCGCACCGTACCCGGGGGGCCGTTCTGTACCTGTTTCGGCGCGAACTCTGCTTTTACGGCTGTTTTCAACTCCCGTAGAAAAAGGGTCGTACGGTGCGTACCCGACACATATCGTACTTGCTGGGTCGTAAAAACCAGCCGCGAACCGTACAGATGTCACGTACAGCGGGTTCCGAGGGAGAATCGTACGGAGATTAGAGTCGTACGGTGTCTTGTACGACTCATACGGAGTACGGCTCCTGGTACGAATCGTACTTCATCGTACGTACGGGGGACGTTGCAGGGTACGATTCGTACGGGAAAAACGCTTCGAACGGCTATTTGGAGCAATTTTTCCGAATCGGAATCGACCCCAAATTGTCTGGAAGGTCACAAGGGGGGAGGGTGGGTGTCACGAGGAAGGTTCCGAGAGCAGGGAGGAGGACATAGTGGGTTAAAAGGGAGGAAGTTGTTCAAAAAAACAAAGGGGGTGGTGAATTGCTGAGTGTCCCAGTAAATTGTAAGTGGTACTTATGTAAAGCACTTCAATACCTTCGGGTCATGTCTGCACAACATAAATGTGCCAACATATTAAAAAAATACGACTAAAATCCCCTGAATGGCAATGTGATGCAGGGTGCAGCATTTTTTTAAAAACTGTAAGCCAACTTGTACAGCCGCTAACGCCGCTGTGCAACATGTTTTCAAAATGAAAGTGTTCCTGTGTAAGGTAAGTGGTGCTCATGTAAAGGACTCCAATACGATTGGAATCGAGTATGCGCTACATAATTGCAGCGAAAAAATGTGAGAAAATAAAAAGTCAAAGTGCCTGTATGGAAATGAATAGGACTTGAGAGAGGAGGGTGGCCACGAGGTTAGTTGCGGTAACTTAGAGGAGGACGTGATGGGTTAAAAGCAGGGGAAGTTAGAAACAGGACCAAACAACCGATTTGACATAGTAATATGCAACCACCCCGATTTCTGATCTGGGACAGCCTCAGCATGTGGACTGCTATACCCTCCAACATACTATGAATTCCAGAGAATTATATCAGACAGCGGTTGTCAATACCAATTTAAAATGTCCGGGGAACGGAAAGTAAGGTGCCATCACTCACCGCGCTTCACACAATGACTTCCTCGACGAGGGAACTGGGGACCTATCGATCACACTGTTTAATATGCCTTGGATAAAAGGAAATCCAGCTACGCGCATGAATGGCTCCGTGAATTAGCTAAGATATAAGCAAAACCGGCTGTCAGTAAACACACCAATTCTTCAGACTCGTGAAGCAGATCACACATGCCTCAAGGGGCAGAAAAAGGGGGTTAGGATACACTCACTGCAGTAAAACAACCAATGTCTAACCCCGCGAAGGAGAATCCACTTGAAAGGAAATTAATTATTGAGGGCAGGTAAAGCTCAATGCACGTGTCCTTCTGAAATTAAATAGAGCATTGGTTGTCAGTAAACTGGACCGATTTAATTAACACCGGAAGCCACCCGAGAGACAAAAGGAATTTGTTGACACTCACCGCACTTCTCGTAAGACTGTTTCGACGAGGGAAGTAGGGCCCTGTCAGTCATACTGTTAAATAGCTTTGGGGATTGCCGTTCGCCACGCGCATGAGGTCACGTGAGCAGTAGCTAAATGCTAATCATGCCGGTTGCCGTGTCTGAGAGAAGACAGACTCAGACAGGCCAAAAAAGCTCATTAGTGTTATACAGCTATTGAAATTACTAAATGCCGACACTGAATAGTACAACAATGTACATACAAACGAGTGAGATTAGATAAATGTTGTCATTGCAGGGTGTATATCGATAATGCCATGGACCATGCTGCTATTTGAAACAAGCATTGAAGAGCGACGGTGGAATGTAAAACCTTTTAAAACAAGCATTGGTCTACTGATGCGTGCGCTGCAACAGCACAAAAAAGTGAAAGAGAAGTGCGGGCGCGAACGGGCGTTGTGAGCCCGCACGCGCGGGCGCGAAAGAGAGCGCGCGTGCTTGTGCACGTTCTTGCAAGCTGGTCGCCGCTTTGAGAGCACTTCCCAAAGCGGCTACTAAATGTCTCTCCGAGTAGCGCATGCGCGCTGACTCAGCGACACCTAAAAATGTTGCACTTCACCAGATGGAAGAAATTTACAGAATCCAGTTCATGAAAAGAAGCCAGCAAAAGAAGTTAAAAAGAAGGGGTTATTGTTCTTTCACAGTCTCAACATTTTAGAACTGAAGCTTTTTAAAGGTTATATACAGTGAAGCCATAGTTGCTGCTTTTTTATCTTATGCAACTATCAACCAGTGACAAAGCCAATAGTCCTGGCTTGTTGTAGGTTTAATGTATTATATATCTGGTTGCAATAACAGAAGTAGCAGAATACGAGTCAGGCAGCACACTATGCTGAGCACAGCTTATGTGTTTTTAGCCACACCCTTAATTACATCAAACGTCCCTTTGGAGAGACCCCCAAGTTTTTTCAACCCACTTAAAGCCCTGGAAACAACACCATGTCACAGTCATCTAACATCCTGGCACTGTGCATCACGTAAGACAACCATGCAGACAAAGGCTCAGCTCATAATTGATGCGAAAAGGTGGGTGTGTAAGTGAAGGAATGGGTGAATGGCTGCATGAATTAGTGAAAGGATGAATGGATGAGTGAGAGGGTGAATGAATGGATAATGAGAGAAAGGATGGATGGATGAGAGCGTGAGTAGAAGGATGGATGAGAGAATGGGGTAAATTTAATAGATGTGTGGGTGGAATGGTGGACGCATGGGTGGAATGGTGGGTGCATGGGTAAATGGATGGATGGGTAGCGGTGGAAAGATTAGTGAAAGGATGGATTGATGAGTAAAAGAGTGGATGATGGGCAAGTAAATGGGTGGATAGATGAGTGTAATGATGGATGATTTATGAATTGATAAGTGTAAGGATGGATGAGTGAGTGAAAGGTAAGGTAGGTGGGCAAAAGGATGGATGAATGAGTGAAAGGATGGATGGATGAGTGAAAGGATGGATGAGTGATCGAGTCAATGGATGGTTTCATGAGTTGATGGATGGGTGAAGAGATGCCTAAGTGAAAGTGGGACGGAGAGAGAAAGGGAGGATGGATGAATGAAAGTATGGATGAATGGTCAAATGGGTGTATGGATGAGTGAAAAGAGGATGGATGAGTGAAAGAATGCATAGATGAGTGAATGGGAGAGGGAAGAACTGGAAGAAAGTAAGAATGGAAGAGTGAAATGGTGAATTGATCTCTTTTTATAGCATTTGAAAGTAATATGTATTCTATTTTATTCCTTGGAATATTGTAATGGTTTTAATTTACACTGATGGATGAATGGACGGATGAGTGACTGGGTGGATGGATGTGCAAGTGAAAGGATGGCTGGATGGGTGAAAGGTAAATGGTTGGGTGAGTGAATGGATGGATGGGTAGAAGTGTGGATGTTTATTATTTATTTATTTAATTTGTATAGCGCTACAGCTACCCACCAAGGGGTTTCCCGGCGCTAGTAATTCAGAAATACGTATTTTGCCAGTCAATATCAGATGTTAAAAAGCCACGTTTTTAATGCTTTCCTAAACTTCACATGGCTGACTTCCGAACGTAAGGAATGAGGCATCTTGTTCCATAGGGATGGGCCTAAGAAGGCAAAGGATCTTCCCCCCATCCGTGATAATTTGATTTTGGGAATAATGAAATTATTAGCGGTTGCTGATCTAAGAACTCTCGAAGGTAAGTAAGGATGCACAAGGTTCCGCAGATATTTAGGAGCAGTTCCAGTTGAAATTTTGTGCATAAAGCATAGGGATTTGAACCTAATCCTATTTTCAATTTTCAACCAATGAAGGTCACGGATGTATTTAGTAGTGGGGCAGGACATAGGGATTTTGAAAAGAAGTCTCACCGCTGCGTTTTGTACTAATTGCAGCCTTCTGATTGTAGCTTTCTTTGCCCCTAGGTACAGCACATTACTATAATCTAGCCTTGAAGTAATCAAGGCATTGATGACAGTTTTTTTGGTGCCATCAGGGAGCATCCAGCAGATCTTCTTTAGCAATTTTAAGACTGCAAAACATGTAGCAGAAGTCTTAACGGCTTGCTGGTGCATATCTAAAGATTCGTCAATGATGACTCCCAAGTTACGTGCCTGTGAAACAGGTATAGGAGGAGGGCCCATTTCAGATGGCCAATGTTGTGGTCCCCAGGCCTCTCTATTTTTTCCAAGAATAATTAGCTCTGTTTTCTCGCCGTTAAGCTTAAGAAAATTATCCTGCATCCATCCAGCGATCTTACCTAACCCTAATTTTAGCATGGAAGGATGGTTACTTTCGGCTGAAGAAAGAGAGAAAAGGAGCTGTGAGTCGTCAGCATATGAAAACATATTCAAACCTGTCTCCTCAACTAATCTCGCAAGAGGACTCATATACAAATTAAAAAGCCGTGGACTTAAAATTGAGCCCTGTGGTACTCCATGTTTAAGAAGTAAAGTCTCAGAGCAGGCAGACTGAGAAAAAACTTGAAACGTACGATTGCTTAACAGTGACTCAATCCAATTTATGGCTGCGCCATGAATACCTATGGAGGAGAGTGTTCGTAACAGCACCACATGTGAAACAGTATCGAACGCGGCACTCAGGTCTAATAATATGAGTGCCACAGTTTCTCCTCTGTCTATCATGGCGCGGATGTTTTCTGTCACTCCAAGCAACGTCGTTTCCGTAGAAAAACCTACACGGAATCCAGATTGTTGTAAAGGAAGGAGATTGTGTGTTTTTATGAATTCCGACAGCACCTGATGCACGTGCTTTTCCAAGATTTTTGAAAAGATAGGCAGAAGAGATATTGGTCTAAAGTTGGAGGGCATATTTGGATCTGCTCCAGCCTTCTTCAACAATGGGTGGACCATAGCATGCTTCCATTCTGCTGGAACGTATGCTTCCTGAAGAGAGGCATTAAGTAGATCTGTAATGAACGTCAATACATTTCTATTCAATTGTTTTAGGACAGAGCAGGGTAAGGGGTCCTTTGGTGAGCCGGATTTGATCGTATTTAGTAAATTGATAACCATGTCGGCATTTAGCGGTGGCCAACATTCTAAGGTTGCATGTCTTTTGTCAATGGCACAAGAGTCCAACTCTTTGGAAGCATCGCCAACTTCCATAATTGGATCACCAGAAATGATCGTATTAAGCTGGTGTTGATCTTTTTGTGCGAGCTCTATGCCCTTATGAATTTTGTCCACTTTGTTGACAAAGAAGGAAGCTAACTGGTCACACTGTTTTTTGTTTAAATCGGGTGGTTTTTGAACAGTGTTAGATCCTGCAAGCTCTTTTACAACATTAAACAATGTTTTTGATTTGTTTAACGCCTCCGTAATTGTCATACAGACATAATCTGTTTTTGCTCTTCTACATAACATCTGTGTGAAAGGATGAATGGAGTGAAAGGATGGATACATGAAAGGGTGGATGAGTGAAAGGGTGGATGGAGGGATGTATGAGTGAAATGATGGAAGAAAGGATAGATGATGGATAGGTTTGGAAATGGCTGATTAGGTTTGGATATGGATGGGCACACAGATGGAAGGACAGAATGATGGATGAAAGAATAAATGGATGCCACACCCTCGGGTGGCTCAACCCGCCATCCTATACTGACACAAGACATCAGGCAGCAAGCGCAGAACTCAGGCTTGAAATGCTCCTTATGCCTGCCAAAAAGCAGACATGAATTCCTTGTACGGTGCTATGGTACCACAAGAGACGCTCTGCTGTTGTGCAGCTGTGCGGCGCTGCTCTTATGCCACCGGGAAGCAGCATGAGCAGCACTCCACCTGCCCCCAGGCCATGAAAGATGCATGGGGGCAGGGATCCATGCAGCCTTTCTGCGGGGAAAGGTGGACAAGACAACATAACCTGCACTTGCAGACAACAGCACCAACGTGACACGAGTCCCTTCCACCACAAATAATTTTCTATTTGAATATTTTGCACCCCTAAGAATATTGCGCCCGAAGCAACTGCCCCCGTGGCCTCACCCACGCTCCACCACTGCCTACCAGTATGGAGACATCTGATTCTTACAACTTGTAGCACCATTGTCTTAAGTAACATTTTCTTTACATTAACTGTCACAATTATGAGTCATTGTATGTATATAATATCTGTGTGATGTAAAGCACTCCTCCACCCTGCTGTACATATTTCAGATGAGTAGCACTATAAAAGAAATTAAATACACATGAGAGAGGGTCTATGTGAAGATGAGGGGTACCATTGAAGGGTGGTAGCAAGGATGGACTGGCTGCACCCGGCATCAGGCATTTCCCTCGGAGGCTGGAAGGGTGGGCGGAGGGGCGGTTTTGTTACTGGAGGCTGGCACTGAAAGTTCCTTGTAAATATAGCAGTTTTCAGGCAACAATAAAAGTGCCACAATAACTCTGGTGAGTAATGTAGAAGAGAGTTATGTTTAGTGGCAGTTTTTAATTATTTAAGGTTGCACAGAGGGTTAATATGCCTGCTGCAAAGAATTTGTACCATGCATATCAAAGAACAGTATTTTATGTGCAGAGCTCAGTGGGTTACTGCTTTTGTCCCTGAGATCCTTTTGTTACTGTTCAGTTCATAAGTTACATATATAATCTAGCAGTGATCTATGAACTGGCATCAAAAAGGAGCACATAGGAGATAATAAAGTTCATGTAAATAGCAATGTAATTTTTTACATTGCTATTTACATGAACTTTATTCTCTCCTATGTGTGCCTTGGCGTTTGCTTTTTGTTTGCAGTGTGTGGGGGTTCCCATACTAAATCAAGGGGTTACAGGGCTTATCCCCTTGCCTAGCTTGTACCATTTTTTTTATTTTGTGAAACTGTACTCATTAGCGTATAATAGCTGAGCGCCTGAATCAATCCCTGACCAAAAACCCTTCTCAAATGTACTTATCAAAAAGAAGCATACAAGTTGCATGGTACAGGTTATAAAGTTATGTTTTCTTCCCAGTTTTTCATTATCCTGATGTTTCTAAAAAGGGTTGGTTTGGGCAGAAATAAATTCTTATCATTAAAGTCAACGTTAACTACTGTGTTAAGTTCTGGATCCTTCTTCAGACCAAGCACTCATACAAAATGCCTACCAGTATGGGTGACGTGCATCCTACACCTTCTAGTCCCCGTTGCCTTATGTAACATTTTCTGTATACTGATACACACACATCTGATTCATTGTCTTTGTATGTGTGTGTGATGTAAAGTGCTCTGGCACTCTGGTATGAGAGGCGCTATAAAACAAATGAAATACATGTGAGAGAGAGAGGCACTGTTGGTGATAGTGAGGGAATCATTGAAGAGCCCCATCAAAGATTGTTGTATCCTGGTGCACAGTAAGGTCATAATTTACTATGCTTTAGAAGTTAATACAACTGAATGTAGAATGACATATGTGTTGTAGAATGCACCATGTTTTCGCAAATTTTCTTGGTGGTGCGAAAACAAAGGCTTTAAGCTGTCAGTTTGTTTGTAACACACAACTTCTAAATATATACAAATGAACTGTGTAAATGTTTCGAAACATATCAGCAGTTAGGAAACCACAAAGGGACCACGTGTTTGTAATTCAGAAGTTTGCTGGAAATAGAGTTTTAATAGGATCAAAACAATCAAGATACTTCACTTAGTGATGTTGAAATGATACTTATTTGCCGAAACCACACTTCCACACATTAGTATTTGTGCGCTATGTAGTTTTATCAGTAAAACTGCAGGTTGCCATTTTGCTTCCATTTAATAGAACATGTTCTTATGTAAAAGACAGTGCTCCCTTCTGACCTACAATAATGCCTCAACAACGTATACAGTTTCTAGTCTGTAGCACACTTCTGTGCATCAATCAGAATCTGCAGTTTACAGCTCACAGAAATTAAGCAGCCTAAGGAGTATACTATTTCCCATATACAGGTAAAATAAGGAGGGCTGATATATGGCTAGCCAGGGCATTATATAGTAATGTCAACTCCTATCTAACCTTTCTGACACACAATAATACCATAACGCTCAGCAGTCTACAGCCAATTCTAGCTCATACAGGCTGGTTAATAACTTGGTTTTCCTGCTTCATGCTCTTACCCTAACACAAGACCTGTCTGCTATGGGTCTTATACATCACTTTGTACTGTACCAGCCCCTAAACCACTCATCACCAGCTGAACAGACATGGAATACCTGACGTGATCTGACACATAAAGCTGGTCATTCGGAGGACTGCACTTTAGTCCAGCACATCAGTACCCAATTAGCTAAATCCTACGCGTGCCACTTAACATTTCACAATGGCACTGATGTGTCTGTAAAACTTACCTTTTGTCTCGAAGTTTTGTCCTGAATTTTGACCTTCTGTCCTGAATGTTTGTCCTGAATTTCGACCCTTTGTCTGAATTTTTACATTCACAGTCCTGAATTTGTACTCAAGCCAGTTGGTCATCTTAAATTAGATAGTTGTTTCCTGTAGAGCACCCTAATCATTGGGTCAGTGTAGAGGATGTGGATCAATCAGGTAAGGTAAGGGCCCATACGGCAGTGCTCCAAAACACCAAAGAGAAGACCCAGGGAAGGCAGTCAAGTGCCTTATGCAGGTCTACAACCAGGGCTGCCGCCCCGGCCATGCCTCCAGCACGGCCTCCATCATTCAATTGAGGCAGCGCAGTTTGAGAGATGTGTTTCTACTGGTAACAAACCCGTTTTGGTCAGTGTGGATCAGCTACAGGAGTACTTGTGGGTTGCGGATACAAAGGCTCCTGCTAAGGATATTCTAATCTTTGTTTAGAATGGCTATTGGGCAGTAAGAAGCTAGATCAGTCATGTCCTTTCCAGGTTTCGGGCAGAGAAGCCAACGACAGAGAGGCCCTCCCCGCAACAATCTCGAAGAGTTGCATCAGTTTGAGGGCCGGTTACCAGTGAAGGTGTTGTAAAGTTCCGCTGGCAGGCGAACCGTTCTAGGGCTCTTCCCTGTGACCAGTCCCGAAATGGAAGTACAAGCACGTCTTGTTCTGTAAAGGGAGAATCTAGCTCCTCCTGCTCCTCCAAGGAGAGGCAGGGCAGTGGTTTGCACCTCCAAGTTGGAGGGTCCAGCAGGAGGGGTATAGAGACTTGTGTAGTATGCTGTAACGGCATTGTGGATCTCCTTTTGGGTGTGGAGGAGAGAGTCAGTCGGATTACGGACTGAGAAAATCTGGTGTCATCGATTTCCGTGATGGATCAACCATGCTAAGAGACAACTAGATTCAATTTAACTCCCTCTGAGTAAGTGCAGGTTGTGTAGGAGGTGTAGTCTAAGCATCTCAAATGCTCCAAGAGTTCAGACTCCTTTTTACAGAGCTGGAACAGTGAGGGCTACAGTGAGGGGTCCCCGACCGTCATTCGCTCCTGATCTATGCAGGTGTGCTCCGTGGCATCTAGAGCGTGGAGCAATGCCTTTTGTTTTCTCTGAAACCGCCCAGATGCAGAAGCCCCCGACTACCACCTTAAACGTATCCCATTCGACCACAACGGTGGTTGAGGATGCCATGTCTTCATTATGTGTAAACAGTAGTCTGTAATTCTATCAGACACTGATTCTCTGAAAGCGGGGTCCTCCATGGTGGAGGGTTGCAGTCCCCATCGTAGGTTTGCTATTAGGGGTTTATGGTCCAATAGGTCTCGACCAAGTACTCTTGTGAAAGGACAGAGGGACACAGTTCCAAAGACCAGACCAGCCCATCCAGCCGAGCGCATACATCATGGACAGGTGAATAGTAGGAATAAAGATAGATCCTGGGGATTGTGGTAGGATCAGATGTCCACTACAGTGTTAGTCTCAGTGCATTTATAATGGTCAGGGTATTGGGAAGGAAGGTGGGAGTGGTCTATGGTGGAGTCCAACACTCTGTTAAAGTTGCCCCCTAACAGCACACATGCTATTATGCACTGTGACATAATACAGTGTGGTGAAATATATGTGGTGTAGTTCAGTATCATACAGTGCACAATAACAAACTGTGATATAAAGTACATATTTGTATAATACAGTAGGTACAAACCATTGTGCGGAGCATCATTGTATAAACACTTTAGTGTTATATCATGCAGTTTTATATAGTCCCTTATGATGATGAACCATACAAGACTGTAAAATATAATTGTGTGGCACCACCTAGTGCAGTATGACACAGTACAGACACATTGAATCGGACACTACAGAAACTACAGAATAATACATTGCACTGTTGCAGTGCAAAAAGCATTATTGCTTATACCAATGTGCTATACAATGCCACTCAGAATAAAACATTGCATTGTGATGCAAAATGAAGTGGGGTACAGTGAAGATTAATAGACAATGATAGGGTGCAGAATTGTACAGCATCGTATTTCTCTGCAATGTGGTTGAATGCAGTTTGATACAGTAAATGTGTTATGGCCCAGTGCAGCTTTCTAGATGAGCTGATATTTGCTGCTGGTTACCAGCCATGATCATGTGAAACTCTGAACTACTTGTGCATTTCTTTTAACCAAGAGCCATGTGACAACAAAAACATTCCATGCATGGAGTTGTGGCCTGAAGATAGTAAATCAGAAGGCCCAAAAAGGATGCCGTTCAGGGGTGGTAGAAAAAGACTCCTTTTGACAGGAGGCCGAGGAATTCCCAATAACGTTGACCCTATAGAGGCAAGGTTATTCACTATGCATTCATCTAACACTTGGCACAATCGTTTATTTATGGAATCCACGCAACCACAAGCGAATCAATGAAGAAGGTTCACTTATATGATCAGACTTGGAAAAGGCTTGTTTTTAATAATGATTTAGCCTTGCTGTGTAAAGAAAGCATATTTCCATAAAATATAATCAAAATATTATTATGTGGCACCAAATACAGTAACATCAATGGATATGTCTTTCTCAGCACAGACGTTGAACCAAGATAAAAGTCTTGAGAAAAAGTAAATGGGTTTCATTCTCACAGGTTTTTAGATGTGCAAGTCTGAGAAAAGCATATAAATCAAGCATTTCTTAGTTGCTTTTCAACATCTGCAAATGACTAAGTTACGAATGCAAAGGTGGCATGAAGGAAGTGACACTTTGTGAGTTGACATTTGTGAGAAGCTGACTTAGTATATGGTGCTCACTTATGCAAATGTAGCAGCCTGCACTAATCCAGACAACCCTTATTGTGATTTTAGTGATCTTAGACAACCTTATAAAGCGCTATAAGTGGCAGCTGTGGAGAGCAGCCTTCAAGCTTAGTCCAGAAGGAGTGTAAAGCAGCTTGTTTTACCAGTACTTAATCTTATGGTATAGGTTAAGTGAAAAAGAACCATACAGTGTAGTTATAAAAATATTTTTTTATTATTAACACTCACTAACACCATGTATAATCTCTTAACCGGAGATACAACACAATACACACAATACTTTGTCAATAGAATACGTAAATAGCACAGAATACACAGTGGTCTGGACGAGACCAAAGCATATACTAAAATAGTGGAATTCGAACCACAAGCTAAGTTGAGAATGGACACAGAAGACTTAGAAGAGCAGGGGACACAAGGAACCACCCAAGGTTAGTATGTAGGAACCCCACGAAATTTGTGTGAAGTGTGGGAACACAACCGCATGCTCAATGTTTGTCAGTAAATAAGTTGTGGTTGCAATTTTAAAGAAAAAGGACCCTTCCAGTGGATCCTGAAGAACGCCGTGGAGGACGGAAGGTTGGAGAGCTACCCCACCCGTGGATAACCCAGAAACCAGGATTCCTACACCAGGGAAGCGGGGTGCATAGGTGCGAAGTGGCATCGGAAACAACCATAGACCACAATGCAGCACTTCATGAAAGATGCCGCTGATGAAGGTGAAAGCGTGGGGTGGACCCAAAGGTGGATTCAAGATGAGAGGTACCTGCAAGCAGAGGGGACAGAGTCTATGCCACTCAGGAGTGACCAGGAGGCACGGGAGACGAATGCCCACAGATGTCGGAGATGCGGGAGAGATTGAAGGTGCCCTTGACCAGGTGACGCTGTAGGAGACTAGGAGCCGTTCATAAGCTGTCCAACATCAAATGTTGAGATCTGAGGGTTCAGTGTCCAGCAGGGCACCAGCAAGCCTTGGCAGTGGCAAACAACGTAGTTGACGCAACAGGGGCAGTGTCAGGACAAGCGAGGTCCAAGTGACTTACCACGAGTAGGTACATCAGAGCAGGTCCCAGCAAGCAAGGAAGCTCACAGAAGTCGAAAAAGACCCTCATGAGGACCCACAGGCCAGAGGCACATGAGTCAAAAGTGGATCTCAAGCAGCTCACCAAAGGATGAAGGCCAACGGTGCAAAGGATGCGGAGCAGGCAAGGATATTGGCTGCAGGAGATGCTTGAGGCTGGAGCTTCTTGGAGCCGAAGATCTCTAGAGGAGAGAGTCAACAAGCCTTGACAACGTGTTCCTGAGCCTTTTGGAGTCAGTGGGAGCCCAGGATCAGCAGACCGGTCAGCTGTGTTGTGGTGCCTGCAGATGCAGGGGAGTGACTCCTTCACTCCTAGGGAGATTCCTTCAGGTGTCTTGGATGTCCATAGGCCTGGTGAAGAACCTGTATGGAGCATGGGCACGGACGTTGCAGCCGCCTTGAAGGACAATGAGACCAGGAGCAACAGGAGTCTTCCCAGCTGCAGTCTTGGTGCCCAACGCGAAGTCCAGAGAGGTCCAGAGTGCCCAGACGGTTGAAGTTGAAGTGGTATTTGATCCGAATCTTGTCTAACGACTAATCTAGGAACCCACCCACAGGCAAGTCCTTACGTACCTTAAGGAAAGGGGTGGAACAATTCAGGGGTTTCCCCCCAGAGGAGGGGCTGGGCAGTGGGGAGGTTACTTCCAAGTCCTTTGTCCAGTTTCAAGCCAGGTTTGGACTGGAGTAGGCAAGGAGGCAATATGCCCTTCAAGCGGCCTGAGTGGCACTGGCAAGTGCCACCACTCTGTCACAATACACTAAATACTGGGAGGTGGTCAAAACTCCCTGTGCCAGGATACCTATTGTCCTGCCTTTATCTGCTCGAGCTTGTCTCAGCAGCAGGAGGGCAGGATCGTGTCTCAGGTCAGCAGCAGCCCTAGTTTGCTGTCCAGGACTGGTATCTAGAGCACTGAGGGCCTTCCGGAGGAGCTTCACAGTGCATGGAATCATACCTCCCACATGGTTTATGCTGTACCAGTTGATACCAAACAAGACAGGGTTCATTACAGCCAGTTTAGAGAGGGTCATCGTGTAATGACGCTGGCCTTTCTATGCATCTTAATGGATGATGCACTTACAACCCAGGAGAATGGGCTTCGGAGGTTGAAGGGGTGCCCTGCTCATGCAGGGGCAACCTCACACTTAGAACTGAGCACCCTGTCTTCAGGATGGAAAGGCTTGCCTTGGGGTGACTTATAGGTTTCAAGTGCAGTGACCTCAGATATAAGGAATCTTATAACTGATGTAAGTGGTGCTAGCACTAGCTTACACAGGCTGGAATGGCAGGCCTGTAGTCCCAATTTGAGTGATCTCTCATGGGCTGCATAATACATGTTTCAGCCATAGGAGAGCAATGGGGTACCTATGCCCTGGGTACCTTAGTACCATATACTAGGGACTGACAAGGGCACACCAGTAGCAAATCTGGAGTGTACCTAAGTACTTACCATGTAGAATTTAGGGAAAGAGCACCAAGACTGGGGTCCTGATTAGCCGGATCCCAGTCAGTCTAGTCAGTAAAAACATAATAACACCAGCAAAAAGTGGGGGTGACCATGAAAGCAGATCCTACTTTCCTAGAACATTTTTGTATCCAATGGACCATCAGGGGAGTGATGAGAAAAATGTATTGACCTGAGATATAAACTCACAGTACCATAACTTTATGGTTCTCTGCAAACATTTGCAATGCCTCTCCTATACTGCTCCACATTCCTAATTCAAGGAGTCAAGTATAAGAATGGCAGTCATCCACCTCACCAAATTGATAGTGACCACTTAAAGAGTAGGATAAGCAAGACATTTACACAAGTGTAGCATGTTTGAGTGACATCAAATATTTCTCTGAGTCCCAAAGTGTTCTTTTCTGCTACAGACACATTAATGAAACAATAACAGAAAGGTATATATATACGGAGCAGTCAAGATCACTGCATTCTTGGCTTCAGGATCAGCGTTGCAGGAGCTACTAGCGGCTTAGACGTTGGGGGACTCAGGAGAGGGGAAGACTTCAGCCACAGCACAGCCCTTTCGTTTTACAAGCGTCCACATTCATCCAGTACTCCATGAGATACAAGTGGTTTCAGGGGGAATTACTTACCTGGCTTTCCTGACTGATGAATGCTGGGAGTTGTAGTGTGCCGACGCCGCTACAACGCCTCCCCTCCAATCAACCTGACCCACCTGGATGGCCACCAATGGCAAGACGCTGTTTCATACTTTTAAACGGACTGGCAGATTTGATGGTGTATCAGGCATTTGAAAAAGACATTGTTGTCGAAACGCGTCATGCCACACTCTGCTGAATAAATTCCTTTCCTGAAAACCCCGCTGAGTCTCTCCGGTTCTTCTTGCAGGAATCATTCTTTCTCATTCGATTCGCGCGTCAGCCCTTGGGCGCGCCTGAGCAGACCCGTCTTCTAAAGTGGCCGGAGGCACGAGGGCACTCTTTCTCAATTGTCCAAGGTATTGGAAGCACTCCGGCTCGCCGCTCTCCTAATCCGCAAGGCTTCCGCTGCAGCCCAGCAGTCCGTGACCTCACGGAGCAGTCAAGATCACTGCATTCTTGGCTTCAGGATCAGCGTTGCAGGAGCTACTAGCGGCTTAGACGTTGGGGGACTCAGGAGAGGGGAAGACTTCAGCCACAGCACAGCCCTTTCGTTTTACAAGCGTCCACATTCATCCAGTACTCAATGAGATACAAGTGGTTTCAGGGGGAATTACTTACCTGGCTTTCCTGACTGATGAATGCTGGGAGTTGTAGTGTGCCGACGCCGCTACAACGCCTCCCCTCCAATCAACCTGACCCACCTGGATGGCCACCAATGGCAAGACGCTGTTTCATACTTTTAAACGGACTGGCAGATTTGATGGTGTATCAGGCATTTGAAAAAGACATTGTTGTCGAAACGCGTCATGCCACACTCTGCTGAATAAATTCCTTTCCTGAAAACCCCGCTGAGTCTCTCCGGTTCTTCTTGCAGGAATCATTCTTTCTCATTCGATTCGCGCGTCAGCCCTTGGGCGCGTCTGAGCAGACCCGTCTTCTAAAGTGGCCGGAGGCACGAGGGCACTCTTTCTCAATTGTCCAAGGTATTGGAAGCACTCCGGCTCGCCGCTCTCCTAATCCGCAAGGCTTCCGCTGCAGCCCAGCAGTCCGTGACCTCACGGAGCAGTCAAGATCACTGCATTCTTGGCTTCAGGATCAGCGTTGCAGGAGCTACTAGCGGCTTAGACGTTGGGGGACTCAGGAGAGGGGAAGACTTCAGCCACAGCACAGCCCTTTCGTTTTACAAGCGTCCACATTCATCCAGTACTCCATGAGATACAAGTGGTTTCAGGGGGAATTACTTACCTGGCTTTCCTGACTGATGAATGCTGGGAGTTGTAGTGTGCCGACGCCGCTACAACGCCTCCCCTCCAATCAACCTGACCCACCTGGATGGCCACCAATGGCAAGACGCTGTTTCATACTTTTAAACGGACTGGCAGATTTGATGGTCTATCAGGCATTTGAAAAAGACATTGTTGTCGAAACGCCTCATGCCACACTCTGCTGAATAAATTCCTTTCCTGAAAACCCCGCTGAGTCTCTCCGGTTCTTCTTGCAGGAATCATTCTTTCTCATACTATAACAGCGGAATTTATATATATATATATATATATATATATATATATATATATAAATTCCGCTGTTATAGTTAGTTCAGCTAACTATAACTGATGCCCGGGGGCGCTAGGTGGCGCCCCCGGGCGAACACCTAAACATAAACCACATCCTGCCACCTTATATCGACCTGCAACTGTCACCATTCGGTACCGGAAGGTACACAGGCACTGCTGCCCAACAATGGAGCTGAAACTCCGCTTAACACTGGAGTTATGTGCTGGGAGGCGCGGCGGCGGAACGTAGACTGAATGCCCTGGTGAACTGCTCAGGCTGCGAGAACAACGTGAGGCCACGGCTGCATAGGCCACAACGCGATACCGCTGGAGGCACTGTGCGGGGCTTCGCCGCTTCCTGGGGCACCCCGAGGGAATAACCCCCTGCTGAATGGCCTAACGGAGACGGAATACAAGCGGAAATATGAAAATCCTGGCTGCCACAAGAGACTTTCCCTGAGCGCGAGTTCAAGTTCAAGTTCGGGCATTTATATAGCGCACTACTCACCCAGAGGGTCTCAAGGCGCTTGGGAAGGGGTTGAAAAATGAAGGGGTTCATTATTTGTCGAATAGCCAGGTTTTAAGTTCTTTTCTGAAGGAGATGTGGTTTTGAGTAAGGCGGAGGCGAGTGGGGAGAGAGTTCCAGGTCTTGGCCGCCAGGAAGGAGAAGGATCTTCCTCCCATGGTGGATTTTCGAATGCGCGGGACTGCGGCGAGGGCTTGATTGGACGATCTGGGTGGGTTTGTAGAAGGACAGTCGAGTGTTGAGGCATTCGGGTCCTAGATTGTAGAGGGCCTTGTGTGCGTGGGTGAGAAGACGGAATGTAATTCTTTTGTTGATGGGAAGCCAGTGGAGGTCTTTTAGGTGTCCGGTGATGTGATCTTGGCGAGGGATGTCCAATATGAGTCGCGCTGATGCGTTTTGGATGCGTTGGAGTTTTTTCTGTAATTTTGCTGTGACTCAATGGATGAGTGGTGGTGCATGAGTGTCTATATAGGTGTATGAGTGCATATGATAGTGTTGTATTGATGAGTGACTGCATGTATGAGTGATTGTATGGGTGAATGAGTAGATGTGTGTGTACACCTAGGAATCAGTGAGTGCGTATGTAGTAACTGGTATTGGTGTGCTTATGGTTTCGAAAATGGTAGTCTGTATTTTAGAGTGGGTGTATCAAAGGTTATATTAGGGTCTGAGAAGGTGCATCAGATTTTCATATGGTTGATGTCATCAGTGATGTCATTTGAGATGTCATCAGTGATGTCACTGAGCATGTCATGAATTATGTAATATGTGACATCATCAGCAGTGCACTGGGGTGGTGCGAGTTATAGTTAGCTGAACTAACAATAACGGTGGAATGTCTCAGGTTTTGTATGAGTGAAATGTCCAACTAACTATAACGTCCCTGAAACCTATGTTTTTTTCAGTAAATTTCTAAGGTTTTTTAAATGCTAATTTCTAACTATAATGTGCCTGAAACCTATGGTTTTTTCAGTGAATTTCAAAGGTTTTTTTAAGTGCTAATTTCTAACTATAAAGTGCCTGAAAACTTTTTTCTTTTGTCAGTGAATATATATATCTTCTCAAAGGGTGTGGCTTACTGCCTATGCACTCTGTCGGTGGTAGCCAAAATGCAACGCTAGGCCGAACACTGTGTGAATACAAAAGAGTGGCTTTCCTCCAATTTAAGGAAAGTCACAGAGCTCCTCAGATTTGCAGTTTTTAATCCATGCTTCAGAAAAACGAACATCAACACATTGCATTTACATGCCATTGTCACAGCTTTACGGCGCAATATAGACTGAACCCAGTGCATACATATTGATAAACAAAGAAAACAGATAAAGGCAAGTCAGGCACATATTGGCAACATCTTAAAGGGGATAATTTCACATTATAATGCATGTAAATGTATAGTGCACCACTGGTCAGTGTGGGTTAGCTGATGTTTGATATAGCACACTTATTTCGGTTTTGAGCATAAAACCTCTCACAATATTAATAGTTACAGATCTGGGATATTTGCTGGGCGATTTTTATTTAAATAGTGACCATAGGCACAAACTTTTTTGGTAAGAGGAGCTTAACCTTTCTTATATATCATAGTTCAAATAAGGCCTAAATATTCTGTTGAGCGAAATATTAGGATGATTGTACCTTTGAAAAAATCATCTGCTAAATAGATCCCTCGTGTTTCTGTTCTGCGTTAGAAAAGTTTCAGACATGAAGGCCTTGAATGTAGGCAAGAGAGATTTCTCCCTTGAAGAGTTCTCTTTATATATCACTGGTTACTAAGGGTCAGATTTAAGGTTTAGCAGACAGAATACTCTGCCAATAATGTGATGGATGTCCCGTTTACCTTATTGATAGTGCTATAGGATTTGATTTTTTTTGATTGAATATATTTTATTAGTTTTACAAAAACATGAATACAACATCATATATTGACTCAAGCCATAACCATGCATGTTATCTCTACAAATATGTACATCAATCACATTATATCACTGTACTCAGGATGTTACCGTTGTCATGTGAGAAAGGGTAAGCTGGCGCAGGGTTGGTCAACATGGTCTTGTATTGTGCCAAATGTCATGGTCTCTACTCCCTGTGATCGGTGCCACCCATATACTATTGGAAGGTGCCATCCCACGGAATGTGACACAACCCCGGTGTCTCGGTCGTGCGTGTCTGCGCAATTGTAGTCGTGAACTCGGGCGGCGAGACAAGTATATCATCCTCGCGTCTCGGGGATGGCATGAGGGTCGTTGCCCTCTTATCTCGTGACTAAAGTCCGTCTGCCCAGTGTTTCCGTTGTCGTGTCTAAGCCACTAGCGTGCAGCCCCCCCTCTCGGGTCATCCTATGTACGCGCATTATATTGTAGGTGTGGTCGAGTGTAACAGTGTTGCATTAGACATGTGGGCTTATCTCTGACTGCCTAACCAGTGTATCTGCCAGTGGAGCCGTCTCAGCCCTCAGAGCCGAGAACTGGTGATATAGGAAAAAGAACAAGGGAAAAAGAAAAAGAAAAAAGGCGGGGGAATGAATTTGGAAGTGTGTGTTGTGTGATGTGGTGAGAGCGCGCCAGCTCAAAAGGAGCGGGGAGTAACGGTTGCGCGTGGTCAATTCTAGCATGTCCGTCTATGGACAGTCAACTCGGTGGTCGCAAGGCGGGGTGGCGGCGGGGGGCACATACGTGTAGATCCGCTGTGTGCGTGTCCGCACAGAGGTTAATGCGCTCCTGAAAGGGGCGCGGGCATTCCGGAGCTGGTGCTTCGCGGCTGAGTGTGATAGGGTCTCGGTGTCTGCGTGTTGTTACCTCAGGGCAGCACTTTATGTCGCGGTTGTGCCTGGGGGGAGATTGGTCGAGGGAACTCCCTGAGTCTGTGTGGGCGTGGGCGTAGGGACGACCGTGACACCAGGTGTAGGGTTTAAGGAAGGTTTTATTTTTAGGGTTCTTAAGGGCTTTGACATAAACGTCTTTCGGGTCCTTAACGTCAGTCTTTCCCAGGCAAAGGTACTGCGGTCCGTGGCTTCGGTCTTCTCTCACACAGAAGCAGGATCTTCTCTCAGGATGTTGATGGGTGTACCTGTGAAAGCCACACTCCTCCCTCGGGAGTGTGGCACGGCGGTCCGCAGGGTCGTTGGCCTCCTGGCTCGCCTTTTGCCTCGTTTCCTCCGTCTACTTCTCCGTATGGTCCTGTTCGGTCCGGTTGCACTTCTTCCTCGTCTCTGCTTCCCTTGTCCGAGTCCTCCGCTCCCGCCTTCTCCTCCGCGGTGTCTCCACACCCCGTGTACATCACTGCCGGGGTTTTCACTGGTTTGTTTCCTCTGACGTCCTGCCGTGCCGAGCCCTCCTCCTCAATAGTCGACGCCCACTTAAAGGAGTCGCTCTCGCTATCCTGATCTTCTTCCTCCCACTCGTTGGTCTGCGGAGGAGAAGTCGAAAAGGGACTGTCAGAAGGGCTCGGGTTCCACCATGGGGTATGTACGCCTCCATCCTTACAGTCTGGCATTCTTGGTTCTTAATAATATGCCCGTCAGTGCCACATTATCAGTAAAGGGCGATACATTATCGCCGGTTTTACCGGCAGGAAACTTGTACTAAAGCGGCGATAACGGTGTCGATAGTATATCCTTGTCAATTTCCATAGAAGCCCAGGTTAACACCATAACCTTGGTTTCTATGGGAATTCACAAGGATATATTATCAAGACCATTATCACTGCTTTACCGGCAGTTTCCTGTCGATAAAAGAGGTGATAATATATCGTCCTTTATTGATAATATGGCCCATAATCCCTTAATGTACAGAGGCACAAAATGATATTAAAGAAAAAAACATAACAGCATGCATTATTGCAAAACACGTTTACTACTATAAAACGTTTAACAATGGACAAATATAGGAGCATATTATCAATGCAGGCGATAATATTATGAACACTTTATCGGCAGTTTCCTGCCGATAAAGTGACGATAATTGTATCGCCGAGTCTTGATAATATACCTTATAATTCCTTAATTAACAAAGATACACCGCACAGACGCACTCCCATACAACTTTTCCACTCACCTTTCAAATTGAATTCTAGATTAACAAGAATACCACTCACACACTGGATATTCTTCTACAAAATCTCTGGAGTTCAGTGTTTGCAGCACAACCGTCAAATGGAACATTTTCCCTTATTTTACGTATACATACATATAAATAACCAATTAAAATCGTGTTCCCATTAATTCATAAGAAAACACACATTTAGATTGGTTTAACATTCCAACGCTTTCAAACTAATAGAACTTTCAACCCTTCCCCCGTTCCACAATCTGCCAGTTACCATAGAAACAGTTCAGGGAACACCTAACTCAGCACACAGGTGAAAAGTTCATCAAACATTGTTGCAAATTAAAACAGCAATTGTGCCTGACTGGAGAATATACCAGCTTATCTTATGTAACGTTCTTTTCTATCACTTTTTCTTAACCAATAAAAATATGGCTTTTAAATAAGAGGAACATGGAACCTGGTTTTCTGTAAAATGTTGTCAAACAACCAATCATGTCTCTTCTTTTTTCAAAACTACATGTTGTCCACCATTTTAGAAAAATCTTACTTTTGAAACTAGCCTTTCATTTACAGAGACCTTCAGAGTGCATCCAGACCAAGATGCCTATAGTGTGGATTGTGGGACACAGCTATATTTTCTGGAGTCAAAGGTACGCAGAATGGAATAGAATTCACAAGGACCTAGGTTTACCAAATGTAGAAATTAAATGGATTGGACAGAGAGGATTAAAGTTGCACCAATTGATGCCATTGGTGACATCCTTTATGCATCTCCAACACCCTGACCTCATAATTGTGTACTGTGGTGGCAATGACCTAGGCACTATGACTGGGGTAAGTCTGGAAATGCTCATGAAGGACACCTTTGCCCAATTGATGACACTGTTCCCGAAAACTGTCTTTGTATATTCTAATATATGCCAAAGGCAGAGATGGAAGCGGTCCAACCACTATTTTCCACAGTTTGAAAAAGCTAGGAAACATGTGAATAAAACTGTTTTGGCCTTTCTCCGAGACTACTGAATGGGGTCTGTTTACAACAATAATCTGCGTTTCAATATGCATGGCATCTATAGGAGAGATGGTGTACATTTTACAGATGAGGGGAGCAGAGTGTTCCTCATAAACTTAAGACTCTGCATTGGTACTTACTTGTAAGTACTAAAATCTCGCAATAAACACAACGGCTCTTTTTAGAGCCATACAACACAAACAAATACACTTCATAAATATCAAAAATTATTTTTAGTTTTCTTGGTTATGTACGTGTACGTGACGACTTTAAACATTACAGCTGTACGTCGTCCATACGTGGTTGGTACACGTACAATAAATGTACCGCCCCCTGAGCAACACAATAGGTTGAGAATGTTTCTATCGTGCTCCCTTTCCTTATTTGTCAAGTTTGTTTCACTGTTTCCTTGTGACTTGGCTGCCGTGACAAATAAGAGGGCATGCAACACTTCCTGGTTTGGAGTATTGACAGCCAATCAGCATGCAGGTCCTGCTCGTAATTGTACATGTCTGTACGCGTACGTTGCGATTTTTCAAAAAAATAAAATAAATAATAGAGCCGAAACATGCATGTACGACCCCCTAACCATGCGTGATCGTCACCACGAAGCCATTAGCATGCATTTCGGGTCATATTATCAACAAAACGAGAAGGATTATCGCCGCTTTATCGGCACTTACCTGCTGTGAAAAAAGGGGATATTGTGTCGTCTTTTGTTGATATCGCGTTTTGTTGATAATATGGCCCGAAATTAGTTTTATTAATGTCATTGTTTATTTACCTGCAATCAGCCAGATTCCGTTGTTCATCACCCCCCACCCTGCCCCTCCCCTGCCCGCCCGCCCTGCGTGTCCCACCGCAACTCCCTCCACGGGCCGCGGCTGAAAGACGCGGTAGCGATCTAGTCATTTACCACAAAGTTGTGGGGAATCCTTGTTGAGGCGCGCTCACTGGTTTTTTCAGTGAATTTCTAAGGTTTTTTAAATGCTAATTCCTAACTGTAACGTGTGTGAAACCTATGGTTTTTTCACTGAATATATATATATATATATATATATATATACCTATTTTCCATAGGAAATCCGCAACATTCTGTTTGGAATGACTTTGGCACCGACTGACGAATCTTCGTGAAATTTTTAAAACTGGTGGGCCGCTCCGGTCCGCTCCTATCCTGAAGTCTTGGGGTGATTCGTGAAGCGGGGGGTTAGAAAAAAGTGGGTCCCAAAACATGTTTTCCAAATGCAATTTTCCATAGGTACCGTTCATCATGGCTACAGCCCTAATGGTTGAACGGAATTATACCAAATTTGGCAAAGTTGTAGTCCTTGGTTCAGACTCGTGCCTTTGGCTTATATGGTGTAAATCTGTTCAGTAGTTGCTGAGAAAATTACAATTAAAAGTATATATATATATCTATGGCCTCGGTGGATGCGCGGATTATAAGCGCACCGTCCCGAAGTAGTTGTCAACATCCGAAACCAGGAAGTGTTGGCGGCCATTTTGTGCCTTGGTAGAAGCGATGATCTAGAAGATAGTGGAACAAGTGTTTAAAACATATAAAGGGGGCAGGTAAGAAATATTTTGACCCTCTAGACCTGCTTAGGGGGTCCCACAAGAACCCCTAGGGCCCAAAAAAAAAATATATATATATATTTTTTTAAACGTAGAAATGTGCGGTGGGTGCATGGATCCGCCGTAAACAAAAAGTAAAAACGAAGCGCGGGCTCCTGTGCTTGTTTAAATATTAGCTACGTGGGAAGAAGGAATACCAGAGTCTAAAATATTGTGTATGAAGCGGGGGCCGAGAAAAAAGGGTCCGAAAACGTGTTTTGCTTAAATGGTGTAAATCCATTCAGTAGTTTCTGAGAAAATTATAATGAAAAGTACATATATATATATATGGACTCGGTGGATCCTCGCATCTTGCGCGCACTATAAGCGCACCATCCGGATCACGCGCTGAATGTTAACATTCTAAACCAGGAAGTGTTGGCAGCCATTTTGTGCCTCGGTAGAAGCGAGGGTCTAGCTATGGGCATGGTTCCGTCGTGAGCTATATGAGAAATCAACTGATTCGGGTGTCTGTGTTGTAGTGGTGCCGTCACCCGGGTCTTACACGAAAATGTGTCATTATGTCTGTAAAGTCCCACAATATGGCTAACATGGAAGGTACAGGGTATCACTAACCCTATATTCTTTCATAGTTGCACACATAAAAGATGGAGGACATGACGTATTTCTGCGAATATGAATGTTTGTTGTACATTCAGTGCAGTGTTATAGCTGTAGTAATACATGGCTGTGGAAGGTTTAGGTTGCAGTTTTTGGCACATGAAAGGCAGATAATATATATACGTATGTGGTCATTCCGGTATACTGTCGAACTTGGCGCTGGAAATCAGTGTTCGAGGCTCGGAGTTGCGTTCACATCCTGTTATTGTAGAGTAATGACGTAATCTACGCCTGCCTGAAAATGTACTGTAAATACGGTGCTCATGTAAATAGCTGATATAGTTTTGGGTTGACTTTGCGCTATATAAAGATGCTAAAAAAAAAGGAGGAATAGCCTACACTTACTGTCAGAGGTAAGATGGTTGTATACGCTATTTATAGCACAATATAATATGGTAGGGCGCAGGAGCAGCATTTTACAAACATAATAAATACACAGACACAGATAGATAGTTGAAGTGCGTATGGGCACGTGTGCTCGACTCCATTTTATTACGTTGCCGTTGGTAACAAGTAGAATAGTAATCATGATATCATACATAGATATTCAATGGTAAACGGTTTATGACTTCTGCTGTACAAAGGTAGGAGCACTACATGTGAAAAAATACACAGAAGATTCTATCGTAAAGGGTTCATGTGTTGTGGTGCACTAAGGTAGGGTCGGTGTGATGATGCGTGGTCCAGGCAGGCCGTACGGGGGATAATGTTTTTTAACTACTGAATTTTGCCTTAATAAAGCCTCGTGTTGATTATTTATGGTGTACTGAGGTAGTGGTACGTCTGGTGTTTAGCGTGTGCTCACACTGCGATTATGCGTGGTCTGAACGGGCTGCACTCAAAGTATTACTGGACTGCACATACTTTGAGAGAAAAAATAAAATACCATGGATGGTTATCAATTCTTCAGCAACAAAATGATTAGAATCAGATGATTCTTCCAGTGGTGTAGCCATTTTTGTCTCCAAAAATGAAATAAGGTTTCCAATGAAGAAAAAGTGAGGTTCAAATTGTGACATATGCTGTCCACAGTGTAGACTGTCATTAAGTATGCCTTTGCACTTGCAGCGTGAATTTTATTATTCAACTACATCTATAAGTGATATAAAAGAAGTTCTTAAAGCAAACATACTAAAGAGATATTGTACAGGGTTTGATAAATGTTATACTTAGTTTGGTATTGTCCTCTGCAAATAATGAATCAACAGTCTAATTAATTGTGAGCTCTGATGACCTCAGTGTAAGCAGGAGGCAGCAGTTAGCAAGAGCTCACGGCCACATGGCGTTGAGTAGAGCTGCATAGTATTGGTAATTTAGTGTGTGTGCAGCCAGCGATGATAAGTGGTGCACAGAGTTAGTGGCATTTGATGCAAAAAGGTTCTGTGGAGTCTGCGATGATGCGTGGTCCGAGCAGGACGCACCGGTAGCAAACTTTTTAAAATCAAGTTTTCTTATAAATACTGGTTGTCCTTTTACGGGAGTAAGTTGCAGTAGATGTCAAAAAACGATTATATGTTTTCTTCAAAATAAGACATCTGACTCAATAGGGTCACATGGCAATGAATTATGGTGCACTGAGTTAGTAGTAGCTTTGGCACTGAGCATGTACGTAACCTGCGATGATGCATCGTCCGGGCAGGCGGCACTAGGAGCAATGTTTTTTGCTGAGTGAATTCTGCCTTAATATGGCCACGGGGAGATGACTTGTGCTGCAGTGAGTTAGTGGTACCTGAAAAACTCAGCGTTTGCGCACCCTGCGATAATTCGTGGTTCGGGCGGGTCGCACTGGTACAATGTACCTTGCCTACTGGAATGCCTCATGTTCAATCGCCATTCCACCTGAATCGTGAGACCTCACAATGTAGATCGAAGGCAGTAGTCAGCACAGACATCAAGAAATTCTTTTTCTCATATCCTTTAACAAAATCTGAAGACATAAAGTACAATTATCTTTACCTTAAATAAATCAAGGCTAAATTTCATGCTGTCCGTAGTATAGATTCAAAGCTGAATTGAAGTTGTGAACCGTGCTGTCCGCACTGTAGATCGAAGGCACTACTGAGCACAGATATGGACAAATGATTTTTGTCTCTTATTTTAACAAAAGCTGAACACATACAGTACAATTGTCTGCATTGAATAAATGAAGGGAGAATTCCCTACTGTCCGTAGTATATATGCAAAATTGAATTCAAGTTGTGAACCCTGCTGTCCTCAGTGTACATCGAAGGCAGTAGTCGACACAAACATCGATAAATGATTTTTGGTCACAGTTAACAAAATCTGAGGACACAGTACAATTATCTCTGCTTTAATAAATGTGATATTGTCTGTAGAGCTGATGTGCTTCTGGTATCAAGTAGTGAACTTTGTTGATCGCAGTGTACATTTGAAGGCAGTACTCAATACAGACATTCAGGATTTTTTTTGTTGCATCATTTAACAAAATTGTCTCTACCGTACATAAATCCAGGCTATCGTCAATGTTGTCCGTAGTGTACATGGAAAGCGGAATTCAAGTTGTGAACCCTGCTGTCCGCAGTATAGATCGAAGGCAGTAGTTGACACAGATATCGAGAATTTTTTTTTTCCACATACTTTAACAAAATCTGGCGACATAGGACAATTGTCTCTCCCTTAAATAAATCAAGACTGAATTAAATGTTGTCTATAGTGCATATCCACAACTGGTATCAAGTTGTAAACTCTACTGACCGCACTGTAGATCGAAGGCAGTAGTCAGCACAGATATTGACGTGGAATTGTTGTCACTTATTTTAATAAAGTCAGAGGACATAGAGTACAATTGTCTCTGCCTTACATAAATCAAGGCTAACTTCAATGCTGTCCGTAGTGTAGATCCAAAGCTGAATTTAAGATTTAAGTTGTGAACCCTGCTGTCTGCACTGTAGATCGAAGGCAGTAGTCGATACAAACATAAGTCTGCGGTGCTGTGGCGCTGAGTTCGCAATGGGCCTGTATCGAGGAGGCACGTGGTCATGGCGTTAGCCACGTGGCAGGGTGAGGACGTTCGCTGTGGTGGAGTCTCTTCTCTTTGCAGAAGTGAACCACGCCCAATGCGTAGCCTAATTATTTATAGTCTTACGCTGATGTTGCGTACGTTGGACCAGCCCACTTTGCTTCTGCTTCAAGGGGGGGGAACACAGCTACATGACCTAAATATTCCCCAGTGTCTGAGATACCATGGTTGCGACCACTATGCAGTACAGTACACGTATCAATAGTATATCTACACACAGAAAAGTTTTTGGTTTCTATAGTGAGTTGTGTATAGCATTTCACCGGTAGTCTTGGCATTGTGTAAATTATTGTTGCTGTGCGAGTTCCTTCCCTTATACATAGTTGGTTGCCACATCTCTGAACATTGAGCTAGTGTGTTGTTGAGGGAATATATTTTTTTGGGGAAGGTCCATTGTCCTGTTTTGCGCTGCCTCTGAGGTACTAGAGGGGGAGGAGTTAGGAGAGTTAGTTGTAGTGGTGGTGGCGCTGGGTATTGTGATTTTGTTTGGTGTCGGAAGTGTATAATTAGTACCTCCATCACATATTGCTCTTTAAATATTGGTGTGAGTTGGATGTAATTCACGCAGTACATAGTCGACGTCCTTATACTAGTTAAATGTTGATGTTAATTTGTTAGTGGTAAGTGTAACTATTGCCTGTTTTTTTAGGTGGCATTGCCGATTTGGTTTCTTGTTGAAAATATGGGGAAGTGGTCAATATTAAAATTAGGAATTTTCATTTAAAGAACCTTTGAAATTCACTGACAAAACCATAGGTTTCAAGCAGGTTATAGTTAGGAATTATCCTTTAAAAAACCTTAGAAATTCATTAGAAAAAAACATAGTTTTCAGGGGTGTTTAGTTAGCTGGAGATTTCACTCATACAAAACCATTGAAATTCCTCCGTTATATTTAGGTGTACTAACTGTAACTCTCGCGCCCAATATCCACTGGTGATGATGTCACATATTACATTATTCATGACATGGTCAGTGACATCACTGATGACATCTCAAATTACATCACTGATGACATCATCCACGTGACAATCAGATACACCTCATCATACACTAGTATAACCTTTTATCACTCACTGAAAAATACAGAATATCATATTTGAATCCATTGACACACCAATACAAGTATCGAAATACCTACTAAGTGATTTCTAGATCTACACACACATCTAATCAATTACCTATAGATTCACTCATACATGCTGTCAATGATCAATAGAACACTATCAAATATACTTATACACCTATATTGATATTACACATCAGCACACATCCTATTCACGTATGCAGTCATCCTACTCACTTTTGGAAATAATGTATCATATTTATATTTACTCAGTTAAACACTTATACTAATAGCACTTCATTTATTCATATAGATAGTAACTGATACTTAGTGTGTTATGAAATCACTATTACAAGTATGGAGTAGTTTCTGTCCTGTAACTCCAGTTCTGTAGTAGGGGTATCTCTGTTATAGTCATAATCTAGTGAATAGTCCCGCCCATGTGCGAGGACCCCGGCAATCAAAAAGAATCTCCTAAGTCGTCAGAAAATTGCAGAACTGCAAAGACACTTAAGAGAGAATTTAAAGACAAATAATGCAGCCTATGTCCACAGGCTACACTGTCCAGTACTTCAACTAGAAAATTCCACCAAAAATACACAAACAGCAAAGCCTGTCCAGATTTCCTTTGCTTTAACAGCAAAAACCCTCTGAAATGATAGAGAGGAAGGTATGGACAGACAAGCCCCATAGGCTGCCATTATGTGGCTTAAATAGGATACTGCGCCTTTAAGAGAACTTTCCAGAAACTTCTCCCAGTATCCCAGAATGCACAGCAGGTCCCTCTCACTTTCAGTTCTTTTTGAAGGCGTAACACGCCAGACCTGTAGCATTCCTTACATGAACATCTCTCTCTCCACCGGGGAGGCGGGAGGGCGCTTATGACTATAACAGAGATACCCCTACTACAGAACTGGAGTTACAGGACAGAAACTACTCCTTCTGTAGTAGGGGATCTCTGTGTATAGTCATAATCTAGTGAATAAAATGGCAAGCCCATCCCCACACCAAAACGGCGGTGGAGAAAAGAGAAATAACACCACTATTGCGCGAACAGATTCTGCAGCAAAGCCTGCCCAACCTGAGCATCTGCCCTGGCATCAGTGTCCAGGCAGTAATGTTTAGCAAAGGTATGGACCGACTTCCAAGTGGCCGCCTTGCAAATTTCTGCAATAGGAACATTACGGAGCAGAGCTGTCGTGGCAGCTTTGTCCCTGGTGGAATGAGCCTTAGGTTTACCCCCTAAGGTCTTATTTGCTTTTTGGTACCACAATTGAATGCAGGACACAATCCACCTAGAGATAGACTGCTTAGAGGTCCCAAGACCCGTCCTGACCGATCCGTAATTAACAAACAATTGGTCAGACCTACGAATATCTTTGGTTTTATCCAGATAAAATTTCAATACCCTCCTAACATCCAGGGAATGTAACGACCTTTCCGCTGGAGATGAAGGATTCTGAAAAAATGTAAGCAAAGTTATGGTCTGGTTGACATGAAAGTCAGAAATAACCTTGGGAAGAAATTTAGGGTGAGTACGCATAACAACCTTAGCAGCATGAAATACAGTATAAGGTTCCTGGCAACACAACGCCTGAATTTCACTCACCCTGCGGGCCGATGTAACGGCCAGGAGGAACGCCGCCTTCCAGGACAGGTGCTGCAACGAAGCCTTATGAATAGGTTCAAAAGGCTCCTTCATCAACCTGGACAGCACCACATTCAGTTCCCATGAAGGCGTAGGAAGCCTAACAGGAGGGAACACTTTCTTCAAGCCTTCCAAAAAATCCTTGATCACGGGGATCTGGAAGAAGGAAGTCTGCGAAGGGCATTTCCTGTAGGCAGTCAAAGCAGCAAGATGAACCTTAATAGAATGGACATTAAGGCCAGACTACGCCAACTGTAGAAGATAAGGAAGGATGACATCTTCCTTACATGTCGTCGGGTCATAGTTCTTGGACTTGCACCAGATACAAAATCTCTTCCACTAGTACGCATAAGAAGTCCTAGTGGAAGGTCTCTTAGACTCCTTCAGTATGTCCATACAATCCGCAGGGAGATTCAAATGGCCATATTGTACTATCTCAGGAGCCATGTTGCCAAACTCAAAGACGAGAGGTTGGGGTGCAACATCCGCCCCCCCAAACTTCGTGAGAAGGTCCGGCCTGCACGGCAACCGCATGTGAGGAAGGAGAGACCGATGAAGCAGGTCCGTGAACCACCACTGTCTGGGCCATTCCGGGGCAATCAGTATCATCCGCGCCCTGGACTGGGACAGCTTGATGAGAACCGTCGGAATCAGGGGAATGGGTGTAAAAGCGTACAGAAAGCTGTTCGACCAGTTGATCCATAACACATTCCCCGGCTGGTAGTACCTGGAGGCGAAGTCTCGGCATTTGCTTTTTTCGGCGGTGGCGAACAGATCTACGTCTGGAGTCCCCCACCTTGCGAAGACTTCTCCTAGTACTTCGTCGTTTATGACCCATTCGTGGTTTTCCTGAATCAGTCTGCTCAGTGCGTCTGCCTGAACATTCTGCACACCTGGCAGATGGGTAGCCGTTATCGTCAGCCTTCGGGCCAGAAGCCAGTGCCAGATCGCCTGCGCCTCCTGCAACAGGGTGCGCGATCTCGAGCCCCCCTGCTTGTTGAGGTAATACATCGTGGTCGTATTGTCCGTCTGTACAAGCAGAGAGTTGGTCTGGAAGGACGGTTGAAAGGCCTTCAGTGCCAAGTGAACAGCTCTGAGTTCCAGGAAATTGATGTGGTACGTGGACTCCGTCGGGGACCACGTCCCTTGAATCTGCAGATCTCCAGAGTGTGCTCCCCAGCCCTGGAGAGAAGCATCCGTCACGATAGTCTGAGTGGGAATGTCCTTGTGGAAGGGAACCCCTCTGAGGAGATTCTCCGCCGAACACCACCACTTCAGAGATTGAAGAGCATGCAGAGATAGACGTATCTTGTCGTCCCAAGATCCTCTCCTCTGATCCCACTGATCCTCCAAGCACTCTTGCAACGGTCTCATGTGCAGTCGTGCATGGGGCGTTAGGAAGATACACGAGGCCTTCGATCCCAGTAGAGAAGACACCGTCCTCACCGTCGTGGATGGAGTGGTCATAAAAGCCTGAGCTTTCCGAAGCAGCGATAATCGTCGCTCCTCCGAAGGAGACACGCTTGCTGACAGCGTATCGATGGAGGCTCCCAAGTACTGAATACACTGGAGTGGAGTCGGTACCGACTTGGACATGTTGATGTGCAACCCCAGCTTGTTCAGTAGAACGCACGTCTTCCGGAAGTGTGCTTGAGCTTCCGTGAAGGAGGAGGCCTTGATCAACCAGTCGTCCAGGTACGGGTAGAGAAACACCTTGTTCTTCCTTAGGTGTGCGGCTACCACCGCCATGCATTTTGAGAATGTTCTCGGCGCAGACTTCAGTCCAAATGGCAGTGCTGTGTATTGATAATGATTGGCGCCGACTTGGAACCGCAGGAACTTCCTGTGTTTGTGAGCAATGGGCACATGGAAGTATGCATCCTGGAGGTCTATGGCACACAGCCAGTCTCCCCGTTGCAACTGAGGATAAATCTGATGCAACGACAGCATGTGAAACGTTTCTCTGCAAATCCACTTGTTTGCTTGTCGCAAATCCAGAATGGGCCTGAACTCGTTCTTGTCCTTTTTGCGAACCAGAAAGAACCGGGAGTACAGACCTCTTCCCCTTTGAGACAGAGGTACGTCTTCTATCCCCCTTTTCCTTAACAGGATATCTGCCTCCGCCTGGAGCTCGCGCAGTTGATACTACGAGCTGACCAGAGGAATCGATGGAGGCGGGCTGGTGAACCGAAGACTGTATCCATTGCAAACAATATTCAGCACCCACTTGTCCTGAGTAATTTTTCTCCACTCTGCCAGAAAAGATTGAATGCTTCCCCCCACCAGAGCGGGTAACAGTTGCAGGGGAAGTAAGCGCTCAGGGCCTAGACCCGGCCTGGCCTTTAGTCGCTGGAGCCGACTGTTGGCCGCCTCTGCCTCTCTGGCGCTTCTGGAACGGTCTTCTGAACTGCTGCTGTTGTTGTTGCTGCTGTTGTCCAGAAGACTGGCCACGTCCTCTGCCTTGACCACCGAACCGACGTTGGAATGGACGGTACGACTTCTTGGTCTCCTTGGGTTTCTCCAAACCCACCGCTGTGAGCGTTTCGGCCTCCGCCTTCATGCGGGCCATTTGATCATCAGCGTGCTTCCCAAACAGGGTTTCGCCAGAGAATGGGAGATTGGCAACCCTTTGTTGAGCGTCCGGTTTCAGAGATGTGAGGCGGAGCCATGCATGCCGTCGCTGGTTAATCCCGTGGCAGAAACCATGCGCCGCCAGCAGGGAAGAGTCGGCTGCAGCACTGATGACCTGATTCGCCACCAACATCCCTTCATTCAGCACCTCTTGGAAGTCTTCCCGCTTGTCACGCGGCAGGTGTTCCACAAACTGTTGCAGGGATTCCCAGAGGGCTCTGTAATACCGACCCAACAAGGCAGTGGCACTAGCGGCCTTCATGGAAGTCGCGGAAGTCCCGCAAACTCTTCTCCCAGACGAATCCAACCACCTCGATTCCTTATCTGGTGGAACTGTGGAGGAAGGCGTGGTGGCATGCTGTTTGCGCGCTGCCGTCACAATCACCGAATCTGGAGGGGGCTCCACCCTTAGAAAGGCCAGGTCCGAGTCAGGAGCCCGGTACTTCTTCTGCAGTCTCGAGGGTGCCGCTTTAGTCACCGCTGGGGTGAGAAAAAGGTCCATGGCCGGTTCTTCCAGATCCGGCACCAGTGGCAGTAACGGCCGAGACAAGTGCTTCTGGTGTAGCGTCTCGAAGAGGACTGATGTCTTGGGAGTGGGCACCGTCAAAGTAATGCCCAACTTTGCCGCACCACATAACAGCACATCCTGGAAGGACACCAGATCATCAATCGGTAAAACCCTCGTTTCTGGCGAATCCGACAAGGTCGGAGAATAGTCCCTGGTCCCCGACGACCTGGTCCGGGAACGAGACCTGTGCCTCCTGTGGCGCTGTCTGGACCGTGTGGAAGACCTGTTGCGCGCACGTTCCCTCCTTCCTGAACGGGAGCGCGACCTCCCAGCACGTGGGCGCTCCACTGGTTTTCGGGGAGGCGTCTTCCGTGGCTTATCCTGGGGCCTCGGTTTAGGCGTCCCCGTAGGAGGTGTCGGAAGTAGAGGTAGCGACACCGACCTCGGTGGCCTGACAGGAGGTACCTCCGGTAAAGGAGCGGGCCCATGAGGTGGGACCGGCGGCAGAGGTTGCCCCGCAGGGGGAAGCGGAGGAAGTGGAGGTAGCGGCGGATTAACAGGAGGAGCCTCCTTCGGTAGAGGTGGAGGAGTGGCAGGCCTAGGTGGTGTATATACCACCGAGTACACCGAGCCCGGTGACTTCTTCGGGGGAGGAGCCTGTGACCCAGATCCTCCAGAGCGTGAGCGACGCCTCCGACGTCCTTCCCCAGATCCAGCGTGACTTTTCGCGCCAGAATCCCTTCTGCGCCACTTAGGGGAGGTGGAGACCCTCGGGACGCTGACCTCTTCCTGCTCGACGTCAAGCGTCGTTTTTCAGGCGTGGAACGGCGACCCCTCGACTCCGGCGTCGAACGCCGTCTCCTCGACGTCGAGTGCTTCTTCCTCGACGACGACCGTCGCCCCCTCGACGACGAACGGCCCGACGTCGATGGCGAGCGTCGACTCTCTCTCCTCGACGACCGTTTTCTCACAGTCCTCGACGTCGAAGATCCCCTCGACGGCGACCTGCTCGACGGCGACCGGCGGTGTCGCTTCGACGGCGAGCGCCGGTGCCTCCTTCGTCGACAGTGATGCCTCGACGCCGACGTCGACGCCGAAGACGCCGTCGGCTGTGACTTCGACGGCGGCCTACCCAGGCCTCTCGACGTCGATCTTCCACGCTGCCTCGACCCGGAGCCCCGGGGAGAAGGGGAACACACCGTCGTCATCCCTCTCGACGTCGTTGTCGATGCAATCGACGTCGACGGAGACCGGGACCTTTTGCTGGTCTTCCTGCCTCTGGGGAGCCCCCCAGAGGCCTCAGCAGGGGCAGAGGGAGCCTTCCCAGCCTGCCCAGACCCACCTGCAGCCTGCAGTCACCTCTCTTCTAGGCCTTGGAGCCTAATTTTCAGCCTGTCCCTCAGGGTCCTTGTAGAAAAGGTCTGGCAGATCTCACAATCTTCAGGGACATGCTCTTCAGGGAAGCAGAGAATGCAGACGTCGTGTGGATCAGTCTTGGCCTTCTTCCTTCCACATGCTGGGCATTTGTCGAATAGAGCAGGCATTTTAGCTCCCTAAAAGCCTGAACAAACACCCCTGAAACCCCTGAAATCAGGCTTTCACGGATTATGTATATAATATATGCGGTAATGTTAAATGTATTGACATTCATAGATGGCAGAACTTCGGCACCCATATTGTGGGGTTTTGCCATGTTAGTCCATCTTTTGTGTCTGTTGCCTTTGCAGTAGCGTGAAATGTGCTTTAAAAAACAATGGCGACGCGGGCGTTTAGTGCTAAAACATCGAAGAAGGCGATTAGCCGAAACGCGTCTGTTGTGCGTCCCGAGTTCTGAAAATAAATACATGGTTGGAACTTCCCCCGTGAGTGCTGTCTTCTGTGGAGTAGGGTACGATTACCCGTTGGCAGTTTGGAGCTGTGGTTTACAAAGCGGGAGCACCCTCGCTATGACAGGCACCGTTCATGTGTGCGGAAGGCTGGTGCGAGTGAGCGAGAATGAATATATATATATATATATATATATATATATATATATATATATATATATATATTCACTGAAAAAACCATAGGTTATAGACCATATATAGTTAGGAATTAGCATTTACAAAACCTTGAAAATTCACTGAAAAAACCATAGGTTATAGACCATATATAGTTAGGAATTAGCATTTACAAAACCTTATTTTACTCACACAAAACCATTGAAATTCCATATATAGTTAGTTGCACTAACTATATATCGCGCACCCGCAATCCACTGCTGATGATGTCACATATTACATCATTCATGACATGGTCAGTGACATCACTGATGACATCACTGATGACATCTCAAATGACATCACTGATGACATCACTGATGACAACATCCAGTGACTGTATGTTTCTGTAAAGTTAAAATGTGTCTTACATATTGAAGAATGAGTGGAAGTATAAGTGTCTGGACAAAGGATTTAGTAGGTGCATGACTGAATGTATGAGTGAGTGATTAAATGTGTCTCACTGAGTGCATGGGTTAGTGACTAAACTGTCTTAATTTGTGCATCATTATGTCTGTTGTTCTGTAAACTGCTGCATGTGTTGATCAGTAGCTATATGATTAACTATATGGGTTACTGATTGATTGTCCAAATATTTGTATGGGAGACTGAGTGTGTGTGTGGCTGGCTGGGAGGTGTGTGACGCTGTGCATATCAATGTGTACTTGTATCAGTGATTGTATAAGAGAGTAAGTATGTGTTAGTATATGTGTGAAAAGTATGGTGTTCTGTGTTTAACTATAGATGAGGAAATCGAAGTGTGATTGATTCTTCACAGGACTGACTAGGTGTATGAGTGCATATCATAGTGTTCTAATAATAACTGACTGTATGTATGAGTAATTGTATGGGTGAATGAGTGAATGTGTGTGTAGACGTACGAATCAGTGAGTGCGTATGTAGTAACTGGTATTGGTGTGTCATGATGTCATCAGTGATGTCATTTGAGATGTCATCAGTGATGTCATTTCAGATGTCATTAGTGATCTCATCAGTGATGTCACTGAAGTATGGTGTTCTGTGTTTAACTGTATAGATGAAGAAATGGAAGTGTGATTGATTCTTTACAGGACTGACTTGGTGTGTGAGTAACTCCATGGATGAGTGGCAGTGTGTGACTGTCTGCATAGGTGTATGAGTGCATATGATAGTGTTGAAATAATGAGTGACTGTATGTATGAGTGATTGTATGGGTGAATGAGTGAATGTGTGTGTAGACGTAGGAATCAGTGAGTGCGTATGTAGTAACTGGTATTGGTGTGTCATGATGTCATCAGTGATGTCATTTGAGATGTCATCAGTGATGTCATCAGTGATGTCATTTGAGATGTCATCAGTGATGTCATCAGTGATGTCACTGACCATGTCATGAATGATGTAATATGTGACATCATCAGCAGTGGATTGCGGGTGCGCGATATATAGTTAGTGCAACTAACTATATATGGAATTTCAATGGTTTTGTGTGAGTAAAATAAGGTTTTGTAAATGCTAATTCCTAACTATATATGGTCTATAACCTATGGTTTTTTCAGTGAATTTTCAAGGTTTTGTAAATGCTAATTCCTAACTATATATGGTCTATAACCTATGGTTTTTTCAGTGAATTTCATTGGTTTTTTAACAGCTAATATCTGTAGCTGTAAAATGTATTCTTCTTTAAATCCAAAAATATATTTTATATGTTTATTAATAACTTTTTTTTTTAATATTTTTTTTTCTTCGTTCCCGCTTCGCGAATCGGGAAGCTTCCCGTTAGCTGACCTTGATGCCGCGAAATAGACCGCGAGCCGGTAAACGTTTCTTTACCGCAACTGCCGCGTTAGAAAACAACATCGTGACGCCTCCCGTCCGCATGACGTTTCGCGTTGTCGCGTGATACGTCATATGACGTGCTACGTTAGCGAACTCGTACGCTTACCGAGTCGCAAAGCACAGGTTTCTGGAAGCAAACCGGGAGGCCCTGCAAAGCGCGTAACGTAAACACAGCAGGTCATGTGACTTGGTAATAACACTTTTCATTGGTTCATTTCACTTTCGGTTTCCTAATGATGTAAGACTAGGTCATATGATCTAAAATGAACACTTTTCATTGGTTGAGAACTATTTTTTTTCCCAAATGGTGAAAATCCCTCCTTCTTTCCTCACTCTGACTTTCATCATTGTGAGAGAAAGACCCTTTGTTACCAGTGAGCAATGGCTTCTTTACTAGCTTCAGCTGGTGCTTCCCCACCACCTCCACCATATCCAAGGAAGAGTGGACCACCTGCTAAAGTTATAATTCAGCAAGAAGAGGAAGAAGAGGAACAGGACGACCTAGATAATCTCCCTATTATGGCCAGAAGATCTGTTGTACCGGAAGTAACGGGACCAGAGGGCAGGGAGATGGTGCCAAATATACAAACGAGATTTCGTGAAGTAAAACAAGTCTGCGTACATTGGAGTGGATTCATTCGCTACGGAGAAAGTACCATCACTCTGATCAACAGAGCTATTGACAATCATGCTCATGTTTGTCCGAAACTCCCCAAACAATAAATTCTTTTTTTTTGTTTTCTTGCTCCTGTTGAGCCCTTTACAATGAATCGTTTTCGTTGCCCCCTCCGAAAAAAAACAAAAAAAATATAAAACTGTTCAGAAAAATGCAAAAAAAGTAAAAAAATGTTCAGAAAAATAATAAAAAAATATAAAACAACAAAAACAATTTAAAAAAAAGTTCTTTTCAGAACTACCTCCCCGTTATTAAAAAATTGGTACAATATTTGCAACTGTGCCAACCTCTATTTCTATTAGTTCGCTTCCCAGTTCGCTCCCCGGTACGCGAACCGGAAGCGAACCAAAACATTTTTTTTAAAAAAAAGAACAGTAAGTATAAGGGAAGGAAACAGACAGTTATGTTAAAAGAAAGACAGCTATAGGGGAGTAAACTAGAGATACTATTACCCGTAATCCACTGCTGATGATGTCACATATTACATCATTCATGACATGCTCAGTGACATCATCAGCAGAGGATTGCGGGTAACAGTATCCCTAGTTTATTCCCTATAGCTGTGTTTCTTTTAACATAACTGTCTGTTTCCTTCCCTTATACTTACTGTTCTTTTTAAAAAAAAAATTTTAGATCAGTCAGAAACAGTGAAAGTAATGAAATATAAAAGACTACGTAGAATATGAGCACTGTATGCAACAACTTTGACACTTACAGAAGCCTCACCTTCTCCATGCCTCCTACACAGTTCTACATGTACATCATAAATGCAAACAGAACAGAATTAATTATACATGTTAAATGGTTTATTTTTGCTGTTCTCAGAATGTATCAAATTTCACTAAAACAGTGACTTGAAGGTATTCATCATATAACAGCGGGGGAAAAAAAACACAATCAAAATGATTGTATTTAAAAAACCCATACAACATTACAAATCAGAATTCAGAACTCCTTAAAGTTAACTTACTTTCCATGACGGCCAAGGATGTCCTATGAACAGCTTACACTCTGTTGTGCTGTTATTACTTTCAACCCGCCACTTTCTGAAAGAAAACCTCCATCGTTTTCAAAAACATGTTACATACAATAAATGACTTCTTGCTCTCTACCACAAGTATCCACAAGGCCAAATCTTGTCAGAGCCATGTATAACTCTTGGATTTCTTGTTAGCCAATCCCGTCTTTTCGCATTTCCGCAACTTTCAGAATTAAAATGTTGAAGATCATTTACACAATCCTGGACTAGTAATATCTTCCCCTTCTTGCTCAATCATGTTCTACATTTCCTATCACACTGATACTGCTTACTATGAAGCAGACTTACACTACCTTTATGACTAGTACAATTATTTAATTCTCTACATCACTTTTAATCACAAAGCAATGTAAAACAGTAGACAGCATTGCAGACTTACATTCCCTCTACTCCATGTTTTGATTGGCTGCTTCAATTAGCTTATAAAAAGAAATAGTTTTTCTGAACTCATTCAAAGTGCACGTATTTCTCAATAACGTCCAGTGTTATGGTAAAAAGTTATGTCTCTGTACTACACTTATCCTCAAGGCCAAATAGTGTAGGAGCCATGAGAACTTCTTGAAATTCCTCAGAGCACATCCCGAGATTCTTTCCCTAAAATTTTGGTTTTAAAAACACCAGGTAAGAGTTTTTAAGGTCATATGGCAATTTTTTTTTGAAAATTAAAACAGAATCATTGCAGAATGACCAGCCATTTCTACACTTTAAATAAGCTGTGTAATGTCCTGATGTTGTTGAAGGACCGTCATGATATATAATTGCTACAGTTACAAAAGTCCTTCCTGATATTGACAACTGTGAAGCCACAAAATTTTTAATTAAAGTTGTCAATTTTGTTCCATCAGGCCTACATCGTTGGAACATTAAAATGACATACTGGCCATATGTTCGTATAAATAATGTGGACATCATTTCAGATTTACATTGCCTACACTCCATATTGTGATCAGCTGCTTTTACTAGCTTATTAAAAGAGACTGATTTACTGTCTGGCAAAGTTAAATATATAAATCTTTCTGAGTCTACACTAGTACTACTTGATACCCTACAGTTCTCGCAGTCATGCTGCCATTGATAAGAAAGCCCAAACAGGTGATCTACATCTACACCTTCAGCATGCAATACATCAAGCATATACATTAAAAACTCCTGACAATCTTGCTGACTATTTTGAAAGAATTGTGTTTGGCCTGAACATCTGTCTAACAGATTTCGAATTTCAGACACACTTTCTATGTTTGTTCTATCAGTGCTACATTTCTCTAACACAGAATTTAACAAACTGCAAAATCTTTGATCAGAATTGACCACAATCTCTTCTTTTACATTTTGTAGAGAAAACAAAACATTAACCACTACATTAGCATAGCAGTTGACACCAGAACTGTTTTCAAATTGAAAACCAACAACATCTTCAACAGAATCCTTTTTGTTTCTGCTTATAATTTCAGGTTCATCGACTTTTCGTCTTTTTGCTACAACCTCCCCAGTATTGGTCACATTTCTTCGTTTCCGGCCTACCACACGTTTCTCAAACAAAGGATACTGAGGCAAATGTGGCGCATACTCTCTTCTCAACCTATTGTATTCCTTAACACAATCTAGATCCGCACAAATGTTTGTGACATCACACTCAATCAAGTACAATCCCGATAAAGTCCTAACTCGTGACAATGCCACATATGCCATACCCTCCTTGAACACAGAACTGCCAATATTCACCAATGCACAGTCTACACTTAAACCTTGCGATTTATGGATTGTCACCGCATATGCCAAGCAAACAGGAAACTGCTTACGACGAACATATAAGTCTTTTACATGCAAAAATCTAGCAGAACAACGAGCAATTAGCTGTACTTCCTCAATGCCATCAAATTTAATTTTTAAAAATTCAATTCCATCTCTATTTCTGTATTTCACAAAATCAACAACATTACCCATTGATCCATTTACCAGACCTCTTTCAACATGTAAATTCCTTCTTAAAATTATACGGCAGTTCAAGCACACATTCAGAGTCTTTTCAAAACCCGCAGTTTTAGATATACTCTTCTCTAATGAATCCAATTTTGTTTTCAGATTCTCAGACAAAATAATTGTTGATCCCATATGCTCTACTCTGTCAATAGCTTCCAATTTCACAATCTCTTGCTTTTCTAAATGCAACATTTTGTTGTTGAATTTGGCACATTCTGCAAGAGTTGGCATCAAACATATTCCAGATTTTTTCTCAGTAACTTTCTGAAAAATATTCTCAGGCACAACATCTTCGTCTGGATATAAATTTGTCAGTAATCGTGCATGTAAAGCTTCTTTCCCATGCTCGGTCACTTTTCCAATTCTAACATCTTGTAGAATAGTCTTGTAAACTTCATCCTTTGCCTGACGCATATTTTCATGCAGTTCAGCATAATTGAAGTTTAACCATATATTGACGTTGCCAATACTCCCTAAGCACTTCCTGGTATCTTCATGCGTGAGCATTTTGAACACAGGTTGCCCTTTCACTGGTGTCAGCTGCAGAAGATCTCCGAAAACAATGATGTGTTTGCCACCAAATAACACATCATACTCTGTTTTGAGAACTTCTTGCATTCTCAAATGCACAAAGGCAAGCATGACATTGGAAACCATGCTTACTTCGTCAATGATAAGAAGTTTCATTTTCCTCAAGACTCTTGAAACTTCAAAACAAGCATCTCCAGATAGCTTGTGATATTCTAATTTGTTGTCATGCTCCACTGGCAGCATCAGTAAACGATGTAAAGTAATCCCTTTAATGTTATGTGCTGCCAGTCCAGTTGGAGCGGTGACAACACAAGACAGCGATGACTCTGTCCTTTCCTGCAAATAACATGAAATTGCTTTAATAAGGAAACTTTTTCCAGTTCCCGCTTCTCCACTCACGTACAGTCGGACAGGCTTCAACGACGTACATGAGCACTCTTTCTTGTCATGACTTAATCCATGATCAATTTGCATGGTAAGTTCGTCATATATTTTCCTCTGCTCAACGTTGAGTTGTCTTTCCAACTCTTCTAAGTTAACCGCATCCTCCTGAGCATGTGCCATGGCTCTTTCCACTTCATTCATAGCAGTGGCAGCTTCATTTTCGATAAGAGGTCCTCCTAGTGGATCCTGACTCAATGAAGCAGAACTCTGACTGTCCTGAGAACTGTCTCTGGCAATCTCGGCTGCAATCGTTGCTTCCTGCTCAATTTCCACATTCAACATTTCTACATATTTGGGAAAAGCAGGACATTCTATGGTCTCCTTGGCAGCATTGAATGAGTCTTCGTAACAAAGGAAATCTCCAAGCAGTTCCTCTTCTGCACGCCAAGGCTTAAAAAGTTGCAAAAGTGCTAAATAGAAAAACTCCTTTTTTTCAGGAGATTCGCCACTCAATTTTCCATGGTTTATCAAGTGGCATTTTCTTTGCTTGACCAGACATCCCTCACTTCCTATTACAGCATACACTCCTTTCTCAGTATCTTCTTTGATGTTCCTCTTGAATATGTAATTTTGCAGAACCTCATACAGACAAACATTCTCGAGGTGACTGCTTCGATTTGGATAATATGTGTCCAACATGTTGCTCTTCAAAATGTCGGTACTGTTTGGCTCCTTTTCCGCCAAATACTCAATTTCCCGCACAGGTTTCAGAACTCGATTACGCGTTGCAGCAAGACCAACACTCGCCCAAACGATACTCCTGGACTTGGCATAGAGACTTGCTGAAGACAACCGGTCAGAACATTCGTAAGCTCCGATTTCTCGATGCGACAACATCTTCAGACTGAAACTGTACAACTTCTTGCTGAGGCTCTTTTCATGGGAAATGTCCTCCCACATATCCTTCAATTCTGTCTTCTCTTTTTTGGTGATGTAAGATGTCACATACCGAGCCACAGCCATACAGTTATCAGCCACAAACTGTATATCCATGTTAGCATTCCACATGGACAAAATCACCGGGTTGTAGTCGTTGATGTACTTAGACTCTTCGTTCCTCTTCAAATTGTATGTGTTTTTAGGTGATTTCTTCATCACATTATGTCGCAGCGAAGACATCAAACTGTTCACTCTTCCTTTAGAAATCACCGATCGTGGAAAGCCGAAACGACATTTGGTGTAGAACTTGTCTTTGTTCCGGAATTTACGACGACAGTACTTTCCACATCGATGGCTTTGGAAACGTAGAACTTTTTCTCTTAGGCTTTTTTTCTCCTTTGCGTTTGGAACAGCACACGTAGAATACTGTTCTATGAAACTCATCACTGAGTCGTCTGCATCCGTTCCAAATTTAGGTGCATCCTTGATCCACAGCAACATATGTATATGAGGAGCACCTCTTGCTTGGTACTCCTTCCTCCAGAAGAAATCCAACACCTCTCCAAGAGGTGGATTCTTCTTATTCATGATGAAAGACATCATACCTTCAAATCTATGATTGAAGTACCTACATACATTGACTGGATCCAAAGAGCACAGTTCTCCGGGTGTCTTGAATTCGATGTTTTCTACGTTAGCATTTGCCTCTCGTAGAAATTCAAGTAAGTCTTCCCAGCCATACTCAGCACAGCTCAAAGTGAGGAACCATGTGGGAGTTCCTAAGTTCCTCAGCATACATTTTAAATCACCATGACGACGGTACCAGTACTCATTAGTACCACGCTGACACGCCATGAGATTAATCAGGTGAGAATCCAAAATACTGTCTTGGACATTGACTTTATCCATAAAGTCACTTGCCGAGATGTTTTGCATGTGTACACCACTTTTCAAGATGTGGTTCACTGCATATGACAGTCCAGACAGATCGCTTTCAAACAGGAGATGAAACAAATAAGGAATGCATTGTCGAAACCGAGGATCTCCTGCATACAATCGCAAAGTCCGGTATTCAGAAGCAGGAATTTGATGAGGTCGCTCATCATATCTTCCTCCCTGACCTTTTGGAAAAAGCTGTGGGAAACACCGAGCTTCCAAACTTTCCTCCCAAACACTAATGGGACTCCCTTTCGCTTGTTTCATTTGAAACAACTCAATAGCATTCCCCATGACTTCCTTGGAATGCAAAGGATGAACACTATAATGTTCATATATTTCTTCACTAGTACAGGGTTCTACTTTCTCAATTTGACCAGCACACAAATCGCTATCCTCTTCCTCACTTACTTCCTCTTCTGCAACATATACATTTTTATAGTATTTATTATATTTTTTCAAATATAATGTTGCCCTTTTGACTTTCCTAACATCTACTAAATCTTGCCATATTTTCTTATTCTTTGTCGGAACCCCATTAACTAAGATAACAAGAGGTTCCTCTTCCACTTTTTCTACTCCAATTGTGTTAATGTTTTTCTTCAAATCTAGAGGCAAATAAACAACTCTTCCCTTTAATCCTCTCTGTAAATCTGATGGAGGCAATTTCCCTGTCTTTGGCTCCATTCTTACAATAGCCTGAAAGGGATGGATACTTTGAATCAAAATAGATTCATAAGTATTTAAATCCTTCAATTCAGAAGGAATCTCAACCAATTCCAGATTATTATGAACTGCTCTAGCAGGCATCTGGTTTTGATTTAATTTGTTACAACAATAAGTACACACACGTTGATCCAATCCCAAATCAAAACAATTTTCTACCATCAAGTATGTTGTAAAATCCTTCCATTCACTATTATTTTCCCTTTCACTTTTTCCATATAAATCCACTAACTTAGTCTGATTCTTATAATAAGTGCGTCGACAACACACACAAGTGAAATTTGGCCTCTCACTTGATTTCACCTCAAACGTCGCAATTTCCCTCTGGAAATTATCTGTACTGGAAACCTGTACACTATCTTCCACATTACTCTCTTCTTCTTGGTCAATGTCAACATTCTCCTCTTTACTTCCAAAGTAACAAAACTCAATTTCTTCACATATATTCTTCACATCTATTTCAGAACCATGCAAAAGAGCAGCGCATAATTGTTTATGCATAATTGCTGGACTCTTAGCATAATACAACATTCTAACTAATTTCCTCACTTTATTATGATGCACTGCTAGCATCCTGAAATGATGAAAAACACTCTGGCATACTCTCCTGGAAAGACAAGCCAGTGAATGACCATGCAAACCTATCACTTCTCTCACTCTGCAAGGATCTAATTCTTGCAACAACTTCATTTTCTGCTTCAAACTTTTCTTACTAAATGACCGTATAAAATCACAAAGCAAATTGATGGAATCCTGTCGTACACTGCAAATACTACTACACTTCCAGGTGTACACAGGACCCTTAGGACGTCTCCCTAAAACCTCATTACCTAACACCTCTTCTATCTCTGTTCTCACAAGTTTTTCTTTTTCAACTGGACAACCATCTTTCACTTCATAAGCTCGACCACTGGTGTCAACTGCATGCACCAAATCATTATCCTGGAAATAACTCTCCTCATTAAAAAATGCCTCAGAGCTTGAACTATGCATCCATTCTCCAGAAAAAACTTCACAAAAATTACTACGATTAACTATTCTCTTCCATCTACTATTTCTTTTGAAATCATAAATTACCTTGTTTAGCTTCCTAATTCTATTGATTGTCAAAATAAATAACTTACGTTTAATTTCAAATGCCTGATCAATAACTTTCTCAACTATTTTTTTTCTCTTATAAAAAACCACTTTCTGCTGACCTTTCTTAATATTTTTTAACAAATTCCCAATTATCCTGTTGCGGAACATTCGTTTACGAATATCCCTAAACGGTTGTTTCCTTCTACTTTCATGCATAGAGTTATCTCTTACTCTAGCAGTAACATTTCTCATTGGCCTTTCCTTACCATTTGAATTCTTTCTCCTTTTCTGGACTGAAACATTTTCTGTAGTAATATTTTTTTTACTACACATATTTCTTATGACTGTTTTTCGACTCTTACCCGGTGCTTTCTTGGTGACTTGACAAATCTTTTTGTTAGAGGACTGCTGCATTATTCCATGGTCCTGCTGTCTTTGACGTTTTGCAGCCTTTCTTACTCTTTCTTTGCTAGGCATCCTAAAATCTTGAAATAATCTGCAGTTGAATCTGTGGTAAAATATAATAAAAAATGTTATTAACCACTATTACCCAACAGTAAATTAATAACAGTCATCAAAAACTTAACACACTACTTAAGTATATAATATACTGAAGCCTATCTCCAATTTTTCACTGAACAGGACTCATCTCTTCTTAACCTTGGATAAACCTCACCTACTCTGTGTCCCCTGCACATAATTAAATGTAAAGGGGCAGATTTATATTAACTAGCACATCCCCAGGGATGCACCAGTTAACGTGCACCGCTGCTCTGCCACCCACGGTGTGCCGCATTTACAATCAGATAGGACAAAGCTACATCAAAACCCTGCGCCTGCTTGAAGCAGGCATAGATCTTGACGAAGGTAGGCTGAAAGCTAAAGCAACAACTAAGTGTCGTGTGCAGAAGTTACAAAAAAGGAAAAATGGCGTTTAAACCAGTAATGAGACCATGCTAACGTAATACAGAGTAAAAATATCCAGGATCTACATCAGTTTGGGGTTCACGAACCTGGCAGGTACAAGGCACTGAGGCTTTCCACCGTGCATGTCTCATCCCAAAACATATGTTGTTTGTGAATGAAACAATTTCCCAGACCAAATGCTTTGGATTGGCTACTTCTAAAAAATTAAACACCCCTACTATCCCGGAGTTAGAGGAATATGATGGTTGGAGTAATTTTACTCGTTGTCTATTAAAGATTTACAGGCCCTACTCCGTAATTCTTCCTTTAACATTTCCAGTATAAATCCAAAAGGTTGACTGCTTTGGCAACGTGCCTTATCCACGGTTTAATAACGCTGCCTTTTGCTTTATATAAGTTTTCAAATTGTATGAAATATATACCAATAGGTCGTTATTAACCTTTAGGTAGTGGTTTTCTTCATGAAGTCTGGTCGCTTCCATACACATACAGATTTTCAAAGATGATCAAGAACTTTATCTGAATGGAGAGGAATGCACTGAGACGCCAGATCATTCACTAATGTGTAGGCACATACAGTTACACGGTTCATGCAACAAACACCGACCAAATATGGCTTGCGTGTTGCAAGGCACACCAGTTCCTGCTATCATCCCCACGTTCAAGTTCTTGGAAAATGGTAGTTATTTGATGCTCAATAATGAAGATTGTTCTGGGTTAATTAAAAGTATTCATTTTATCGTAACAGTAAATGAACGGGTTATTTGCTGCAGAAATGTTCTATTTCCTCCCACACATGAACATAGGGAGTTTTCAATCTGGCCACAAATACCAACCTTGGGAGCACATTTCAACGGCATGGCAAGAATAAGAGCTATTTTGTCTCAGAGAGAGGTGGCCTTGAGTTCGGCCCGTGAAACTTTCGTGCTTCACACAGCGAACACCCGTACAGAGGTGCAGACCCTTTTAAATACAGATTCGCCTTTCCATTTCAGCAAGATGGTTCGGACTATCTCTAACGCGTCCTCCACAAAGGGGCTGGCGCACTTTTTTAAAGTTGTTACCAGTGGTCTCGTGACTTCATTTGAGAAAATCTTTGGAGTCATCCCTGCTTTCTTACATTCTATTTTTTCCACTCTGCTTCGTGGATTCCCATTTTTACTTGCATTACCAGCGGACGCTCTTGTGCTTTTTTACATTTTTAAATATGGATGTCCCTCCTGTGCAAGCTCCCGCCCTGCAGCTGCTGACACTGTTCCGCAATCGCATGCTAGAATATTATGGCACAATGCCGTTGGCGATATTAAGCACGGCATATGGATTATCTTTTCTATGCTGATGTGATTCCTTCAAATCTAAGACACTAAAGTATCGGCACGCCCTAAACCAACACAAAGAGACCTTCTTAGCAAATAATATATTATGTGTATTAGGGAGGGTGAGATATAAGCAGCCGCGGGCCGTGGAGGGAGTTACGGTGGGGCAGGGATGCGGGGAGGGGGAGGGGCAGGGTGGAGCCCTCTCCACCCTGCCCCTCCTCCTCCCCGCCTCCCTGCCCCACCGTAACTCCCTCCACGGCCCGCGGCTGCTTATAAGTGTTGCTAACTCTTATTCATTTACAGCATGTTAACATACTGTCACCATTCGCTTTTTATGTACTATTGACTATGCTGGTAATTTTGCTACTGATAATATGTGTACTTGTATAATCTAAGATACTACGCCTGAGAAGACGGCATTAGTAAATAAACATTTCAAATACACATGTGTTCTTCTTAACTCCATGTTCTCGTTTCTAAGAAATATATAACGACCGACTGTTCATGAGTTCCACGTATCCTGAGGTACTATAAGTTCATATTCTGGATTGTCTAAACATTGAGAGTTTGTTATATCCAATGTGACACTGTACCTAGCTTGCTAAGGGATTTTGATTACTAAGGTGAGTTTTGGGACACCCTAATTCGCCGAGGTTCCAATCCTCTGTCCACAGTTCTGTGTCAGAACAGAAACCCTGCGACAGGGGCACCCCTCAACCTTACTGGAGCTTCATCACACTTGCGATACAACTCCAGCAATGCGCCAACTTTACGGCACAAATACGTCACGCATCTGTGCTGTTTTTGCCCCATGATGCGCCGCATTGTAAATGCAGCACACCATGGGTGTCGGAACAGCGGCACAGAATGACTAACACATCCCTGGTGATGCGCCAGTCATCATAAATCTATCCCTATGCTTCTTATCTTGTTAGAGATAAACCGCCATATGTATCATCAAAGTTTTTTGCATTTCCTAAATAGCAAACTTTAAGGAATAAATAGCGATTCTTTACCATTCCTAGTTTGCGATGACCTATTTGCTAATTACAAATTACCCATTCATTTCCATGCAGCAGGAGGCCCATAGGAATGAAGGTGCAATTTGCGATTAGCAATTACCTCATCGCAAATTACGAATTTTTCCGACGGTGCAGGGGTGTCTCAAGAACACCCTGCTGCACCCCTGAAAAAGAAATTTGGGGTCATATGGCGCACATAAATTTTGAAAACATTCCTTTACCTCAAAAACGATTTTCAACTCATAATTTGAAAACACTGCACATGGGGAAATGACTTAAAATGTCCTTAAGACACATAAAAGCATTTTTTTATTGCCTTTGCAGCATGTTTCAGTCACCTTTAACATGCCTATGTAACGGAAACATTCAAAATCTAAATTTGCCATGCACAGGTGGGAGCATATTTACAAGCAATTTGCTCCACAGACAAACTTCTTACATTGAAATGGGAAAAATAACATCAGAGACTCTCAATTACCTTATAAAGAAGCAGACACCATTATGTCCTTCTCATCAATATTAAAACCATTGCTTTTTCTCAAAAACGATTTACAAGTCATAATTTGAAAACACTCCACAGCTCCTATGCACATAAAAGCCCTGTCAGTACTAATACTTCACATTTTCTCCAATTACAATTTCTCAAAGAAACAAAATCTATTTGTGAAACACTTGAGACAAAGCAACATTTGAAAAACACAACTTTCTTCATAATTTTCTCCTTAAAGCACACTATTTTCTATCTAAATTAAAGAAATCTTTTCTCACCTTAGCAAATACTTTGAGTTTCAAAACAGTCTCAGAAACACACCAATTTGTCTTCAGCAGAGCAAAAGGTATGCACTCCAGAGTCTGCAGCTATCAAAAGCACAGAAATGCTGTAATTCCTCACACATATCTCTCATGTCACCCAATCAAAACTCTTCCCTCACTTTTTTTCAAAGCAAAACCCTTCCCCCCTCTGCCCCCTCTCTGCTTTTTCTGCATAGCAACCACCTCTTGCAAGACCTCTCACACAACAATGTTGCAATTGAACTCTGAACTCTCAGTGCACCTGCATATCCAGAGCATTCTTTCATTTAATGATTTTTTCTTCGCCACTCAAAATACATCTTTCAACGAACTCATCCATGCACACTAACTTTCTGTTTTCAGCAATCAAAATCCACCAATCACTCTTACTGCTTCATTAACACAGAAACTCCTCAGTTTTTTTCATTTTACACTCTCATTTTTTCAACTGCCATTTCATTGCCACACTTCATCTGACTGCAGCAGAACCTTCTCTCACCATGTTTTCTGTCTGGATTGTTGGACATAGTTACATCTATTGGGCTCAAAGGTACGCTGAAAACAGGAATTTACCTAACCTCAATTTACAAGATGTGGAAATTAAGTGGTTTGGCCACAGAGGATTAAAATGTCACCAATTGATACCATTGGTGAAAACCTTTATGCATTTGCCAAAACCTGACCTGTTAATTGTGCACTGTGGAGGTAATGATTTGGGCACTTTGACTGGGGTAGGTCTGGAAATGCTTTTAAAGGACACCTTTGAGCAATTGATGGCACTTTTTCCTCAGACTGCCTTGGTATATTCAAATATATGCCAAAGACAGAAATGGAGGTGGTCGAACCAATTTTGTCCACAAATTGAGAAATCGAGGAAGCATGTAAACAAATCTGTTTCAGCTTACATGAGAGACCATGGAATGGGCTCCCTGTACAACAATAACTTGCGTTACTACATGCAAGATATCTACAGAGGAGATGGAGTTCACTTCTCAGATGAGGGCAACAGAGTTTTCACTCTGAATTTAAGACTGTGCATTGGTACCTACTTATAAGTACCTAAATGTACCATAAACCCAAAAGCTCTTCTCAGAGCTACCCTACATCTGATCACTCACAATTATTATTTTACTCTAACTTTTTTCACTAATTTTCAAGAAAGTACGCTCCCCAGAACGCTTCCCGGTTCGCAAACCGGGCGCACTCCACGCAAAAAAACTAAAAAAAACGGTATATTTTTTTTTGCCCTGCGAGACCCTTTCAAAGCCTCCACATCAAACCTAGGGGGTCAGGGACGATCTACTATGCCCCCTTATGGTCATTTGCCCCTTCGCTTTGGCCTCCTCTTGTCTCTCGATCCTACCGAGAGACAAGATGGCGGCCGCTACGGACTGTTTGGAATGTTTACAGACGCCGAAAAACCAATCAGCTTCGCAAACCTCCGTAACGCGAAAAGTACGCGAAGCGGAGCGCTGTTACAGATATATATCTTTTTTTGAACGTTAATTTCTCAAAATCCACTGGAGCACATATATTGAGACCTAGCAAAGGCACATCGGGCTACCAGTCCCTACAATTTTGCCAAGTTTCGTGCAAATCCATTCAGCCGTTCGATTATTATTATTTTATTTTTTTTTGCCCCGCGGGGCCCTTTTAAAACCTCCACATCAAACGTAGGGGGTCAGCGAGGATCTACTATTCCCCCTTATGGTCATTTGCCCCTTCGCTTTGGCCTCCTCTTGTCTCTCGATCCTACCGAGAGACAAGATGGCGGCCGCTACGGACTGTTTGGAATGTTGACAGACGCCGGAGAACCAATCAGCTTCGCTTCACAAAGCTCCGTTGCGCGAAAAGTACGCGTCCTGGGACGCTGCCCGGTCCGCTGTTACAGATATATATCTTTTTTTAAACGTTAATTTCTCAAAATCCACTGGAGCACATATATTGAGACCTACAAAAGGCACATCGGGCTACCAGTCCCTACAATTTTGCCAAGTTTCGTGCAAATCCATTCAGCCGTTCGGGCTAAAAGTGAGGCCAACCGCCCTATGGAAATTAACATGGGAAAAACCCGTTTTGGGACCCCCCTTTTTTCTCGGCCCCCCCTTGACGAACCCCCCCAAAATTTTCAGGGGCTGCTCAGAAACAAAATGTGCCATTTTCCTGAAAATTTCAGCCAATTCCGTCCACAAACGCCAAAGTTATTAGACATAGAATTTTCAAAAATCCCATAGAGAAAAAATCCTAACTATATATACCTACTGGCGACCGCCAGTAGGTAATATATATATATATATATATATATATATATATAAAATGCTACTTACCAGTATGCATCTGTTCTTGTCATGTAGAACTGCAGAGCTGTACACTTATGCATAGATAGCCATCTGGTGTTGGGCTCGGATGTTTGCACTTTGTTGTTGTCTTGGAAAAGTCTTTTGTAGTCATGAGATAGGTCACTCCTCCCTTGAACGATAGTGCGCATGGGCATCGACTCCATCTTCAGATTGTTTTTCGCCATGAAGGGAAATTATGGAGTTTATAGGAAATAGAATGGATGTTATGTTATGTTAAAATTATTTGTACCGCGCTCGGTCACCAGACGGTTTCATGGCGCTCATAACAAATGCGGAAGGCAGGAACGGGGGTTACTCGAACGCTGACTGAAAGAGGAAGGTTTTCAACATCCTACGAAAGCAATCGTAGGTGGGGCAGTGTCGGAAAGCAGTCGGGAGGGAATTCCAGATTTTGGGGGCCAGAAAGGAAAAACAGAGACCACCGTGCTTTTTGCGTTTGATTTTAGGAATGACTAGAAGGTTGTGTGAGGTGGAGCGGAGATCTCTCAGGGGCACATATCGCTTCAGGCTGGAAGAGATGAAGGCGGGAGCCTGATCAGACAGAGCTTTAAAGATCGTACAACCAAGTTTAAAGGTGCAACGCTTAGCCACCGGGAGCCAGTGCAGGCTCCGCAACAGCGGCGAGACGTGCTGATGTTTAGGCTGATGGTAAACCAGGCGTGCTGCCTGGTTTTGCACCAGCTGCAACCTGTGGAGATGGTAAGCAGGGATTCCCACATACAGAGTGTTGGCATAGTCAATTCTTGACGTAACGAGAGCCATGATGACAAGTATAAGTGCATCTCAGGTGAGGAACCTACTGATCTTGCGTATCCTACGCAGGTGGAAAAAGCAGGATGATGTGACAGCATTTATCTGAGGCCTCATGGATAAATCACCAGAAATGACTACGCCAAGGCTCTTCACTGAGTTGATGGGACAGGGTGGGGACCCTAGTGAGGGAGGCCAAAAGCTGGCATTCCATGGGTTGGCTGACCCGCCTACCAACACAAGCTCGGTCTTAGTGGGATTTAATTTAAGCTGACTGTGATACATCCATTCCGATATATCAAGCATGGTAGTTTGGAAGCTAGTGCAAGAGGATAGGGAAGTGTCAATAGGAAAAATTAGCTGCAGATCATCCGCATAGTTGGAGATTGTAGCCGAGGATTTGCGGAGAGGCTATTAGGGGCTGCATGTAGAGATTAAATAACAAAGAAGATAAGGCGGAGCCCTGTGGGACTCCGCAGGATAGGGGGAGTAAGAAGCGGAGAAGGTAGACAGGTGCACTGCCTGGGAACGCTTATCCAAAAAAGATCTGACCCAATTTGGAGCTACGCCCCGGATGCCGGCATTATTGACACAGTCGATCAATATTGCATGATCGACCGTGTCAAAGGCCGCCGACAAATCCAATAGGACAAGTGCCTGGGAGATGTTATTGTCGGCGCCCTTTCTCAAGGCATCCATCACAGCCACGATGACCGCCTCGGTAGAATGGAGCGGCCGGAAACCGGCTTGCTGGGCATCCAAAAAAGACGAGCTCTCAATAAAAGCACTCAGGCAGCGAGTGACATACGTCTCCAGAATTTTACCTAAATAGGGAAGAAGGGAGATGGGCTTGTAGTTGCTCAAGACCGTAGGGTCAGTGTTGGTCTTTTTTAGTATCGGTATCACTACTGCCTGTTTAAAGGAGTCCGGAACCACCCCAGTAGCCAACAAGTTGTTAAGTAGTGCCAGTGGAGGGTCAGGGCAGGCCTGAAAGATTTCCTTAAGGATTTGGGGAGGGCAACAATCATTGGGGGAGCCGGAGCTCACTTTGTGTAGTAGCGAATAAAACTCTGTGAGGGAAATAGGAGGAAAAACGTCCAGACAACAGGGATTTTTGGAAGGTAAAGGAAGAGGAGAAGAGGATGAAGGCGAGGGGATATTGTTCTTAATGGTAATAATTTTGTCAAAGAAATAGGAATTGAGGGAATCGCACAGAGCCTGTGTCGGTTGGGGTTGGGGAGTAACACGGTCTGGCAAAGAGAGCTCCATTACTATGGAGAAGATATCCTTTGCCTTAGAGGCAGACTCCATAATTTTTTGGGAAAAGTAGGTTGTCTTAGCCAGCAAGATAGATTTTTTATAGGCTTTCAGGCAATCCACAAACTCAATTTTGAGTTGTTGATCATAATTACGCCTCCAGCGGCGCTCAGCCTGGCGTAAAGCTAGTTTATCCAGCTTTAATTGATCCGTAAACCACCGCTGGGCGTCATGGGGGCGCATGGATTTTATGGTTTTCAGCGGGGCAACAATATGTCCATGTAAGTGTATCTAATTAAGATAATAACTGGAACAGATACAGGTCCCGGGCAGGCGGGTGTGCGTGTACAACTCTGCAGCTCTACATGCCAAGAACAGATGCATACTGGTATGTAGCATTTTCTGTTCGAGGCACATGAGCTGCAGATTGTACACTTATGCATAGACTGTACAGCAGTGTCTCCCCTAGCGGTGGTCACCTGTATGCTATGCAGTAGTTTGAGAAAGTGTCTTAAGAACAGCCTGGCCTACAGACGCTTGTTGCTTAGCCTGCACATCAACACAATAGTGTTTGGTGAAGGTGTGTGGTGTAGACCATGTTGCTGCTTTACATATGTCATCAAAGGGAATGTTCCCCTAGAATGCTTTGGATGCCCCTAGTTTGCATGTTGAATGTGCTCTAGGGGGAATTGTTAATGTGCGTTTAGCCTTTTGGTAGCATATTTGAATGCATTTTACTATCCACCTTGCGATCCCAGCTTTGGAGATGGGGTTACCTTTATGAGGTGGGGAGAAGGCTACAAACAGTTGTTTTGTCTTTCGAAAGGGCTTTGTCCTGTCAATTTAATAAAGCAGGGCTCTTTTGACGTCTAGTGTGTGAAGAGCTCTCTCTGCCACAGAGTAGGGTTTTTTAAAAAACTCTGGCAACTCAACTGATTGGTTAAGATGAAAAGCAGAGATGACTTTGGGAAGGAATTTTGGATTTGTTCTGAGAACCACTTTATTAGGACGTATTTGTAAGAATGTTTCTTGTATGGTTAAAGCCTGGATCTCACTTACCCTTCTAAGAGAGGTAATTGCGACAAGGAAAGCTACTTTCCATGTGCGGAACTGAAGTTCACATTTATGTAGAGGTTCAAATGGGGGACCCATGAGCCTGGTAAGAACAATGTTTAAATTCCACACTGGAGAGGGTGGTAGTCTGGGAGGAAATATTATTTTAAGGCCCTCCATAAAGGCTTTAATTGCAGGTACTCTAAACAATGACAAGTGTTGTCCGTTTTGTAAATAAGCAGCAAGTGCGGCTAGATGTAACTGTATGGATGAATATGCTAGAGTAAATGTAACAAATAGCAAATGATGTCCTGGATTGAAGCAACCAGAGGATCAATGTTGTTGTTATTGCAGAAGATGACAAATCTTTTCCATTTTGCTGCATAGCAAGCTCTAGTAGTAGGTCGTCTGGCTTCTTTAATGATGTTCATACAGTCCGGCGGAAGGTTAAGGTAACCAAACTCTAGGACTTTAGGAGCCAGATGGCTAGATTCAGTTGACCTCGATCGGGGTGCCTTATGTCTCCATGGTTCTGGGTTAGCAATGTTGGGGCGAGGTGTAGTTTTTGCTGTGGAATTACTGCAGAGTTCTAGTAGTGTTGTGAACAACAGTTGGCGTGCCCACGTGTGAGCCACCAAGATCATCTTGAGAGACTGTTGTCTGAGCTTGCGTACTACCAGGTGAATCAGTGGAGGTGGGGGAAAAGCGAACTCAAATCTGCCTGACCAGTTCATCAATATTGCATTGCCTTTGGACAAGGGGTGTGGAAACCTGGCGGCGAAGGTTGGGCATTTTGTATTTGCGTGTGTGGCGAACAGATCTATGTCTGGTTGACCCCACATTTGGAAAAATGGTTGAAGAACTTGGGGATGAAGTTCCCATTCGTGTATCTGCTGTGTCTGTCGACTTAGCAGATCCGCAATCTGATTGTGAACTCCTGGAAGATGTTCTGCGAGAAGGTATATGTTTTGTGGAATGGCCTATCTCCAAATGTTTTGTGCAAGCTGGGACAGCTGCCAAGAATGTGTGCCTCCTTGTTTTTTTTAATGTAATACATGGTTGTCATGTTGTCTGTCGGGACTAGGATAGTGTTGTCCTGTAGATGTACTTGGAATGATTTTAATGCTAGAGATATTGCCAGTAGTTCCAGGTGATTGACGTGGAGCACTTTCTGTTGAGTGGTCCATTTGCCTTAAACTGTGTGGTTTAGGAGATGCGTCTGCTGTTAGCACAATCTGTGGAACCGGCTCTAGGAACAGCAACCCTTTGGGCAGGTTTTGTATGTTCCACCACTGTAGAGGGCGATGTGTGCGGCTGTCCAACACCAGATCTGTAAGTTGACCTTGAGCCTGGTTCCACTGACATGCTAGGCATTCTTGTAAGGGGCGCATCTGGAGTCTTGCATGATGAACGATAAAGGTGCAAGAGGCCATCATTACTTTGAGCTGCATGAATACCCTTGCTGCGAGGGAATACTGTGGTTGAAATCTGCTTATTAGTGTTTGCATACTGGCTATTCTCGCTGGATTGGGATATGTCAGAGCTCTGGAAGTGTCCAGTGTGGCCCCTAGATACTGATGTATGTGGGAGGGCTTAAGATTTGACTTGGGGTAGTTTACTGTGAATCCCAAGTTGTGAAGCAGCTGGATGGTTTGAGGAGTGTGATTAACATACTGGTTGTACAATTTGGCTTTTATTAGCCAGTTGTCGAGATATGGAAAGATACGGATCTGTTGTCTTCTTAATTGTGCTGCTACTACCGCAAGGCACTTTGTGAACAATCTGGGTGCGGTGGTTACCCCAAATGGAAGGACTTTGAACTGATACTGTTGTCTGTCCAGTATGAACCTTAGATACTTCCTGTATGGGAATGTGGAAGTTGGCGTCCTTGAGATCTAGTGTGGCAAGAAAGTTGCCTTATTGAAGTAGTGGGAGGACCTGTTGGAGGGTGATCATAGGAAAATTATCTGACTGTATATAGAGATTGAGGGGTCGGAGGTCGAGTATTGGCCTTAGAGTCCCGTCCTTTTTGGGGATTAGGAAATACAGCAAGTAAACCCCTGTTCCTTGATGTTGTATTGGAACTAGTTCTATTACCTGCTTTTGGAGCAGTGAGAGAACCTCTTGTTTTAAGAGCCTGAGGTGGCCCGTGACGCTGTTTGGGTGGTATAGGGGGCGGAGTTGCAGTAAGTTCCAGGCACTAACCATACTGGATAATTTGTCTTACCCACTTGTCTGTCGTGATGCAATCCCAGACAGGTAGGAACTGTGAGAGTCTCCCTCCGACTGGAGTGGAATGGTATGGAGGGAGTGGGGTGAAGTCACTGCTTATTAGTGGGGGAGGTGCGAGTGTTGTTGTTACCTCGGCTTCTGCCCTTGATGTTATTTTCTCTGTATCCCCCTCTAAAATATCCTTTGCTGGAGGATGTTTTCGTGGTGTTTTTGTATGAAGAGGAGGCTGTGTCTAATCCAATGGTTTTGGATGCTGCTCTATAGAAGGAGCGACGAAAGGACCCACATGTGGATGGAGACTGTAATGCTCCCATGGATTTTGCAGTCTGTATCCTTTTTCATTTTTTCTAGAGTGCTGTCTACAGCCGGTCCAAAGAGTTGTTCTTGATTGAACGGCTGGTTGAGGATAGTTGTCTGTACCTCCTGTTTAAAGCCTGGGATTCGTAACCAGGCATGTCTTCTGAGTAGCACACTAGTGTTAATGGACATAGAGGCTGTGTCAACTGCATCAAGGGCACATTTGATTGATAATTTAGTTAATATTTTGTTTAATGACCCCTTTTATCATTAGTAGGAGTTGAACAGTTTTTTTTGACTGTTCGAAGGTGTCTAGAAGGAAGTCTTTGTCTGATGGGTCTGAATGCATGGGAACACCATGGTAGAGAGCAGCTCTATTTAAAAGTTGACCAAAGCCATTGTTTTCATCTGGGGGAGATGGTTTTGTTGGATATGGTTGGGGATCAGGGTGGTCAATGGGATCTATTGGGTGATTATAGTCTTCCCAATTGTCCTGTGGTGTATGAGGGTCCGTATCAGGGTCAGTGAAAGGGTCTTGTTGCCACCCCAACCCCCTAAATCAGCATCATTATCATCCTGTGGTGGTGGTGAATGAGGTGGGAGTTTTGGAGGCTGTGGAGGAGAGACCGGTTTAGGAGGAGGAACAGGCTCAGGAGGAAGGACAGGCTTAGGAGGAAGAACAGGTTCAAGGGGAGGGACAGGAGAGGAGGGTCTTAAAGGTGTAGTGGCACAGTCTTTTTTCTTCACTGGCACCATAGGAGTATCTGGTATGTCCAGCTGTTTCTTCATGCGTGGAACAGTAGCCACATGTCCTGTTTTGGGGTCTATATGGAGTGTTTCTGCTTTGGATTGACAGGATCCGGTCGAAAAAGTACTTCCTCCTCTGTAACCGACTTCGGCGCCAACCGTCTGTGGTCCAAGCAGGGTTTGGATTTGGGCTCCGAGGCTTTAGGAGATGATATAGGCTCCTTTGGCTTGAATATTGAGACAGGAGTCTTTTTCGGTTCCGAGTACTTTGGTTTTGGATCTGAAGCTGTTTTCGGTGTCGAGGTGATAGGCGCCGATTTGTTTTTGGGAGTGGGTTGAGTTCGGTGCCGAAGGCGCTTGCGGGACACTGATGTGCAGTTTGCTCGGTCCCGAGCTACCGGAAGGCTTGTCCTTTTTCTTTGGAGCATGGCCCGGGAGCGGGGCTTCTGAAGCATATTTTTGGTTGCGACTGGGGCCAGCAGGCAAAGTCTTGACCAGGACCTTATTTCTTTCAGGTGGAGTTGGGGTAGGGGCAGTTGTACTCACTAGTTGACCAGGAGTGATGAGGTCGTCTGAGTCTGGATCATCTGCTTCAGACACGATTTCCAGGTCCTCAGAATCCTCCTCCGGGACATCGGGCCTTCATCGGAGATGTCCACTGGTGCCGGAGCTGCTCGCTGCGCCATGATGTGTCGTCGGGCCCGGCGATCACTGATGACCTTCTTGGATCGAAAGGAGGCGCAGGCCTGGCAATTGTTCTCATCGTGCTCGGGCGAGAGGCAAAGGTTACAGACCTTGTGATGGTCACTGTATGGAAATTTGGCTCTACACTGGGAGCATTTTTTGAAGGGAGTCCTTTCCATGAGCTATAGTTCCAAATGGCGTTGATAGGCCCCGCGGCCCGAGTCGACGACTGGAATCGAATCTCTGAGATGTGCGTGGAACATTACGCGATCAAAAACAATACCGTCGAATTGTAGATAGTTTACCTGTGAGAAAAGGTTTGGAAATACGGTACCGAACCGGAGCGAAAAAGTTACGTCCGAACCCAATGGCAGAAAAAAACAATCTGAAGATGGAGTCGATGCCCATGCGCACTATCGTCCAAGGGAGGAGTCACCTATCTCGTGACTACAAAAGACTCTTCCAAGACAACAACTAAGTGCAAGCATCTGAGCCCAACACCAGGTGGCGATCTATGCATAAGTGTACAATCTGCAGCTCATATGTCTCGAACATATATATATATATATATATATATATATACATAAATATATATATATATATATTCACTGAAAAAACCATAGGTTTCAGGCCTGATATAGTTAGGAATTAGCATTTAAAAAACCTTTGAAATTCACTGAAAAAACCATAGGTTTCAGGCCTGATATAGTTAGGAATTAGCATTTAAAAAACCTTAGAAATTCACTGAAAAACTGTAGATTTTAGGGGTGTTATAGTTAGCTGGACATTCCACTCATACAAAACCATTGAAATTCCTCTGATATAGTTAGTTGTACTAACTATATCTCGCGCACCCGCAATCCACTGATGATGTCACATATTACATCATTCATGACATGGTCAGTGACATCACTGATAACATCTCAAATGACATAACTGATGACATCATCCAGTGAATGTGGTTTGCTTTGTTATTTAAATATGTATTATATATATAGCAATTTGCATTGAAGAATGAGTGGATATGTAAATATAAATATCTGGATGGAGGATTTAGTAGCAGTGTAATTGACTGTTTACTTGACTAATTTAAAGTGTTTATCTAAATATATTGGATAGTGACTAAACTGTGTGAACATCTGTATCACTTTGTCAGTTGTTGTAAAAACTACTTCTCCAGTTGGTTACTAGCTATTTAAAAGTCTATATTAGTTATTGATTAGTTAACTAAGTATTTGTATGGGAAAGTGAATGTGTGTGTGGTTCGGTGGGATGTGTGTTACTGCCCAAAGATGTGTGAATTGTTGATTTAGTAGGTATATGACGTTAAGACTACATGTTATAACAGTTGTTTGGGTGAGTGAATATCTTCATGGGTGTGGTGATGAGCAAATATCTCTCTTAATGGTACATGTCCAACAAAGTAGAAAAATAAAAGGCAATGTATGTGTCAGTTGTTGTTTATAAATAAGTATGCGTAAGACTCACTGATTGTATGCGTGACTGTATAGATAACTGTATACTTGTAATAGTGATTTTATAACACACTAAGTATAATCTACTATCTATATGAATAGATAAAGTGGTGTTGGTATAAGTGTATAGCTAAGTAAATGTAAGTATGATCCATTGTTTGCATAAGTGAATAGGATGACTTTATAAGTGAATAAGATGTGTGCTGGTGTGTAATGTCGATATAGGTGTATAAGTATATTTGATAGTGTTCTATTGATCATTGACTGCATGTATGAGTGAATCTGTAGGTAAGTGATTAGATGTGTGTATAGATCTAGGAATCACTGAGTGGTTTTTTAGAAACTTGTATCTGTGTGTCAATGGATTTAAATATGGTACTCTGTATTTTACAGTGAGTGAAGAAAGGTTATACTAGTGTATGATGAGGTGTATCGTCACGTGAATGATGTCATCAGTGATGTCATTTGAGATGTCACTGACCATGTCATGAATGATGTAATATGTGACATCATCAGCAGTGGATTGCGGGCGCGCGAGATATAGTTAATACAACTAACTATACCAGAGGAATTTCAATGGTTTTGTATGAGTGAAATGTCCAGCTAACTATAACACCCCTAAAATCTACAGTTTTTTCAGTGAATTTCAAAGGTTTTTTAAATGCGAATTCCTAACTATATCAGGCCTGAAACCTATGGTTTTTTCAGTGAATTTGCAAGGTTTTTTAAATGCTAATTCCTAATTATGATGTGTGTGGAACCTATGGTTTTTCTGTGAATCTCTAAGGTTTTTTCAATGCTAATTCCTAACTATAACGTGTGTGAAATCTATGTTTTTTCAGTGATTTTACAAAGTTTTTTAAGTGCTAATTCCTAAATATAACGTGTGTGAACCCTATGGTTTTTTCAGTGAATTTCCAAGGTTTTTTAAATGCTAATTTCTGTATCAATTTTATATTGTTTATATATTTATTTATTTTATATATATATGTATTTTCCAACAAACTGCCTTTATATATTGTGGTACATGCCACGGAAAACTTAGAAGCCGGGCTCTAAGATCCATTCAAAAAGTGGATGATCTCTGCAACGAGTGACAGAGAAGTATTAGGGCTGCGCCCTTAACTTTCGAAATAGGAGCTTAACTTATGGCTCGATTTGTCAGCAAAGTCGTCTCCTAACAGCCGTTGATACAGGTCATCCCCTGGCTTATGGTAAATAACACGAGACGCTTTAAATTGGTCTGTGTATGGCGATGTTATTTTAAATCAACAATCTATATACAACAACTTCGACTACATCAAGGTCAGATACTCTGATTCCGGGCATTGCACCATATATCCACAGATTGAGGGACGCATTTTGAGAGTTTATTCAATTCCCATAACTGTTTACACAAGGGGAAATTTTAACGACCCCCTGGTCACGACAGACATTGTGCAAAGTCTTGATAAAGGTGGTCATAATCTTGGAAATCCACCGAAACGCGTAGACTCTTTCTTGTCCTGTATAATTCAAGACTCTGTCATCGTTGTTGATACATTGATTATTAGAGTACATAACATCGATGTAAGAAACCAGGAGTCCGAATATACGATTAGTATAGTACAATTTTTATGTCCTACTGTTTCTGTCTTTGTGTACCAATTATGCGGGTCATAATTGAATGTTATGATTTGTTATGAAATGTTTTTATTTAGGTCCTAGCATAGTTTTGTCTAGTACCCACTGTATTTTATTGTATGTATACATAATAAATTGTGATCCTTTTCCTTTTTAGTTTGTGGATTCGTATCACTGTTTTTAATTCAGGTATGGATTGTTTATGACATTTTATTTAAAGTTCAGTTCAAGGGAACGTCGCTTTCACATGGTTGTTTAACCCTATTTCCCTTGACTTGTTTAAGGGGTACCTCTCTATCTTTAACCCTTTGTATATTGTAATACATTGACTGTATCCTGTAATATGCAACGGCACAGCTAGTTTTTATGATTTGGATAAAGTTAAACAGTATAGTCTACATCTTCAATCAAAATATAAACAGTCAAATTTGTCAATTAATTTTTTATTTCAAGGTGTGCGCACCTCGTGATTTTTTTACACAAAAATAAATGTTTTTTTTGCCCTTCGGGGTCCTTCAGAGACCCCCTGAGAAGGCCTAGGGGGTCAGGGAGTCTCTACCTTGCCCCCTTTTCACGTTCTCCACTATTGTTTTTGACTCAGTTCTGCCTCGAGGGTGCACGCACCTCGCGATTTAAAAGAAAAAAATATTTTTTTTTACCTTCTGGGTCCTTCAGGGACCCCTTGAGAAGGCCTAGGGGTCTGGGAGTCTCTTCCCTGCCTCCTTTTCACGTTTTTAAAAGCTTTTACGAAAATAGGGTAAAACCTCATTTATATGCGATGGTCACGCAACGTGCACGCATGCGTGCGCCTCTTTGCATGCACGTAAAGTCATGTGACATGAAAACAACACTTTTGATTGGTTTATAGTAGTTTCTTTTCCAGAATCTTGAAAAACCCCACCCACTTCCCTCACTATCTCTTTTGGTTTCCTGAGAAGGATCTCTGATTTGTTCCAGCTTTTTTCATATCAAAATGGCAGACCAGCAGCCACAGGATTCTTCTGAGTTTGTGTGTGAGTAACTCTATAGATGAGTGTCCGTGTGTAATAAGATGTATAGGTGTATGAGTACATATGATGAGGGAGTATATGTATGAGTGCCCATATAGAACTGTTAGTGAATGACTGGATGTGTATGTAGATTTTGGAATTACTGAATAGGTTGTTCTAACTGGAATTAGCATCTCCATTTTTTTGAAAATTTTAGTTTCTATTTTTGAATGTGTGTATCAAGGGTTATATTACGCTGAGAGGAGGTCTGCCACTCTTTCACAAGGATGATGTCATCAGTGATGTCATCAGTGATGTCAATCATGAATGATGTAATATGTGACATCATCAGCAGTGGATTGAGGGCACGCGAGTTATAGTGAGTACAACTAACTATAACGGGGGAATTTCAAAGGTTTTTTAAAGGGTGATTCCTAACTATAACGTGGCTGAAACCTATGGTTTTTTCAGTGAATTTCAATGGTTTTGTAAATGATAATCTTTAAATGTATTAATTGTTATATTTTTATACTGATATTTATTTTTAGATATTTGATTTTTTAAATGACATTACATATTTTTAATATAAATTGAAAAAAAAATGTTTTTACATCTCTCTGCAACGCAGCCCCCTGACGCGTTTGCATGGGGGGGAACTAATTCCCCTTGCTTACTGGGGTCCCTGGGGGCCAACTAGCCCACCAGGAACCTCCAGTATTCCCCAGGGGGCTGCATTGCAGAGAGGTGTAATGAGGCCACACCCTTTTTTACACCTCTCTGCAGCGCAGCCCCCGGGCGCGTTTGCAGAGGGGGAACTAATTCCCTTTGCACACTGGGGGTCCCTGGGGGCCAACTAGCCCACCTGGAACCTCCAGTATGCGCCAGGGGGCTGCATTGCAGAGAGGTGTAATGAGGATATGTCCCTTTTTACACCTCTCTGCAACGCAGCCCCCTGGCGTGTTTGCAGAAGGGAAACTAATTCCCCTTGCATACTGGGGGTCCCTGGGGGCCAACTAGTCCACCTGGAACCTCCAGTATGCACAAGGAGGCTGCATTGCAGAGAGGTGTAATGAGGCCACACCCTTTTTTACACCTCTCTGCAACGCAGCCCCCGGGCGCGTTTGCAGAAGGGAACTAATTCCCCTTGCATACTGGGAGTCCCTGGGGGCCAACTAGCCCACCAGGAGCCTCCAGTATGCGCCAGGGGGCTGCGTTGCTTTGCCCCGGGGGGCGGCGGTCCTTGGGGCAGTGTGGGGGGGGGATTGGGGCCACCCACACTTCTTTATCACTATGCCCCCGCGATTTGGTCCCCCCGGGGGGGTAATTTGAAAATAAACAGACCGGGTTTTTAAAAAACATTTTTGGGGCCTTGGGGGTCCTTGTGGGCAGGCCTAGGGGGTCAGGGTGTTTCTACCCTGCCCCCTTTTTGTGTTCTACACGTTTGTTTTTCTGATTTCTTGTGCCTCGGTCTACTGACCACAAGATGGCTGCCAACACTTCCTGGTTTGAAGTGTTGAAAGCCAATGAGCATGCAGCTCGTGCTCATTGGCTGCCACTGTCTGTCAACACTCCAAAACAGGAATTGTGGGCAGCCATCTTGTGCCTCGGTAGATTGAGGCACAAGAAAGCAGAAAAACAAACGTGGAGAACTCAAAAAGGGGGCAGGGTAGAAGCACCCTGACCCCCTAGGCCTGCTCAAGGGGTGCCACAAGGACCCCCAAGGCCCCCCCAATTTTTTGGGGGGGAAATATCTCGGGGTACGCGTACCGTACTCGTACGGTACGCGTACGCTGTGCGCACGGTGCACGTTTATAGATATATATATTTTTCTCTTTTGATTTTCTCAGGAACTACTGGAGGGATTTACTCCATTTAAGCACAAGCTTGATCTGCGAATCAGACTCTACCATTTTGCCAAATTTCTTGTAATTCCGTTCAGCCATTCGGGCTGTAGCCGTGTCTAAAGGTCCTATGGAAAATAACATTGGGAAAACACGTTTTGGGACCCCCCTTTTTTCACAGCCCCCACTGGACGAATCCGCCCAAATCTTTCAGGGAAGGAGCGGAGCGGAGCGGGCCATCTTCTTTGAGAAATTCGCGAAGATTCATCAACCGGCGCCAAAGTTATTCCAAATAGAATGTTGTGGATTTCCTATAGAAACTAGGTCCTAACTATATCTACCTACTGGCGACCGCCAGTAGGTTATATATATATATATATATATATATATATATATATATATATATATATATATATATATATATATATATATACACACACACACATATAATTACCTACTGGCGGTCGTGCACGAGCTGTATTCTAATTGGCAGTCAACACTCCAAATCAGGAAGTGTTGGCAGCCATCTTGTGCCTCGGTAGAACCGAGGCACAAGAAACCTAAGAAACAAACGCGAAAAAGGGGGCAGGGTAGAAACACCCTGACCCCCTAGGCCTGCTCAAGGACCCCCAGGGCCCAAAATTTATTTTATAGTGTTGGACCTGGCCCTTTTGGCAGGTTCACCTCGCAACTTTTTGCTTTTGCCTAGCCTATTACTGTAACCTGGTGTTGGTGATTTTAGGCCTCTGCGCACTTTTTCACTGTGGTACACTGTAAAGTGCGTGAGCTCTGTGTGTGTGTGTGTGGTGAGTGACCTGCCCTCCCATAGGAATGCATGGGGAATCTGTGTGATCATGGTAGTGATGAAGCGAGATTCAGAAATGTTTTCATTTTAGCTCGTGAAGTCACACTTCCATAATTTAATTAATTATGCTAACAATTTGTACGGCGTGAGTATTAATTCAACCTAGTTTTAAAAAAATTGCATTCACAAAAGACACGAGGGTTATTAACATGTGTGCTCATAAACGTGCATTATGTTGCATTTTCATTTATGTGGAAAATAATAAATTAATTTTGTCTATTGTTATGTCATGACTAATAGCAGCTGTTTTAAATAATGGCATGTGCTTATTTTGCTTTCTTGTCTATGTGGTGTCACTTTACTCTTTACAGGTGCATAAAGAATCCTGTTGGATTAAATGACGAATGGTAGATATAAATGCTGCTTTATTTGTGTTCTTCAGCTAGGTAATTTAGACTAATGGGTTAATCATTAACTATGGTGGGTGGCAACAGAACAAACTGTATTTCTCGCAATAATTATTTTCTTCTGTTTGTTTATATAATAGTGTTTTTGGAAAGTGGTTTTGGGCCTAGTACATTCGTGTTCGTTAAACTTCTGCTTGGAGCAAAAGAGAGTCCATGATGGAAAAATTCCTGCTGCCTGAAACAATTTGTTGTGATGAGCTAACTGTTCCTCAGTCAAGCAAGGCCAAGGCCAGGAGCCGGCAGAGGAGTGTGCGACAATTTCATATCCGAGGAAGCAATGATTTTCTTTCGGTTAATGTTGCAAACTGGAGGAAGCCTCGTTGTTCGAAAACTAGAGACAATGGACTCTAAGAAAGTGACGGAACTGATGTTCTAAAAAATGGAATGACAAGATGGTGTCACTTGACAGCCAATGGGACTCTGAGTTCAGCAGAAAATTATACTTTTACTTAGATTAGCTTAGTGTAGAAAGGTATAAAAACTCTTCCCCGTGGAAGAGGAATCTGGCTTCTTACTGACCTTTGATGAAGAGTGTCGTGCAGATGAACATTTCTTGGAGCACGTAAGAGTCTTCAAAAGACTTTACTCTTTATTTCTTTAATATAGCAAATGTAGTTAGGGACTTAGGATTTGATATTGCCAAAATGATATTTTCTATTTGAATAATAATTTTAAATTTTATAAAACTCACATAACTATTTGCAAAGATTCTAATAAAAATGCTTTAATAAAGATTTCTAATGCATTTATTAAACAAATAGCTAATCTCTTACTTTGAAATTCAAGCTGGTCTTGTTATTTCATGAGTTTAGGTTACCATTAGCAAGATCTTATCGCCACAGTGGCTTAATTAATTTGTAGAGTTTTGTAAATTATGATGAATTCATTTACCGCGGTTGTATATAAATGTATATAAATTGTGAATAGGTTAATTAGGTCACACGATTCAGTTGGTCAATATATGTCATGTTAGATTATGGGCCTTGTAATTGAATTATGATTAATGATGAATATTGTGAAGTTGGGTAGCGTTAGCTTATGACATATTTCCTATAGGCCGCTGGATCAATTTCCTGGTAGCAGACTTGATGGTTGCTATGGTAACCAACATGCTACATAGTAGTTACATAGGATAGATGTTTAACATATGTTGAGTTCGTTCTCTTGTTATGTGTAATTGAAAGGTTTTTCCTGCAGTGTGAAAAATCCTAGTTGTACCAGTACAAAGTAGTGTGATGAGAGTGTAGTCACACAGTACATTTGATCTGTTTCAGAATTGTGATATCGTCGTATATCACAAGTGTTGTGGTCGTACAACATGTGTGAGGGATATAGGTGTGTTAGATAGAGTTTATGTATAGTGAGGATTGTCTATGAAATTGAAACTTTGAGTATAGGGACAATGAGCCCATTCTAAAACTCACTGCGAGAAAGTAATAGAATATATTCAAGCTTGAGAGAAGGGTAAAATAACGTCGCTTATTTTACTAACGATTCATGTTATCTGTGGTTGGTTAGAGTCCTGCCAAGATTTCATGTGTGTATGGTTAGGGATACTTTCCGTTTGAAAGTGCGTAATTGATTCTGTAATTTCGTTCGAGTCAAACTTTGAATTGCTACTTTAAGTGCATTCAGAGGGAAACGCGTTCGTTATTTACCTGTTTGAAGGGTAAAGTAAAGGTTTACTTTATCGGCGAATGTATATTCTGTGAGAATAGCGTCGTCTATTCCACGTAAAAGAATTCTTGTAAGTCTGTAAAAATCTGTCACTTTATTTAGGAAACAGACAAATGAGTCGTCCTTTTTGTCGTTGTTAATTAAATTTCATTGAAAGAGTGCTCTTAAAATGGCGCTGTGAAAAGTTTTTGTAAAGGAGGGGTGAGCGCTGAGAGTGAGACACAAATAAACGCAGCGACTGTGTACGTCACATGGTCCGCGCAGTGATTGGATATCATACGTCACAGGCTGTACTCTGATTGGCTCATGTGACTTAGTGGAGCTAGACACTGATTGGCTCTTATGGGAAGCTCCATTCTTATTGGTCGAGCAAAGTAGTGACGTAGCTCGAACCTGATTGGCTTGTTGGTGTGTTTCGCGCGCGGATTGGTTGGTGACACGGAACGACCAGGAAATTTTACAATCTTTTCCAATTAAGTGGATTTGATTTAAAAATGAGTTATTATTACAAACATGTTGAGAAAAAGCTTACAATGCTTCAGAAATTGAATTTTTTTTATTTTACCTGACAAGAAAATTGAAACGCGAGGTGGTAAATTACTTCATAAATACAAAACACCTGCAGCGTATATGGAAGGTGAATATGGGTATCATACTGTTCTGTGGTTTGATGTATGGAAGCATTATACAAAAGATGATGGCGTATTGGTTTGGCCGGACGATGGTTCATTTAACATAAAAATTTTAAGGAATTTAAGAGAAAAGATGTCAGCTCTTATACCTAAGCCTAGACCAACACAATTTGAAGCTTTAGTTGAATGGGAGGATGAGATGTTTCAACTTCAAAAAGAAGCAAGTGTGATAAAAAGACCTCCAAAAATACAGAGTTACAGAAGAGAAACGCATGAAGATAGAATGCGTATGTGGAGACAGAGAGATATGTGCGATGGTCTCTATTTAATTAGAGAAATGGTTTTGGGGTCTCCTTGTGAAAAGAGAACTGAAAAGAAAAATAATGTTGTAGTAGAAAGTGAATCAGAAGATGCAGTCTTAGAAGAAATTTTCACCACGAATAAAAAGCAAACTCCACTTAGACAGCCTTGTTCATGGTCTACTCCGATGGTTTCTACAGGAACCACACCAAGTGCACCTCCATTAAATGATTCACCCAAATTGTACCCAAATAATTCTGAATCTTTTGAAACTCCAGAAAGATTAGAAACCAGAACCAATTTTAGTGTTTATAATGAAAGCAGGAATTTTTCAGAAACACCAATAGAAAGAGAAGCCCCTAGAAATTTAACAAGAGCTGCCAGAGATGAGGAAGTTGTAAATACTTCAGAATATTTACGATCAAAAGAAAAATTAATTCAACAGATAACTAAAGGCATGGAAGCAGTAACAGTTCCAGTAACGATTGGTCCTGTTCAGCCTGTTTTTGAGCACAAAGAAATTAAACAGCCAGGTTTAATAATTCCATTAAATGCAGAAATTCAAAAGGTAGCTGAGAAATTTTATTCAGATTTATCTGAAATTCATCGTGAAAAAACAAAAATGCCTGGTTTGACTTTTAATGAAGGTTCTTTTAACCAGTCACCGATGGGTGCAGAATCAGATGCTGAAACTCCTGAGAAAAGAGATTCAAATTCAAAATTTGATGTTGCGAAATTGAAAGCAGATTTGGAAGAATTAATAATTGGCACAATTGGTCCTGACAGTTTGAAGTATTATCGAGATGATGAACTCCTGTTCATCTGTAAGAGCATTCAATGGAAAACAAAGAATAAATATGAACAGTTAGAAGAACTGGCAGTTGAACTGGAAATCGAATTGAGTAAACAGAAAAATTTCGGAAAACACTACAGATTAGATTTTACAGAAAGGGACATTGGGAACTTTAACACAATGGGAAGAATAACGCATATAAAAGAATTAATTGTTTATATCAAAAAGTTAGGTGACTTGAGTAAATGGAGAGTGAAGTGGACTAAAAAGAAGGAAGATGAAAGATTGGATAAATTTGATAAAATGTCTAAACAATTTCCTATGAGAGAAATTGGAGGTGGAGGATATGTTAATGTCCCATGGTCAAGACAAGATATTTTGCTTTTCACAAATGACTTTCCTCGGTTGAGAGAAAAACCTGTGGAATGGTATCGACAGGTAGACAGATTTATCAAAGTTTCAAAAGTTCTGTGGATTTATCTGGATGGATTTTTTGACATTGTTGTCCCATCAGATCTTTGGACAGAATGTAAAATTGCTGTGAGTTGGCCAAAAGAGGAACAGGAGCGAATTAAAGAAACAGGTGCTCCAGCCCCAGTGGTCATGGATTTATATGAAAAAGTGATTTACTGGTTGAAAAATAAAATCGCGCCAAAAGAAGTTGATTGGGTTAAAATAGACAGCACAAATCAGGAACCAAAAGAATCAGTTCATTCATTTTATGAAAGATTATTACTGGTTTTCAAACAGTACAGTGGTTATGAAAAATTAGACGAAAAAGATATGAGTCATTTTATCTACAGATTTGTTTATGGTCTTAGGCCAGAAATTGGAGAAATGATCAGGAATAATATTGTCGGATAGCAATCAAATTCAGTTGACGATATTTTGAGAAAAGCAAAATACTGCAGTGATGAGTTAGAAGTGAAACAGAAAAAGTTAAAAGAAAAAGCAATGTGGGCACAAGTGAAGGTAGCCGAGCAACAAATTGCAAGCCTTGAGAATAAAAATTTAAATTTTGCTCAGAATCAGAATCAGAATCAAGGTCAAGGAAAATTTAAAATTAATTTTAACAAGTCAAAGTTTAATGCAAAAATTGAAGAATTAAAACAGAAATTGCCTTGTTTTAATTGCGGCAAAATCGGGCATTGGAAAAGCGAGTGTAAAAACCCACCCAGAAATTTAAAAAATACATCATTAAACCCACAGATGCAGAACGATGTTGATCTGCAGCAACAGCTACAGCTACAGCGACAGTTGAATGACCTAAGTCTTCAGCGACAGCTACAGTATCAGTTAGCGCAGCAACAGAATCAGATTCCACAGCCTGCATTTCCTAATTGTGGGGGAGGTCAAAAATATAATCCAGGTGTGGGATTCGAAGTGATCAGGTAATAAGAACTCAAAGATCAAATGTGCAAAATGCAACAGGACAATTTTTGTTGACAGAAAATCAAGGAAGTGATTCTGATGATCGTTTCTGACGGTGCCCGAGAGAGGGGGAAGAGTGTATAATTGGAGCCACTCTTGAGTTGACCAGTCTGGTCCATTTGTAAATGGAAAGGTGAATGATGTAGAAATCACTTTTCTTGTGGACACTGGTGCTACCCGTTCTACTGTTAGATCAGTGGAAATTGAAAACCTGCCTCTCTCTGGGGATACCATCCAAGTAGTCGGAGTAAGTAATCAGCAGATTAAAACAGATCTGACTGATCTTGTCAAGGTTGAAATTGGTAATTTTAAAGACGAACACAGATTTTTAGTTTGCAACAGTAGTCCTGTGAACTTGTTGGGGAGAGATATATTGTGCAAAATGAATTGCAGAATATATTGTTCACCTGATGGAATTAAATTACAAACTATGGAAGAAGATGGGTTGTACCGATTGACAATGATGTTGGTTGAAACAGAAGAAACAAAATTATTTCCTGCATTTGAAAAAGAAAATTTACCAGAGGAATTAAAAGAAACAGTCAAAACTGAAATTTGGGATTTGACTGGAAATGAAATGGGTCTAATGAAACATGTCGATCTAGTTAAAATTACAGTGAAGCAGGGAATAGAATTTCTAAACATTCCTCAGTATAAAATGAAAGCTGAAACAATTGAGGGTGTCATTCCTGTGATTGAAAAATTCATTAAACAAGGTGTTTTAAAACAAATTGAAAGCAGTCCTTGTAACTCACCGATTATGGGGATCAAAAAGTCAAATGGAACGTACAGAATAGTTCAGGATTTGAGAAAAATTAATCAAATTGTTGTTCCCTGTTGTCCAGTTGTTCCAAATCCAGCAGTCATTCTTTACCAAATTCCACATGATGCAGAATGGTATACTGTTATTGATCTTTGCAATGCGTTCTTTACTGTTCCATTACATCCAGAGAGTCAGGAAATCTTTGCTTTCAGATTCCAGAATAGGACCCTCGCATGGTGTAGAATTCCTCAAGGGTATACAGAGAGTCCTTCTATTTTTAATGAGTTGTTGAAGAAATCTTTGGAAGACTTACTTTTACCTGGCAGATCGACATTAGTGCAATATATTGACGATCTGTTGATAGCAGCTAAAACAAGAGACAACTGTATAACAGATACGATTATTCTCTTAAATCATCTGGCAGATGAAGGACATAAAGTGTCCCCTGCAAAATTGCAGTTTTGTAAACAAGAAGTAAAATACCTTGGTCATCGAATTGCAAAGGGAATGAGACAGGTGACGATTGAGAGAATAAAAATTATTCAGGGAATGCAACCTCCAAAAACACAAAGACAGGTCAGAATGTTTCTGGGAATGGTTGGTTATTGTCGTCAATGGATTAGTGGATTTTCAGTAATTGCAAAACCACTACAGAGACTAACAAATTCAGACATAAAAGATCCAATTGTTCTTAATGAAATTGAGTTGGAAGCTTTTGAAAAATTTAAAAGAAGTTTATGTGAAGCTCCAGCTCTGGGCATGCCAGATTATGAGAAAAACTTCGCGCTATATTGCAGTGAAAGGGAAGGGTGTGCTTTGTCCGTGTTAATTCAGAGACATGGAAACATGAGAAAGCCTATTGCTTATTCCTCAGCAGTTCTTGACCCAGTTGCAAAAGACTTACCAGGTTGTTTAAAAGCAGTTGCAGCAACTAGTGTTAGCCTTGAGCAGAGTGAAGGAATCATAATGGGATTTCCTGTAAAAGTCTATGCTCCCCATTCAGTTGAAATTCTCCTTACAAGAAGCAAAACACAACATTTGACAAGCAATAGACTCACAAAATATGAAAAGATTATTTTGGGATCAGACAATGTGTCAATTGCAAGGTGTGTGAATTTAAATCCTTCCACATTATTACCTGATATTGAAATTAAAGAAGAAAATAATGTGGAACATGAATGCATGGATGTTATGGAATACTGTACTAAGCCAAGACAGGACATTAAAGATGTACCATTGCCTGAATCAGATTATGTCTATTTTGTAGATGGCTCCTGTCTAAGATAAGAGGGAGGTATTTTTAAAGCAGCATATTCAGTCTGCACAGTGGCAGATGTTGAAGAAGCATCATGTCTTGAAGGAATTCGTTCAGCACAGGTGGCTGAATTAATTGCTTTAATTCGTGCTTGTGAATTGGCAAAGGATCTGAGAGTCACCATAATTACTGATAGTCAATATGGATATGGAGTTGTGCATGATTATGGACAGCTCTGGTCTCAGAGAGGCTATATGACATCAGCAGGTTCACCAATTAAAAATGCAGAGTTCATCAAAAGATTTATTGATGGCATACAGTTGCCAAACGAAAATTGCTGTAGTAAAGTGTGCAGCTCACAGAAAAGGTGAGGATTTTATCACCAAAGGGAATGCTTACGCAGATGAAGTAGCAAGATATTGTGCAAGGAATAATTATGCACTTAATCGGGAGAAAAACAAAGTATTTGTTTCGAGTTCACTATTGCTAACATCAATTGTTGAGACATGGCAGGAAATCAGAGATTTACAAAATAAAGCTGATGATGATGAGAAAAACTCATGGTTGAAGGCAGAATGTAGACAGCGAGATGAGGATGGAGTTTGGACTTACAAAGATGGCAGAATAGTTTTACCAAATTGTATGATTGCTGACATGGCCAGGATGTACCATGGCCCTGGTCATATTGGGAGAGATTCAATGATTAGACTTTTTAAGGAAATTTGGTTTAATACCAAGTTTAGAACAATTGCAGAGTCTCTCTGTCAAAGGTGTTTGATCTGTCGACAAATGAACCCAAACCGGAAATCAGTTGTGGGAACGGGAATAATAGGTCGAGAGGGTGGTCCTTTCACCAGGTTACAGATGGATTTTATTGAAATGCCCAAACACAACAGGTTGCAATATGTTTTGGTGATTGTTTGTCTGTTTTCAAGATGGGTAGAAGCATTCCCCACTCGACACAGTGATTCAATTACTGTAGCAAAGTTGCTTTTACGTGCGATTATTCCAAGTACGTATTCCCTGTTACCATAGAGAGTGATAGAGGAGGACATTTTGATAACAGACTGTTGAAATTGATCTGTGAAGCCTTACACATTGAGCAGAAGTTGCACTGTGCATACAGACCAGAGGCATCTGGAGTTGTGGAGCAAATTAATGGAACAATTAAAAATACAATTGGAAAAATGTGTCTAGGAACAGGCATAAAGTGGACAGATGCTCTTCCACTTGTTTTAATGACTCTGAGAAGTACACCAGATAAAAAGACAGGTCTGAGTCCTCATGATATTGTCATGGGTAGAGTCATGAGACAAGCATTCATACCAGTGGGAAAACTGTTGAGCATTAATGACAGTGCAATTTTGGAGTATTGTAAAAAGCTGTCTGACGTCGTGACTTCTGTGTCTAATCAGGTGGGAACTGAAGTACAGTCAAAAGACAAAGTGCAAACACATGATCTGAGACCTGGAGATTGGGTCAGAACAAAAGTTCACCGAAGAAGAAACTGTCTGGTCCCGAGGTGGCAGAAAGCAAGGCAGGTGATACTTGTGACGACAAATGCAGTAAAGTGTAGGGGAATAAGAAGGTGGATTCATCCAAGTCATACTATTCCGACACGTACACACGAAAACTCTGATGAAGAGAGTGATACAACAGCTGATTCAGATTCTGAAGGAGAAGCTGAAGTAAATCCAGATTATGAAGATCGACAGAGAAGTCGACATCTGGAAAAACCTTCAGTGAATGGAAAGGATTTAAAAATTATTGAAATAGATTCTGAAAATGATGAAGATCTGCTAGAAAAAGAATCAGCGGAAGAATCTGATGAAGAAGTAGGAGAGGCAAAAGAATCTGACCAAGATAAAGAAAAAGAAGTTGAAAAGAAAGAAAATTCTGATCAAGTTCAGAAACAAGACCAGGAGAGTATCGAAAAGTAGAGAATAAGCTCTGAATGCAGGAACAAGAAATCCGGAACTGGGAAGTTGAAGGTAATTGATGAAGTGGAGGAAGACGAATTGCCAGTGATGGAATAAAAAGTACAGTTCCTAACGGAGTAAAGCTGCCGATTAGAAAAGATCCTGAGTCAAGAATAAAAATTTCTGACAGTGATTCTGGAGAAAGTGATGAAGATTGTCAAAGGGAAAGTGTGAGAAAAAGATCTTGGAAAACAGAATCTAATGTAACTGAACCAAAGAGGAAAATTCTGAGAAAAGGTGAAACCTGGCCAAGTGAAAACGGAGGGTTGAGAGTCAGGTTAATAAAAAGATCAAAGGAGCAGGTAAATGAGATAACTAGTCAAGAGGATCCTGAAAAGAAAGCAGAGAAAGGAAAAAGAATAGAGGTTATCTCTAGAAAAACAAAGAGAGTTTTGAAACCAAATCAGAAGTATAAATCTCCTGAGTGGGCTTATATTATAATTCCACCTGTAATTGAGATAAATAGCAGCAGTCAGGAAGAAGTTGAAGACAATAGTGACAACGATTGAAGTACTAATATGTTAGAATTTAGGTTTCTGTTTTTGGCATAAGGTTGAAGAAATTGTGTTAGGTGACACAAGGTCGAAGAAATTGTGTTTAGTTGGAAAATAACTTGTGACGCAAGGTCGAAGAAAAATTGTTAGAGGATAAAAAAAAATTGAAAAGGGGGTGTTTTAAAAATTCAGGTTTTTATTAGACAAATTTTAAAATTTTTGTTTCCTTTTATTTTTTAGTTAAGGCTAGCTAAAAATGCCTGTTGTTTTGAAGCGTAGTACCTCAAAATGTTCCATTCTTAAAAATTGCTGTAAGATGACTCTGATATGTATGCTCATATTAATTCTGCTCTGGTTATTGTTAGCTGTCATCTTTCCTTTTGGGATCGATAAGGAGATGTACAAAGTCAATATGACAAGCAAAGCTTCAGTTAGTCAAGACAAACATAGTGCAACAAACAAAGCTAACAAAGTTATTGATCACATACCAGAGGCTCATCAAGGTAGGTCTGTTAGTGATTTTTCTAGCAATACATTTTCGAGGCTTTTGGGAGAATATGTTAAGGTTATGAGTGTCAAAGATTGTTACATCTGTGTAAAGTTACCTGCTTCTGTTTCTGAGGGAGTGACATACAATATGCTTCCTCTTACTTATGGCATAACTTGCAGTGTGATAGCTAGCTTATTTTATCAGACTGGTCGCTTGGAGTATTATTATTCAAATTTTGATGAGATTTTTGCTAACCTGAAAATTGAGAATGCTTCAAATAAACACAAGCAAGCTAAACAGATGAGGGATTTCTTTTTAGTTACTAATGAACTCACCTATGAGTATGCTTACAGAAATAATCTAACTTGCAAATTGAGAACAGAGGAAAAGACTTTCCTGAACTTAGTTGAAGAGAGAAGGGCAATTTATAAAAGGAATGAAAAGGTCGAACAGACCAAATCCAAGTTTTGGAAGAATGAGGATGAGAAGCTTAATGGCAAATCTTTTGACAATGTTGCAATTCACATAGATAAACCAATTAGTGGCAAGCTTTGCATTAGGAGAGATAATACTCTTTTTGATAATTACTTTGTAGGTGCTAGCAATTGTGAGGACACTTATCAAATCATGGGAGGTTGGGGATTCAATGGTGGCAGAGATCCAATATTTCCTGGGATTTATTTTATCTGTGGAGACAAAGCTTATTATAATCTCCCGGACCTATGGTACGGGACATGTTATGTTGGTCTTGTTTTTCCAAAAATATTTAATGTTGACAGAAATGCAGAAGGTTCATTTGAAATTAGTAATCATGTAAATAGGTTCAAAAGAGAAAGTTTCTCAGAAATTTTGGGAGACATTTTTGAGGCAGTGATACCTTTAGTAGGTATAACCCTGAATGCAAGAAGAATCAGAAAATTGTCCACAATTGTTGACAGATTGTCCACTGACACAGCAGGTGGTTTCCAATTAGTGGATACCGAGGTCATTGCGGTTAGGTCAATGGTGATGCAGAATCGCCTTGCCTTAGATATACTCTTAGCAAAAGAGGGAGGAGTCTGTGGCATTTTACATGTTCAGCACTGCTGTACATACATTCCTGACGAGAGCAAGAATATTGAAATGTTCATTAAAAACATCACTGAGATGCATTCAGAAATAGTTCCCTTAGAAGAGAATGACTTTACAGAACGTCTTTCAAAAAGATTTCAAGCTATCAAAACCTGGTTTCAAGAAATTGGTGGTTCAGTTCTTGGCAAGATTCTAACACCTTTGTTTGTTATAATTTTTGTGATAGTTTTGACGAAGATCAGTTGCATGTTACACAAGAGAAAGAAGGACATGAAGGAAAGACCCTACGGGTGAGTAGTGCACTCTATAAATGTACTGATTGATTGATTGAGGAAAAGAAAAGAATTTACAAAATCAGAAAGGAACAGGAAAGGGAGATAGAGCTAGAGGAGTTACACAGAGCTCAATATGATAGTTGTAAAGATTTTGCTGAAACAAATCTTTAGAAATACTAACACAGTGAAATCGAACCATATTCATTTTTAGATAAATTTGCCAAATTTTGGGTGTTGTGTGGTGATTTGGAAATCACCAAATGAGGGAGTTGATGGAGCGAGATTCAGAAATGTTTTCATTTTAGCTCGTGAAGTCACCCTTCCATAATTTAGTTAATTAGGCTAACAATTTGTACTGCGTGAGTATTAATTCAACCTAGTTTTAAAAAAATTGCATTCACAAAAGAAACGAGGGTTATTAACGTGTGTGCTCATAAACGTGCATTATGTTGCATTTTCATTTATGTGGAAAATAATAAATTATTGTTGTCTATTGTTATGTCATGACTAATAGCAGCTGTTTTAAATAATGGCATGTGCTTATTTTGCTTTCTTGTCTATGTGGTGTCACTTTACTCTTTACAGGTGCATAAAGAATCCTGTTGGATTAAATGAAGAATGGTAGATATAAATGCTGCTTGTTTTGTTTGTGTGCTTCAGCTAGGTAATTTAGACTAATGGGTTAATCATTAACTATGGTGGGTGGCAACAGAACAAACTGTATTTCTCGCATTAATTATTTTCTTGTGTTTGTTTATATAATAGTGTTTTTGGAAAGTGGTTTTGGGCCTAGTACATTTGTGTTCGTTAAAATTCTGCTTGGAGCAAAAGAGAGTCCATGATGGAAAAATTCCTGCTGCCTGAAACAATTTGTTGTGATGCGCTAACTGTTCCTCAGTCAAGCAAGGCCAAGGCCAGGAGCCGGCAGAGGAGTGTGCGACAATTTCATATCCGAGGAAGCAATGATTTTCTTTCGGTTAATGTTGCAAACTGGAGGAAGCCTCGTTGTTCGAAAACTAGAGACAATGGACTCTAAGAAAGTGACGGAACTGATGTTCTAAAAAATGGAATGACACGATGGTGTCACTTGACAGCCAATGGGACTCTGAGTTCAGCAGAAAATTATACTTTTACTTAGATTAGCTTAGTGTAGAAAGGTATAAAAACTCTCCCCCGTGGAAGAGGAATCTGGCTTCTTACTGACCTTTGATGAAGGGTGTCGTGCAGATGAACATTCCTTGGAGCACGTAAGAGTCTTCAAAAGACTTTACTCTTTATTTCTTTAATATAGCAAATGTAGTTAGGGACTTAGGATTTGATATTGCCAAAATGATATTTTCTATTTGAATAATAATTTTAAATTTTATAAAACTGACATAACTATTTGCAAAGATTCTAATGAAAATGCTTTAATAAAGATTTCTAATGCATTTATTAAACAAATAGCTAATAAAAATCTTACTTTGAAATTCAAGCTGGTCTTGTTATTTCATGAGTTTAGGTTACCATTAGCAAGATCTTATCGCCACAGTGGCTTAATTAATTTGTAGAGTTTTGTAAATTATGATGAATTCATTTACCGCGGTTGTATATAAATGTATATAAATTGTGAATAGGTTAATTAGGTCACACGATTCAGTTGGTCAATATATGTCATGTTAGATTATGGGCCTTGTAATTGAATTATGATTAATGATGAATATTGTGAAGTTGGGTAGCGTTAGCTTATGACATATTTCCTATAGGCTGCTGGATCAGTAGTTCCTGATGTGTGGGGAGTGCAGGGTCGAGTTTGGTATGTGCGAACTCGTGAGATTGAGTGCTGCGTAATGATGTATGTGGCATGAATGTGTCTAGTGTGGAAGTGCCACTTCTAGACATGGGTGAGCGTGTGTAGTGAGTGTGCTGACACGTGATTGGCTGGAGCCTGGCTCCAGGAAGTCTGGATGGGTCTGCCCAGTGGTGAGTGTTGAGATTAGCATGCTGATGTGAGGGGAGGAGTGCACCTGGGTCCTGAATGGGGCTGGGTTTTCCCCACACAATGCTGGCTCCGCCCCCTGTGGTGCGACTGATGACCCTGTCCTGCCTAGTGAATGGGAGGGGTGGCTGAGCACATCAAGGGTGCTCCCAAACCAGCTGCGCCTGGTTTTTCCCCCACCCTGCACCTTTAGACAAAGGAATTTCATGTATAAAAAGAGGCTGTGACCTCTTCTAAAATGTTGTTGTTTTTCCAACTTGAATCCTGCCAGGGGCGTGCTGCTGCTTGGGCCCAGGGGAAGGCTTGCCTCCCTGGGCCCTGCCCAGCCCCTGGATTCCTGAAGGACTTTTGTGGCTTTCTGTTTGCCCTAGCGCCTGGGAGCGCTTTCCATTGGCCCGCAGCGCTTAATAGCGCTTTGCTCTGCTTCTAGCGCCTGGAAGCGCTTTGGTTGCTGTCATAGCGCTGGGGAGCGCTTCATCTGCCTTTAGCGCTTAGGAGCGCTTCATTCGTGCTTAGCGAGTGCCTACCTCGCTTTAATATTGATTTTTGAGAGGGAGCCTACCCCTCCTTTGACCGGGAGATCACCGCCGTGACCCCGAGCTCTCCCTGACCCCAGAGAAAGGCAGCCGCCGGCATCCCCACCCGGCCGCGCTGGGATTGGCCCAGCCGGCCGAGCCTCCCGCCGCGTCATCGGGGGAGGAGCTGGAAGTAGGAAGTGGCGCGAGCTTTCGCGGGGGCTCCCATGTCCAGGGGAGAGCCCCGCGATGATGGCCAAAAGCCCGGGTCCCAGGAGCGGGCCCGGGTGATTCTGCAATGGCGGCCGAGGCCGCCAACGGTAGTGTGGGGCTCCCGGTGTCCAAGGAAGCCCCGCGCCTTGAGAAGCGCCAGAGCGGAGGTTTCCCGAGTCCCGCCGAAGGAGAGGAGCAGCGCGAGAAGAAGTATCCACAGCAGTCCGGTGAGTGTGGGCGTCTAGGGGCTCCGCAGTATCTTGGGCCGTTTTTTGATTCAGAGTCTCCCGAGCGGGACTCCATCGTGCAGGGCATTCTTTGTGTGGGAGCCTCCGAAGGGCTCCGGTGGCCATTTGCAGTAGAGGGGGTGTCGGGGCACATTGCCGATGCCCGCCCCCTCCTGCCGTGATATTGTTGGGCCAGGGCCCCCGAGGCCCCAACTTCCGGGCACATTTCTTGAGAGCCCGAGAGGCTCAGGGGCATTTCTGTTTTCGAGCCCACAAGGCTCCACGCCCGCAGTTGCTTCACGAGACCTGAGAGGCTCGAGTGCCAGTTCTTTGTGTCACGAGCCCTGAGAGGCTCAGGAGGGCCAGTTCTTTGTCCACGAGCCCAGAGAGGCTCAGCAGTGCCGCAGTTGTGTTTACGAGCCTGCGAGGCTCTGAGGGGCATTTCACTGTTCTTGAGTCCACGAGTCTCCAACGTTGCCCCATCATTGTCTGCACCAGTTGCCCAGCACTTTGTGGGCAACTGCCACGTTTAGGCCCCTGACATTTGGGACACAGGGCGTCCTAGCCCCAACAAGGCCCGAGGGCCTAGGGACTGCCACAGGTTGTGGCTCATGTGAGTTTTGCGCAATTGCTTGTGCTTGCACCTCTGAATGTGTTTTGATGCATCATGTGTTTTTCCTTGCTTGCACCTCTGAATGTGTTTTGATGCATCATGTGTTTTTCTTTCCTACACCGCTGAATGTTAATACATCATGTGTAATGTTCCTATGCTTATACCCCTAAATGTTGGTGATACTTAGGTGGTTGTTTTTCTCCTAGTACAGGTGTTGCTAGTGAGGTCTTGGTTCCCTGCACAATATTTTCCTAAGGTGGTTAGGGTTGCGTAGGAGGTACTTACCCTTTACCAGTGATTACTGGTTGTGTGCTAACTTGTTCTAAAAGTGTTCTATGTGCAAATTACTGTTCCTAAAAAGTGATGATTCCTGACAGTGGTCCAGGTGGCCCTGTCTTGTACATATCCGCTGTAAATTCTGCCCGTGCCTGTTGGCACATTGTAAAATGTGTGTTCTTATCTAATGTGTTTTGGTATAATACAAAGGCTATTTTTATATAACCTTGTGTGGAGTTTCCTTTGTGGTGGGCCTTGGATGTTGTTGCTGGGTGCGCGCGCAAACACTTAACCTGCATAGCCTCCAAGTTTAGCCTGGCTGCTCGCGTCACGTTACCTAGAGGGTGAGCAGGGGTTATCTTGTTGTGTGACTCCCTTGCCCTGACGTGGAAGTGGTGGTCTCTGACTGACTCTGGCGCAAGCCTTGGCCAGCCAGAGATCCCGTTTCTAACATATAGGAATGAATTCTCTAACTTAAAATGCGCCACAGGGCGTGTTTGCAGACATATCACCTCAGGCCACGCCCCCATCCGTCACCACTGTGCAAACGCGCAACGTGGTGCGTTTTAAGTTGGGAAATTACTTCTTTTTCAATACTGAGGGTCCCTGAGGGCCAAACAGCCCAACAGGTATCTCCAGTATGCGCCAGGGATCTGCGTTGTAGACAGGTGTTTAGAGGCCACGCCCCTTTTTACACCTCTCTGCAACGCAGCTCTGTGGTGCTTACTGGATGTACCTAGTGGGTTAGTTTGACTCTAGGGACCCTAAGAATTGAAGGGGACTTAATCTCTCAACTTAGAAAGGTGACAGGGCCCGTTTACCTAGTGGTGAAGGGAAGGGACGGGGCCTGACGTGATGTGTGGAAACACGTCCTGTGGCGTGTTTTAAGTTGGCGTGTTTTAAGTTGGGGAAAAAATTCCACTTCAAACCTGAGGGACCATGGGGTCCATGTAGCCCACCAGGTGTTTCCAGGCAGAGAGGTGGTGCAGGCCGTGCCCCGTTTTACATCTCTTTGCTACGTGGCTCTGCGGCGCTTACTGGATGTACTACGAATTCCGATTTACTCACCTGTTATCAGGATAGAACCCAGTGCTGCATCTCTTAGCCCAGCACTGACCCTGAAAAGTAATTTTAACCGTATTTACCAGTAACTTTTATTTCCTCCCATAGGAATCCATTGTCTGGTTTTCACCAGAAAAGTTTCTAAGTGTCTATTTTTACAAACTACAAATATTCCTAAAAAATCGCATGTATGACTTAAACGCATTCTTTCAACTGTTTACAGGAGATGCACCAGTGCTTAGTGAATTTCCTGCCATAGGGTAACATTGACTGGTTTCACTTGGAAATTCTTTTAATTGTGGAGTTTTGGAACTTTAAAATATTCACCTAAAATCATCCGAACAACGAATTCCGATTTACTCGCCTGTTATCAGGAGAGAACCCAGTGCTGCATCTTTTAGCTCAGCACTGATCCTGAAAAGTAATCCTAACCGTACTTACCAGTAACTTGTATTTCCTTCCATAGGAATCCATTGACTGGTTTTCACCAGAAAACGTTCTAAGTGTCTATTTTCACAAACTAAAAATATTCCTTACAAATCGCATGTATGACTTAAACGCATTCTTTCAACTGTTTACAAGAGATGCACCAGTGCTGGATCCAGGATTCACTATTGAGTAAGAAAAAGTAACGATAACACTGCAAAATATACCATGTTGCACATTCAAAAAGTAGACCAAGTACCTTTCGCTGTGACTGAGAAACCATCCGCAGACTGGATAATCCATGTTTACATCACCCTACAGGTTACGACTTTCCAGTTCCAATATTGGTTCCAGTGCCAGCAGGTAGACAAATACGAAGTGCTAGGGGAAGGTTATGGCTTGAATAATGGGAGTTACCATTCCAGTTTAGATGCAGAAATGGGGACACAGATGTTTTCCAAAGTGGTTCCAAGTGTAAGGATGCCTTAAGTGGGTCTCTAGTTGGTAAGAACATTTCTCTTCATGGGGCTTGAAATTCTTCAGTGGCAAGTTTGTCTTGTTATCTGAAGGTCATTTATTATGCTTGAGGATTCTCAGTATCATATCTTAAACCCCTGCCTATGGCATTCACAGCAGGATTACCACCTTCTGTATAATGACTCTGTACAAAAGTCACAGCTATCGTCATCCTTGGATGCCAGGCCTACAGTACCATTACACATTTAGGTAGAAACCCTGAGGGTACCTTTTGAGTATAAAAGAACAAAATCTTCACTGGGGAACCAGAGGAGAAGCTTCCATGCTGACACTAGGCCTTGAGGTCGCGGCCTGCAGAAGCTCCAGCACGCAGTGGTCTGGCATCTCTTGAGGGTGTCCAACTTGAGACCAAGACCAACTCAAGACCAAGACAGGGTCCTTAATTCTCTCCCTTCAGGTAATTGGGTTGGCTCTTTCCTAGCGGATTCTTGGCTTTAACCTACATACATGCTGTGTACACTTAGGGACACTTAGATAGGGTGTATGCTTGATTACTGCCATGTACCAATATGCCTGGACATATTTACTGTTTCAGCGCACCTCTCACCAGGCCGGGCCACCCCCTTGCTCCTCCTGCCGCCTCCTGCTCCTGACAAGCCAGCCTTTTGCTGCTTTTTCCGCCGCCGACGCCCCCCTGCCCCCTCGAGCGGCCCAGCCACAGCAGAGCCGCCCGCTCGCCAGTTTTTCCCGCCGCAGCCCCACACAGGCCCTGCCCACCACCGGCCCATTGGCCGAACCGCGACCGACGCCCAGCTGACCCGCCCTCCCGTCACCCTTCTTATGACGCCCCCAGAGCGACCGCGCAGCGGACGCGCGCAGTGGGAGCACCGATTGAGCGCCGAAGGTGCGCCAAAGGTAAGCCCGTCTGCGCCCGTCCGCGCCTGGACCGCGCCCAGCGCCAGGATCCCTGGCCCCCGCAGAAACCAGCCCACCCGCCGGACCTACGACGCCACCGAACTCTACGCACTCAACGCCGGTAGATTCCCGGGCTGCTACCGAGCCACCCCGAGACGCACCCACGGACCCTTCTGCTGCCACTCCTGCAAGTTCACCTGCATCCGGACCTGCACCTCTCCAGCACCGACCAAGACCAAGACGAGCAACAGCAGCAGCCACCTGAAATGCATCCTGCTCAACACCCGCTCCGTCCACAGACACGCCGTCGAGCTCTGGAACCTGCTCGACACAACCTCACCAGACGTCGCCTTCCTCACGGAAACCTGGATGAACGCCTCTTCAGCACCCGACATCGCCATCGCCATCCCAGACGGCTACAAGATCATCCGTAGGGACCGTATCAACCAGACCGGAGGAGGCATCGCCATCATCCACAAGAACACGATCCGCATCACGACCAACACCGACGACTCCCTCGCACCCGCCGAGCACCTGCACTTCCAGGTCCACATCAACCCCAAGACCACCCTCAGAGGCACCCTCATCTACAGACCCCCGGGACCACCCACACAATTCAGCGAGGACATCGCCGACTTCATCAGCCCACACGCCCTCCTCTCCGCTGACTACATCCTCCTCGGGGACCTCAACTTCCACCTGGAGAACAACAACGACCGCAACACCACCACCCTGCTGGACAACCTCGCCAACCTGGGACTCAAGCAGCTGGTGAACACCCCCACCCACTACGCCGGACACACACTCGACCCCGTCTTCTCATCCAACAAGGACATCACCTTCAGCCACGCCACCGGACTCCACTGGACGGACCACAGCTGTGTCCACTTCAGCTTCAGAAGGACCACGATCCACCACCACCAGCAACAGGTTACATGCAGAAACTGGAACAGGATCTCAGCCGACCAGATCGCGACTTCCCTGAGCAAGAACCCACCCACCAGCGCAACGAACCCCAGCCAAGCGGCCAACAACCTCACGCAGTGGATCAGTGACTGCGCAGACGACCTCGCCCCCCTGAGGACCCCGCCCAGCAGACCCGGTAGCAAGAAAGCCCCATGGTTCACCGACGAACTCAAGAGCTCCAAGAAGAACTGCCGAGCCCTCGAGAGAACCTGGCGCAGAGACCCAACACCGGACAACATGACTGCCCTCAAGCTCGCCACCCGAAAACACCACCAACTCATCCGCGCCACCAAGAAAACTGCTTTCAAGGAACGACTGGACTACAACGCACACAACAGCAAGGAACTCTTCAACATCGTTAAAGAGCTCTCCAACCCCAACGCCGGAAACAACGACATCACCCCTTCGCAAGACCTCTGCAACTCCCTCGCCTCCTACTTCCACAACAAGATCGCGGACATACACAACAGCTTCAGCACTCAACTGACGCACGCCACGTCCGAACCACAGCCCCCCACCACCACCCTCAGCGCCTGGACCCCGATCAGCACCGAAGACACCGTCCGCACGATGAACTCCATCCACTCCGGATCTCCGACCGACCCCTGCCCCAACCACGTCTTCAACAAGGCCGACGCTGTCATCGCACCCCACCTGCGGGACATCATCAACACCTCCTTCGACACCGCTACCTTCCCGGAGAGCTGGAAGCACGCCGAACTCAGCGCTCTTCTCAAGAAGCCATCAGCCGACCCCACCGACCTCAAGAACTACCGCCCCATCTCGCTCCTCCCGTTCCCTGCAAAAGTCATCGAGAACACCGTCAACAAGCAGCTGGCCGCCTTCCTCGAGACGAACGGATCCCTCGACCTCTCACAGTCTGGATTCCGGGCCAACCACAGCACCGAGACCGCCCTGATCACAGCCACCGATGACATCCGAGCACTGCTTGACAACGGAGAAACAGCAGCCCTCATCCTCCTAGACCTCTCCGCGGCCTTCGACACTGTCTGCCACCGTACACTAGTACAGCGTCTCAGCAACGTCGGAATCCAGAAGATGGCACTGGAGTGGATCACCTCCTTCCTCGCCGGAAGGACACAGAGAGTCCGCCTCCCCCCGTTCAGATCTGAAGCCACCGAAGTCATCTGCGGCGTTCCCCAAGGCTCCTCGCTCAGCCCAACCCTCTTCAACGTCTACATGAGCCCCCTCGCAGCCATCGCACGCCAGCACAACCTCAACATCATCTCCTACGCCGATGACACCCAGCTGATCCTCTCCCTCACCAACGACCCCGCCACCGCCAGAGCCAACCTTCACGAAGGAATGAAAGAGGTAGCCGAATGGATGAAGAACAGCCGCCTGAAACTGAACTCGGACAAGACGGAAGTCCTCATCCTGGGATCCTCACCCTCCGCCTGGGACGACTCCTGGTGGCCCCCCGCCCTAGGCAGCGCACCCAAACCAACAGACCACGCACGCAACCTAGGATTCATCCTGGACTCCTCCCTCTCCATGACCAGACAAGTCAACGCAGTCTCCTCGTCGTGCTTCAACATCCTGCGCATGCTACGTAAGATCTTCCGGTGGATCCCCACCGAGACCAGGAAGACGGTCACCCAGGCCCTCGTCACCAGCCGCCTGGACTACGGCAACTCCCTCTACGCCGGAACCACCGCCAAACTCCAGAAGAGACTCCAGCGGATCCAGAACGCCTCAGCACGACTCATCCTGGACATCCCCCGTCGCAGCCACATCTCCGGACACCTGAGAGACCTGCACTGGCTCCCGGTCAACAAGAGAATCACCTTCCGTCTCCTCACCCATGCACACAAAGCCCTACACAACCAAGGCCCAGGGTACCTCAACAGTCGCCTCAACTTCTACGCTCCCAAACGCCAGCTCCGATCGACCGGCCACGCCCTCGCCGCCGTCCCCCGCATCCGAAGAGCCACCACAGGGGGACGGTCCTTCTCCTACCTCGCCGCCAAGACATGGAACTCCCTCCCGACCCACCTCCGCCTGACCCAGGACCACCTCGCCTTCAGGAAGCAACTCAAGACCTGGCTGTTCGAGCAGTAGCGGACCCCCCTCCCCTAGCGCCTTGAGACCCTCTGGGTGAGTAGTGCGCTATACAAATGCTCTGATTGATTGATACCTTTTATTTACTTTGCTGATGCTTGTAATCTTATATATTAGTTTCTATCTAATGATTGTCGCAGCAAACATGTTTAATACTAGAATGACCCTGGTTCAATAAATACTTATTGAAAACGTCCCCATTGTTTATTCTGTGTTTCTCTCTAAGACTAAGTGAGCATGGTTGACTTAGCGAAAAGTGCTGTACTGTTTCAACAATCCCTAAAGAATCAAGGGTTGTCATGTTTGATAGCTGCCAGAAACTATTCGCTCCGTGGTAAGGTTGGGGGGGCTTAGGGTGGCACTGTGAGCTAGCTGGTCTAAAGGCTAACATATCCTTACGGGTGTCTGAAATTAGTCTGGACACCAATCCCTTAGCTTATGTTGTCTAAACGTGCAGCTCCTATGTCTTATTAGGACCTACACGACAAAGGGTGCCCCGCCTGCTGTGATTTATCCGGTTTTCAAGCTGCTCTCGAATGGGAGCTATTTGTTGCTAATTAGTCAAGGTTGCTGTGGAATGGTACCGGGCATTGCTTATTTGGTGACAGTTAATTCCACAGTCACTTGTTGCACACAAGTATTGTTTCCACCTGCCTCCGCAATTAGGGAATTAGGGAAGCAATCCTATAGCCTACGATAAACTGAAAGCCATGCTTTTTCAAAAGGATGTGGCCTTAACTTCAGCCAGAGAGAAGTTTGATCTTCAGGTTGCAAGGTCATTGTTTGAGATACAGACTCTACTCCACACTAACCTCCCACTGCATTTTGAGGAGCTGATCCACCGTATCTTTAATATATCAGATCCGAAGAGAATAGTGCGCTTTTTTAAATGTATTAGCTCTGGACTGACTAGCTATTTTCAGACAAATTTTGGAGTTATACACTTGGAGTTTCGAAGCTTTTTTGGAGGGCTCCTGCTTGTCCTGCTACTTGTGGTGGGAATCCTGATTTACATTTTTCAGCTCCATAATGGATGTTTCAACCCGGAATGGAGACGGCACTGCTTGTGCTGCAATGCCATGAGAGTATGGTACACTGCTTCAGCACACCTCGACTTCAAGAACTAAACGAGCAATGGTTCTTGTCGTTCAGGCCTGTTTGGCTTCACTGCGTACTACTTGTATTCCATTGCCTGTTTTGCAGCCACAAATGCATTTTGGATCTATGCCTAGGATCACAATTTGTTGCAACACTGGACATTGAAGTAATGATGGACCACTTAAAGGCCCATGGGTATTGTTGTCCCCAGCGTATTCCATTGCTGATGAATGCATTCTTCGAGCCACCCTGGGATGACTTGGCTCCTAGTGCAACAGACACTGGCTCATCAATATGCTTACAGGATGCAGTCCCTCCCTCAGAGGCTGCTGTGGGAATTGGATGGAATCACCTTTGCTCCATAAACCTGCTACGAGGTGTGACTCTATGACAGTCATCTGCGGTTGTTGCATCTACCACTCAGCACACAAACAATTAGCCTTTTCCGTGTGGTGGGAACCATTTAGACTGTTTTTTAAAACAAAACGAAAATGGATCAACAGATTTTTGCTTTTTTTTCCAGGCGCCATGGCTTTCTGAGTGTTTGGGATTTGAAATAAGTATAAAGACTTTTAAAGGCTTCTATGAATATTTTAAAGGGAAGCTTGCTTTTAGACGATTTTAAAAGTGGTTTTAGGCCCTTTTTTAGTTTGAGTTATGTCCTGTTGGTTTTAGATAGCTTTTATATATCGACCCTTAGTATGAGCAGTGGGTGTTATGTTCCCGGGTTAGGCCCATGTAGCAAAGCTGCTCTTTTCTTACATTGTCGTCTTTTTCACAATACCATTTCTGCCATTAACCTTTGCACATATTTGTATACACGAAAATGTTGGATTAGTTCCTCTGAAACTACTTTGTTTACACATCTAGCTCCGCACATTATCACAATGCCTCAAACATCATATTCAAAGGCCTATTTACGCACTATGTACAAATGCTGTTCTTCATCCACAGAGTGACAGAACTACCTACATATCCATAACATCTCTAATCTACAAAGTACACCGCAAGGCTGTTTTTTATTATAAATAATGAGCATCCTGACAGATTAGCAGAGGAGGCACTTTACTGACACCAAGGGTCCCTGCATGCTGAAACTTCACCACGCAGCTGTCTGACATCTCGTGAGCGGTGTTCAGTTCATGACTAAGACGGGATCCTTGATTATCTCCCGCCAGTAATGGGGTTGGATCATCCTTTGCGGAGATTCTTGGCTCTACACTTACACAAACACGAGGTACACTTAGAATAGGGTTTGCATATTAGGAGTATGCTTGATTACTGCCTTGTTTATATGCCTGCATATATACACTGTTTTAGCACCATGGTAGAATTATATCTACTATTTACACTTTTGGTGCTTGTAATCACTTTCATCTGCTTCTGTCTACTGATTATCACAGCATATATATTCCATACCAGATAACGTTGGTTCAATAAATATATTGAAAATGTGCCACTGTGTATTCTATATAGTTCTCTGAGTACAAGTAAGCACGAGTGACTGAGCAAAATGTTTTTATCTGTTTCCACGATCCCTGAGGGGTCAGGGTTGTCATGTTCAGGGGCTACCAGATACCATTTGCTCCCTGGTAAGGTTAGGGGGGCTTGTGATGGCACTGTAAGCTAGCTTGTCTCTAGGCCAACATATCCTCTGGGGGTGTCCGGTATCAGTCTAGGCACCTCACCCAAAGTTTATGTTGTCCGACAAACGCGCTGGACCAATGCATTAGTGGGAACTACACAACAGCCAAATTCGGTGTAATTCCATTTAGCAGTTCAGGCTGCAGCTGCGTCTTAAGAGTCTAGGGGAATTAAAATGGGAAACACTTTTTGCGGCCCCCTTTTTCCTACACTGCATATTTAAGGTATATGTTACTTGTTATAAAATACACACTTGTGCCTCTAATTTAATATTTTATATAAATATATATGTAGTATTGTACATCAAACTACTTTAGTAAGAATATTTGCCAACTCTTTCTTCTTATTGAAAGTTCTTATTGAAAGTTAATGTGAGTGAGTAAGTTCAGATGAGTCTTATTACCATTTTCACTCATGGGAGGTGATTTGTGTTTATCGAAAATAGTGCACTTTCACTATGGTCATTCTTTCTTTGGCAAAGACTTGGCAGGTGAAAATGCATCAGCCAAAATAAACCTTGTTGGAAAAATCTCCTGGAGTGCGGGCAACTTCTTACACTGCTTTGCAAGTGTATTGAAATATAAAGTACAGGCCCTGTGACCTTCAGGCTCGGCACCATCTCCACCAGGTGGAAGAGGTCGGGAGATCTGTAGGGAAGCAGTTTTTGGGTTATATATGTATAATTGTGTATATATATGCATGTGTATATATATATATATCCCAACGTAATTCTCGGCAAGATCCAAGCCTCTTTGAACGGCGGGCATCACGGCTGGTACGCCACTCCCAAACATTCCAACCAAATCGCGTTGGGCACCCGTTTGCTGTAAATAAAAATGTCTATTTGCACCGAGGCCACGGCACCAGTGAGTTTTATTTCTCGTACAACTGGATTTGGTTGGTGTGTGTATATATATATATATATTGTCCACAGCTCCCTCACAGGAAACAAATGGGTCGCACTCCACGATCGTGAGCAAGGTATTTGTAATACCGAAACGCGTAGATCGGAACATCTGCCTGTGGAAATGTAACTTAAAAACGATAAAATAAAAAAACTGCAAAAAGAATACCCGTGGAGTGCGACCCATTTGTTTCCTGTGAGGGAGCTGTGGACAAGATATCAGCAGCGTGGTTCAGCTGCAGGGCGCCGCACCCGTACTGAGCGCTGTTGGAGTGGCGAAAGGAACCAACCATGGAGAATATATATATATATATATATATATATATATATATATATATATATACACACATATTCTGCTGTGCAAATAAACATTTCTGCATACCAATCAGTGAACTTGTGGAAACTTTGATTTTGATATATGTATATATATATGTACAAGCTGCCTTGATCACATGACAGCTCTCACACAAGTGTCCCGCTATTTAAAGTGCTAGCGCCACATAAATTCATGGACATAAACAAAATACTCGCGACTGCTCATTGATACTCGCATAAATGCTTATGGTGTTAATAGGTTGATGAAATAGCATCCTATTTACTTGAAACAGTAATATGTCCACAATTATAACAATATAAATATTTTCATAAATAGTCCCATGCCTTCATACATAACAGAATACACGCTAATATATATAGAGATTTTTTTTTTCACTGAAAAAACCATAGGTTTCAGGGACGTTATAGTTAGTTGGACATTTCACTCATACAAAACCATAGAAATTCTACCGTTATCGTTAGCTGAGCTAACTATAACTCGCGCCCCCGCAATGCACTGCTGATGATGACGTCACATATTACATCATTCATGACATGGTCAGTGACATCACTGATAACATCACTGATGACATCTCAAATGACATCACTAATGACATCATCCAGTGAATGTGTTTTTCTTTAAAATGTAATTATGTATTATATAAATACCAAGCTGTATTGAAGAATGAGTGGATGTATAAGTGTCTGGATGGAGGATTTAGTGGGTGTGTGACTTACTGTTTAAGTGAGTGATTAAATGTGTCTTACTGAATACATGGGTTAGTGACTAAACTGTGTTAATGTCTGCATCAGTCTGTATGTTGTTGTATAACCTGCTGCATCAGTTGGTCAGTATCGCCACGGGTGTCTCTATGGATTATTGATTAGTTGGTAGAGTAATTGTATGGGAGACTGAGTGTGTGTGTGTGGTTGGGTGAGTGGTGTGTGACCCTGTGCATAGATGTGTGAGTGGTTCATTGACTGGGTGTATGACTTTAAGAGTGGATGTGGAAACAGTTCTATAGGTGAGTGAGTGTGTGTTTTTGGATGTGTTGGTGAGTGAATGGATGTCTCAGTGGTATATAAATGACTATATGTGAGAGTCAGTGATTGTGGGAGTGGCTGTATGGATGACTGTATACTCGTATTAGTGATTATATAAGAGATTAAGTATGCGTTAGTATCTGTATGAATAAATGAGGTGGTGTCTGTATAACTGTGTAGGTGAGTAAATGGAACTATGATTGAATCTTTACATGACTGACTAGAATGAGTGCATGACTGACTAGGATGAGTGGTGGTGTGTGAGTGTCTGTATAGCTGTATGAGTGCATATGATAGTGATGTATTGATCAGTGACTACATGTATGAATGGCTGTATGGATGAATGAGTGCAGGTGTCTGTAGACCTAGGAATTAGTGAGTGTGTTTGTAGTAACTGGTATTGGTGTGTCGATGGTTTTGAAAATGGTTGTCTGTATTTTACAGGGGTGTATCAAAGGTTATATTAGGGTGTAAGGAGGTGTGCATCAGATTGTCACGTGGATGATGTCATCAGTGATGTCATTTGAGATGTCATCAGTGATGTCACTGACCATGTCATGAATGATGTAATATGTGACGTCATCAGCAGTGCATTGCGGGGCGCGAGTTATAGTTAGCTCAACTAACTATAACGGCAGAATTTCTATGGTTTTGTATGAGTGAAATGTCCAACTAACTATAACGTCCCTGAAACCTATGGTTTTTTCAGTGAATTTCAAAGGTTTTTTAAATGCTAATTTCTAACTATAACGTCCGTGAAACCTATAGTTTTTTCAGTGAATTTCAAATGCTAATTCCTAACTATAACATACCTGAAATCTATGTTTTTTTCAGTGAATTTTAATGGTTTTTTAAATGCTAATTTCTAACTAGAACGTCCCTGAAACCTATGTTTTTTCAGTGAATTTCTGTGGTATTTTAAATGCGAATTTCTAACTATGACATCCCTATTAAGTCCACTTGTATCCTGAAGGTCCCTGGTGGCCAAGTCCCTTGCACGAGCTTCACTGTGATTGGCTGCCAATACGGATTTTGGAAAAGGGGGTGGTGATGGACAGAGTTTCTGAATGATGCAGAATACTCTTACCAAGTCAAGAGATCATGGTTTTAATCCATCACCGTTTTTTAGCTCACTGCACCATCCCAGCTCAGAACTTGGCTATATGCAAATTAGTCTGTTCCTGTCCCAGTGCATGATGGGAACAGGGCAAACCAAACTACCAAGCCAATTCTTATACTGGGAAGGAAACAAGCTTCCGGGGACCGGTTTCTGGCATCACATTGGCTGCCAATACTCCAAACCAGGAAGTGTTGGCAGCCATCTTGTGGCTCGGTTGAAGTTAGTTAGAAGATTATGCTACGTGAAAAGCCCTTCATTATGTCTAAATGAAATTAATACAGCTCTTTTGCATGGTTCAGTGTTGGATGTAAAACAAGTTTGTGATGATATAGAGTTACGTTTCTTTGCTAGTCAAGAGTACAGAAAATAACAGTTTGATAAGTGTACGTGTTGAAGAAGAGGTGGAAGATAATACTGATGTGAAGTTTGAAAAAGAAATAAAGATTAAAGTAGTTTCTGCTGAAAATCCCAACTATGTTTGTATTTGTTCTCGAAATACTCATTATAAAACTCAAACTAGGAATGTAGATGTGTTTTTAAAAAGTGAAAAGGATATCAATGATAAAGTTGTTTATTTACCTTTGGATTTTAAGAAAAATGTTGAAACTGTTAGTGTAGTAAGAGAACATACTGAATATGTAGTCATTCTTGTTAATGGTGTACCCACAAAGAGTCGGAAAATATGGCAAGAGTTAGTAGATGTCAGGAAAGAACAAAAGGCTACATTATAACTGGTGCAAAACTATAGTTACTATAAAATTGTAAATGTTGAAGGAGAAGAAATGACTTTAGAAGATGAAACACATATTTCAAGTGGACAATTCAAGAAAAGAAGAATTATACTATACATCTACATTTAAAAGAACTGATAGGGCATACTATTGAATTGTTCGAGATGAAAAAAGTGAAACAAAGCCCTATGAGTGTGTGGAAAACAAGTTGAGAAGCTCATTGTTTTCCACAGCTGTTCCCTACTGGAAAAGGCAGACGATATGATGAACGACCAGTTCAGATTCTAGCTTCAGAATAATGTACTTTACAACTGTACTCAGAACAACCAAGATTTCCTTAGTGTATTCCATAAATGTTTCATCTTTTGTTCCATACACCTACACTGTGGTCAGCAGAGCTCACAATTTAAATTAAAACATGATTTATTTATTACAGAGACAATTGTTCTCAACGGGCCTGATTGACAGAACTAACTTAAGACAAAATCCTAAACTTACTACTTTTGGTATTCACAGAAGTTAGGATTTTGTCTTAAGACAGACTTAAGATAAAATCCTAACTTAAGTCTGTCTTAAGACAAACTTAGGACAAAATCCTAACTTCTGTGAATACCAAAAGTAGTAAGTTTAGGATTTTGTCTTAAGTTAGTTTTGTGAATCGGGCCCAACGTCCTCAAACTTTGTCAAGAGGAAGTGACTAAAAACATTCCTCGATGTCTGTGCTGACTACTTCGATGTACACTAGCGATAGCAGGGCTCATAATTCACATTGAGTTGCGATTCCGTGGCTCGCCTGCACCACACATCATCGCGGGCTGTGGAGGTGCTAAATGCTTCTAATGCCCCTATCTCAGTGCAGCACAACTCATGCACACTTTCTGATACAATATTTTGTGTATAATTTCACATCTGCTGTCCTATCTCAGTGTATCACAAGTCATGAACCCTTTACAATAGAATCTTTTCTGTATGATTTCATATCTGGTACCCGTACCTTAGTGCAGCCCAAATCATTGACCCTTTATGATTGAATTTCTGGGTCTGATCCAATGATTACTGTTGTACTTGTAGCCAGCACCAACCATGCCCGGAGGGTTGGCTTACAATCATCCCACACGCATCCAGCACAGACGTCACTGGACATGTGACCGTGGTAATAAAAAGGAGTCAAGCGTACATGCCCGCACCCAGTTCCACTATCTATCTGTGTCCGTGTGTTCATTATGTATGCAACATGCTGCCCCTAGGCCCTATCACATTACATAGTGCTCTGGACAGCGTATGCAACCATCCTACCTTTGACAGTGGGGGAAAGCTTTAGTTATGTAACTTTGTATCGGTCATTGTACAAGTACATACGTAGTGACTGCATCATTAGAGTACTGCAAGCAGAGTGTAAAGAGAATTTATAAGTGCGTGAGGATCGTCACAGTGATTGCATAAGTAGATATGTTGGCGCAGCCTAACTCTGACAACAAGCTTGTCTCTAATTTGCTGCCCTCCATGTGCCAAAAACTTCAACTTCAACTTTCCATGGCCCTGTATTGCTACAGCTGCAACACTCCACTGAATGTGCAATAAACATTCATATCCACACAGAAGTCTCATGTCCACATGTCCACCATCTTTCTTGTGTGGAACTATGGATGAATATAGGGTCAGTAATTCCCGTACCTTCCATGTTGGCCATATTGTTGGACTTGGCTCACAGAGTGACACTTTGGCTTTTGCAACCTGGGTGACGGTAGCACTCCAACACGGACACCACATCCATTGTTGTCAGATTTATTCAGCTTTCTATAGCCCAAAGCCGACCAAAAAGTAGCCCAAACTAGCCCAATATTGCTACTTTAGGGAAGGAGGGGCAGGGACAGCATCAAGCAGGCGGTGAATGCATTGGAATTGAGGTTGCAGTATTATGCCAAGTAAATATTTGTCTAATAAAGCGCTTTAACATACTACTTTGCTGGAGAGCTGTATTTATATTTATAATCTGGCAACTAGCACAAACCAAAATTTTACTACACAACCTGCAAAATATAGCCCAACTGTGCGTGATCTAGGCCAATCTGGCAACACTGATGCCACAGCCACTCCCTCACGGCTGGTTTACACCCACACCACATCCATCCAGCACAGGTGATACAGGACACGTGACCCTACAAATATAAAAGACCGGGCGCACGTGCTCTACGACATTTTAAAGTTTAGAGTGCGTGGCCTCACTTCTCACTGAGTTAGTGGCACCACAATCACTGAGCGGGTGTACAACCTGCGATGATGATAGGTGCACTAGTAGGTCCTCTGCCATGGCGATATCAAGACTCAGTTCCATCATGCAGAACGGAGCTGCATGATGTGGAGGGTGCCGTGACCGTGAAAAGGTGAGCAGTGACGCCTTAAGGCGCAGCATCGGGCAGATACCTCTGGGCGGCGGACGTGCATGGGGTACAGCAGCCTGAATGCGGAAAGAAGGCAGAGCGATTTAGGCATACCCACTTGTATATACTCTGCCACAACGTCGGATTGGTAACGCAGGCACTGGTGCAATGCCCGAGGGGCCGGTGCCGAGTTCCAACTGTGGGCTGCTTTTGGAGCAGTCTAGGGGCAGATTTGGGAGGTGTCGCTGTTGTTTGGATACAGCCAGCGGCCCAGTGGGTGTCTGAATGGCCTTTCTGGAGGCAGATGGGCGTCATTACCTCACAATTAGCAACAGGCAGCGGTGTCACTTTCTTTCTCTTGCAGGGCCGCCCATTATTGTCTGCATACCTAACAGGGCAGGGGGCCTGAGCAGACGTGGCCTCACTTGTTTTTAAGTCACCAGTGTAAACAAATCTGTGCATTTTTTGTATCTCCACCCTCCCCCCCATTTTTAAATAAAATTTCACAGAAGCAGTGTTTTGAGGAAATGGCAATATGCAAATATGGGCCACTTTTTTTTTTAGCGTGCCCGGGTCGATTTTGAATCCTAATCAAACCCTGCTCTACCATTATTATTTCTGTACTATCTTTCAGATGTGGGAGCTTGAGAGTTCCCACTAGGTCGTGCCATGTGGTTGGAGACAGAGCGGTGGCGTAAAGGTAAGCTGTGACGGTTTTGTACACAGTGTGGGCACTCAGTGCCCCTCCTCATCTCTTCCTTTCTCTGCCTCACACTCTTTCTATCTTCCTCTTCTTCTTACACTGTTTGTCTCTTTCTCTCTCTCTCTGTTTCTCTCTCTCCCTTCGTCTTTCTCACTCTTTCTCTCTGTCTTCTTCTCACTTTTTCTTTTTCTCTCTTTCTCTCACTCTCAGTTTCTCTTTCTTCCTCTCACTCTTTCTTTCTCTCTCTCATCCTCTCTCCTTTGATAGATGCATGACGCACAATCTTATCTTGCTTTTTATCTAACAGGCTGTGAATCACAAATGGAAGTTCATGTGGCCATCCTGAACGCATGACAAAGTTGCTTCGGCACGTGGTGGACCCACACACGCCGGTGGCAGAAGGTGAGTAGAGACACTTCTTTCCACAGTAGCAAGGAGTCACCTCTGGGCGGTGGGAGTGGATAGTGTGCAGCAGTCTGGGCGCACAAGAGCGCACAGACACCTCCGAGCAATGGGAGTGGATGGGGTGCACCAGCCCCATTGCGCATTAGCGAAACAGAGAATTACGCGTTTGCAGTTGTATGTACTCTGCAATTACTAATTCTATACTATCTTTCAGATCACTAAACTTGAGGGCTGCACTATCTCCCGGCACGTGGTTGGAGACACACAGGTTGCATCAAAGGTGAGCTGCGAAGATTGTGTCCAGTGTCAACACTCCCTTTCTATCTCTTCCTTTCTCTCTCCCACACTTTCTCTCTTTCTCTGTCTCTTACTCTCTCTCTCATTCTTTCTTTCTGTCTCGCTTCCTCTCTCTCCCTCTCTCCCACTCTTCCTCTCTTTCTCTTCCTCTCTCTCACACTGTTTCTCTGTTTCTATCTTTCTTGTGTCTTACTATTTCTCTCTTTTTCTCTCACTCTTTCTCCTCCTCTTTTTCTCACTCTCTCTCTCTTTATCTGTCTTCCTCTCTCTCACTCTTTCTCTCTTTTTCCGTCTCCCGCTCTCTATCACTCTTTCTCTCTTCCTCTCTATCACACTTTTTCTCTCTCTCTCTATCTCCTTTGCTGGAGGCATGACGCACCATCTTATTCTTTTTTTGTCTTGCAGGCTGTGAATCACAAATGGACCAGCGATGACACGCCACGGCTATACATAGTTTTATTTGTTGTTGTTTAGTGTTAATAATTTTTTTTTACATGTAAATCTATACATGACTAAGATTCCTATTTCTCCAAACTTACAAGCAGCTTTTTATAAATAGTTCAAAGAAGGACACTTTCGGGCCCAAGAAGTTTGTTGGGGATATGCTGCTGATGTGGGAAGAGGGTGCGCTACCTGGTAATGTGGGGAGACGCAGTGTGAATAGGGTATCTCTCACAGAAAGAGCTCCAGTATGTTTTCAGAAATGCCTCAGACAGATGCCAGCGGACGGACCTAATCACAAAATGGCTTTTAAATCTCATATAGTGTGACTTATGAACAGTTCGTACCCAGGCTCACAGAGGGGCCTCTGCGGCCCGTCCGCTCGACTCACAAGGCAGAACTATGAGCCGTCTGCTCCCAAATAAACAGCATGAGAATACCATATGATATCCCAACTGGTATAATTGAAAGCAAGATATGCATACAACATTATCATAAGGAGGTAAGGAGACTCTGTTTGATTACTGTATGTGCTCGTGGCATCATTTTTAATGTAGAGGTATTAAAAGGAAGGAAAATAAGCAGGGCAATTTGCAGTTGTTACAGCACTGCAATTTACAAACAAAACAAATATTGGCAACCCAAATTGTACTTGGTGCTCAGTGTGAGTGAGTGACAAACACGGTAGCGACGCAAGTGACAATAATCAGCGAGGACGGCGCGTAGTGACTGGTGCTAAATATATACAGTGAATAGATGACACAATGTGGTTCAAAAATTGCTTTGGAAGTTCGTTTGGATATGATTTGCTGGTGTTGTTCGTGAACCACTTTGTCTGGAGCGCCTATGTTCGCGCTGAACGGTCGACGGCGTTTCGATCCACTATAAATCGTGATCATCATCAGGACTGGGTTGGGTGCCGTGCTGTACATAGGGGGCAAGGGAATTAGATTAGTCATGGGAGGAGGAGGGTAAATATTAAATAATGTGTCATCTATTCACTGTATATATTTAGCAAAACGTTCCAGCCCCTCAGCAGACAGATTTCACTGGGTCGGGGTAGGTATGGAAATCCAGTCCACCCTCCGTGAAGTCACGGACCGCACTGCAGCCTCCCTTGTGTTATCTGTGCGGCGGGCTCAGGGTATATATATATATATATATATATATATATACACACACACACATACACACACATATATCTATACTACTATAATAAAGGAGAAACTTTCAGGCTTTGAGGCGGGTAAACTCCGGTACCACTGCGCCAATCTACACACCCGATACACCGTAGAAATCGTCAGGGTGTGTAGATGGTATATAAAGTTTAAAAATAAACCTTATTTAAAAAATTTATATTAAAAAAAGTAGTCCCCCAAAAGTAGCGCCGGCCGCGACGTGCGTGCTCACGTCGAGGAGCGGCGTCAGAGCGGCGTCAGAGGAGCGGTGGACATGGCGCGGGGGAGGAGCGGTCACGTGAGGAGCAGCGGACAGGCCAGCGGCGGTGCGACCAGCGGAGAGGCGGACATGGCACGGGGGAGGAGCGGCGGACTAACACCTCCATTGACTCAGGCCAGGACAAGCGGTGAGGAGCAGAGCGGCGAGGAGCTGTCAACTCAGGAGCGGTGGCTGAGGTAAGCAGGCGGGTGTCGGGCCAGGCGGGGGACGGGGAGTAACAAAAGGCAATGTCGGGGCAGGCGGGGGTCGGGGAAGGCGGGGGACGGGGACTAACACCTCCATTGACTCAGGCCACGCGAGGGTAGGGCCAGGCGGCAAGCGGGGGACGGGGCGGGCTGGGGCACGGGCTGCTGGGCAATGTCGGGGCAGGCGGGGGTAGGGGGAAGCCTGAAAGCTCCCGGACAAGGTCGGGACGGGCTGCTAGTACATATATACACACACATATATATATATATATATACACATATATACACATATATATATATGTATATATATATATATATATACATATATACATATTTATATATATATATATATATATATATATATATATATATATATATATATATATATATATACACATACACATACCCAGGCGTGTAGCACCACCCTAGTGCCTCGGCCTCCCGCTCCGAGCTGACCCCAGTTCATGGCCTGCCCCCACCCTGCTTTGCTTTTCTGACGCTCCTGCTCGTTTTTTCAAATCCTGCATTTCTCTACCTGGAATTCCCTCTTGGCCTCATTTAGCATTCCTCTGCTTTATTTGGCATCATTGGTAGTCTTGGTAGACTCCTCTTTGCCTTTTCCTCGACGCCCTCTTTTTCCCGCCATTCACTGCTGCTGCTGCTGCCCCCGTGGCCCCTCCCCCCGCTGGTTCCCGCTCCCACCTCCCAGCTGCATCTCCCTCCCTCTTCCCCTATTTAATGGCAGCTCTTGCGCCCCCAAGCAAGCAAATCCCCTGACCTAGGCCAAGATACTGCTCTCCCAGGCGCGTAGCACCACCTTAGTGCCTCTGCCTCCCGCTCCGAGCCGACCCCGGTTCGAGGCTGGCCCCGCTCTGCTTTGCTTTTCTGATGCTCCTGCTCATTTTTTCAATTCCTGCAATTCTCTGCCTGGAACTCCCTCTGGGCCTTATTTAGCATTCTTCTGCTTTGTTTGACCTCATTGGCAGTCTTGGTAGACTCCTCTTTGCCCATTTCTTGCTGCCCTCTTTTTCCCACCTTTCCCTGCCCCTGCTGCCCCCACTGCCCACCCCCCCACTGTTTCCCGCTCCCCAGCTGCGTCTCACTCCCTCTTCCAGAATGTAACGGCGGCCGCTGGCACAAAGGCAAGTCTGTCGGAGCCCGTCCGCGACCCGACCGTGACCAGTGCCAGGACCCCTGGTCCTCCGGCCCGCCAGCACTACACCTCCTCAGCTCTCCACGACCTCAAAGCCGGTAAGAACTTCTACTGCAAGCTATCCTCACCTCTCAACACCCACAGACCCTTCACCTCCTGTCACTGCCACCATTCCTTTGCCTTGCAGACACCCATAACCCACCATCTCTCTCCAGTAACAATTCCGTAGCACCCCAAACCATGAGATTCATCCTCAACGTCCGTACCCTCCACAAACATGCCACAGAAATCTGGGAGCTCCTCGACAGCTTTGCCCTGGACAGTGCCTTCTTCACTGAAACCTGGACGAACACCAACTCCGGCCCAGACATCGCGATCGCCATCCCTGAAGGATACAATTTCACCCGGAAGGATCGCCCCATCCGCCCCAGGGGATGCATCACCATCTCTCACAAGACCAATCTCAGACTGAGCACAAATTCAGACAGGCCCACAGACCTAATGGAACACCTAAATTTCAAGATCCAGACCAACCTGTCCTCCACCCTCCGAGGCACCCTCATCTACAGACCCCCCCGGACCTCGCGCCCCTTTCTCCGACTCCATCACAGACATCATCACGCTGCATGCCATCACCTCCACCGACTTCACGCTACTAGAAGACCTCAACTTCCACCTCGACAACCACTTGGACCCCAACTCTGCCCCCTACTGGACAACCTCCACACGATCGGACTCAAGCAGATCATACCCGAACCAACACCTCTTCTGAAAAAAACCTTCAGCGGACCCCACCAACCTCAAGAATTTCAGACCGATCTCCCTACTCCCTTATCCAGCCAAAGTCATGGAAAAAACGGTCAACAGCCAACTCGCCCGCTTAAACGAAGAGAACAACCTCCTTGACCCCTCCCAATCAGGTTTCAGAAAGAACCACAGCACCGAAACCACACTCCTCGCCGCAACAGATGACATCCGCCCCCTCCTTGATAGAGGAGAGACCACGGCACTCATCCTCCTCGACCTCTCCGCAGCCTTCGACACTGTCTCGCACCACACCCTAGCCCTCAGACTCCACGACGCAGGAATCCGGAACAAGGCCCTCAACTGGATACGCTCTTTCCTCTCCGGCAGAACGCAACGAGTCAGACTCACTCCATTCCTCCCAGAACCGACTCCAAGCATCTGCGGATTCCCACAGTGATCATCCATTAGCCCGACCCTGTTCAACAGCTACATGGCGCTGCTCGCAGCCATGGTAAGAGCACAGGGACTCAACATCACATCATAAGCAGACAACACCCAACTCATCCTCTCCCTATCCAACGAACTCAAAACCGCCAAACTCAACTTTTAAGCTGGAATGGCAGCTGTTGCCAGATGGATGAGGGCAGCTGCTTTCAACTTAACACTGACAAAACAGAGATACTCATCATGGGCTCACACCCCACCGCCTGGACCCCACATTGACTCCCCGTCCAGAAGAGAATCACCTTCAAGCTCCTTACCCCTGCACACAAGGCCCTACACAACGCCGGACCCGCCAACCTGAACAACCGCCTTGTGTTCCACGCACCCCAGCGCTCTCTCCGCTCGACCCAAATCTCTCTCCCAACTGAACCTCTGATCAAGAAAAGCAGAACAGGAGGGGCTCCTTCTCCCTCCTCGTGGCCAAGGCACGGGACTCCCGCCCTCTCCAACTCCGACAGACTACATCGCTCCCCAAATGATATGTTTAACACCCATAAACTCTTAAACACACTTGATGATGTCATGAGTGATGTCCCTTACCATGTCATGAGTGATGTAATATGAGAGGTCATAAGCAGTGCATTGCGGGGGCGTAATTTATAGTTAGCTCAGGTAACTATAACAGCTCAAATTCAATGGTTTTGTACGAGTGAAATTTGAGTCTAACTATAAAGTCCCGGTAAGCATTGTTTTTTTCAGTGAATTTTTCAGTTTTTTTAATTAAATTTCCTAACTACAATGTCCCTGTATTTTAAGTGAATTCTTATTATTTAACTAGTAGTCACATTTGCAGAGTGGTGGAGAAAGGGGGCGTAGCCTTCAACGACTTCTCAGCAACGCAGCTGTGTGGGACTTACTGGAGGTAACAGGAGGGGTTCCTGGCCCCCAAGGACCCTCAGCAGCCAAGGGGACTTCATCTCCCAACCAGTAGTGTGGCAGGAGGCGTGTTTGCAGAGTGATAGAGAAAGGGGACATGGCCTCCAAAGATCTCTCAGCAATTTTGCTGTGCAGGACTTATTGGCAGGGTATGCTTAGACGTGAGTCCCTTGCTCACTTTGCCACTGGATTCAAGTAAGCCTGGCTGAAGACGGCTGTAATGCCAGAAACCGGTCCTAGGAAGCTTGAATCCGGTCCAGGGAAGGCATGGCTTGGCAGTTCGGGCTGGACTGTTCCCATGAGGCACAGGGTCAGACTGATTTGCATATGGCCATGTCTGAACTGGGGTGGCAGAGTGGGCTAAAGAACGGTGATGGATTAAACCCAGATCTGTTGACTGGGTGTGAGTGTTTGATTGGTTCAGATGCTCCGTCCAACACCACCCCCTTTTGTACCGCTTTGTTTGCCATAAGTTGGCAGGGTATGCTCAGATGTGAGTCCCTTGCTCACTTTACCACTGGATTCAAGCAAGCCTGGCTGAAGACGGCTGTAATGTCAGAAACCGTTCCTAGGAAGCTTGAATCCGGTCCAGGGAAGGCATGGCTTGGCAGTTCGGGCTGGACTGTTCCCATGAGGCACAGGGTCAGACTGATTTGCATATGGCCATGTCTGAACTGGGGTGGCAGAGTGGGCTAAAGAACGGTGATGGATTAAACCCAGATCTGTTGACTGGGTGTGAGTGTTTGATTGGTTCAGATGCTCCGTTCATCACCACCCCCTTTTGTACCGGACGTATTGGAGGTAACAGGAGGGTTGTTCACCCGAAGTCCCCTTAGTAGCCAAGGTGACTTCATCCCACAACCAGTAGTACATCAAGAGGTGCATTTGCAGAGTGGTGGAGAAAGTGGGCGTGGTCTCCAGAGACCTCTCAATTCCGCTTTGTGGGTCTTAAAGGAGGTAACAGAAGGGAAGGGGTTCCTGGCCCCCAAGGACACCCAGCACCCAAGAGAACTTCATCCCCCAACAAGTAGTATATTTTTATTTATTGGGTGGGGGGATCTTGTGGCCCCCCTTCGTTGGGCCGATTTCGGCCACGATTACCTCATCCCCAGGGGCCAGGCTTTTTTTATTTTTATTAGGGGAGGGAGGCTGCAAAGCTTCCCTCCCTAGCCAATTTCGGGACCTGGGGACCCCATCCCCCAGTGCCGACCTTTTTATTGATTTTTTTTAATTAGGGGAGGGGGGTTGTGCGGCCCCTCCCCTAATTAAGGCCCGGGAACTCCATCCCCAGGCCTCTATTTTGGGAGTCCTGGTCCCACCCACGGGACCCACTCACATCTGTTGGAGGCCTGTCTGTGAAAGCAATTGTGCTCCGCTTCAAGCAAGCAAGAGCATCTTTTGCATGTTTCGGGGCTGGGCAACCCAGGACATAGCAGGAGCTGGCCCACGGGGGTGGTGGTCCCCAGGGTTTTTTGATGTTGGGCCTGCCCCAGGGAGGTTGCAATCCCCATGGCCAAGAACAGCCAAGGGGGGGCAGCGCAGACCCCCTCCCATCTTTACAAAAAACATTTGGCCATGGGGAGGTGGTGGTCCTCGGCACTGGGGAGGTCCGAGAGCCCCCCCCTGTTTTTACATAAATAAGCCCCAGGGAGTTGGTGGCCCCCGGGGCATTAAGTATCTCCAGGAGGGGGAGCTGTGTGCCCCCCTCCTTTATTAAGCAAATGCCTCAGACGGCAGAGCGTTGCTGCAGCGTTGGCGCTCTGCACTGGCACCTCCCTGTCGCCCACGTGGGAACTCTGCATATTAGGAGTCTACGTTAGGTCCAAGAATAATAGAGTTACATCACGATTCAGAGATTTAGGACTAATGACTGCCAAGTGTTTAATTACAAAACGGTGGAAAAAGGCAGACCCCCCAGAGATGATTAGCTGGACAAACTCACTTAAGATATGGGCACAGGCAGAAAGCACCGAACTTCACAGGGAAGAGACGGCAGGGCTCTGTAAATATCCTATTGAGTTACAATGGGATGCCATACTGACGTTTTTAACACTGCGGATACTGGGGAGGGCATTGACACCTAGCCAGCTATTCCATACGGCACATGCCAAAGATCCTGGGGGCGGGGGACGAGAACATGGCGACACACACTCACACCCAACCGGATGTTGCCTCGCATAGTACGCTTGGTGTAGCGTGGTCCTCACTCCCTCTAGTCCCGGTGCCTGCATTCATAAGGCTAGCTCCCAGCACTGACACGAGTTCGACTATCACCCCAGTGTGCCCCAGTGTGCTGTCCTGTCGTACCTCCCACATTCTATAGTCCCATGCTCCGTAATGTAATGGCTTTCATAATGGTTTCTAGATGGCAGCCTTTTAATTATGTTATTAATAGTTATTAAATTGTGAATGTTTACTTTATTGGTGTATTTGCTTTTATCCTCCTCCTTTTTCCTTTGGAAAAATCCCACTATCGGCCTATTGCACTTATTATTACATATTTCAAAAACTACTGAATGGATTTACACCAAATGACGAAAATGCACTTCCCTGAACCAACATATACCTTTCTGCTAAATTAGATGTAATTCTGTTCATCAGTTCTATCCATAGCCATGTCTAAAGTTCCTATGGAAATGAAAATGTGTTTTGGACCCCCCCTTTTTCTCGGACACCACTTGATGGATCACGCCGAAACTTTCTAGACAGCAACTGGAGTGAGTAGCATACTACTGAAAACTACATCCTAACTATAACTACCTACTGGCAACCGCCAGTAAATAATATTTATATATATATATATATAAACTACGTCTCCCACAATGCAGTTGCATTACATTCATTGTTTTTTTCACACTGTGCACTAAACATAAAAGAAAGCTCGTGTTAGAGCTCTGTACCCGTGATCAAGCCTTCGGCTGAAGGCGAAACGCGTTGGGCTATTGACGAATGAGTGAAAAATAAAGCTAATGGATTAAGCTTACATTTGCCTGCTTGTGTGCCTCCTTACCTCCGGTGCTGGGCCGGACCTGCGAACATATATATATATATATATATATATATATATATATATATATGTATATATCCAGTAGAAAAGTGGTCACCACTATCCATAAGACAACAAGCTGAGGCCCAGTTGCATTCAAGGTGAGTTTTTAATGGCAGAAAACACCCTCAAAAGGCGGGCCACAGCGGGGTTCGCCTTACCCCCGTAAATCCAGTAGAAAAGTTGTCACCACTATCCATAAGACAACAAGCTGAGGCCCAGTTGCATTCAAGGTGAGTTTTTAATGGCAGAAAACACCCTCAAAAGGCGGGCCACAGCGGGGTTCGCCTTACCCCCGTAAATCCAGTAGAAAAGTTGTCACCACTATCCATAAGACAACAAGCTGAGGCCCAGTTGCATTCAAGGTGAGTTTTTAATGGCAGAAAACACCCTCAAAAGGCGGGTCACAGCGACGTTCGCCTTACCCCCGTAAATCCAGTAGAAAAGTTGTCACCACTATCCATAAGACAACAAGCTGAGGCCCAGTTGCATTCAAGGTGAGTTTTTAATGGCAGAAAACACCCTCAAAAGGCGGGCCACAGCGGGGTTCGCCTTACCCCCGTAAATCCAGTAGAAAAGTTGTCACCACTATCCATAAGACAACAAGCTGAGGCCTAGTTGCATTCAAGGTGGCGCGGGCTCATTTCGCCATTGTTTGTGGTATATATGTATATATATATATATATATATATATATATATATATATATATACATACATATACATAACATATATACCACAAACAATGGCGAGGGGGGCGTGGCTAGCAGCCGACTGGAATGGCTGCCTAGCAGAGGAGCTCCGTGGTAAAATGAGACCCCATCTCTGAATCCGCTCATTGATCCGTGATTTCTGCTGTTCTGGCGATCGATTCCACGAGACGACTCCAAGCGGCATCCCCTGCCGAAACCCCGGTGTTCCTCCGACACCGGCATCAGCCCCGTGCTGGAGTGCCTGCCTGCGGCCTGTTGACATCGTGGCTGCACCGGCCTGGCCTGGAGCACTATCCGGCCGGAAGTGGATGACTGCCGGGAGACCAGACCGGAAGTCCCGCGCTGCTGCTCTGACCGTCGCCCGGAGGAAACATCCAGCATCGGACGACGGACGAAAACCCCGGTGACGGTGCGCTCCTGAGGTGGGTCGGCGATCCCCCACACCCCCCCCTCCCTTGGCTTGGTTGGGAACGAGGGGGCCGGCGGTGAACTCCCAGAGACCGGGGAACCGAGGACGTCATTGGCGGCGGGTGAGACCGCCGCTGTGGCTTCAGGCCAGCATCCGACCCACCCCTCACCTCTCCTGCCATCGCCTGTGCTACCGGAGGGAGGGGAGAGCCCCATTGCTGCGGAGTCGGGGCGGCCCTGACCATTCGCTGCCAGGCGTGTCACCCATCCTGCGGCTCCGACCCCGCCTGCGTTGCGGCTGCTCACGGGACCACACCGGTGAGGTGACGACTTCCCGGACCTCCACCTGGGATCGAGCAGGTACCGTTCCGCCCCAGACGGGGGCCGCCGACGTATAGGCTCTGTGGCGCGGTCGCCTACCTATACTGCGGACTCGTTGCTGCTTGGAGGGGGTGCATTGGACCAGCGAGGATTTCACGCAACGTGGGTAGCGAGTACTCACCACTGTATGCACCCTCATCCCCCCGGGACTTAGATCGCCCAAGGTAACAGTGGGGCCACTGTGGCATAGAGGCCTGCAAACCGCCAGACGCTCTGCATTGGGGTTCCCGTCTGCCAGAGCCTCATCTCGCCCCGGTCTGGCTCTATTCACTGCATTGGACAGCCTCGGATTTGGGGATCCCACCCACTGAGTCATTCTCGGAGCCTGCCCCAGACGCCTGATCGGAACGGCCTCCTCGACGGCCCGTCCTACTTGTGCGGCCGAACCCTAGGGGATCAAGACGCATTGGGACTCTAGCCGGAGCTGACACATCTGACGGCCCACGAGGGGACGGCGGAATGGCGGGAAAAGGAACGCGACACAACGCTGCTCAGTCGAGACTTGAAAAATTCGCGTTCGAGAAGAACCCCTCGCAACACCCTGAAGGCCGCACGTCCGTAGGCAAAAGCCCCGAAGGTGACGGAGGAAAAAAGGTGACACTCGAGGATTTAATGAGGACGCTCACTAATGTCCAAACTACAGTGGGGGCCATCTCCTCGGATGTCGGCTTACTGAGGGCAGACCTTCACAAAATGACCGAGAGGGTGGCGCAGGTTGAAGTGGTCACGAAGTCCCTGGTTGAGGACACCTCCGAACTGCAGCTGGCCATGGAACGGATGGAAGCGGTCACTAAGAAATTGCAGGACAAGCTGGACGATCAGGAGGGGCGGGCTAGGCGTAACAATGTCCGAATCCTAGGAATTCCAGAATCGGAGGGCAAACGGGCGATGGACCTTTACATAGAAGACCTTATCAAGACCGAACTGAGACCAAAAGGTCTGTCGAACTTCTTCTCAGTGGAGAGAGCGCACAGGGTCCCAGGTGGAACACCGAAACCGGGAGCAGCACCAAGACCTGTATTGGCCAGGCTGTTTAATTTCCGTGACAGGGATGTCATACTCCAAGCGGCCCGAAATGCCCCGCCCATCAAAATACAAAACTCTACGTTGGCCTTCTTTCCTGACTATACGGCCGAGGTGGCCCGGCGCCGCAAAACCTTCATTGAGGTCAAAAAGGCCTTACGAGCAAAGGAATTGCCCTACTCGATGCTGTTCCCGGCGAAACTTAGGGTCGTGGATAATCATAAAGCTTGGTTTTTTGATACCCCGGAGGCGGCGTGGGACTGGCTGGACGGTTGGCGTCGGGTGGAAGGGTCTGGACGCACGGGCAAAGGCCAACGAATCCGACGGTTCGAGAGTGCAGAAACTTCACCAGCGGCGGCCGGAGAAAATCATGACAAGGAGCTGGAGGAGGGACCGGAAGCCGACGAACGATGTCCTGAAATATGAGTTCCTTATTGGCACAGTCTTATCCACAGGTGACCACGAGAGGTGAAAGGGCTGCCGTTGAACTATGAACAGGAAGAGCAGACTGTGACTGATGGGGTCACTAGTACCACGGAACACTTACCCCGCAAGCAAGTACATTGGGGGGGAATGGGAGCAGGCACTCTGCTAAGTTGGGGGAGCGGGCGGTTCTATGTCCGTATAGCAGGGAGGCAGGGAGGGGGGATGGACGGGGGGGGTTCTTTGCCAAGTTATATTGTTCTCTTTTAAGTCTCATGTTTTTCCTAGGGTTATATGTACACACGACCACAGGACACTCACTCTGGAACCAGTGCACACTGCTGGGTCTTCCACGCCAGCACTGCCGGGGCCACCTGGTACGCCTGGTATTTTCTATAGGCCACCTAGCTCGACAGGGGGAGGGTTTTGTAGCCGCTCTGAGCACTACTCGGTACGATAGTTGGTATTGGACCCCTGACCGAGTTTCATATTCAGGGACACTACCGCCCCTGCACTTAGTGAACAGTGTTTGTTCGTTGGTCAGGTCCCGAAGTTCCAATAGTCACAGGTTCCTGTATAGGCTGACTCTGCACACTGGCGCAGGACACTCTCAGTATTGCCTCTGCACAGGACCAGGCACTCATCATCACCACAGTCAAGGCTTCCCATACATAATGTTGCTGGACCCGGTCCGAATGCTATATCCAAAGTTCCTGACACACAAGAGCACCTACAATCATGGCTGACCAAGACCTTTTAACGCCTCGCCCACACTCACCCCCGCTGGTAACTGCCCCGCTTACTATCATCTCCTGGAATGTCAATGGGCTGGGCCACAAAATTAAACGGGGTTTGGTCCTACAATTCCTTAAGAGAAAGGCCCCGACAATAGTGTTGCTCCAGGAGACACATCTGGTGGGAACGACCTGTCAGGCCCTTAACCGCTGGGGGTTTAAAATGGTCACACACGCAGAATTCTCCTCGGGTTCACGTGGAGTTGGTATCCTGGTTTCCAAAAATGCACCCCTACTTATCAAACACACATGGGCTGACGACCAGGGACGCTTTGCAGCGATCAGTTGCCAATGGGAGGGACGGCCATATAATATACTAACAGTATACATCCCCCCTGCGTTACATCAAGGAGCCTTCCAAGACCTGGGTAACTTACTGCTTGGACTCCCAGAGGGGGAACTAATTATTGGTGGCGACTTCAATGCGGTGCCAGATGCTGCTGTGGATCGACAGCCTCCCCGAGAGGCTACCAGAGCAGACCACCTGTTCCGAGAATTCTTAGATGCGTTGGGACTGTTAGATGTATGGAGACTCAAACATCCCCGGGATCGACATTACACATTTATTTCGGGAGTACATGGCAGTCTTTCCCGGCTGGACTACTTACTGACACTAGCCGTTCCCCCAGAAAAGATTGCGTCCATAGAACATCTACCGCGAGGGATCTCTGACCATTCCCCAGTGCTACTCACCTACCCACCAGACGACAGCAAATTTATCCGATCTATCCTGGGTATCTTAAAAATCGTACCATTGCTAAAGCGCTCAAAACAGCTACCACGAATTACTTCGAAGACAATGTGGGCTCGGTCGAATCACCGTCGATACTATGGGAGGCATACAAAACAGTGGTCAGGGGGCAAGCCATCTCCACTATCACTAGGCATAAAAGGGCACAGAGGGTGACCATAGATTCGCTCGAAACAGCGGTCCAGACCGCGGAGTTAGCACACGCCTCTGACCCCACAGAGGACACAGCGCACACGCTGACATTGGCCTCCCAGGAATTCAGATCGTACGCAGAGGACATGACAAAGACAAGGTTAGCTGACACGTTACACAGGGTCTCTGAATTAGGAGATAAGACTGGGAAAATGCTTGCATGGATTGAAAGGAAGGAAAGGGCGAGTAGGTGGATAGCCGCATTGACACTCACAGACGGTACTTGCACAACCTCTCCCCCTGACATAGTGGAGGAACTGGCTTCCTACTATGAATCAGTGTATACAGCACGTGCGGAAGTGTCAGAAGACGTTTGCACACAATTCCTACATGACATTCCTCTCTCCACACTCTCGCAGGACGATGCGCAATCCCTAGAGGCTGACCTGACGGGGGAAGAGTTGGGGGTGGCCCTGGCAGCCCTAAACACTGGAAAGGCGATGGGACCCAACGGTCTACCGATCGAACTGTATAAGACAATGTCGTCGACCCTTACCCAACATATGCTTCCCATGTACGCTGACTGCTTGGACCGGGGCTCCCTCTCGCCGGATCAGAGGTTGGCCACTATTGTCACTATACACAAGCCTGGTAAGCCACCTGACCTGACATCCTCATACCGGCCGATCTCACTAATGAACGCAGATGCAAAGGTGCTAGCGAAACTCCTGGCTCTGCGTCTACAACCTCACCTCACAACTCTGGTACACCCAGACCAATCAGGTTTCATGCCTGGGCGTAATACCTCCCTTAATTTGCGGAGACTAAACGGAATACTACATCGCATTCCATCACTACGGGAAGATGCCGCAATTCTCTCATTAGACGCTACCATGGCGTTCGATCTTGTGGAGTGGCCGTTCCTTTTTGCGGTGCTCAAGAGGATGGGCTTTGGCCCTAACTTCTGTGGCTGGGTTAGGCTCCTTTATACCGCACCCTTGGCACAGGTCATTGCGAATGGGCACACGTCACGCGTGATCACATTGGGTCGCGGCACCCGCCAGGGCTGCCCCCTGTCCCCATTATTATTCGCCCTCATACTTGAGCCGCTAGCGGTGAAAATCCGTATGGATCCACAGATCCGAGGCATCTCGTGGGGAGAGGGATGGGAAGACCGCATCTCCCTCTATGCTGATGACGTGCTGCTCTATTTGACGTCTCCGACCCCGTCCCTAGCGACGCTAATGGCCATACTTAAGACCTATGGTGACGTCTCGGGATATACCATTAACTGGGCCAAGTCGCTCTGGTATGTATTGCGCGGTTCGGCGCCCATGCTACCCCATGACTGCACCTTGCAAACGGTGGCCAGAGGGTTTAAATATCTCGGGATATACGTCACCCCACAGGAGACAGTTTTTATGGAAGAAAACCTACTGAAACCTCTACAGAGGCTAAGGTCGGATGTGAAGCACTGGCGTTCCCTTCCTTTGACTTTACTGGGCAGGGCGGCCCTCTTTAAAATGCTCTCACTCCCAAGACTCCTCTATGCATTACAAAACACCCCATTTCCGGTCCCTCTCCCATATCTGAAGTCCATCGATGCTGAGATCACCGCGCTCTTATGGGACGGTAAACCGGCCCGTATAGCACAGGCTAAATTGTCACGTAGTTGGTATGACGGGGGCATTGCCTTGCCGAACGTCAAGCTATACTACTGGGCAGCTCAACTAATGGTGGTGAACCAATGGCTGCATGCCCCGCAACAGGATCCGGCCTACGCTCTTGACAGGACCGTTCTCCCCCCAGACAAACTTATGAAAGCACTATACTCAGACAAACGCCGGCACACACTCACGGGCCCTACGGCCCACACAATCAAGATCTGGCACACTGCACAGAGAGCTCTAGGATGGGAGGGAGTCCTTACGCTAGCCACACCACTCTGGGATACCCCCAAACTTGGCACGCTGTCGAATTCGAAAGGTTTCAGGCAATGGGATTTAATTGGCATCTCGACAATCGGAGACCTATGGATAAGGGGGGAGGTTATTTCATTCCCAGCCCTACGAGAGAAGTATGGAATGGGGGAAAATGAACACTATAGATATGCACAAATCAAACATGCCTTGCAGGGAGCCATCCCATCTGACTCAATCCTGGCCGCATCCTCCCCCCTGGAGGATAGACTCCTCACTGACCACTTAGATAAGAAGGCGATCTCCCTCACATATCGGAAGCTCGTCAATAATCTCCCTGACCCCACGGTAGTCCTCCGCAGTAGATGGGAGGTAGATCTGGGCGACATAGCTGATGAGGACTGGTTACATGCACTGGCCTCGCCCAGAGAGACCACCATACCTTCACGACTGAAACTGGTACAATTAAAAATACTACATCGAGTGTACCATTCACGTACTCTACTGCACAAACTGGGGCGCACCCCGGAATCTACCTGCCTCAGAGGTTGTGGATCCCCTGGGACTTTTTATCATATCTTATGGGAGTGCCCTAACATACAATCATATTGGGAGGAGGTGTTGTTTGAGATATCGGAGGCGGCGGGGGTAGTGCTGCAGAATGAACCTAAGTGTTGTATACTGAACATTTGGTCACCTACTGATATGAACAAGGGATTGCAACTCTGGGCGACACTGGGTATGGCCATTGCAAAGCGTAACATTGCTAGGAGATGGGGATCTGGTGTGAAACCCTCATGTACTCGGTGGTGTAATGATATGGACTCAGCAATGGTGGCGGAAAGGGCAGTATATGTGCATAGGGGGTGCCCTAAGAAATGGTCGAGAATATGGAATAATTGGAACGAATATCGAGGGAACCTATGTGAGCCCCCGGAGGAACTGCTGGAACCTGATGATGACCCGTAGAGGGTGTGATACAGTGTCTTTGCTCTGTGATAGCCTTCTGTGTGTGTTTGGGGCACGGAGGGGATGTCTTTAGAATAGGTGTGCTGCGTGGTGGTCTAAGCCGCTGCGATATAGACTGTGTGACTTGGAATACATCTAGGGGGGGGTCGCAGTTGCAATTACGAGATGTGCCGTGCTAGACGGGGGGGGCGCAGAGAGTGCCAGGCAAGACTAGGGATGTGGCTTGTGAAGGGGGCTGTCTCCGTAATGTGATGATGTACTTAGGACCCGATTGAAAATGCTTGTATTATGTAACCCTGTAGGATGTTGATAATGACTGGTTTAATCCTGTTTTTCGTAGAGACAAGTTATGGTTATTTATTATAAAATGAGACGGACTAGGTCTGTGAACACTAATAGCCGAAGGTATTCAGATGTTATTTACACGATTTACAACTTGGCGAGGATGGCCGTTACCATTGCATTGATGTTGCGATACTTTACACATGATAAATAGCGGCCAGCCTCCGGGTTGTGTGCAAGACGCTGTGTATAACTGAAACTTTAATAAACGTCTTAAAAAAAAAAAACAATGGCGAAATATATATATATATATATATATATATATATATATATATATATTTACACACATATACAATATCATTGAAACGCGGTGAGATTTTCCGCATCGGCAAAAAACAGTGACTGACAAGATGTGTGATGAAATGGACCGCCACGAAGCGGCGTTGGACATTTTTAAGAAAAGAACACCTATTGCACAGGCAACACCGGCTCAAGGGGGCGCAGGGAGTAAGTCTCAAAACGCCCTCACAACGCTATTCAATAAGCTAGAACGATGCTGCGAGAAAGAGATCAGAAAATGGTGGGAGGCCACCTCATTACAAAACTATATCGATGTTGACAGAGTCCCTAGAGGGCTCAGAATATATACTGTTCCGGCCTATGAAAACCCGGACCCCATGCTACTTGAACAATGGGCGGAGTTGATGGCGACATCCTGCAAAGCGATGTTAAATTTACTAGTTAAATTTGCATGGAGCGACCGAACAAAGGCTCTAGAAGAAATTGCCTCCCTGGAGAGAGACCTCTCAAAGGAGGAGGATCAAATAAGGATACAACAACTGAAGGATGAGATGAAAAAGAGACTGATGAAGTATGAATTAAAAATAAGATCAAGGAAGCAAGAAAAGTTCGAAAGGGACGAACGCGATTACGCCCAAGGACGAGTACTAACATTCTCTAAAAAATATGATGGCGCTAGAGCGGCTATGAAGAACAAGCACAGAAAACAAACTCCAGAGCCAGCAGTTGAAGCAGCAACCTCGGAGTCAAGTGTCACGGATGAGGAACCCTCTGGAGATGATAACCTGGGAATGGCCGGCCAATTACGAAAGAACCCTTTTCATTTGGAGTTCAACATAATCCAGAAGACGTGGCTGAGAGGGGGAAAGAGCAAACCCCCAGAAGACGACGACAAACCAGGAGGGGTGGCTGGCAGAGGAAGAGGAAGAGGCAAGGTGACGAGTTACAACACCCGCAAGAAGGGCAGCAGGTGGTAGACTGCAATGAAAATTTGACCATCATAAACCTAACCAACCATGACTTAGCAGATGTTGAGAAAAACACCTTACAACTGGGCCTCACCTTTTGTCCTAGTGACCGACTAGAATTCACACAAACACGGATTGACTTGTTTAAACTAGTAAGAAAAATGAAGCTACACAAGTTCCATAAGACCAAACCGAATGTTGTGGATTCTCGAAAAATGAAGAAAAAGAGACCACCTGCACAACTTACTGACATTTTAACTGTGAGAGACTTAGACTCAGTCCAAGTATTGGAAGACCTAAGGGAAGAACAAACGCAAACAATGGAGATGCAAACTGGCGTTGAGCAACAATCACCTCAAACCAATTTCCGTGCTCCCTCACAGTTCAATCCGCAAATGCCATATGACGCGATAGATACTTTTTCAGAGGCCGTCATACAGGATTTAGTCCAATACAGGATGGATATTAATAAAAGGCATAATTGGAAAAAGAAACACAATCTGACCATAGAACAGCAATCCGCCTTGGAGAATATCCGAAAGAATGAAAATATTGTACTAAGGCCATCGGACAAAGGAGGGAATATCATTCTGCTGTCTAGAGACCAATACTGCAAAGAATCTCTCCGACAATTGGAAAATCTGGAATATTATACCATCACCAATGAAAAAGAATATGAATGCAGCAAGAGATTATACCATGATCTTTTGACAAAATGGCGGAACAAATCCATGTTGGATATGGACGAATTCTTGTTCCTGCGTAATCCCGAACCGACTACTCCTACCTTTTACCAGCTTCCCAAAGTGCATAAAGACTTAACAAATCCCCCGGGACGACCCATAGTGTCATCCAAAGGTGGATTGACGGAGAATTTGTCAATTTACATTGACTCTTTTCTAGCAAAATTTGTGGTGAACTTGAAATCGTATGTGAAAGATACGAAACATTTCATTGAACAAATTGAACACATCACATGGGACAATTCTTTTCTGCTCATTACTTTAGACATCACGAGCCTATACACCTGCATAAAGCATGATATGGGGGTTAAGGCCGTTAAGTATTTCCTTGATATGAGACCTGGGAAATATAGAGAGCATGGTGTAATGCTTATAGAGATGCTAGAGTTTAGCCTACAAAATAACATCTTTTTGTTTCAGAATACCTTGTTTAAACAAACTTCGGGGACGGCGATGGGAACCTGCTTCGCCCCCAGCTACGCGAATTTATTCGTGGGCTGGTGGGAGGAGCAGGTGGCCCTTGCCGGTGAAAACAGCAAATGGGCAGATAACATTGTGATGTGGCGTCGTTACATCGACGACTTGTTTGTGGTGTGGAGGGGCTCCTCCACAGAAGCGAATAATTTTGTCAGGGATCTGAACAAAAATGATTTGCATTTAATATTCACTGCTGATATCAGCAAGGAGGAAGTCCACTACCTAGATTTAAGAGTCTTTGTAAGTGAGGACAAGTTGCAAACTGCCCTCTACAGAAAACCCACGGCAGGGAATAGCATACTTCATGCTAAGAGTAGTCATCCACCCAGCCTGGTAAAAAGCATACCTTACGGTGAAATGCTGAGGCTGAGAAGGAATTGCTCCCGAGATGTAGACTTTATGATAGCAGCAAAGGAGAGCATGCGGAGGTTTCTTATGAGAGGGTATGATCCAGAAATACTAGATCGAACCCTTAGAAAAGTGACAAGGATCCCCAGGCAACAACTACTAGCATGTAACCCCAAAAGAATTGAAAACACTGAAAATATCAACAAATTCAGAATGATCACCACATTTTCAGAGGGGGCAAATGCCCTCAGAGGCATGCTATCTAGAAGTTGGCATATATTACGTACAGACCCAGCGATTGGATGTGATGTTCCTGATAGACCACTTATCACTTTCCGTAAATCACGATCTATTAGAGATACGGTGGTCCGGAGTCACCTCACAGCCATGAAATCGACTGGACAAGGCACATTGAGAGACATGGCAGGGTTTTTTCCTTGTGGAAAATGCCGTGCTTGTGAACATAGCCGAAGGGTGCTCTCCTATTCTATTCCAGGTCTGACTCAATCAAAAAAGATTAAGCATTTCATTACCTGCACGACACCATATGTGGTGTATTGTTTGACATGTCCCTGTGGTTACAAATACATAGGGAGTACAATTAATGGGGTGAAAATGCGAATCTTAGAACACCAACGGGCCATCATGAACAAAGATATATCATATCCTGTGGCCAGACACTTTGCCCAAGCACACCAGAGCAATCGGGAGCTTCTGCAATATTTTGGCATAGACCACGTACCACTGAATCCCAGGGGAGGGGACAGATTAACACGCTTGCATAGATTGGAGTCACGCCACATAATTGATATGCAGACAAAGCAGCCTGGTGGGCTAAACATTGGAGAAGAACTGGGCGTACATCTGGGTAAATAATCATCATGTTGGGGGTAATCTTATGTTGAATAGATTTTTGCTTAACAGATCCATGCAAGTTTATCTATATGAATCAAGAACTGTATAACTTGCGGATGCTACTGTCCTCATGTCTGATCTGAATTCCTTGTCTGGAATATTTAACTTCTTGGTTGAAGTTAGATTCCATTTTCTTTCTTTCTCTTGTCCTTTCTTTGTCTTTTTCTTTACACTCTCTCTTTTCTTTATCTCTTATTGCAAAGTTCTCGCTTTACCTTTTGTCTTATTCTTTGTTTTTTACGGCAGAATATTTTGCCAATTGAATGGGCACATGGACCACAATTTCACTTTGGTTCTTTTATGTTGTATATTGATTCAAATGGGCTGAAAACTATGATTTTCTGTTGTTGTTTATCTGAATTGGATCGAACCAGGCTTGGTTCTGATATACCGTAATTCTTATGAAATTGGAGGCAGCAGTTTTATGAATCAATGAATTTTGATAAAGCCGATCCACGGCTTAAGTGTGAAAGTGAAATATGTTAGATCCTATGTATACTCCTTCAACATATCCAATTGAGTATTTAAAGAGTTTAAATAGGATGGTTATACAATTGCACATTTTGAGAATTGTGTTACGAGAATATTGGCCTTTTGAGAATTATGATTTTGCCGAGGTTGCCTCAGTCGGAGATATGCCGATACACGGCGAGATCACATTTCTTTTGACCGACTTGGGTTTGAATCATATGTTATTGCAACAATGATGATGAGAATATAACCCCAAGTGCAATCGGATGATGATTGTTCTGTTCGAAATGGTGTAGTTGTATATACATATTCTGTATATAATGTAAATATTTTGTAAATAGGGCTGTAGAAATTCCATGAACTGCTGATACACAGCGAGATGAATACCATTCACTGCAATGAAGTGATAAAGGAATGAGTATAACGCCAAAGTCAAAACACATTGTAAATAAGTAAGCATGTGTAATATTTGACCCACTCAGTAATGGATGCCCTTTTGTAAATATTTGCATGGTTTGTCCTTTCTCTCTTTCATCTGACAGGAAGTGAACTGTATATATGGTGCTGGGTAACGCGGCACGCACTAACACTGACGAAGGACTCTAAGTCTGAAACGCGTCTGTTTATCTTGTCAGAGAAGCCGAAATAATAAATTTTTGTGAAACATACCCCCGCGAGTGCGTTATCGTTTCCTGGAGTAAGGGACGGTTGGAGCTGTTATATATATATACATATATACCACAAACAATGGCGAAATATATATATATATATATATATATTTACACACATATATAATTTGACAAAGACCGTTCAAGTTGAAACGCATCAGTCATTAAACAGCTTTTCTTCGTAAAATCCCAGAGTACTCCGGGATTTTACGAAGAAAAGCTGTTTAATGACTGATGCGTTTCAACCTGAACGGTCTTTGTCAAATTATATATGTGTGTAAATATATATATAATCTACAGCATATTGTATTTTCCTGCTTATAGGTATATAGCCTGTTACCATAATGTTGCCCTGGATGGGCTGGCATCAATTGTGTCAATTCCATTTCATTAACAGCATAAACATAAATAAATTTGCAAGCGTTACTGTAGGAGCAATTTTGGGACATGCAATTTCATTATTATACCAATGTTAAGCATATTTAAGTATGTGGACTTTTTCTTGCATGAATTTGTGGGGGAACTCCCTTCTTTTATCAGAGATACAGGTAATTTTTTATCGAAAATACAATCAGTACAATGGGAAGATGACTGCCCCTTGATAGTGATGGATATATGTTTGTTATGCACTAGTATCCATCATTCAGATGGTATGAAAGCAGTAGGAGAGTATTTGAGTAAGTGAAGTATTCATTACTATGAGCACAATAAGATGATCTTGAAAATGATTGAGTTATGTCTGACCAGCAACTATTTCATGTTTAACAAAGAAATTGACCATCAGTTATGTGGCGTGGAAATGGGGGCTTGATTCTCCCCCAGCTATGCATGCTTGCACGTTGGCTGGTGGGAGGACCATGTCCTCAGAACCACCCATAAGGATATGTTTGGTGCCCATGTACTCCATTGGTGGAGGTTTATTGATGAAATCTGTCTAATATGGAGTGGATCAGTAGAAACGACTAGTCATTTCATTGATGCCATCAACCATTACAATTTCAATTTAAATTTCACAGGTAGTGTAAGTAATGAGAGAGCGCAGTTTTTGGATGTGGAGTTATTTATTGAAGGTAATACGATCCAAACTAAACTCCATAGAAAATCAACTGCCGGAAATTCTGTACTCCATGCAAGCAGCTCCCACCCCAAACATCTTATTCAGAGTATCCCCTATGGGGAGTTCTTAAGAATCCGGTGAATCAGCAGCGCTTAAGCAGATTTAGTTAAATGCCAGGCTGAAGCCTTCCAACGTTTCAGCACTAGGGGCTATAAAAGCAAAGATCTCAAAGCTGCTTTAGAGAGAGCTAACCTACGGAACAGAGAAGAACATTTGGCTACAATAGACACGAAGTAATTCACTTTGGGTATGGCATGGCAAGTGTCTTGCAGCTCTGTCAAGAGGGGGTATAAAAAGAGGGGAGGTCACAAGAGTAACATCTCCCAATTCATTCCCATTGAAATCGTTGCTCTTCAATTTAAAAATAAAGGACACCGGACTACAACAAAAATTTCGCAAAGGTAGAACGTAACTCAAGGAATACCTTTGCTTGGTTTGGTGCAAGTCTGCCCAGAGACTTTTAAGTAATTAGCTTTTTAAACATATGAGGGTTATATTAGCAATATCTGGGCCATTAAACCACCGAGGTCTGCGAAGCAGGGCCGAGGACCTCTGGGGGCCGAAAACTAGAATGATTTACAAATTTGATTGGACAAGGGAGAATTTTCTCCCATTGGCCATTTCAGGTTTCCGAACCCAAAGCTGGATTCAAGAACCCAAAGCTTTTCGATTAGTTGACCACAACTTCAAGGAAAAATTATGTATCCCTATTATGGGAAAGGGTAACTCTGTCTCCACGCCCTGCCTGAAACAAAATGAGTCAAAAGGCACAGGGAGGTCATCCCCTGACCCCGTGGTGAAAGTTCAGTAAAGGAACCCGGATGATTAAGATGTAAAAAACTGATTGTGCCATGATGTTTAGAGACCCCTTTATCTTGGTTCGTTCTCCCAAGTGCAAACCCGAGATGAATGAACCATAGACGATGGACCACAAACTTCCAGCAAGGTTCATGGCTAACTCACAGCAAGCTTCATGGGCCTGTCTTTACCTTTACCTGGCGTTTCTTTCGGTGGCAGCAATAACAGCACTTTAAGTATGTTTTCTTCTGTGACTATATACATGTTTTATTAATGGGTTATTATATATAAATACACACACACATCACTACTATATACACATACACCGAAATAACCCATTAACAGAAACGTTATATGTTCATACACACACATACATGAAATGGTGGAAATGTTAATAATGTTTTTAGAAGTCTATTGCAGTATACTATTACACACTAATTATAAAAAAATCAAATAGTTAATGTGCTTGCACACTTTATTTCCTCCATATCATAATTTATTAACAATATGGGGTATATTTTTCTTTAAAGAGGCACTTACCAATGCATGTTCTCCCATCTGAGAGCAGGGCATATTTCTGATGGCAACCACAAACAGGGCCACTTTCCGTGTCATCACAGGTGTGCTGACAGCCTCCATTTCCATAGTTACATGTTACTAGTTATGTACCAAAGGAAAGAATAACAAAAAATGTTATAACTAATACAATTAGTTGCTGTGGTTTCAAACTACATCAATATTCAAAGAACCATTTTGAGATCACTTAAGTTCGATCCTAAACCTGCCTTCCGAATAACTGAAAATATAAATGCATAAAACAAAGAGAAAAAATTGATTGGTGGTAATCTTTCACTCTCAAAAATTGCCTACATTTGTTTTTATTCTTATCAGCCAACACCTTTCACATAATTTTCATGCCACAGACCCTGAAGAGAATATCTGAATCTTGTGTATTTGTACAGCTTACAGAGGAAATGAATGGCTTGATTCTTTAAAATTTTTAGCAACCTAATAGCAGTAACAAAGGACGACAGTCCTCTGACCAATTTCTTAATTTACTCAAATCCTAGATGGTGAGTAATACATTTAGAGTTAGCTTTCAGAAGATAGATATGATATGCTAAAGGGTTTAGAGACATTTGTGTGTAGTAATTAAAAGAGAAAAAATGGTGGCTGCATGGTCCACCTTTTCTGGGTAGTCCAATCCCATGGCGTATAGCCGCGGGAGCGAGCAGCGAGAGCAGGGGGGAGGCGGACGCTCTGTGTTCTGCTGAAGAGGAAGGAGGTAGTCCAGTCCAGGGCTTTCACTTGGATCCCAGCGTCGTGGAGGCATGGTCGTAGTGTGAGGAGGCAGAGCGTGTCGAAGGCGGCTGACAGGTCCAGGAGGATGAGGGCTGTGGTTCGGGAAGTGTCTAGCAGGGCCCTGATGTCATCGTTGGCGGCGATGTGGGCAGTTTCAGTGCTGTGGTTGCTGTGGAACCCGGACTGGGATGAGTCCAGGATGCTGTTCTCCTCTAGGTAGCGGGTCAGTTGTTTGTTGGCGGTCTCCTCGATGACCTTTGCCGGGAACGGGAGCAGGGAGTTGGGCTGGAAGTTCTTGAGGTCCTTGGGATCCGCTTTGGGTTTCTTGAGTAAGGCGTTGATCTCGGCGTACTACCAGCTCTCCGGGAAGGTTGCTGGTTCGAAGGAGATGTTGATGGCTTTCCAGAGATGGGTGAGATGGCGGTGCTGGCTTTGTTGAAGATGTGGTGTGGGCATGGGTCTGACGGAGATCCGGAGTGGATGGTGTTCATGATTTTGATAGTGTCGTCGTCATTTATGTTGGTCCAGGAGAACAGGTGGTCGGTGCGGATGGTGGTTGTCGGGGCGGTCGTGGCATTGAAGCGGTCATGGATGTCTGCAATCTTGCGATGGAAGAAGGTGGCAAGCGACTCGTACACAGTATCAGATAATGACACATCATTAAATGTTTTCACAAAGTTTTTATGCCAATACGTAGATACAATGGAGATTAGTGATTGTTATGTATGTATGAAATTACCAGCTTCAGTATCAGAAGGTGTCACATACCACCACTTGGCTTTAACATATGGTATTTCATGTAGTATATTAACAAGTTTGTTCTATAGAACAAGGAAACTTCAATATTACTATTGAAACTTAGATAAAGTATTTTGAGAACTTCCTATTCGGTAGAATACAAATCCAGTACTTAGTAGTAAAGATGCACAGTTTATGGGTGAATTTTTTCTAACGATGAAATCAATAGATTTAGTCAAGGCTCACAAGAATAATCTAACATGCTGATTACTTGAAGAAGAGAACGTGTCGAATTTAGTTAAGGAAAGGAGACAGGATTTCCAAAAGAAGGCTAATGAACAGAAAACCCATGTACCTCCATGGGCGGGAAAAGAAGGAATTTATGCAACTGCAAGGCAACTGGCAAGGCTCATGCTGCAATGTCCTTAGACTTTGAGAAGAAAGGGAAAACATGCCTCCATAGGTTAAAGACAGATTATAATAACATGCTTCCATAGGTAAAGGACAGATTATAATAAATTATTTATTGGTTCCAGTGAATGCGAACACAAGTTCCTAATTCTGGGAGGTTTGGGACTAAAAGGGGAAACTGATCCGGTATTTCCAGGGGTTTGCTACGTGTGTGGGAATAATGCTTAGTATAAGCTGCCTGCACGGTGGTACAGGAGTTGCTACTTTGGGATAGTATTTCTGAAAATATATCATGTAAAAAGAATAACTGGAAGCAATGAAAGCACTAATGAACTAACACTAAGAAAGAGAGCTAGTTTTTAGAAATAATAGGTGACATTTTTGATGCATTGATACCTTCAGTGGGAGTCATACTAAATTCACATAAAATTTGTCAGTTACCAACAGTGGTTGATCATCTCTCGACTGATACTGCTGGGGGTTTCATGATGATTAATACGGAGATGGTTGCGATTAGATCTACGGTTTTACAAAATTGACTTGCTCTTGATATTTTATTGACAAAAGAGGGCGGAGTCTCTTGAATGTTGAAAGTCCAACAGTGTTGCACTTACATACCTGATAAAAGCAGGTAAATTAAGAGGGTATATAAAGAATATTACAAAACTTCATTGAGATTTGAAACAACTGGAGGTTGACAGTGTATGGAAAAGACTAACAAAGAGTACTTCTTCAATAGGGATGTGGTTTTCAGATTTAGGGAAAAGTATTTTAGGTCAAATAATTCTTCCGTTAGTTGGTATAGAAATAATAGTTTTAACAATAATGATATAGTGTATATGTTGCAGAAACAAAGGAAAGGGAAGATATGAAGTGAATGGAAAAGGAAAGAAAAGTTTGAACAGATTCAGTTAGAATAAATGAAAGGAAAGTTGTATAAGAGGATTAAAGATTTGGAAAACAAAGATGATATTAAGAACGAAAAGAGAGGAAAATAAACTGATATGCTAAAGTTGACATCTGATTGGGATAGGTAATTTTGTGATGGCTCAAAACGCCATCAGAGAGGGGATTGATGGAGCAAGGACTCGTAGAAAAGAGACTTGCTTAGAAGCAATCCTCTCAGTTAACTCCCTAACATGTTATTAATTATGTATTGTGTAAAACTAATACGCACCACATAGAAGGAAGGTTAGAGAAGCTTGCGTATGTGTTTGCTAACGTGAATAACTCGAGTGGCTTTCTAAAATGGCTACAAACGGGAAATCTTTATTGCGCATGCGTCAATTGCATCTTCGCAGTATGACGAGCTGTCACTTGGAGGGAATTCTTGCTCATGGGGAGTAGATACCAATCTGGAGTCTTGAAGACTCACATGCTTTGCATCTGCTTGCTTGAAACTAGATGGAGTGAATTTACAAAGGCTAATGCGGGGAAAGTATTAAAGAATAAAGGAAATTAGATTAGAGATGGGTGGTATACAGTGAAACCATTTATTCTTGAAAATAACATCTGTCTTTCCGACTTTATTATTAGTGCGCATTTGGACCTCTTGGGTATGTATGGAGTAAGCCGTGTCACATGATTCTGGCGCATGGCAAGTGGAAGTCAGCCCGGAAGGATGGCGTGTGGTTCAAGAAGAGTGCAAGGCCACAGCCTCCCTGAAGCCTGAGAAACCGGCAGTACAAGACCTGAATGATTAAAAACACATATCAAAGTTAAACATTTGTATCGGATGTTATGTGAATGCGGATGGGAAAATGAAGTATGAATAAAAATTAAGGGGATGGGTTTATTGACAAAGGACTAACTGAAAAGAATGATATGTAAGCATGGTGTGATGATCTACCCCCTTGCCTGACCAATCAGAGTTAGTATTTTTACAATATTGAAAAATGAATTGATGCTACATGAGGAACGAAAAGGTATAATTGAGGTCGTTTTAGTTAGTTAGAGAGACGTCAATGCTGAGATGCTGTGAGCTGAGGGTGGTGTCGGAGTAGCAAGAGATGTTGATGACGAATCGAATGCAGAACTTAATATTCTAAATTATTAGGATTAGAAAGAAGATTGTGGAAGAATCTCGAGGAGGAACAGAGTGTCAGAGAGGGGTGCGACGTGACCGTCGGTGTTAGAGAGGTCATCTAACCTGTCCTGAATCCTGTCCTAAAGTCTTTGTCCCCTGATCTATCCTGGCGGACCCCTACCCGCCCTTTGGCGAGGGGGTTGGTCTTCACACCATCCTAGGTAAATATAAATTTCGTAAATGGGCAGCTGCTCTTTTCTCTCTGTCCTCCCCTTTCTGAGCAGAAGTCATTGCAGGTTTGAAGTATGTGTTGATGATATGATTAATTGAAACTTCTCTCCTATGAGTATTGGTGAATGTGCTGTACTTTGAAGTGGTTCACATGCAAATAATTTAGATAAAGACTTAAAACGTACCCGAGTCTGTGATTATTTACTCAACATATAAAGGTTAGAATTAGGTTGTAATTTTCACCATCAACTAGTTCAACTAATGGTCCATCGATCAGAGGAAAGAACTTTTTGATCAGTGAAAGGTTGGTTAGGAATAATCAATCTTAAGGTATTAAAAATAATAACTTTGACTTCAGCCGTTTACTGAAATTGTGTGTGTTTATTGGCCCGGGTGAGTATATGGTACTGGAGTACCTGTTGCTGGTACGCCGCTGTATCAGTGAGATAATGTACTATTTGACCGTCAGCCAGATAAATAGTGTAAAAGAGGTCATTATTTGGCTAGACAAGAAGAAAAAAGGGATTCATACTAAGGTAGGATTATGGCCATCTTATAATGGGGATGTAGCACGTGTGAAGCATTTGAAATTAAGTGCATCTACATATGTACACACATGTGCAAAGATAGTGCATTAACTTTGCTAAGTTGTTTACAGATGTAAAATCGATTTTGGAGAAAACCCCTACAGTTAATGTATTATTAAAATAAGAAATGTAGGAATCAAACTTCTGTTTCAGGAGCTTAAGGAGATGGCACAACGGTATTCTGGGCTGCAGTCTAGGAGCATCTGGCTGTCTGCACAGAATAATGAATATGATTTTAATACATGTTACAAATGTTTTCTGCACTTACGAGAATACATTACTTGTATTTAATGTACATGATCTTCCTTTTGATGATTTGTTTGTGGGTTTCTTTTTAATTGAGACTGTGCTTGTTTAATATTTCAGACCTGCCAACACATAGATAAGTTGTATCTGGGCCATAGAGGGAGGGACATTTATAGTAGGCAATTGGTGCTTGGGGTCAAAGTGCTTCAGAACACTTGCAAGTGAATTGTGTGAAACACAGAACTGTGGCATCTGTGGGAAAGGGGAAGTGAACAAAGGAGACAGGTAAGCAATGCATGGATTAATTCACAGGAGGAGTGTCTATTAACTCAGGTGCCAGCTAAAGAACACTTTTCATACTATTCAAACAGAAGAGTTGGTTTCAAGCATAGATACTGGTACCATGTCATGAGTGGCCCCTTCAGCCACACTTACATTTTAGTTACCCCCGGGAATAGCAGTTTTGTTTTAACACGTGTAGCAGTGTTTTTTTATGTAGGAATGGTACTGTCTCTACTGGGCCCTCATTTCTGTTCTTGACAGTGTGGTCTGAGTAAAAGAAATTTGGAAAACTAAAATTAAAAATAAAAATATAAGTGACAGGCTTGGAGGCTGCACCAGAATAAAGTAATTGTGGACGGGGACTGGGGAATGAAATAGTAGGATCGGTGGGAAGGAGAAGGATGATGGCCATTAGGAGGATAAGGACCAGAAAGTAGACCACTATGAGGCACAGCAGGTCCAGAGCCACGAGAACTAGTTGAAGATGAGCCAGGATTACGAAGGCCAGAGGAGAACAGGAACAAACAGATGTAGAGCGACCAGACAAGAAAAAATAGGAGTAGAGGTGCTGGGTCCAGGGTGAAAAGGATCAAAAAGGCCAGGAGAATGTGGAACACACGGATCGTAGCCCATTGGCCAAGGGCCCACAGGAACAGAGGTAGAAGGAACAGAATTGCCTGGACCAGCACAACGAGGAGTAGAATGAATGGAATTTCCTGGAGCAGCATGACAAGGAAGGCTAGGAGGTCCCAGGCACACCGACCAGGGTTAGAAGACCAGGATCAGGAGTAGCAGACCCTCATGGACAGAGGAACGGGAAACAGCACCAGGAGAACAATGGAAAGAAGGACCAGATGCAGGCAGACCAAGACCACAGAGATCAACCAAGATACAAATGGACCAGGAATGGGAAGATCAGGAGTGGAAAATACCTGAGCGAGCAGGACCAGGAAGCCCTAGATGATCAGGACCAGGGGGAATATAAAGGACCAGGAAGTTCCAGTGGGAGGAGAATCAGAATAGGAAGATCCAAGAGGGTCAGACGCAGGGGGACCCTAAACCAGAATGAAAAGGGCTACATAAACCAGGGTGATCCCAACGTGGGATCTTCGAGGACAAATGCCACAGAGCAAGGTAGACCAGACCCAAGAGGACCATTACACAACAGAACAGACTAGGCTCAGATGGACAAGAACAAGGTGAAATAGGCAAACCAGGAGACCAGAAGAACTGTTAAAGAAGGACCAGACAAAGGAGTACCAGAACTAAGACCTGAACTGAGTGAACTAGGAGCTGAAGGATTAAGTACAGGCAAACAAGGGGTGAAACAAGAGACCTATGATCCACAGGATTAGGGGCAGACGTACATGAGAATGACAGCCAGAAGTACAGGACCTAAGTTTAGCATCAACCTTAGGTCTTTGACCATAAGGACTAAGAAAGACTAGGACAATTGGTGATGGGTCAGGACAAGTTAATGCAGAATGATGAAGACTGGGGCCAGTAGGATTACAACCAGAGTGGGGAGGACTATGATGATCTAGACCATAGGGTAAGGGCCAGTAGTACCAGGACATCAGGATAAGCAGGACAGGTTCAAAGAAGACCACCGGAACCAGAACCAAAGGCACCAAGAAGACCAAAGTAAAGAGGATGAGATGGACTAAAAGGATCATGACTGGAAGGCCATAAACAAAGGCTAAGAGGGCCAGACAGATCAGGACCCTGGGGACTAGGGCTCTGATTGCCAAGTGAGGTACAGCAAACATCTCGGGTAGCAGGGTCAAGGTAAGGAGGATCAGATGTAAAAAGGCCAACCGGAGTCAGAAAGACCAAGAGTACTGAACAGTGGTGGCCAGAAGGACCAAGACAAAAATGACCAGGCTTAGGATGAGTAAAACAAGTAGAATCTGGATCAAGAGGGCCGGGAACTGAGAGTGCAGTACCAGTAGGACCAAGAGGCTACGGGAACAGATTCAGTAGGACCAGGAAAACCCAAACCAGAAGGACAAAGACTAAGAAGGCCAGGACATGAGAAGTCAAATGGATCAAGGGGACTAGGAGGATCAGTACCTGCGTTACCCGGGCTAGGAGGTTCAGGATGAGGTGAACCATGACTCGGTGGCCAGGGACAAGAGGGCCAGAAAGGAACAGGGCCAAGATGGGGCAAGACTGGGGGAACCAAGAAGGGCCACACTGGCCAAAATAAGAGGTTTATGACAGCACAACAGGACTAAAAGGACTAGGACAACCAGGACTAACAAGACCAAGATGAGGATGGCTGGTGGACCCAGTCCAGGACAACTAACCCCAGTATAAACTAAACTATGAGGACTTCAGAATCACATGAAGGACAAAGACTATGAAATACAAAAGTAAAACAACCATGGCAAGGAGGAACAGGGAGGTGTGACCAGTATTACAAGCAACCAGAGCAAGAAGGACCAGGGAAGAAAGATACAGGAGGACCTGAAGGTCAGGGCAAAGAGGATCAAGACCTTGAGTGCCGGGACCGGAAGAACCAAAGTGAAGAGGAAAAGGAAGATCAGGACCAGGAACATCAGGACTAGAATTGCTATTGTCAGGAGGACAAGACTACAGAGCTAGGAACAGGATGGACAGGAAAATGAGAACCAGGATAGCCAGGAGGACTAGAACCATGCATCGTGGTATAAAACTACGAGGACAAGGAACAGGAGGACTAGGGCCAAAAGGATCAGGATCAGATTCTGTAAGACTAGAAAGATTAGGAGCGTGAGGATTACAGCCAGTAGGACCACCGACCAGAATAAGCAAGGAAGATGAGGGAGTCATTACCATGGATACCAGGAGGACCAGAGTCAGAACAATTAGGATTAGAAGGATCAGAACCAAAAGGACCTAATTAGGTGGACCAAGACGAGTTGATGCAGGACCAGGTGGACCAATGGGACAGGGATCATGACACGGGGGATCAGATGGCCCAAACCTGGAAGACCAGGAGTGTGAGAACTAGGTGAACGAGGGCAACAGAGTCACAGGGAGAAGGACCCAGAAGACCAGTGGTATCAGGGTGGGGACGATCGATTAATAGTATCAGGTGGCCTAGGAAGAGATAATAAAAGGAAGGGCTAGGCGAAAGGCCAGAAAGACCAGAGTCAGGAAGAACTAGAACAGGCTCACCAGATTCCAGAAACCAGTAAGAGGGTGACCAGAGATAGTCAGACAAGTGTCATCATCAGGACCAGAATAACCCAGAAAAAGAGGACTTGAAACATGGCCATGCAGAGAACCAACACCAGAAGGCATAGAAGGACCAGTAGAAGAAAGAAAATCAGTAACAGGTGGACACCAATGTGATTCTAGGCCACATGTATTTGGATATCCCGTTTGTAAATGGCTCTTACTTACGTTTCTTATGCTGTCAACCCCTAGAAACTCCCACTTTTTCAGGCGTCTTATAGAAAAGGTAAGTATTTGCTGAAAACACAAAGCTTGCAAAGTGGATTAAAAGTCACTGTGACCTCGGAGTGATAAAAGGAGTGAGGTCTGTGAAGGATGGCAGTATCATTTTAAGAAATTCAGAAGGTTGCAGTAAGCAAAATGCTTGATGGCTAACAAAGGGTTCAAATGGTTGCGGCAATCAGCAGAGGGGAGCTGAGGACCATAAGAATGCTGCGATGAGCAGAAGAGGGGGTGAGGGAGGATCCAGATAGATTGTGTCAGATGTTCCAAAGAGGGATTCCGAGTAACAAAGGGCTCTGATTGGCATCTGTGAATGCACTGGGAACCAAGACCAGCAGTGCAAGCTTCAGCACAAGATGGGTGGTCTATGAAACTCTGAATGATGAGGGGTGGTGGAGATACATATGCGACAGAAGTGTTTGGAAGGACAGCAAGGAGGCACTGAGTGTCAAGATCAGTACAGTAGCCTGCGTGTCTCCCAGACCTCTGCACTGATATCCCATGTGTGTATGTGTAGTATATGTGTAGCAAAAGTGTAATAATACGACTCTGTGTGTGGCGAAAGTCTGAGTGCTGGGACCAGTGGAATGTATTTTGGGTAGCGCCTTGTTTAGCATGGCATGTAATAGAGAGTAGATATAGATTGCCCAGACAATGGAAGTGTAATGACTGCACTCCTGTAGCTGGGGGGTGGAGACCCAGACACTGAAGTGAGGGTGGATGGAGTAAAGGCTACCCATAAAAATTCTGTGAGGTCATAGTTAGCAAAGTGCTGCCGATTAGTTCTCCCTGAGCGATGATACAAGGTAGATAACAGAAGTGAGGAGTAGGCCTGCCCTTTTGTCTGTGCTACAGCTGTATGAGTCATCCCTAAGCATAAAGTTTGTGTCTGATCTACATCAGGAAAATGACATTTGAAAGTGAATTACCATAGATCAGTACTGAAACCTTAGGCAGTGAATCCACATTCCCTTTGTGGAAAATTAGTATACAATGAAACTGTGAAATTATATATCGTAGGGCACAAGAATGGAGGTACCAAAACATCTCTGTTTATTCAGTGTTTTACTTCCTACACTACTTGTTATACAGTCACTCAATAAAATATCTGTCATTTGTTTTGTTCTGTCTCCCCAATGCCTATATAGTTTTCTCTGATTTACTGGGAATACTCCTTCATATTCCAATGACATTCAAATTCAATCATAGTCCCATTCCTTTGCTAGTAAAGTAAACATGAGTTGGCCATAAGGTATGGATTAGCAAACTCTTCCAGATCCTTTCCTCTATAATCTTTCTCAGGAAAATCTTGAAAAGCAAAACACTACTATTAGTTTAGAGGCATGGGTGGCCTATTTTAGCACCTTATATCACTCTGACATGCCTCAAAAAGGTCTGAAGGCAGCGGTGGAGTTGCCAATTACCCTGAGTTTTACCTTGGAAGAGATCTGGATACCATCATGAATTCACCATCCAACAAGGCCCCAGGACAAGATGGGCTCCCTATGGACATATATAAATCAGTCCCGGAACTTTGGACCCCATTATAATGCAACTGTTTCAACGATTTTACTAGCGCTAGCCTCCCTGACCCATGGCACACTGCCATCATTGTGTCTATTTTTAATAAGAGCAACTGTCAGTCTCCAATATCTCCATGCTGAATTCTGTGGTAAAAATTGCAGGGGAGGTGGTGTCGCAGCGCATGATGTCCTGGATCATGGAGACAAACACACTGTTGGAGGTGCAATATGGTTTCAGAGGGGCTGGGTATGGTGGAGCAATGCTTAAACTTGCACTTGCTTATTAGCAAGTGCACCATCACCAAGAAGGGCTCCACTTGCCTAGCCTTCATAGATCTGTTGGGAGCCTTTAACAGCATGGTAAGATCCAAACTGTGGCCCTTGCTGGAGGGTATAGGGGTGGACTTAGAGCTTGGCCTTTCACTTCGATCACTCAGTGTCCGTAAGATATAGCCCTGCTGGTGGCACTCGTATAACAACAAAAGAGGGATGTAAAGAAAAATATCAATAAATTCCCACTAATTCACCTCCAAAGGAGATTAAACTAGGAACACCGGGAAAATACCACATAACCAAGTGAAAAAGAAACAAATTGTTTTAAAAGAACCCTCACTCACCAACCTGGTTGGTGACATGCTTCATGTCCCCCCAGTGTACTACTATGCCTGTTTACAGCAGAGCTGGTTCTTTTGTGTGTGAAAACAGTGAAAAACCAATTAAGTGTTAAATGTGTGTGAAGTTAAAAAATGCCTCGCTGTGACTTATAATCACTTTATTAAGAGTCCAACTGGCATTGGTTAACAACAAGTGAGATGGGACTTAGCTGAGTTTTATGATTGAAAACCCCAGTGCTCTGAGAAAATGGTCAACATATTTCTGCTCTTGAGCTAAATTCGCTCAGCATTCGTCAGGACCTTGCTGTTAATCCCCCGGTGGTATGCGCGAGCTAAGGCGCACGCAGCCGTGAGGATATTAATGTGAAAATATTTTAACAAAAATTGTGATTTGACTCACGGGTTTACCCGTGGGGGCACAACCAGTATTTTCTGGGGCCCGTTATCTGTAACAAGAAAATGAAATGAAATGAAATGAAAAATTGCACTTGTATAGCGCATGACTACCCGGAGGCCTCGCAGCGCTAGTGACTAAATTGCTTAACGCGGGCTCAGGGTAGATCAGTAGGATTTGGCGAACAAGTGCGTTTTCAAAGCTTTCCTAAAGGACATGAGATTACTGTTTCCTCGGATAGAAAGGGGGAGGGAGTTCCAAAGTCTGGCCGCCGAGTAAGAAAAGGAGCGGCCGCCCCAGCGGGCTCTATTGATTTTAAAAGAGGTAGCCAGCTGGAGGGTGCCAGAGCGAAGGAGGCGAGATGGAACATAGGGCGTGACCATGGAGTGCAAAATTGCCGGGCCTGCTCGATAAAAGGATTTGTGCAAAATGCACAAAGCCTTAAATTGCACTCTGGCAGCCATTGGGAGCCAGTGGAGCTCTTTTAGGGCCCTCCTCGCTGACTGCCAGCGGGACAGGTTGTACAGTAAGCGGGCCGCGCTATTTTGGGTAACCTGGAGCCTCTGTATGACCGAGGCCGGGGCTCCCAAATAGAGAGCGTTCCCATAATCCAGGCGGGAGAGTATCAGGGCCTGGACCATGATCCTCCTCGCCTGGAAAGGGAGCAAAGGAAGCACCCTACGGAGCATCCTCATTAGCCCAAAGCAGGTGGCGGCAGTCTTGGTGGCTTGAACCGAGAAGTCAAGTGCAGTATCGAGCCAGATCCCAAGGCTCTTTATCTGGGACTTCGGGGCGGGAGGCAAGCCTAAACATGGTGGCCAGATGGATGCAAGAGCAGACGGGGGGGATTACCAAGAAGGATGATGTCTGTCTTCTCCCCGTTGAGTTTCAAACAGGAAGCTTGCATCCACCTGGCAACAGCCTCTAGACAGGGACCTAAGGTGTTGGATGATCCTTCTGAGTGGTCTAACGAGACCACCAGCTGTGTATCATCCGCGTAGGTGACAATACGCACACCAAAGGGATGTACTATCCTGTCCAGAGGTTCCATGTAGGCATTGAATAGGGTGGGACTCAGGGAGGAGCCCTGAGGGACCCCGCACCTGAGTGGATGTTTGGAAGAAGTTACCTCACCCTCAAAGACCTGAAAGAATCGCTCGCTCAAGAAGGATGCCAGCCATTCCAGGGCCGCGCCCAAAACGCCCATGCCCGCCAATCGTTGTAATAACGTGGCATGGTTAACCGTGTCGAACGCGGCGCTAAGGTCTAATAAGATGATGGCCACCTTTCCTCCCCGATCCAGTATGGCTCTTGCTTCTTCCATTACCGCTAAAAGTGCAGTTTCGGTTCCGTGTTGAGGACGAAATCCTGTCTGGGAGGCACGCAACAGACCATTGGATTCCAAATAGTCCGTTAAGATGTTATTAACGTGCCTCTCAAGCAGTTTACTCAGCCACGGAAGTAACGAAATAGGGCGGTAGTTAGCCAAATTCCTCTGGTCCAGGATGGGCTTTTTCAGCAATGCCCTCACCATAGCACACTTCCAGGAAGATGGAACAGATTTGGAAACAATGGAAGTGTTAAGAACTTCTAAGATAACTAGACGAATAACGTCCAGGACCTTGATAAGGGTCTGAGGGGGTGCTGGGTCGTTAGGCGACCCGGAGGTGACCTTAGAAATTAATCTGTCAAGACCACAGGCGTCGAGGAGTGGAATTGTATCAAGCCCACAAGGGACCGAGGAGACAGAGATTTCGGGTGTGGGAAATCCTGGATCGTCCTTAGGATTACTAAATGAGGAGTATATGGTCTGAATTTTTTCAGAAAAGAAAACAGCCAGCTCATTGCAGCGGTCTTGCGCGCCTTCAGCAGAGGGACGCTCGGCAGAAGGTGAAATGAGGGACTTTGCTATCTTAAAAATTTCCCTTGGGGCGTTGGCCGCTGCATTAATTTTCCCTTCGTAAAAGAGAACTTGTGCCATCTTGATCTCCGATTTATAAAGCTTTATTGCAGCCCTATATTCAGCTTTCCTAGGCTGAGAATGGTCCTTCCTCCAGGCTCTCTCAAGTTTACGGCACTCAAGTTTTATAGACCTAAGGGCAGGTGTATACCATGGTGCAACTTTGGGTCTTCTTATGGATTTACAAGGGCATTTAGGGAAGACCTGGTCAAGAGTACTGGAGATCCAGTTGTCAAAGTTATTAGTGGCCGATGCGGGATTAAAGGCCTTCTTCGGTGGATCTCGGGCAAGAGCATCTATCCAATCAAGGAGGGAGAGAGAAGACCATTTCCTTCCCAGGTGCTTGGCAGGGTCTTGAGAGGAGGAGGGAGGATTAGAGAGCCAGGTAAAAGGTATTAAAAAATGGTCCCCTATTATGGGTTGCCTGATGGCCCCTTTGACAAAGATCAATCGCTTGCAAGTTGGAACGTAGGTTATTGGCTGACGTATCATGGGGGTCATCAAGATGGAGGTTGAAATCCCCGAGCAAGGTAAAATTAGACGAGGTCAGCACAACACTTGCAGTGAGGTCAGTGATCGTAGTGATAAAGTTATTAAGGGTGCCTGGTGGACGGTAAACCAAAATACCAGAGAAAGTGATGGTGGGGGAAAAATCTAACGAGAAGTGTAAACTCTCGCAGGCCGGTGAGGTGGTTGGAATAACACGACACCTAAAGCTATCTCTATATATTATGGCCAAACCCCCACCTCTCCCAGACTGACGGTCAAGTCGTTTGAGGGTATAGCCTTGAGGTGTGACCCACGTTGTAGTCGGGTCATTGTCCATCTGGAGCCAGGTTTCTGTAAGAAAAAGAGCATCAGGATTGAGCTCTTCAATCAGCATGTACAGCTCAGTAAAGTGTTTCGGAAGGGACCGACAGTTGAGGAGAAAAACACAATAGTGATGTAAAGGACACATAACAATATCATTTGCACAAAGGATACTACTGCATAGTAACAAAAGTTGTTGTCCTTCACCAACATACACCCATTATGTGGCATAACAATCTCGTATTAAGGACATTTAGTCTAAATAAGAAGCCTGGGCGTAGTTTGCGTAGCAGCACTACACGTGAATAGCTTCACGTAGTACACCTTAAACTTCGCGTAGTACACAAAGTCTGCGTAGCGTAGCTGATGACACTGTGTACTTGTCTGTACTGTGCAAAAATTGCAAAATAATTGCAATAAGCTTCCTGTACATGAACAGATATGATAAAATAAGTAATTCTATCTTTATATGCTGAATTGCATATAGTACGCTCACAATGGTGAAACTGAAAAAATAGCAAGCAGTGGGAGATGTGATGATTTTGGGATCCTCCCTAACCTAGGGAGAGTACCAAACAGATGCCTTGAAAACAAAAAAGCACATCTTATTGAACGATTTAGTTGTGGTCCCATCGTCTTAGGACAAACCCAAACATAGTTATTGGCAAAAAAACATTCCCAACCAAAGGCCCTGCAAAGCATTATGGGATGAGATTAGCAGTGGGCAGTGAATATTATATAGTATACAATATCAAAAGAATTCTACAAAGAGCTGCAGTTCAATTGGTGGTTTCTAGATGTCCCTCACGAGTCAAATGCAAATGCTTGATGAAAGGGTTTCAATGGTTTTGCATTTGACTCGTGAGGGACATCTAGGGACGACCAGTGGAACTGCAGCTTGATGTAAGAATAATTTCAATGCTTTGCATTTGACTCATGAGGGATATCTAGGGACGACCAGTGGAACTGCAGCTTGATGTAAGAATAATTTCAATGCGTTGCATTTGACTCGTGAGGGACATCTAGTAACAACTAGGTGAACTGCAGCTCTTTGTAGAATTATTTTGATATTGGATACTATAATATTCACTGCCACTGCTAATCTCGTCCCATAATGCTTTGCAGGGCCTTTGGTTGGGATTGTTTTTTTGCCAATAACTGTGCTTGGGGTGGTCCTAAAATGATGGGATCACCACTGAAGTTCAACAAAATGTGCTTTTTGTTTATGCTCTTTGTGATCAAGGCATCTGCTTGGTGCTCCCCCTAGGTTAGGGGGGGCCCCCAAATCATCAGCTCTCTGATTACCTAATGTTTTCATTGTAGAAGTTCATTTTTGTGAATTGGTTATATGCTGTTAAGCATGTAAAATTGCTTTTTCAAAGCATCTGAGAATATTGTTCATTTCGATGCTACGCTACGTGAATAAGCACAGTTCTGGTACTGTACTATGTGCAATTTTCAAAGTGCGAAATAGTACAAACTTTGCATGCTCCGTCAGCGTAGCGAAGTTTTAAGCCCAGGGTTACTAAATAACAAGTTGTCAACCTAGTTACTTAACACCCTCTTAGTACCAAGTCACTCTAACTCTCTATTATTATTAAGGAGCGAGTTTATAGCGTCTATAAATGTCGCATTGTACCTTCAGGCTAAGTGAATAAATTTTCTCAGACAAACACACACGCCTGAGCCAATGAAGTTGTAATATCAGTGCACGCTCTTTAAAGATAAAAGGTATTGAACCCTAGACGGGCTGCAAATACTCTTAAAACATGGAAGAAATGGACCTGTCATATAACTCACTGAATTCGCAATGGATTCTCATGTCATGGGCTTACACGGCAGGGGTTATCTTCACGCCGTGCAACCTAAAAATGAAAGGGAAAACTAGTGTCAAACAATCCCCCAAAAACATCCGGATTTTACCGAAGTTTCCATCTCTCGAGTGGCTGGTTTAAACACCACCCGCTAGTCTTAAAAACTTACTTTCTAGCCGGCGACTCCCCGCGGTCTACCTACTCAGCAGCACTTCTGTGGCCCGAAAATGATTCAGGCGGCGGTGCCGCGCTGCCAATACCAGAACCGCAGAGGTCACGTGTGATTGACGTCATCACGCCATTCACCCGCATTAAAGGGCCAAAAGCCTCCGCCTGTAGAGAATGTGAGGCTCGAATAACCTCGCTCAAATCTCATCACAAAAACTTTATTGCTCTCAGACAACATTTCATTGCTGTACTAAACACGGGACAGGCAACAATCTTTTGTTACAGCAGCTAAATAGGATCAAAACAATGAATTGTTAGATCGTATTCAGAGGTAAAAGTCTGGTTTCTTACAGCTCATTAAGATCATTCGCCTCATAATAGTGCGTTAGAGTGACTGTCATTCATTCGTTAACAGTATATGGCTGTCCTACATTTTAAAAGGTACAGACTGTCTGGAGAGTATCTTGATTCAGACTATGCTAAAAATTGCAGGGACTTACAACCAGTAAACGGGAGCAACTACGAATGGGTACCCCCATCTAGCCTGTGGTATACAGTTAGCGTCTCATCACAGATCCCCAAGGGATATCATCATTCAAGCCTGAATGGTGACTAGACAATCCATAGATCCATCTCTGTTCTTTTTCAAACAGACTTCTTTCAGTCCCCCCGTTTATATGTTCGATAATGGTCCACCTCATATCATTCGGTGTATGTTTTCTCTCAATGAAGTGGGCAGTCAACTTGGTAGTATTCCTTTGGCATCGGATATTGCTCCGATGCTCGCAAATCCTCAATTTGACACGTCTTGCTGTCATTCCCACATATTTGAGGTTGCAAGGACATGTTATTAAATAAATAACATTACTCGTATTGCAGTTTGTGTGGCTTCGTTGTTCCCACTGTTTGCCAGGTTCGATGTTCAAAAAACTGGTGTGGGAAGTTAGGTGGCAAACACTACAATTCCCACATGGGAAGTGACCAGTCACTGCTGGGAGCCCCCATGAGTTTAGTACAGTAGCTTCCTGTCTTCTTTGATGTTTAACAGGGCGTGTATGAACTAGTGAGTCTTTCAAACTCATAGCTCTCTTGTAAGAAAACAGGGGTTTACCCCATTCATGTTTATTGCTTGTTATGATCTTCCAATGTTTTTGGATGCAACGACTCACTGCATTAGATAATGGATTGTAGGTGGTTACACATGTTAATGGTACCTTTGGTGTTTGTTCTTTGGGGTTTGAATCAAGGAGAGCATCCCTATGTTGGTTGGTGGCTCTTTTTCTACTTTTGTTTAAGATTTTCTTTGGGTACCCTCGTAATTCCAACTTCTTTGTGAGGTCATCTGCTTGTATCTTAAAATCAGTCTTTTCACTGCAATTCCTCCTGATGCGGAGATACTGTCCAAATGGGAGGTTTTCCCTCAAAGGACGTGGGTGGAAACTGGAAAAATGCAATAAATTGTTCTTAGATGTTGGTTTGTAAAAGGTTTTAGTTTGAATCCGATTTTCCCGTTTGTTGATGGTTACGTCCAGAAAGGTGATATTATCTTTTGCATGAACATGGGTGAATTTAAGGTGGAGATCACAGGTATTGATCCAGTCAAAAAAAGAGAAAAGAATATCCTCTTCACTCTTCCAGACCATGAGCACGTCGTCGTTGCCAATGAACGATGTGAGATGCAAAAGGATTGTCAGGAGCCAGAATGAATTTACTCTCAAAACTGTAAACATACAGTCCAGCAACCGAAGGGGCAAATGTGCTGCCCATCGATGTACCTGTTGCCTGCAAGTAGATCTTGCCTTCATATTCAAAAAAATTGCGCTTAAGTGCCAAAGTGGCACATTCTACCACAAATGATCGAGTCGTCCTGAAATTCCAGGCAGTATGCTCTAGGGCCTCTGCTAACACCTTTATGGTCTCATCTTGTAGAATACAGGTGTAGAGGCTTTCAATATCGAGTGTAACCAAAAAACATGGTTCCTCCGGCATCTCGATGGTCCGTAGTATGGCTAAAAGACTCTTGGTATCCTTTATGTAGGTCTTTGTTGGCTGTATTATTGGTTTCACAAAAAAATCACAGTATTTCGACAAAGGTTCTATCAGGGAACTAATGCCCGATACTATCGGCCGTCCAGGAGGAGGGAGAACATTCTTGTGAGTTTTTGGTAACGTGTAGAAATATGGTATTTTCCCATCTGAGGACATTAGAAAGTCAGATTCACGTTTCGAAATCAGGCCATCCCTTTCAGCTGTAGAGACTAACTCGCAGATCTCATTGTGAAGGTCGATGGAGGGGTCTTCTCTTAGGAGTACATAGTTGTTATTATTATTCAATAACCGTTGACACTCACGATCATAATCCACCTTTTCTTGAATCACTATGCCTCCGCCTTTGTCGGCGCTCTTGATCACGATTTCTGTGTTCTGTTGTAATGAATGAATCGCTTGAAATTCATTCGCTGTCAAGTTCTTATATGGGACTGGGTCCTCTAGAGCTTCCACCTCATGGAGTACAGCTTGTTCAAAAGCTAAAATCTCAGGTGGTATAAGATGGGGTGGAGGAGTGTAGTGTGATTTCAATTTAAAGGCTGTATTACTCTGAATGATATGAGGCTGATCATTATCCTTGTTTTCAAAAAAACGTTTTAAACGGAGTTTCCCAAAAAACTCATTTAGTTCACATTGTAATTTAAAACGGTCCAGGCGGGGAAAGGGTATAAAGCCCAGACCCTTCTCCAGGACCGCTTGTTCTGCTGGACTCAAAATGCATGAGGACAGATTTGTCACTAGGCTCTCATGTTGCTTGGGCCTGCTCTTTGCTCCGCCGTCTTGTTCCTCATGTTGTCCCCCACTGTTTCTGGTTGTTTCCAATGGACCTGGTTGGGTCCCTTTGGTTTTCCCCTGCCTCGTCAGCCCCTGCCTAAAAAAGGTTGTGGGTACATATTTTGGTGGAAATGGGGGTGCGGGGCAAAAGCTGGGTTCCATCCCATCATTGGCGGGAACGGGGGTTGGTAAGCATTGTGTTGATACGGAGCTAACCCTTGTTGTTGGAAATGTGGTTGCCACCCTTGAAAATTGTGAAAACCTTGTTGGCCACGTCCTCTCCCTCGACCTCTCCCTCTGTTGCCTTTGTGGGAACTGCCGGCGCTAGACCCACTGGAATTGGAGTCAGCCGAGGAATATGAATTGTAGTCAGTCACTGTTGACGGTACATACTCAGGACTGGCATAGGGGTAGACGCGGGTATAAGACCAGCGCTTCAGGTCTTTCTGTAGTTTTTGCGGCTTCGATTGAGCTAGGTTTTCTTTATACTCATTTTGTTCTTTGTTAAGTTCCTCCAGCCTCTTTTTATAGCCTGTGAGGGTAGCTTTAAAATGAGCCTCAGTTGTTTGAATTTCTAATAATAAGGCTTCTGATAGTCGAAGTGCAGTCTTAATGATTAGAAGGCCCCAATCCCGGGTGCAGTGGCACGCAATCTGTGCCCTTTCTATGCGAAACACTGCATCATCCAAGAATATTCTCGGGGCATTAGTCACCAATAACCCTTTAGGTGCGGCATTGTTGTTCAAATATTCCTTCAGCATAGTGCCATGCAAGATGGCTCTAATGCGACTTCTTTTAAGGTCTCCTAATTTTTCCCAGTCGCTTGTTTGTGAAATAGCTTGCGCCAATAAAGGATCAGCAAAGAGGGATGTATCACTAAGTAAAGCGTCCACCTCCTCTTTCGAGAAAGAAAGGCCTATATCTTCCATTTTTTGCGACTATATAAAAACTAGGAGCGTGCACTGCTTGTAAATATACTCTCGCAGCTGTGCGCTGCCGGATACTAGATCAAACAAATAGAGAGTCAGGGTATAGACAGTCACTCTTGTACCCCTTGGATCAATACTCATACAACAACAAAAGAGTGATGTAAAGAAAAATATCAATAAATTCCCACTAATTCACCTCCAAAGGAGATTAACTAGGAACACCGGGAAAATACCACATAGCCAAGTGAAAAAGAAACAAATTGTTTTAAAAGAACCCTCACTCACCAACCTGGTTGGTGCCATGCTTCATCATTGGGTTCCCACTGGAGGGACCGAATGTCCCCCCAGTGTGCTTCTACGCCTGTTTACAGCGGAGCTGGTTCTTTTGTGTGTGAAAACAGTGAAAAACCAATTAAGTGTTAAATGTGTGTGAAGCTAAAAAATGCCTCGCTGTGACTTATAATCACTTTATTAAGAGTCCAACTGGCATTGGTTAAAAACAAGTGAGATGGGACTTAGCTGAGTTTTATGATTGAAACCCCCAGTCCTCTGAGAAAATGTTGGTGGCACACCAGTAGCTTCCCGCTGGAGAAGGGTGTAAGGCAAGGGTGTGTATAGGCCCCTATAATATTCTTACTGTACATTAATGGCCTTCAGGATGCACTTTCTGCTTGTGCTGCAGATGTACCTTACAAAGGTAAGCAAAAAGTTCTGTTGTTACTCTATGTGGATGACGCTGTCTTATTGGGGAGAACACACATGAGTCTTAATATCCTTTTTCAGGAATTTGCTAACTTGATGGAATCCTTGAGCTCAGTCCCAAATCGTTCTAAAACCTTTACTATGTTTCTGTGGCCCCAAATATGTGAAGAAGACGACCGTGTTTCTACAAGATCACCATGTTGCGCCTACCAAGGACTTTTCTTACCTGGGACTGGTTTTTTATCCTAGGGTCAACTGGGGTACCTGTAGTTACAAAACTTCTCAAAGGTTTGCTAATGCTGCTGGTTATATTTATCCCTAGCCTCACGTATGGGCAAAATGCCTGCTGTCCCCATATTGGAGGGTTTTAGGAGAATATGTCTACCTATCATCCCATATGGGGCTGGTATCTTGGGATACTCCAACATCCCCACCCTTCAGAAGAATCCTATTCTCTTCAGAAGGAAGAGAATAGGATTCTGCATAGTATCCTAGGAGTACCCCTGGTCTGCACCAGCTATATTGTCCAGCAGTGTCATGCCTCAAGCCCCCTCCCAGTACGCTGTCCCTTTAAATTGTGCACTATTTAAGATTCCTTGACCCAGGGAGCGACGCTTCACGTTCTTGCGTCTAGCTCCGTTTGGGTCCGTTTATGTCCTGACTTCCTTTGCCTGACTTCCGTTCCAGTGACCTGTTGTTCTATCTGCTCGAGAGAGTTGTCCGGCTCCGTGGGTTCTATCCGAGCCAGCGTGGTCTCTCTCTCTGTGGTTGCAAGCGTTTTGCATCTGCGCTTGTTCATTCTGACACGGTCCGTGTCACTTTCCGTTTCAAGTTACCTCCCCATTCTTTTGGTGTCCCGCCCGGCGGCCGGGTTTGTCTCCGCCATCCGGCGGGATTCCTCTTCCTTCAATTGGCCCTCTAAGTTGCTCCGCTTGTCAGCCGGGCTTGTTCTCCGCTGACGGGCCGGGCTTTACTTTCCCCCTTTCTTTTCCTACACCGGAGTGCTCCGCTGTCAGCCGGGCTTGCTCTCCGCTGGCGGCCGGGTTTTTTCCAGTGTATTAGAATTAGTTCAGTTAGGGTCCTTCTCCTTATTGTTCGTGTTTCCCTGCCCATCCCTACTCCCTGCTTTCCTTGGGGTTAATTATTCCTGTGGTGTTCCACGTATTTGGACTTGGTTTCTTGCGTGGACCAGTGTGGATCGGCTACAGCTACACGTCCCAGAATCACGGTAACAGCGCATTATTGCGCTGCACATATATTGGTATCTAGAGACTGTATTGTAGTGTTTGAATTTCTGTTTTGTTTGTTGTAGATGTTTCTCCAGCCACCAAGAATATTGGCAACCGAGTTATTGCTTTCTCTCAAACCTTTGGGGTGTGCTTCTTGGATGTTTAAACAGAGATCAGAGTGAGAAGTATATTTAATCACTTGTATTACCAGAAACATAAAAGAGGCACTAGACTTATGTATATTCTGCCTTCTTCACTGCAGCTCCAGACAAATCCCCTACCAGAGGTTCTTCCATATCCATTCAGGGACATTAACACATATCAGTCTAGGTATGAAAGGTTATTATTTATAAATGTGAATTTGATTGTCCTATTCAGACTCAAGAAATTACTTCCTTTGCATTGCAGTCTATCTTGTTGCCAAGTCCTCAAGAAGGTTGTTGAAACATCCAGTCTGAAGACCCTCATCACACAGTTGTTACCCCCAACCTTTCCTTGTTTTGTCTCCCTGTTTTCCCCTGTTCCGCCTCTTGTGCTCTAGTGTTCGATAGAGTCGGAAGGCTGCAGGGGAAGGCTGTGGATTATTCTTCGGATTCCTGACGCTCCTGCGGAATCATCTTGTATCCTTTACAAGCAGAGGCTGGGGCTGAGTATGTTGAAGACCCATTAACTTGGCCCCTTTGTTGTTATTTTGTAATGTTTGGGCAAACTCACAAGCAGGTTTTAATAGGAATGTGATCTCTGACCGACTAGCCTGCAATAGAATTCCTGCCCTACCTTGGTTGCAATATGTCAAGCATGAATTGTCTAGTCTGTTCTTCCCCTCTTCTATCACTAAGGCTGATATTAACTGGGTCAAACAAGTATTTTACACCAGGAAAATGCAGCTCAGAAAGAAAGGGGTATTCACTAAAACCTCAGTAAGGGAGTATGGGTTTCGGCAGACCACCCCCAATCTCGAGCCATATCTGTCATGGGTGGCTGTCATCTGAGACAGAATCCTTTTAACCAGATTTGGCATTGTAAGGTGCCATTTGAGCTTCCCTTTGGGCCCCAATAATGTTTTAATTGTTCCCTATGATGAGTCCTCATCACAAAGTTGGCTACATTGCACTTTCTTCTGTAAGTTTTACTTTATATACTCCAAAAAGTGTTTTATTCCTTTAATCTAAGCTTGCAGCATTAGAAGATGTGCTGAGGCCCTGTTGCACAAGATACTTACCTTTGGTAACAATATATCTGTAAGAAACATTAGTTAGTTATAGATTCCTTACCTTAGAATTACCCCTATGGGTCAGACTGGATTTGGAACGTTTTTTCGTCAGCAGTACCTCTGCGTGTCGAAAGGTGGCGTCGGTCGGCTCCGCGTCCGTCGTCGGCGTCGTGGTTGCCGGGATGCTGTTGCGGCAGCTACTTAGACGCCGCCCTCGCGCGCTGACGTCAGTTCTGTACACGACTTTCTGCGCCAGAAACGCAGAGCCATGCAAGACACTGACCACTGGTGCACAAAACCAGGGCCCTGAAAGGATGTCCTTAACCCTAGAAATCAGTTTGCAGAACGGGGAGGATGGGTGAGGCGGTAAGAAATCTATAACTAACTAATGTTTCTTACAGATCGTTACCGAATGTAATAACTTGTGCATCTGAAAGAAACACATTAGTTATAGATTCCTTACCTTAGAATAGATACCCTAGCAATACCAACCCCGGTGGTGGGTCTGCTAACAAAGATCACACCAGAAAATCCTGGAGAACAGAACAGCCAAAGAAGCCGTCTCTCCAGACTTGGCTGTCCAGGCAGTAGTGCTTGGTGAACGTGTGCAGCGATGCCCACGTGGCTGCCTGACAGATGTCATTTAGAGGCACTACCCTTCCCAAGGCAGTAGTGGCTGCTGTCGTCCTGGTGGGATGAGCACGTAGCCCGACTGGAGGCTCCTTTTTAGCTAGAGAGTAACAAGCCTTAATACACAAGACAACCCACCTAGTAATGGTGCGCCTGTGTACGGCCCGACCCTTCTTTGCACCCATGTAGCCAAAAAAAAGTTGATCATCCCCCCGGAACTGTTATGTGTGGTCCAGATAGAAGGAGAGCACACGTTTTGGGTCCAGACGGTGGAGCCTCTCTTCTTCCTTTGAAGGATGCGGAGGCGAAAAGAAGGTGGGCAAAGTAATGGTCTGCCCGATGTGAAAGGCAGTGATCACCTTAGGAAGAAAGGATGGACGGGTCCTGAGAACCACCTTGTCCGGATGAACCCCCAAGAAAGGAGGTTTCGAAGAAAGGGCCTGGAGCTCACTCACCCTTCTAGCAGAGGTGATGGCTACCAGAAAATCAGTCTTAAGAGTTAAGAGGCGTTGTGAAGTGCCTCAAAGGGAGCATACATCAAATAAGTGAGCACAAGATTCAAATCCCACTGAGGCATAACGAAAGGGATTGGAGGAAAAAGATGTGTTAAGCCTTTTAAGAAACGGTTACCTAACACCGGGGACTTGAAGAGAGAAGGCTGATCTGGCAACCGAAGGAAGGCAGATATGGCCGAAAGGTAACCGTTGACAGTGCCCAGAGGTACTGCTGACGAAAAAACTTTCCAGATCCAGTCTGACGCTTCGGGGTAATTCTAAGGTAAGGTATGAATGGGCTAAATTACCCCACACTTTGTACTTGCATTTGTTCTTTTTGAAAGTATGCTTTTGCCAAGAGAAAACAATTGTTGTTAGCTAGACTTGCCTATGCATTAATAGTGGGGCTTTGAGCCCCATGCAGGACTCCCTTACTATGTTCACTGGTGACATGGATTGTTTTTTTAAAATGTGCGTTTGTTGTCTGTTTTGCATTATAATTAGTTTATCTCCCGTTTTTAGTCTTGCATTATTGTGGAGACCATGAGATATGTTTTTATTGATGTTTCTATGTCTGAACTGTGGTTTTATGGCTGTGTTTTACTGATGAAATAAAGTATTATCTGATGAGTTCTCAGGAAAATCTTCTGTCTCCTTAAGAGGGAAGAGGCAAAGGTCATCTCTGGTGCATAGCCTGAAAGCTAATCCTTCCCCGCTTAAGGATAACCTCCTTTTATACCCTTTAAGAATCCTATTTGGGAGAAAGGAGAAGCAGTGGTCATCTCTGGCAAGGAGCCTCTATGTTCCCCTCCTGCAATATCTTTCTTTCTCCTTTATATAGCGTGAAGTGCAAAAAGATTCAGGGAGGGTGCAAAGCTTCTCATTCTCTACAGGTGGAGTTCCACCGAGAAAGATTGGCCCTACCATCCCCAAGATTCTGACTGGGTTATTAGCTGTAAGAGCTTTTCCTCACTGCACCTACTTAAAAGCCTGAATCTTATCTGTCTGCAGTCCTGGTGGTTTACTTGCATAGTACCGTGGTCCCCCTAAGCCATCCCTTGTGCCGCCTGGATTGGAATCGGGCTGGTCTTCCTCTACAACCTTCACACACTGCTATCTTGCCTGTGAGTGTTGACCATAACTCAATTCTGGGTTGTTAAACCGAATCCCACAGCGGTGTCTGCTCTTGGTTTCCTCTGTAACACTGTTCTCTATGTGCAATACCTCACCCTGGTGTTGACTTTACCAGATAAGCCTCTTGTCGGACAGTACCTGTTGAAACACTCAGAAGGCAATCAAGCCAGAAGTCGACTTGTGTCATGAAAGGTCTCCCGGTTTCCTTGAGTGGTTCCCATGAAGGACTGAATTATGACATACAACTAAAGAGCAACAATGTTTTTCCTGGCATTCATGTCATGTGCTAGGAGAATGGTAAAACGCTGCCTCGCGCTGAAGCTGCCACAGAGGAGAAGGCGTGGTCACCACCTATGTGAAAGCTCTAATCTCCCCATGGAGGCTGCAACATTTGAAGATGAACATCTGCTGGTGCTTCAGCCTGGAAGCTGCTGAAACCAAGCACTCATCTGAGCTCAGTCAGGAAGGCTGCATCTGCCAAAGGTGAACACCCTCTATATAGGCTTACTGTTCTAATCCCCACTAAGTGGCCCTTGAGCCGAGTGAATCTGCCTTTGTGATCCTGCATCATTGAGGAGGTAGTAGCTGAAGGAGCAGGGTGTCATAATGCAGCCACCAATGCTGCAAGAGCCACATCTTCACTGACCTGGTAGAACATGGACTAGCGAGATGACTGAGAGACTGAACATACAGAAGCAAATCTGTTAAGGACCATAGACTTTGCCTGTGTGAAAACGTAGTAGCACAGACAGTTGAACTAATCTATGCATCAGCCAGTTAATCAATGACTGTGCCCAAACTTCATTTGAGTGATGGTAGACATCAGGAGAACTCCTGGAGCTGGGAGAATGAATTATAGGGGGTGTGGCACTTTACTTGAGATTTTTAGATTGGAGTACAACTCAGTTACTGTGTTCCTTTTTTAACTTTGCAGTGTTCAATTTTCTGTGAGATTAAATAGCTTTCCATATACCAAGGCGTGCATAAGGCTAAATAATACATTAATGTGTCTGTTGGCTGACTGTTGAGTTTTGAGCTCTGGTGCTTTGAGAGCTTTCGCTCAGAAATAGGGCCATTGTATAATATTAAATAAGGACTTACATTTAAATATGTAAATGTTTTCTTAATATTCCTAAAAGCTGTGCACGTACAATGTGTTTGTGATTACAGTAGTAATAATCACAATAAAAACTAAATATTTTGCAAGTGTTAGTTGCTACTTATGCAGTGTATCCGTTCCAGAACTGGCGATGATGTAGCTGGATACATGAATGCCCCTCAACTATTTTGATGCTTTCAAATTCCTTCCTCAATAAACAACGTTGGATATGCTGCAAAAACAAGCTAATACTAACGGAGCAGTCATTATAGTATCAACCTTTTTCCAGAAAGCAGTTTCAATATTTTATTACCTAATATTGACCGTCATAGTAAGGGAAATGTAATTGGGGACTGGGGGTGAATCACTGTGAGATATGCAAACAATATAATTGGTTTAGAACCAGGGTACTTTACCAATCATTATATTCTGTGAGCGAGGCAAGTGTATTGTTGATCAGATAGTACCACTTTCTGCTGTAGAATGTTCTCTGTTCTGTGCCTACATTGAGGGAATCTGGCGGATTGCGTGGTGTAAGGATACGTTAATTACCTGTAATCCTAGTTCTCTTCCAGTGGTATCCTCATCAAAGTCATGAGCACTGAATAATGACCACCCATGTGCGGGGATCCTGGAAATAATGTAAAAGTATATATGAAAAACATATATGTATATATATATATATATATATATATATATATATATATATATATATATATATATATATATATATATGTATATATATATATATATATATTACCTACTGGCGATAGCCAGTAGGCATATATAGTTAGGATTGTTTTCCATAGGGAAATCGCAACATTCTATTGGGAATAACTTTGGCGCCCGTTGAGGAAACTTCCTGAATTTTTCCTTAACTTTGCCTCGCGGCGCTCCGGTCCTTCCCTGAAAGATTGGGGGGGATTCGTCAAGCGGGGCCGAGATAAAAGGGGGGTCCCAAAACGTGTTTTCCCCATGTTAATTTCCATAGGGCGGTCGAACTCACTTTTAGCTCGAACGGCTGAATGGATTTTCACCAAACTTGGCAAAATTGTAGGGACTGGTAGCCCGATGTGCCTTTGCTATGTCTCAAGATATGTGCTCCAGAGGATTTTGAGTAATTTGGTTTCAAAAAAATATATATATCTATAGCAGCTTACCCGTGAGCTTACCTGTGCGCTTACGGTACGCGCACGTACGCGTACCGTACGCGTACCTCTAGTGCGCGAGCTGCATTCTGATTGGCTGCCAATGTCTGTCAACACTCCAAAACAGAAACTGTTGGCAGCCATCTTGTGCCTCGGTAGACTGAGGCACAGGAAAGCAGAAAAACAAACGTGTAGAACTCAAAAAGGGGGCAGGGTAGAAGCACCCTGACCCCCTAGGCCTGCTCAGGGGGTCCCACAAGGACCCCCAAGGCAAAACATTTTTTTTTTTTTTTTAAAGTCGCGGGGTACGCGTACCCCGCGACTTTTTAAAAAAAAATCTTTTTTTTTTTGCCTTGGGGGTTCTTGTGGGACCCCCTGAGCAGGCCTAGGGGGTCAGGGTGCTTCTACTCTGGCCCCTTTGCGAGTTTCACACCTTTGTTTCACTGCTTTCTTGTGCCTTGGTTCTAACAAGGCACAAGATGGCTGCCAACACTTCCTGGTTTGGAGTGTTGACAGACAGTGGCAGCCAATCAGCATGCCTTCCCGAGAAAGCTGCATGGTCATTGGCTGTCAACACTTCGAACCAGGAGGTGTTGGCATCCATCTTGTGCTAGTGTTGACAGACAGTGACAGTCAATCAGCATGCCTTCCCGAGAAAGCTGTATGCTCATTGGCTGTCAACACTTCTAACCAGGAAGTGTTGGCATCCATCTTGGGTCTTAGTAGACTGAGGCACAAGAAAGCAGAAAAACAAATGTGTAGAACAAAAAAAGGGGGCAGGGTAGAAACACCCTGACCCCCTAGGGCTGCTCAGGTGGTCCCACTAGGATATTAATATATTTAAACGTTATCCGCTAATAGAATTAGCATTTAAAAAACCTTGCAAATTCACTGAAAAAACTATAGGTTTCAGGCCTTATATAGTTAGGAATTAGCATTTAAAAAACCTTTGAAATTCACTGAAAAAAACCATAGGTTTCAGGAGTTATATAGTTAGGAATTAACTTTTACAAAACCTTTGAAATTCACTCAAAAAACTATAAGTTTTAGTGGTGTTAAAGTTAGCTGGACATTTTACTCATACAAAACCATTGAAATTGCTCCTATATAGTTAGTTGTACTAACTATATTTCGCGCACCCGCAATCCACTGCTGATGATGTCACATTTTAGATCATTCATTACATGGTCAGTGACATCACTGATGACATCTCAAATGACATCACTGATGACATCACTGATGACATCATCCATGTGACAATCACATACACCTTTTCATACACTATTACAATTTTTCTTCACTCTTTGTAAAATACAGAGTATCATATTTAAATCCATTGTCACAGCAATACAAGTATCTAAAAATCCACTCAGTGATTCATAGATGTATACACACATCTAATCACTTACCTATGGATTCACTCATACATGCTGTCAATGAACAATAGAACACTATCAAAAATACTTATACATCTATACCGACATTAAACAACAGCACGCATCCTATTCACATATGAAGTCATCCTACTCACTTATGCAAACAATGGATCATACTTACATATTTACTTAGCAAAACACTTATACAAACACCACTTCTTCTATTCATTTAGATAGTAAGTCATACTTAGTGAATTATAAAATCATTATTACAAGTATACAGTTATCCATACAGTCACTCACACAATCATTGTGTCTTATGTATACTTATTTATATACAACAACTGACACATACACTGCCTTTTATTTTTCTAGTTTGTTGGACCTGTACCTTTGAGAAATATATTTGCTCATCACCACACCCATAAAGAGATTCCCTCACCCAAACTGTTAGAACATGTAGTTTTAACTTCATATATCTACTGAATCAACTATTCACACATCTTTGGACAGTCACACACCCCCCACCGAACCACACACACTTTCACACTCTCATACAAATACTCAGTTAACTAATCAATAACTAATATAGACTTTCACATAGCTAGTAACCAACTGTAGAATCAGTTTACACAACAACTGACAAAGTGATACAGATATTCACACAGTTTAGTCACTATCCACTATATTTATTGAGACATTATAAATTGGTCAAGTAAACAGTCAATTACACTGCTACTAAATCCTCCATCCAAATATTTAAATGAGATGTCATCAGTGATGTCATCAGTGATGTCATTTGAGATGTCATCAGTGATGTCATCAGTGATGTCACTGACCATGTCATGAATGATGTAATATGTGACATCATCAGCAGTGGATTGCAGGTGCGCGATATATAGTTAGTGCAACTAACTATATATGGAATTTCAATGGTTTTGTGTGAGTAAAATAAGGTTTTTTAAATGCTAATTCCTAACTATATATGGTTTATAACCTATGGTTTTTTCAGTGAATTTTCAAGGTTTTGTAAATGCTAATTCCTAACTATATATGGTCTATAACCTATGGTTTTTTCAGTGAATTTCAATGGTTTTTTAATAGCAAATATCATAAGCTGTCGAATGTCAAGTACGTGGTAAGTGAAAACATTTTCGTGTTTATGCACACTGATCTGCTTTGAATGGTGCCCCCCCCCCCTCATTTCTATTAGGAGTACTCTCTCTTTGCAGATAGTGAAAGGTAGTTAACGCAGGTCTTTGCCCCCATTGTAATCCGTCGTGCCTGCTTCTCTCTCCATTTGATTCATTGTTATCCAAGTATTTACTGTTTTAGAATTAGTTCTCTTTGGTTCATTCTCTATTTACAAACAAACACAGAGTCGCAATACTCTGTTTAGTCTTTGCAGATAACGAAAAATCGTGTAAAAAAAAAGAAAAGGAATCGAGCAAAATCAGTAGGCCACTAATGGGATCTCTTTTTGACCTCGCTAAAATAGAAACATTAGGAACAACCCCTCATGACAAATACAAAACTAGTGAGATGAACTGAACTCCACACAATGATGGCTGCAAAACAGCTCGGCTCCGCCACCCACCCCGCCCAAAATAACGATAAAGAACGGCTGCCATGATTGGTTGCGGAATGACCACGACGGAGCTACGAAATGGTGCTGCTCTCATGCTAACCCCAGCTTCAGTCTGAAACATCCAGAAACACTGTAGACTACCAATTCGATCAGTTCCGGTAGCGCCCCAATGTAACCCGGTAGAGAAGAACTAGCCCTCCCCTCTTTGACTGATGGTTCTTGTTGCCTGTCGCTTCTGTTGTCATTTAACAGAACTATTTAGCATGCTGAAAGGGGTTGTGTTCCGACCGCTGGTTGGTGGAGACATTTTGACTATATTCTGTACCTGCGTTGTCGCGTAATGCGTCATATGACGCGCCGCGTTAGCGCATCCGGAAGTCATCCGGGGCGCGCAGCGCGTAACGTAAGCATAACAAGTCATGTGACTTGTTAATAAAACTTTTCATTGGTTCATTTTACTTTTCTTATTGTAATGATGAAAGGCTTGGTCATATGACCTAAAAATTACGCTTTTCATTACTTCCGAACATTATTTTTTCTTAAATATATGTTATAATGTTCCAGGCTAATGTACTTTCCCGGAAATTTTACAACTGTCCTGCAAGTAAAATATATTCTTTTTTCGAGAAAAAGAGCGTTTCTTCGTCCCATGACGGAGCCGTTGAGCAAAAGAGGTCGACCTGCTGTCTTAGTCGCCGATACGCCTGAATATGAGATTCTTATCGATCACTTTATGTTGCAGGAATAGAAAACACAACAGCCCTTGACCATTTATCTTTACTGCGTTCCTTCGTATTATACCTTTTACCCTTCATGTAATTGGTCTGCTTTATTTCACTTGCCTTTTAATGATTCTAAAACAGTGACTATTATTAAAAACTTTACCAATGTATATACTACTACCATGTTTTCTTTTAAAAACCTTTATTGTGAAAATTTCATTATACAAATACGAGCCTATAACCACGTGGGCCGGCCACGGAGCAAACTGTAATCGTATATGATGAATAGACATTTACACTGTAGAGGAACGTAACGGGCGGGCCATTAGGTTGCAAGAACTAAGGTGTCTAACAGTTACGGAATCGGTGGACGTACATTTTATAATTAAAATACGACAGGGCCAGTTACAATAAAATTATCTAGATATACATTTGCGGGCAAGTACCATGGGTGACGTTAATTCGAACTTTCAACAGTACAGTAATCAATAACACATCAGAACTTAATATCAATAGGGATGTCGAAATATTCAATCAATTCTCGTCCCCGCCCGCCATGTGCTTCAAAACTGCATACGTATCTCGTGATTTCAAGGTTCTGCAACCAGTACACAACAAGGAGTTACGAGTCCCATTTATTCTGGCGCCATTTTGGGCGAGGACGGGCAGGTCCAGGATATAGTCAAAATGTCTCTACCAACCATCGACTATGATGATGTTCATATGCTGTATTTATTAGAGTAACACTCATCTGTCCACATGAAATTAATTTGCCACAATCTAAACATGTCATTTTAATCTTTCCAAAGTTCTTCTAAATATTTGGGACCGTTTCCCTTGCCTCTGAAGCTCTCAGTGCCACTTCTTTGATGAATGTACTAGCAGGTCACGGGTTCTCCTCCAAATCTCTCTTTTATGCAGCACTATAATTAATTGGTGCCACCTCTCCATATGACGATGCATGGTATAGTTACCACAACTATATTTTTTTTCGGTTCCTCTGGAGAGTTCATCGTGGCAGATGAAGCGTGTAACGTACCGGGCATTTACCTTTTTTTGCATGTACAGGAAAGGAAAAAAAAATCGAGCGTCCGAGTTCTAAGGTGTCCCAGGGCCATTTTAGTGGACCAGGCCCAAATCCAAAGAACAGGCCGCCATTTTGAGAGTCCTGTTGCAGCCGCCTGTCGCTGTAGCATCAAGAGCAGCCGAAACTCAGCTGAATGGCAACTGAAACGGTAAAGGGGCGCCCCACTACAGCAGACGAGCCAGGCCCAAATCCAAAGAACAGCTATCTCACAGGCTAATGGGGCGACCCACGCCGAGTTTCAGCATTGTAGGATGACCACACAAGTACAGCAACTTGCTAGACATCACCTCGGTGCCATCCGGATCTCGGCGCCCCACTGCAGATGAAGTGCCTCTCAACTATGAAACCACCACGGTGACATCCGGATCTTGGCGCGTTGTGCTGCCTTCGGCCTATTCGCACATCGGTCCGCTACTGACGCCATCTCACAGGCTAATGGGGCGACCCACGCCGAGTTTCAGCATTGTAGGATGACCACACCAGTACAGCAACTTGCTAGACATCACCTCGGTGCCATCCGGATCTCGGCGCCCCACTGCAGATGAAGTGCCTCTCAACTATGAAACCACCACGGTGACATCCGGATCTTGGCGCGTTGTGCTGCCTTCGGCCTATTCGCACATCGGTCCGCTACTGACGCCATCTCACAGGCTAATGGGGCGACCCACGCCGAGTTTCAGCATTGTAGGATGACCACACCAGTACAGCAACTTGCTAGACATCACCTCGGTGCCATCCGGATCTCGGCGCCCCACTGCAGATGAAGTGCCTCTCAACTATGAAACCACCACGGTGACATCCGGATCTTGGAGCGTTGTGCTGCCTTCGGCCTATTCGCACATCGGTCCGCTACTGACGCCATCTCACAGGCTAATGGGGTGACCCACGCCGAGTTTCAGCATTGTAGGATGACCACACCAACTTGCTAGACATCACCTCAGTGCCATCCGAATCTTGGCATCTCAACGCCTAGTGGTATCTTCCATACAAAAAATATTGTTACGCTGCCTTTGGCCCCATTCGCACATCAGTCCGCAACTTAGACATCACCTCGGTGCCATCCGGATCTTGGCATCTCAGCGCCTTGTGGTGTCAGTCAGAAAATATTGTTGTGCTGCCTTCGGCCTATTCGCACATCGGTCCGCTACTGACGCCATCTCACAGGCCAACGGGGCGCCCCACGCCGACTTTCAGCATTGTAGGATGGCCACACCAGTGCGGCAACTTGCTACACACCACCTCGGTGCCATCCGGATCTTGGCATCTCAGCGCCTTGTGGTGTCTTCTACACCGGAAATATAGTAGAAAATATTGTTGCGCTGCCTTTGGCCCCATTCACACATCAGTCCGCTACTGACACCATCTCACAGGCCAACGGGGCGTCCCACGCCGACTTTCAACATTGTAGGATGGCCACAGAAGTGCGACAACTTACTAGACACCACCTCGGTGCCATCCGGATCTTGGCGCGTTGTGCTGCCTTCGGCCTATTCGCACATCGGTCCGCTACTGACGCAAACTCACAGGCCAACGGGGCGCCCCACGCCGACTTTCAGCATTGTAGGATGGCCACACCAGTGCGGCAACTTCCTACACACCACCTCGGTGCCATCCGGATCTTGGCGCGTAGTGAAGCTGCAGCAGCTGCAAATAAGCTTCGGACAGTGTTACAACCGCTGCTCAGAACTCTCAACTATGACACCACCTCGGTGCCATCCGGATCTTGGCGCGTTGTATTGCCTTCGGCCTATTCGCACATCGGTCCGCTACTGACGCCGCCTCACGTGCCAACGTATTTTCTCCGCATTTTATACCCTATGCCGCATAACAGGTCATGTGACTTGTTTATAAAACTTTTCATTGGTTCATTTTACTTTTGGTTTCCTAATGATGGAAGGCTTGATCATATGACCTAAAAACAACACTTTTCATTGGATGAAAACTTTTTTTTTCCCCCAAACGATGAAAGCCCCACCTTGTTTCTGGATGTTTCAGACTGAAGCTGGCGTCAGCATGAAAGCACCACCATCTCGTAGCTCAGTCGTGGTCATTCCGCGAGCAATCATGGCAGCCGCTCCCCACCAGAAGCCTGCAGGAGTCGGAGCCCCCAAAACTTTTGATGAATTCTCAAGGCGGAGGGGACGCTTTCGAGAATGGGGTCCAAGACCTAGCAGACAAGCGTCCGATTTCCAAGGTGTCCCAGGGCCATTTCAGTGGACCAGGCCCAAAAAGGAAACAGCCTGCCGCCATTTTGAGAGTCCTGTGACAGCCGCCTATCGCTGCACCGCAAGAGTGGGCGCAACTCAGCTGAATGGCGGATTTTGACACAGTGGACCAAAAGCGGACGGAATGGCAACTGAAACGGTAAAGGGGCGCCCCACTAAAACAGATGAGACTCCACCTGGAGAGGCCCGTCCACGCCGCCTCCCCCGGGGCGCTCCACGCCGTTATTCGGAGCAGCATTGTAGGATACCAAAACCAGTGCGGCAACTTACTGGACATCACCTTGGTGCCATCGTTCTGCTGCCTTGGAACTATTCGCACAACAGTTTGCTACTGATGACCCACCCCCCGCGACGCCCCACGCCGTTATTTGCTGGGTGGCAACTTACTAGACATCACTTTCGTGTCATCTAGATTTCGGCGCGTTCTGCTGCCTTGGAACTATTCGCACAACAGTTTGCTACTGATCACCCACCCCCGCGACGCCCCACGCCGGAAATCTGGACGTTGTGCTGCGTTGGGACTATTCGCACAGCCGACCGCTACTTCGTTGTTTTTCTCTAAAAATGTTTATATGTTATTACTATTTTTGTTTTCTTGTATATATTTATAAATTATTAAAGTTTTATAATCTTACTACTTTGTCGGAGTGCTATATATTTTTAATGTGACACATAATTGTAAAAACTTTGATGTACAAAGAGTCATCCCTGGAATCTTCCGCTTCAGGCTCGGTCCCCTCCCCAATCACAATACAGGATGGTTTTCAGATAATAGCAACGCTTCTGCTGTGACGGATCTCATCGAGTGTGGGCCTTGATCTACTATAACTCCTTTGAAGACGGGTGATTCTTTACAGCTGTGGCCATAAACTACATCTGCAGGGCTAGCTGATAGCCTAGGACCGGCCTGGACAATCGGACACAGAGGAAAAGGAGTGTCAGAGGGTGCGGTAGTGAATAGGGCGAAAGGGAGGTGTCGGGCGGGCACAGGGTGTGATTCTCAGGGAAGAACAGCGCAGATGGGGGGAGGTTTATTACCCATGCATAAAACAGAGAGCGGGGGTGACCACTGCCTGGGGGAGATGCTTGCGAGGGTGGGGAGCCATGCTAAGGATCGACAGCGTGCACAGAGTGGATCTGGTCAAGGCATCTAAAATGGCTGCCGTGCACGACAAAAGTGTGGCATTTGAAAAAAGACAAGATGGCGCACACAATGTTTTTCAACAATTCCTGATTTCCTTCGAATCGAACGTTAACAGACGTTGGGGCATATTACCAAAGTTAAGCGATATTTATCCCTAACGATGCATTGCAAAGATTTTTTTACCGTCAGAAATTATCGCAGATAAACCTTGCTATTATCAAGGTTTATCGCAAATACGATAAAAAACGAGCGCAATGCATTAATATCGCTGAAAACTCCGCGATATTCATGCATTACCGAGCTAATGCTCTTAGCCATGTTATCCACCTCCCATTGGATAACATGGCTAAGAACTGCTCAGGGCAGCTGTTACTTTTTGGAGATATTCGCGCTTATCTCGAATATTTCCAAAAGTTGATAATAGGAGATAGCGATGTTAGCGACTGTTTCCAGTCGCTAACATCTTGGCATGCCCACTTTGCATGTCATTAGTGATAAATATCACTCACATGCAAAGTGGGACCCAAGATGGTCGCTATCTCCTACTAGCCGTCGCTAACTGGTGTTAGCAACAGCTAGGTAATACACATATAATTTTATCTCCGCGAAGCGGAGCGCTGTTACAGATATATATCTTGTTTTTGAACGTTAATTTCTCAAAATGCACTGAAGCACATATATTGAGACATAGCAAAGGCACATCGGGCTACCAGTCCCTAATATTTTACCAAGTTTCGTGCAAATCCATTCAGCCGTTCGATTATTATTATTATTTTTTTTTTTTGCCCCGCGGGGCCCTTTTAAAACCTCCACATCAAACCTAGGGGGTCAGCGAGGATCTACTATGCCCCCTTATGGTCATCAGCCGTTCGATTATTATTATTATTATTTTTTTTTGCCCCGCGGGGCCCTTTTAAAACCTCCACATCAAACCTAGGGGGTCAGCGAGGATCTACTATGCCCCCTTATGGTCATTTGCCCCTTCGCTTTGGCCTCCTCTTGTCTCTCGATCCTACCGAGAGACAAGATGGCGGCCGCTACGTACTGTTTGGAATGTTTACAGACACCGGAGAGCCAATCAGCTTCGCTTCGCAAAGCTCCGTAACGCGAAAAGTACGCGAAGCGGTGCGCTGTTACAGATATATATCTTTTTTTGAACGTTAATTTCTCAAAATCCACTGAAGCACATATATTGAGACCTAGCAAAGGCACATCGGGCTACCAGTCCCTACAATTTTGCCAAGTTTCGTGCAAATCCATTCAGCCGTTCGATTATTATTATTATTATTTTTTTTTGCCCCGCGGGGCCCTTTTAAAACCTCCACATCAAACCTAGGGGGTCAGCGAGGATCTACTATGCCCCCTTATAGTTATTTCCCCCTTTGTTTTGACCTCCTCTTGTCTCTCGATCCTACCGAGAGACAAGATGGCGGCCGCTACGGACTGTTTGGAATGTTGACAGACGCCGGAGAACCAATCAGCTTCGCTTCACAAAGCTCCGTTGCGCGAAAAGTCCGCGAACCAGAGCGCTAACCGGTCCGCTGTTACAGATATATATCTTTTTTTAAACGTTAATTTCTCAAAATCCACTGGAGCACATATATTGAGACCTACAAAAGGCACATCGGGCTACCAGTCCCTACAATTTTGCCAAGTTTCGTGCAAATCCATTCAGCCGTTCGGGCTAAAAGTGAGGCCAACCGCCCTATGGAAAACTCAATGTTAAAAACACGTTTTGGGACCCCCCTTTTTTCTCGGCCCCCACTGGACGAACCCCCCCCAAATTTTCAAGGGCTGCTCAGAAACAAAATGTGCCATTTTCCTGAAAATTTCAGCCGATTCCGTCCACAAACGCCAAAGTTATTAGACATAGAATTTTCAAAAAACCCATAGAGAAAAAATCCTAACTATATATACCTACTGGCGACCGCCAGTAGGTAATATGTATATATATATATATTACCTACTGGCGGTCGCCAGTAGGTAGTTATAGTTAGGATCGTTTTCCATAGGAAATCTGCAACATTCTATTGGGAATAACTTTGGCGCCGAATGAGGGATCTGCCTGTAATTCTCCTTAACTTTGCCTCGCTGCGCTCCGCTCCTTCCCTGAAAGTTTCGGGGGGATCCGTCAAGCGGGGGCCGAGATAAAAGGGGGGTCCCAAAACGTGTTTTCCCCATGTTAATTTCCATAGGGCGGTTGGACTCACTTTTAGCCCGAACGGCTGAATGGATTTCCACCAAACTTGGCAAAATTTTAGGGACTGGTACCCCGATGTGCCTTTGCTATGTCTCAAGATATATGCTCCAGTGGTTTTTACGAAAATTAACTTTGAAAAAATATATATTGGGCTACATTGGGCTATATATATGTTAGAGCCCAAATGTAGCCCAATGTAGCCCAAAGATGGCCACCAGAGACAAAAAAAAACAAATATAGCCCAAATATCAGCCAGATGTAGCCCAACTATAGCCCAATGCCAGAATGTCCCAGAGTGTTCTAAAGAACAACTAGAGCGCTAACAGTCTTACTTATGACAAAAGTATGGCACACGTGAAGTCATCTTGATTGGAATAAAGTGTTAACACTTAAAACATTTAATTTGCAAAGGAACAAAATGAGGGGGTTCATTTTGCCATAGAAATTATGATTAGTGCTGAAGAAAGAAAAATTAGGGCACATTTTGAGTGACTTCTCAAATCCTCTTATATTTCATTAAAAAAATTCTGATATGCAGTCTCCCAAGATGGCCACCAGAGACAAAAGAGCCCAAATGTAGCCCAAATATCAGCCAGATGTAGCCCAACTATAGCCCAATGACAGAATGTCCCAGAGTGTTCTAAAGAACAACTATAACGCTAACAGTCTTACTTATGACAAAAGTATGGCACACCTGAAGTCATCTTGATTGGAATAAAGTGGTAACACTTAATACATTTCATTTGAAAAGGAACAAAATGAGGTGTTTCATTGTGCCATAGAAATGTTATATATATATATATATATATATATATATATATATATTCACTGAAAAAACCATAGGTTTCACACCAGTTATAGTTAGGAATTAGCATTTAAAAAACCTATTTAAATTCACTGAAAAAACCATAGGTTTCACACCAGTTATAGTTAGGTGGAAATTTTACTCGCATAAAACCATTGAAATTCCCACGTTATAGTTAGTTGGACTCACTATAACTTGCGCGTGCAATGCACTGCTGATGACGCCACATATTACATCACTCATGACATGGTCAGTGACATCACTCATGACATCACTGATGACATCTCAAATGACATCACTGATGACATCATCCAGTGAATGTGTATCTTTCTGAAAAATAAATATTTTTTATATATGTATATCTAAAGGTTGATGGAAGAATAAATGGGTAAATAAATGTCTAAATGGATGTTTTTTTTGTGTAAAATTGATTGGTTAACTGACTTATTAAATGTATCTTAGTGAATACATATATTAGCGAGTAATGTTTAAATATTTAAATATCTGTATCTGTGTCTCACTTTGTGTATAAGTGGCTGCATGGGTTGGTGAGAAGCTACACGAGTGTGTATATGGGTTATTAGTTGTTTTTTTGAGTATCAGTATCAGTGTCTGTATGGTTCGGTGGGGGATATTACTTAGAGCACAGATGCATGAATGAGTGACTCACTATTTGTATGTATTTTGAAGACAGCATGTGTGCAAGACTGTATGGGTGGATGATTGTGTGTATGGGTGGGTTAGTGAGTATGTGTTTTTATAATTGATTGTTTAAGAGAGTAAATATGCTTCCGTTTCTGTAGAAGTATGTGTAGTGGTGTGTATATAGCAGTATAATCAAGTAAATGTTTTTTTGATAGTTTATTTGCATGTGTGAATTTGTGTGTGAGTAACGATATGGATGAGTATTAGTGTGTAACAGGATGTATAGGTGTATGAGTACATATGATGAGTAAGTACATGCATGAGTGACTATATAGAACTGTTGGTGAATGAGTGGATGTGTATGTAGATGTTGGAATTACCTAATAAGTTGTTGTAATTGGTTTCTCCTTTTTTAAGAAAATGTTAGTTTCTATTTTTGAATGTGTGTGTCAAAGGTTATTTTATGCTGATAGGAGGTCTGCCACTTTGTCACAAGGATGTTGTCATCAGTGATGTCATTTGAGATGTCATCAGTGATGTCATGAGTGATGTCACTGACCATGTCATGAGTGATGTAATATGTGACGTCATCAGCAGTGCATTGCACGCGCAAGTTATAGTGAGTCCAACTAACTATAACGTGGGAATTTCAATGGTTTTATGCGAGTAAAATTTCCACCTAACTATAACTGGTGTGAAACCTATGGTTTTTTCAGTGAATATATATATATATATATATATTACCTACTGGCGGTCGCCAGTAGGTATATATAGTTAGGATTGATTTCCATAGTGAAATCACAACATTCTATTGGGAATAACTTTGGCGCCGGTTGAGGAATCTGCCTGAATTTTTCAGCAACTTTGCCTCGCGACGCTCCGGTCCTTCCCTGAAAGTTTGGGGGGGGATTCGTCAAGCGGGGGCGAGATAAAAGGGAGGTCCCAAAACGTGTTTTCCCCATGTTAATATTCATAGGGCGGTCGGTCGCACTTTTAGCTCGAACGGCTGAATGGATTTTCACCAAACTTGGCAAAATTGTAGGGACTGGTAGCCCGATGTGCCTTTGCTATGTCTCAAGATATGTGCTCCAGAGGATTTTGAGTAATTTAGGTGAATTTTTTTTTTATATATCTATGGCCGCGCCCCGGTACGCGCACCGGGGAGCGCTCCGGGCACGCCACGCGACTTGCGCACGGGAAGCTGATTGGTTCTCGGGTGTCTGTAAACATTCGAATTAGTCCGCAGCGGCCGCCATCTTGTGTCTCGGTAGGATTGAGACACAAGAGGTGGCAAAAATAAAAGGGGGAAATGACCAAAAGGGGGCAGGGTAGACCCCCCCTGACCCCCTAGGTTTGATGTGGGGGCCATTAAAGGGACCCGCGGGGCAAAAAAACCAAAAAAAAAAGTTTTTCGCGGGGGGAGCGTACCACGGGGAAAACACAGTAAAACAGGAAAATAATAATTTAAAGTGATTAGAGGTAGGGTAGCTCTGTATAGAGTTGTTGTGTTGTTTGGGTTTTTTAAGTACCAACATGTCTTACAAGAAAAAAAAAAGATTTGGGGGCCTTGTAGAAACACTCTGACCCCCCTAGGGCTGTTCAGGTGGTCCCATACGGATATTAACATATATAAATGTTATCCGCTAATAGAATTAGCATTTAAAAAACCTTGCGAGTTCACTGAAAAAAACAAAGGTTTCAGGCCTTATATAGTTAGGAATTAGCATTTAAAAAACCTTTGAAATTCACTGAAAAAACCATAGGTTTCACACCAGTTATAGTTAGGAATTAGCATTTAAAAAACCTATGAAATTCTCTCAAAAAACCATAGGTTTCACACCAGTTATAGTTAGGAATTAGCATTTAAAAAACCTATTAAATTCACTGAGAAAACCATAGGTTTGACACCAGTTATAGTTAGCTGAACATTTTACTCATACACACACATACCCCACACACATACCCCCACATACACACACCCCACACACACACCCCACACACACACCTCACACACACACACACACACCCACACACACATTCCTCACCCCCACACACACCCCCACACACACACACACCCACACACACACCCCACACACACACCCACACATCCTACACACACACACCCCACACACATAACCCCCACACACACCCCCCACACCCACCCCCCCACACACACACACCACACACACACACTCATTATTTTTTTTTATTTTTTTGAGGGGGTGCGCGCCCCGGTACACGTATCAGTACACATACCACTACGCGTACCCTGGAGAAAAAAAGAAAGACAGAGTTTTTTTAAAATGTAGCATTTTTATATAAATTGGCGGTAGTTCTGAAAAGAACTGTTTTTTTATTCTTATTGTTGTTTTATATTTTTTTTATTGTTTTTTTGTACCCCGCGACTTTAAAAGAAATATATATATTATTTTTTTTGCCTTGGGGGTCCTTGTGGGACCCCCTGAGCAGGCCTAGGGGGTCAGGGTGTTTCTAATCTGGCCCCTTTGCGAGTTTCACACCTTTGTTTCACTGCTTTCTTGTGCCTTTGTTCTAACAAGGCACAAGATGGCTGCCAGGGACACCCAGTATGCAAGGGGAATTAGTTCCCCCTCTTCAAACATGCACGGGGGCTGCGTTGGAGAGAGGTGTAAAAAAGGGTGTGGCCTCATTACACCTCTATGCAATGCAGCCATCTGGCGCATACTGGAGGCTCCTGCTGGGTTAGTTGGCCCCCAGGGACCCCCATTATGCAAGGGGAATTAGTTCCCCCTCTGCAAACGCGCCAGGCGGCTGCGTTGCAGAGAGGTGTAACAAGGGGCATAGCCTCATTACACTGGGCCAGGGACAGACTAATTTGCATACAGCCAGGTTCTGAAACTGGGATGGTGCAATGAGCTAAAAAACGGTGTTGGATCTAGCCCTGATCTCTTGACTGGGTGAGAGTACTCTGCTTAATTCAGAGACTCTGTCCATCACCACCCCTTGTTGTAAATAATTTTGTCCACCCTAAGCGTGGAAGGGTATACTCAGATGTGAGTCCCTTGCTCATTGCACCATCAGGATTCAAGCAAGCCGGGCCGAAGACGCCTGAAATGGCAGAAACCGGTCCCCGGAAGCTTGTTTCCTTCCCAGTGTAAGAATTGGCTTTTGTAGTCTGGTCTGCCCTGTTCCCATGATGCACTGGGCCAGGGACAGACTAATTTGCATACAGCCAGGTTCTGAAACTGGGATGGTGCAATGAGCTAAAAAACGGTGTTGGATCTAGCCCTGATCTCTTGACTGGGTGAGAGTACTCTGCTTAATTCAGAGACTCTGTCCATCACCACCCCTTGTTGTAAATAATTTTGTCCACCCTAAGCGTGGAAGGGTATACTCAGATGTGAGTCCCTTGCTCATTGCACCATCAGGATTCAAGCAAGCCGGGCCGAAGACGCCTGAAATGGCAGAAACCGGTCCCCGGAAGCTTGTTTCCTTCCCAGTGTAAGAATTGGCTTTTGTAGTCTGGTCTGCCCTGTTCCCATGATGCACTGGGCCAGGGACAGACTAATTTGCATACAGCCAGGTTCTGAAACTGGGATGGTGCAATGAGCTAAAAAACGGTGTTGGATCTAGCCCTGATCTCTTGACTGGGTGAGAGTACTCTGCTTAATTCAGAGACTCTGTCCATCACTACCCCTTGTTGTAAATAATTTTGTCCACCCTAAGCGTGGAAGGGTATACTCAGATGTGAGTCCCTTGCTCATTGCACCATCAGGATTCAAGCAAGCCGGGCCGAAGACGCCTGAAATGGCAGAAACCGGTCCCCGGAAGCTTGTTTCCTTCCCAGTGTAAGAATTGGCTTTTGTAGTCTGGTCTGCCCTGTTCCCATGATGCACTGGGCCAGGGACAGACTAATTTGCATACAGCCAGGTTCTGAAACTGGGATGGTGCAATGAGCTAAAAAACGGTGTTGGATCTAGCCCTGATCTCTTGACTGGGTGAGAGTACTCTGCTTAATTCAGAGACTCTGTCCATCACCACCCCTTGTTGTAAATAATTGGGTCTAACAAGGCACAAGATGGCTGCCAGGGACACCCAGTATGCAAGGGGAATTAGTTCCCCCTCTTCAAACATGCACGGGGGCTGCGTTGGAGAGAGGTGTAAAAAAGGGTGTGGCCTCATTACACCTCTATGCAATGCAGCCATCTGGCGCATACTGGAGGCTCCTGCTGGGTTAGTTGGCCCCCAGGGACCCCCATTATGCAAGGGGAATTAGTTCCCCCTCTGCAAACGCGCCAGGCGGCTGCGTTGCAGAGAGGTGTAACAAGGGGCATAGCCTCATTACACCTCTGCAATGCAGCCCCCTGGCGCATACTGGAGGTTCCAGGTGGGCTAGTTGGCCCCCAGGGGCCCCCAGTATGCAGGGGGAATGAGTTCCCCCTCTTCAAACATGCACGGGGCTGCGTTGCAGAGAGGTGTAAAAAGGGCCGTGGCTTAATTACACCTCTCTGCAATGCAGTCCCTTGGTGCATACTGGAGATTCCTGGTGGGCTTTCAGGTCTTATATAGTTAGGAATTAGCATTAAAAAAAACTTTGAAATTCACTGAAAAAAACATAGGTTTCAGGCCTTATATAGTTAGGAATAAGAATTTAAAAAACCTTTGAAATTCACTGAAAAAACCATAGGTTTCAGGCCTTATATAGTTAGGAATTAGCATTTAAAAAAACCTTGCAAATTCACTGAAAAAACCATAGGTTTCAGGCCTTATGTAGTTAGGAATTGGCATTTAAAAAACCTTGCAAATTCAATGAAAAAACCATAGGTTTCAGGCCTTATATAGTTAGGAATTAGCATTTAAAAAAACTTGCAAATTCACTGAAAAAAACATAGGTTTCAGGCCTTATATAGTTAGGAATTAGGCACAAGAAAGCAGAAAAACAAACGTGTAGAACACAAAAAGGGGGCAGGGTAGAAACACCCTGACCCCCTAGGGCTGCTCAGGTGGTCCCACTAGGATATTAATATATTTAAACGTTATCCGCTAATAGAATTAGCATTTAAAAAACCTTTGAAATTCACTGAAAAAACCATAGGTTTCAGGCCTTGTATAGTTAGGAATTAGCATTTAAAAAAACCTTTGAAATTCACTGAAAAAACCATAGGTTTCAGGAGTTATATAGTTAGGAATTAGCTTTTACAAAACCTTTGAAATTCACTCAAAAAACTATAAGTTTTAGTGGTGTTATAGTTAGCTGGGCATTTTACTCATACAAAACCATTGAAATTGCTCCTATATAGTTAGTTGTACTAAGTATATATCGCGCACCCGCAATCCACTGCTGATGATGTCACATATTAGATCATTCATGACATGGTCAGTGACATCACTGATGACATCTCAAATGACATCACTGATGACATCATCCAGTGAATGTGGTTTGCTTCGTTATTTAAATGCCACCAGTCCCGCCTCCACAAGAAAGAACGGGTCCGACACATGCATAAAGGTTTCTCCAGGTAAGGATTTATTACCACCAGCTCATGGACGCAAAGTTGATAAAACACCTGGCAGACGCGTTTCGGCGTTTGCCTTCCTCATTGCCAGCTTCGTGCTTTTCAAATGTTGTTTTGTGCGCGGGTCATAGCCTGCCAGTTATAGTCCCATTGGAGCTTGGTTAATCCAATTAGAGGCACCGCTCTTGCCACCTCCTGTTGCAGTGCGCTATGCTAGCTGGTAGTTGTAGTTCCCACGCATGCTCATTGTCCTTCGTGTTCCCGCAGCATGTCACAGGCAGTCTCAAAACACGGACTCTGGTTCAGTGACCGGTCCGGACACACGATTATGCCCCGGCATTGCCAGCTTTTGAGTCCGCTACTTTCTGCCACGGGAGACATAGCAATTGGCGGCAATCATCTCCCAGAGGAACCTTCACCAGCAAGATGCCGCTCCCTCCCCAATCCACGAAAGAAATCCTGGGCAGGGGGGGCGCCGCTGTGTGCATCCAGCACGTAACACCTAACACCAAACACCACCTCCAGTGTCGACTATCAGCGGAGCACCTGAACGGGAGGCGTGTCGGATAATGCGGAGTCGACCACCGCATGTAACATCTGCCACCAGTCCCGCCTCCACAAGAAAGAACGGGTCCGACACATGCATAAAGGTTTCTCCAGGTAAGGATTTATTACCACCAGCTCATGGACGCAAAGTTGATAAAACACCTGGCAGACGCGTTTCGGCGTTTGCCTTCCTCATTGCCAGCTTCGTGCTTTTCAAATGTTGTTTTGTGCGCGGGTCATAGCCTGCCAGTTATAGTCCCATTGGAGCTTGGTTAATCCAATTAGAGGCACCGCTCTTGCCACCTCCTGTTGCAGTGCGCTATGCTAGCTGGTAGTTGTAGTTCCCACGCATGCTCATTGTCCTTCGTGTTCCCGCAGCATGTCACAGGCAGTCTCAAAACACGGACTCTGGTTCAGTGACCGGTCCGGACACACGATTATGCCCCGGCATTGCCAGCTTTTGAGTCCGCTACTTTCTGCCACGGGAGACATAGCAATTGGCGGCAATCATCTCCCAGAGGAACCTTCACCAGCAAGATGCCGCTCCCTCCCCAATCCACGAAAGAAATCCTGGGCAGGGGGGGCGCCGCTGTGTGCATATATATATACACACATATATACAGCTCTATATATATACACATATATAATTTATTCCTCATCCAAATGCAGCCGTTAAAGGGAAGGCTAAACAATGCAATAATGAACAAATAAATAACATATTTTACAATCACATATTGCTTAAATATACTTATAGACCACAGGAAGGCAACTATCACATGTACTCCTTTTAATAAGCAGAGTCATGAAAGAAAAAATGCAAAAGAGCAAGCATTGTTAGCCTAAAGGCTGCATTGGAAAACAATAGCATAGAAAATGAAAGCAAATGCACACAAAAACTGCCACGTGCCTTTAAGGCAGCCATGACCCCTAGATTCCCATCATGCCTCAGGGGTAACAGTTAGGTCAGTTGTTGTTTGCGGAGACAAGAAGGTCAGGGCACAAAGATATAGCTTAACAAACACAGTCTCATTTGCCTGGGAAGGTGGGTGGGTTGCTTAAGACTTTGATGAGGGTACCCTGTAAGAGAACTAGGATTACAGGTAAATAACTTATCCTTCTCTTCCAGGGGAGCCTCATTAATAGTCATAAGCACTAAATAGAATAGAAAGCCATCCTCCGCCTGCGGGCAAATGAGAAGGAATGACCCAACAAATAAATAGCATTAATCAGTGCTGAAACAGATTCCTCAAGGAGGCCTGGCCTAATTGGGTGTCTGTTCTGGTATCCGAATCAAGACAATAGTGTCTTGTAAATGTTTGTATAGATCTCCAAGTGGCTGCTTTACAGATCTTGGAAATTGGTGCATTGTTGAGGAAAGCAGATGTAGCAGCTTTTCCTTTTGTAGAATGAGCCTTGGGTCTAGACCAAAGTGGCTTTTGTGCTAGCTGATAAGCCATTTTGATGCATGAGACTATCCACCAAGAGATGAAACGTTTGAAAGCTGGAAAACATGTTCTGATCGAACCATAATGAATGAATAATTGATCAGATTTTCTAATCGATTTCGACCTAAGTAGAACTTTAAAACCCTTTTAAGGTGTAAAGAGTGGAGTGCCCTCTGGAGTAGAGGGGTTAGGAAAGAAGGTCGGAAGTGAAATAGTTTGGTTTACATGGAAGTCCGACACCACCTTCGGAAGGAAGGATGGGTGGGATCTCAAGACAACTCTATTGAGATGGAACACTGTGTATGGTTCTTTTGAGCAGAGAGCTTGAATCTCGCTCACCCTACAAGCAGAAGTAATCATAACTAGGAAAGCTACTTTCCATGTAAGGTGCTGTAAGGTTGCGTTGTGGATAGACTCAAAAGGAGTACCCATCAATTTTGATAACACTAAGTTCAGCTCCCAGGTCCGAGAAGGAGGCCGAACCGGAGGAAAGACCTTTTTTAAGTCTTGCAAGAAGTCCTTTACTACCTGCAGTTGAAAAAAGGAAGCCTGAGAAGGGGAACGCCTATATGCCATAATGTCAGCAAGGTGTACCTTAATGGAAGAGAATGTTAAGCCTGATTTAGCTAAATGAAGCAGGTAGGGCAACACCACCTCCTCTTGACCCTTGGTAGGATCACAATTGTTTTGTGCACAACATAAATAAAAACTTTTCCATTTACAAGTATATGAGTTTCTGGCAGAGGGTCTTCGAGCCTCTTTAAGATGGTCATGCAGTCTTGTGGAAGGCCTAAGTGACCATTTTGGAGGACCTCAGGAGCCATGCCGCCAAGATTAGTGATGGAAGGTTGGTGTGATGAATGCTCCCGTTCATCTTGGACAGCAGGTCCGCTATGCACGGCAGCCTCCTGTGTGGACATTTTGACAGGTGGTCGGGTACCACCACTGCCTCGGCCAGTCCGGAGCATTCAGAATCATCCTTGTTTCTGAGTGGGAGGGCTTGGTCACGACCTTCGGTATGAGTGGAAGGGGAGGAAAGGCATAAACAAATGCCCCTGACCAGCTGATCAGAAGGGCTTTCCCTTTCGACCCTGGCCGGTAGTATCTCGATGCGAAGTCTCTGCATTTTTTTTTTGGAGTCGTCTGCGAACAGATCGATGCTTGGCCGACCCCATTCTTGGAGAATGCTTTCTACAATTTGTCATTTAGAACCCAGTCCTGCTGGTCCTCGAAGTGACGCCTGAGAGCGTCTGCCTGTGAACTTTGCTCTCCCGGTAGGTGTATTGCAGTTATTGATAGATTCCTCTCAAGGAGCCAATGGCAGAGAGTTTGGGCCTCCAGTGACAGTGTCCTCGTACGAGTACCCCCCCTGTTTATTCAAATAGTACATGGTGGTTGTATTATCCATCTGTATTAGATTGGAGTTGGTCTGAATCGAGGGGAGGAAAGCCTTGAGGGCTAGATGAACCGCTCTCAGCTTCAGCATGTTGATGTGGTACAACTGTTCTTTTGTTGATCATCGACCTTGAGTCTGTAGAGACCCCATGTGAGCTCCCCAACTCTGGAGGGAGATGACTGTGATCAGCGATTGAGAGGGTGGAGTCCGATGGAAAGGAACTCCTATCAGCAGATTTTCCTGTTGCATCCACTATGGAATGGGTGCTCTGGCTGCTCCTGACAGTTGTATCCTGTCGTCCCACCGATCTGCTAGTTGATCCCACTTGTCCTCCAGATCCAGGTGCAAAGGACGTATTCTCAGCCTGGCATTAGGGACAGAAAAATGCAGGATGCCATTGACCCCAGGAGAGAGGCAACCTGATGTACCGAAGGCAGGTTGTTGTGTAGAATCTGCTTGACCTTCAGTATGATAGATGACAGTCTCTTCTCCGAAGGAAAAACTTTTCCTATTGCGGAGTCGACTGTTGCACCCATTTAATGATTTCCTTTGCGTGGGTTGCTGAGTCAATTTTTTTAAATTGATGTGGAGACCCAATTGGTGGCAAAGGTCCAGACATGGTTGAAAATGATTCCTCATGCTCTTGGGGGAAGGACCCTTCAGGAGCCAGTCGTCGAGATAGGGATACACAAAGATGCCTCTGCGCCGTAGTGCGGCTACCACTACTGCCATGCACTTTGTAAACACTTGAGGGGCTGACTTCAACCCGAAGGGCAGAACCTTGAACTGGTAATGGGTTGATCCCATCAGAAACCTCAGGAACTTTCTGTGATTAGGGCTGATCGGGACATGAAAGTATGCATCTTGCTGGTCCATTGAACACATCCAGTCTCCCTGCTGCAGATGGGGATATATTTGATGGAGAACCAACATGCAACACTTTTCTCTTTTAATGGATTTGTTGAGGGTCTGAAGATCTAGAACCGGTCTGTATTCTGATTTCCGACCTATCTTCCTCACTAGAAAGGATCTTGAATATAACCCTCGACTTCGTTGCGATGCAGGAACCTCCTCGATGGCTGATTTTCGCAGGAGCGTGGATACTTCCTGCGGCAGCATTTTCATTTAGTGGCACGCTGTCTTTACTGGAGGGATCGTGAGGGGCCGATGCCGAAAACATAGAGAGTAACCATTCTGCAACGTAGGTAATATCCACTGATCTTTTGTGATACCATGCCACTCTTCTAGATGGTTGGTGATACTTCCTCCCCATTGGAGTGGGTAACGGCGACGGGGGACGCCGGCACTCATGGCTTTGATGGTGTCTTTGCTGAGGCTGTAGATTGTTGAGGAATTCCTCTTCCTCTAGGTGTACGACAGCCTTAGTAATGCGATTTCGATTGTCTTTGATGTTGCTGCCTCTGCCAGTGAAGGGTTTGAATCCTCTGATGGAAGGGTCGCCGATCATAAGACCTGTACCGTCGCCTGAATTCTTTTTTCTTTTCAAGGTCGACCGCCTTTAGGGTATCAAGCTCCGTCTTAATCCTCAACATCTCCTCATCTGTGTGAGTGGCAAATAAGGATGAACCTGAAAAGGGAAGATTAAGAATGCGGGATTGCGCTTATGCTTTTAATAGCAGTCAGTCTGAGCTATGATGATCTTCTGGCACAGATTCCATGTGCGTAGTAGCGTGTAGACAGCGTTGCTCCATCTGCAGCAGCACTGATTACTTGGTTAGCCACCAAGCTGTCTTCCTGCAGAATCTCCTCAAAATCTCTGCGGTCTTCTCAAGGCAACTTTTCTGTATATATTTGAAGAGAGTCCCACAAAGATCTAACAGTGCCGAGGCACTGGAAACCTTAAGCATGGAAGCTGACATGCCACAGACCTTTCTCCCCCAAGCATCCTGTGCTTTGCTCTGCTTATCTGGTGGGACTGTTGATGAGGAGGCCACTGCATGGGTCTTTTTGGCAGCAGCGATAATCACTGAGTCCGGGGGAGGGTGAGAGCTGAGAAACAATGGATCCTCTTCCTGAGGTCTGTATTTCTTTCAAATCCTTGCAGGCGCCATTTTAAGAGTCGCTGGCGTAAGAAAAGTGTCCATCACCGATTGAAGTAGCTCCAGAACCAAAGGCAGCAAAGGCCTGGCTGCTGACCTCTGATGCAAAGTTTCAAAGATCACTGAGGATGAACTTTGTTGAGTGGGCATAACGATGCTCAGTTTAGTTGCCCCTCTGGCCAGAACATCCTGAAAGGTGCTGACATCATCTACCGGAGAAATCCTCGACGGTGGCTGTCTGTAAGGGTAGGTGAGTAGTCCCTCTTTGAAGACTGGATGGAAGAAGGTGTCGGAGATTTGTGTCTTCGCCTCTTACCTTGAGACCTGGATCTCCTTCTTGAGGAGGGTGCAGGAGTACGTGAACGATCTGGCCCCCTAGGTGGAGTAGAAGGAGAAACATCTACAGCTTGTACCAGTCGAGTTAGAGGAGATCTGTGCAGAGGACTAGAGTAGTCCTGATTATCTCGTGCCTGTGCTGTGCCCGATTTTTGCCAGTGGTGTAGATGCAACATACATCTAGGAGAGCTGTGTAAGAGATGGTGATTTTTGTCTCTCCTCCCTTACAGGAGCTTCAGGTAAACGGGGACATTCAGGTGAAGAAGTCAGGCTGTTCGACATCGAGATAACCACCTCAGGTGACCTTGAGGATGACGACGAATGTCTCGAACCAGTGCAGCGGGTCAACGCCGACAGGTTAGAGTGCCTCGACGTTGATTGTGGAGTCGCTGAATGCACCAACAATGGAGATCCTACCCTCGACGTCGGTGATTGGGATGGAGAAATGGTCACGGGACGTGAGCCAGACCGATGCCTCGACGTTGACTTCTCTCTGTGGGGAGATCTGTGCCTCAACGTCAATTGCTGGGTCGACGATGACGGAGGAGGTGTCCGTCTTGATGTCGAGCGTCCCTGTGATGACGCCGACAGAGCTCTGTGTATCGTCGTCGATGGCCTCTGCTGCGGCGGCGTTTTTGTCTCGACATTGACCTCTGAGATAACACCAACGTCGTTTTCTGCCTCAACGTCGATTGTCGTAGAGATGTCAGTTACGGAGATTTGTGTTTCGACGTCGATTGTCTACGGGTCGACGTAGATTTGTGTCTCGACGTCAACCGCCTGCGAGGTAGCGCCGACGGAGTGTCGTGCCTTGACGATGAGCGTTCACCCAAAGCTGATGGAGGCCTGCTCCTCGACGTTGATCGTCGCTGGGTTGACGTCAACGGAGGATCTGTTACCTGGTGACTCGACGTCGTCTTAGATCTTGAACTCGAATTGTGCGTCTGCACCGTTGAAGGTTTCGACAACGACACCTTCTTCGTCGCTGCTTGGTTCGACGCCGATGGAGAACAGAACTGAATCTTGCTTCTTAACGTTGTTCTTGCTCTCTTTTTCTTCTGTCTCACTGAAGACCTACCTCTTTCAGAGAGACCATATATAGGGATCCTTTCTCTGTCCTTGAAGGGTCTCCTGGACAGTTTCTTGCAATGTTGACAGGTCTCTGGTGAATGAGAGTCAGGGAGACAAAGGATACACACCGGATGTCTATCAGACCTGGCCTTCTTCTTGCCACAGGAGGGGCAAGGGTCAAAAAGAGATGGCATTATGATAGAAAATAAATCACTTTCTGTCAAAAAAACTGTTGTACCTCACTCTAGAGCCTAAAAGACGTTGAGTGAGAGGTGGAAAATCACAATCCAAGAAGAATTTTCTGACAAAAAAGTTAACAAAAACAGCTGTAAATTCTAGGGTCCTAACTGAAGGAGCTGTAAAGAACAACTGACCTAACTGTCACCCCTGAGGCATGATGGGAAGCTAGGGGTCATGGCTGCCTTAAAGGATGGTGCCAGTTTTTGTGTGCATTTGCTTTCATTTTCTTTGCTATTGTTTTCCAATGCAGCCTGCAGGCTAACAATGCTTGCTCTTTTGCATTTTTTCTTTCATGACTCTGCTAATCAAAAGGAGTTCAAGCGATTCTTGCCTTCCTGTGGTCTATATGTATATATAAGTAATATGTGATTACAAAAGATGTTATTTATTTGTTTATTATTGCAATGTTTAGCCTTCCCTATGGGGGCTGCATTTGGATGAGAAAAAAATTATATATATATATATATATATATATATATATATATATATATATATATATATATATATATATATATATATATATATATATATATATATATATATATATATATATATATATGTATGTATATGTTTTTCATATATCATTTGTTATTATTTCTGAGGTCACCGCAAATGGGAGGGAATATTCAGTGCTTATGACTATTGATGAGGCTCCTCTGGAAGAGAACTCTAGGTATTATAGGAGGAATTATCCTTGCTGTTCCCACACAGATGTTTATAAATAGGTCAGATTAGAGGATGATGGTCTGTCCCCACAAGTTTGACAAAACCTATCTTACACTTTTACACTCCATCTTTCAAGACAATTGGATACATGATACCTAAAACTTTTCAAATATAAGACTACAAACCTGCAACCTATTAACGAAGCACAACCACCAAGAAGATGGTATGTGTCTGAAAATGCTTTCCTTTATGCTTAAGCACAAAGTAGCATTTGGGAATAGTGAAGGTTCAAATTATTCTTCACTATTCCCAAATGCGACTCTGTCTATGGACAATACTCTGGCTGCTCTTGGACATTCTTCTATTCCTAAGCAGCCAGCCCTGAAAAACAAACCGCTCTACTAGACTTATAAAATGCACTTATTAAATAACTGCTCGTTGTCTAGGCATAAACTTGATACTTTTGATTTTCTTATGGCCTACAACCCTAGTGCCATTTTTCTTACGGAAACACAGTAGCGGCTCCTCCACTAAGGTGGAGGAGCATCGCCCCACTGCGGCAGATTTGCGTGTGGGGCAGGGTTGCTCTGCTGACAGAGCACGGGAAGAGTGGTTTACACTCCCCAAGTGCGTATAAATGTTTGGCCAGTCGTCTCGGGCCGGCCAAACAGTCATGCGTACTTTGCATATTCGAAAACATGCCCAGGCTCCCATTCCCTGGCTGAGCGCCGAACAACTGCGCTCAGACCAATCACAGCGCTGCATTGCAGCATGTTATTGGCTCAGGAGAGCCTCAGCCTGGGTGCTTCCTGTTCCTGGAACATTGCCGGGAGACACGACAACGGGACGAAAGAGGAGAAGTGTGGCGAGAGGGGTACTTTTTTCCTTCTTCTTTACACCCCCTTAAACTCTACCTCACCTCACCCCCCACACACCACCACCCACCATCAGTGGCGGCAGATCCTGCTGAAACATGGTTGAAACCCAGCTCTTCACCTTACATCGTAGACGCCATTCGTCCGGTTTTTCCATTTTACAACATACCCAGCCCAGAAAGGCATGCAGTTGGTGTTGCAATTGTTTTAAACAAGCATTTCCCTGTGCTACGGTTCCCATTACTTCTATCAGCAATGCCAAAGGTTTGATTTTTTTTCACTGACTATGACAACTAACTTTACCTCAATCGGGTGTTCTAATTCACAGACCACCAGGATACTATCTTCCCTAAGGTGTTAATGAATCGACTTATGCCCTACAGTATTATCAAAGGATCCAACTTTATAGTCCTAGGAGATTTTAATTACCATATTGACAAAAATTCGTACGCAGCAGCTCGACTATTTTTTAGAAGTACTAACCTCTTTTCAACTCACCCAGCTAGTCTCTCATGCTACACATCAAGCCTGAAAACGTCAGAATAAAATTTTTACTAATTTATATGATCTTCAGCATAAGCCCATTCCCTTAACCTGTTCTGACCACTTATCAGTCTCTTTTTCTTTTGCATTTCCTACTGGGGACACCATGATGCCTGAATACTCCTTAAAGCACCCGTGTCATTGTAGTAAGAACCGAGGCTTTAAAACATTTTAATCCTCTGTGCAACCAGTTCTCACTGGCGACTTAGTTGATAATTTTCAATCATGGTTTACTTCAACCTTGGATATTCTAGCCCCTTACAAACTAAATAAAATATTGGTCTCCGAAAAGCAGGCCCCATGGTTTACTCCCAATCTATTAAGTTTGAAGAGACCATGCCAACAACTGGAAAGAAAGTGGTATTTATCTTTAACTACATTAGGCAAATGAATATACAGGGAAAGAGTAACTATCTCTCATAAAGAAGTTAGACAAGCAACAACCTCTTTCTATGCCAATAAAATTGAGATGGCAAAGCATTCATTGAAGGTCTTTTTTTAAATTGTCAAAACCATGTAGTCTCCTGAACGGCCAAGCCATGAGTCTACCTAAACTAGATGTGATGAAAAGGCACAGTATTTAAGTGATAACATTTTGGCAATTCAAACAACTTTTAAAGTTTCTGAGGCTGCACTTACTCTGCTCTGATCTTATCAATGGACTGCTCCCTTCCCTGTACAGGTCCGCATGGTAACTGCTGCCTCCAAGCTCCCTGTTGCTGACCATCTGACCCTCCTACTCCCGTCTGCGTCTCATCCTTGGTGGTCTAGTGGTAGAGCGTTTCTGCTCTGCTGCTGCGCTACCCTCTTTCTCTTCTACCTTTCTCAGAATCTTTTTCTGTCCTTTTTCACTTCTTTCACCTTTTTTGTACTTTATTTTTTCTTTTTGCAACTTTGAGCTTCTGGGCATTTTCCTTCCTTTTGCTCCTGCCTCTGCAGTCACCTGCGGGCTGCCCCCCTCCAGTGCTACTTTCCTGCTCCTCCTGTCTCCCGCCTCCCAGCTGTATAGTCCTCCCGCACACTACTTAATGGTGGCCATGCCAAAGGCAAGCCCGTCCGCGCCTGGACCGTGCCCAGCCCTACGGACCCTGGTCCTCGGACCAGCCACCACTAAGATGTCTGCACCCTCCACACCCTCAACCTCGGACACAACACCAATTCCCCTTTTCTTGCTGCCACTCTCTCACCCACCTCCACACTCCAGCTCCTACCATCGCTCGGTCGACCAACAGCGTACCCAGCCGTCAGCTGTATCCTCCTCAACACTTGCTCCATCCACAAACACACCAGAGAAATCTGGGACTTCCTCGACTCCATCTACCCTGACATCGCATTTCTCATGGAAACCTAGATGTCTCCCAGTTCAGCTCCAGACATAGCCACCGCCATCCCCTACGGATACAAGATCACCCACAATGACCGCACCAACCAACCAAGAGAAGGCTTCACCTTCATCCGCCTGACCACCCACTCAGACAACCCAACGACAAGCATGGAACACCTCCACTTCGAAGTCCAGACCAACCCCAACATCACCCCCCACAGCACCATCTATAGACCTCCTGGCCCCCGCCTGTTCTTCACTGACCTCATCGCACCCCAGACTCTAGCATCCGCCAACTACATCCTCCTTTGCAAACTCAATTTTCACCTGGACAACCTCAATGACCACAATACTGCATCCCTTCCAGAGAACTTCACCAATGTACAAGTCAAGAAGCTAGTCACCGCTCCAACCCACTCAGCAGGACACACGCTTGAACCCGTTTTTTCCACCAGCGAAGACATCACCTTCAGCTACACGTCCAAACTCCTCTGGACCGACCACCACTGCATCCATTGTGCCTTCACCAACTGCAACGTACACCACAGCGCCCACCACCTCCCCCATAGAAGTTGGAGCAAGGTCACCAAAGAACATCTGTCTTCCTCCGTCAGCACAACCCCACCGCCGACATCCACAGATGCCAACACCTCAGCACACAACGTCCACTGATGGATCTCCAACTATTCTGACACTCTGGTGCCCCTCAAGAAAGCCCCCCCCACAAGCATCACTACAAGAAAACCAGCTGGTTCACTCCCACCCTTCAGGAATCCAGACCCACCTGTATACGGCTCGAAAAAAGATTGAGGAACAACAGAACCCCGGAAGCCAACATGGCCTTCAAAGCCGCCATCACCACACACCACCTACCACCTCCTGCTCAAAACTACAAAGAAAACAGCACTAACAGACGGAATCAACGCCACCACACACAACGGCAAAGAACTCTTCCCCATCATCAAAGAGTTTGCCAAACCCAACAGCGAGACCACCGACGTAACCAACATACCACCCTCCCAAGACCTCAGCAACAAACTCTGCACCTTTTTCCACCATAAGATCAAGCAGATCAATGACCGCTTCGACACCTAAGACTCTCCTACCACACTTGCCACCTCTGCATCCAACGATGTTGCCCCCAACAGATCCTGCTCAACTGGACCCCACTCACCACAGATTACACGATCATGACAATGAAGAGTATCCAATCCCAAGCCCCCTCACACCTGCCAACACCACATCTTCTACAGAGCAACAACCTTAATCACGCCCCAGCCACGCTGCACCATCAACTGCTCCATTGAGACTGCCACCTTCCCCGATGACTGTAAACACGCCAAGATCAACCCCCTGCTGAAGAAGCCCTCTCCTGACCCAACAGACCGCAAGAACCTCAGACCCATCTCCTTGCTTCACTTCCCAGCCAAGGTCATTGAGAAGGCCAGAAATACCTAAAACAATGTTAGTGCTACAAGAATGTTAGTACGCTTGTGGTGGGATCTGCCAATTTTGGTATTTTTGGAGACTTTAATCTCCATTTTGATCTTACACAGGATAGTGCCATCTGCAGTCTACTAGCGGACTGGATGCGCTACAGCTGGTCCAAGTAGTGTCAGGCCCCACGCATATTGCTGGTCATCTATTAGACCCTATTTTTTCCAACTTACAATCCATGAAGGTTGAAGTGCCTAAGCCCATGGGCTGGACCGATCATTCCTTGGTAGAGATGTCGGTATCGGTCACAGAGCCTTTTAATTTAGACATAGGTAAACCGGTCTTTAGACGTTCATGGCGTAAGCTGAGGCTAGAAGACTTTCATGCCTTCCTCACTGCCAACCCCCTGGGAGACCTGTTGAATCCCGAGGTGGACTATAACTTGTTTTGCGACTGGATTAGAAAGGGTTTAGATACTTTCATCCCTGCTAGATGGGTCAAGGGACGCATTTCTAACACCAATCCCTGGTACAATGACTCATTGATTGTTCTTAGGAAAGCATGCAAAAAAGCTGAACGAGACTGGAGAAGGGACTATGAATATGAGAAAAAACTAAGCTATCTTGCTAAAATTAAGCTCTATCATAGATCTATTTGTACTGCTCGTGCGGCTTTCTATGCAAATGAAATAAGGTCTAGTCCGAACCCAGCGAAATGCATTTTTAAGATCTTTAAAGATCTCAGGACTAAGAAAGCGGCTATGCCTGTCATAGTGTCTGCGCAGCAGTGTGATGAGCTTGCGACTTTCTTTGTGGAAAAAGTACAAACCTTCTATCAATCCTTTCCACACGTCCCTTCGTATTCCGTCTCCTCGTCACCTTGTGATGGGACTCGTCCAATGTTGTCTGCAATTCCGAAAATCTCGGAGGAGGAGTTCACCAGACTGAGTGATAGAATTAAAACCGGTTCACCCTCTGATCCTTTGAAGCCCTCTCAATTTAGTGAATCGCTCCCGATTTTGCGGGAGCCGCTCTGTCACATACTTAATTCATCCTTTGCTACCGCTACTGTGCCGGTTTCATGGAAACAGGCATGGGTGTCACCCATTCTTAAAAAGCCCATGTTAGACTCCTCTAAACCTGAGAACTTTAGACCTATATCTCTTCTCCCTTGGGTGGCCAAGGTTGAAGAAGCGCCTGTCAATAATGTGCTGACTCAATTCTTGAGCTCCAATAAGACCCTGGACCCATCGCAGAATGGTTTTCGACCGGGCCATAGCACGGAAACGGCTCTTTTGGCTACAACTGAACATCTCCGGTCCATTCTTGATGCCGGTCAAAGTGCGGCGCTGTTTCTGTTAGATCTCAGCGCCGCCTTTGATACGGTGTCACATTGCATCCTTCTTCTGCGATTAGAGGCAGCGGGGGTCACTGGGTCGGCCTTGGAATGGTTCAGATATTTTTTGACGGATAGATCTTTCCTAGTGTCCGCCCCCCCGTTCCTCTCCCAGACCCACTCCATCGGGCAGGGGGTCCCTCAGGGCTCAGCATTGAGTCCATCGCTGTTCAATCTCTATGTTTAGCCTCTGGCTGCTGCCGCTAAACAGTGGGACCTTACTTTGGTCTCATATGCAGACGACACTCAGCTTGTTGTTACCTTAGCTGAAGAGCCCTCTACAACGGCCACCAAATTTAGAGATGGGATGGTGGCGGTAGCTGGATGGATGGCCACCAATTGTTTGCAATTATATACTAACAAAACGGAGGTTTTGTTGGCTGGAAAAAATGCTACGTTGTGGAGTGAGCATTGGTGGCCGTCAGCCCTAGGAAACATGCCTACGCCTAAGACAGTGGTTAAAAATCTTGGTGTCTGGATGGATTCTACTCTTAGTTTCCAAATCCACACAAAGAAAGTAGCTGCCACCTGTGTAGGTCTACTACGAGGTCTTAAACCTCTTCTGAAATTTTTTGATCCGTCAGTACGAGAGCTAATCGTGCAGGCAACTATATTATCGCGTCTGGACTATGCGACTTGCCTTCTTTTAGGGGCTAATAAAGCGGAGATACTTCAGCTGCAACGTGTTCAAAACTCTGCAGCTAGAATGTTGGTGGGTCTTCCGCGCTCTTGTCCTGTGGGTGCCACGATTCGAGGGCTGCACTGGCTTCCTATGGAAAAGCGGATACATTTTAAATCACTATGTCTATCCTTCAAGATCCTGAAAACTGCCAGCCCTGAGATACTGAGCGACCTTCTGATTCCTTATGCCCCCCACTAGCCCCCCAGCAGCTTCGCTTGTTGGGGCAACACTTGGCTGTTGTCCCTCGGGTCAAATTGTGCTATGTAGGTGGGCGCTCGTTTCGCTGTCTGGCTGCTAGGCTATGGAACTCGCTGCCTGTACAAATTCGAGCTTTGGACTGCCTGCTTTCCTTCAGGAAAGCTACTAAAACCTTCCTCTTCCCTTCAGTGTAGTCTACTGGTCTGGTGACGTTCGCCACGACTTGACCTGCTGTGTGTTTTTTTCGATCTCTTGCAGCGCCGGGACGCCCCTTTGCTGGGGCAGCTGTGCGCTATAGAAACTGTTTAACATAACATAGCAAGAATATCCTCACGTCTAAAAAAGAGTTCCTCAACTCAGAACTGGAAAATCAAAAAAACACACCCAGCAAACTCTTCGAATCAGTCAAACTCCAATCTAACAAGCTAGCAAAGTCATCCAAAGAAACTACTAAATCCATAATTACCTGCAATGAGTTCTCCTCCTTCTTCTCAACCAAAATCAACACGGTAGGAATCAAACTTAATGCTACCTCAATCTACCCTCCTCCTCCTACTGAGTCCCATCTCTCCTCTCGTCCCCTCCTAGCAACACCCAAAAACAAGTCTCACTGGTCCAACTTCGAACTATAGGATGATCATTCCATCTCGAAAATTCTATCCTCCTTTAAACCGAACACCCACTTCAATAACCCCCTACCCGCCAACTGCTTGGCAGCGACCTCCCTTTTCATCATTCCCATCTGGACCACAATTAGCAACGCCTCCCTTCTTCAAGGGTCCATACCTGACTCTCTAAAAAACGGGCAAGTCATCCCCAACCTTAAAAACCCACTCTGAATCCGGAAATTCTAGACAGCTTCATACCAATTTCGAATATACCTCTTCTTGCGAAAGTACTAGAGAAATGTGTGCAACTACAACTGAGCCAGCACATTGCTAATTTCAATTTGCTTGATGATTTCCAATCTGGGTTCAGGCTGGGGCACAGAACTGAAACTTCCATTCTTCACATCGTTGTCGATGCCCTCCTAGCCCTTGACCAAGGCAAAACCGGTCTCTTGATCCTTCTAGATCTTTCCTTGGCATTCGACACAATCAACCATGAGAAACTTCTTGAACGCCTCAAATTTAGGATGGGTCTAGGAGGTACCGTCATCAAATGGTTTGGTTCCAACCTCCAGAACCCGACACAGAGATTCTTGGTCAACAGCAACCTATCTGCTCCTTCGCCGATTTCCATCGGTGTCCCACATGGCTTTATTCTATCCCCTACTCTCTTCAATCTCTGCCTCGAACCATTAGCTGAAATTCTTCACACGGCTAACATATCCTTCCACATGTACGCTGATGATACTTCGATATACATCAAAATCTCTTCTCTTGGGGAGATTACATATCTGAATGATGCCCTGAAACTGACCGTTCAATGGCTTGCCAACAACCAGCTCAAACTGAATGTACAAAAAATAGAGTTCCTTCTCATCTCCCCCTCAAAAAAAAACCCAACAACATCCTGAAATGGATTAACTCAATCACAGCACTCAACTGCACACTGACCGTAGTGGACCCTGTCAAAACTCTCGAGATAATCTTGGACAGCAACCTGAATATGCGCCAACATATCAATTCAATGGCCAAAACTGCCAAGTTACATCTGAGCTACTTGAGGAAGCTGAAACCCTTCCTTGAAACTGCCGACCTCAAATCCGCTGTTCAGGCGTTAGTTATTTCCAGAATTGAATACGGCTGCTCTACCCTATCTGGCCTACCAAAGACTTCCACAGCCCCCCTAAAGGCTTGCCTCAATGCAGCAGCTAGACTCTTATCTGGCACAAAAAAAATTACCACATTTCAGTACATCTGAAGGCCTTGAACTGGCTTCCTCTTGAAGTCAGAATCCAGCTTAAGCTGGCATGCATCACACACAAAGCCTTGTACGCAAACTCCCCGGCATATCTCGCCCAGAAAATTGTGGTATCTGGGAGTTCCAGAAACTCCCGGTCCGCCAGAGACCGTGTACTCCAGCCACCCAGATTCCGCAAGGAGAAAACTTAAAACCAAGCGTTCTCTGGGGCTGCACCAAGAATCTGGAACTCGCTACCTTCCTCCATAAGGAAAATACAGTCTCTGTCATTCTTCAAAAGGAAGCTAAAACCTTCCTAATGAGCAAATTCCTCCATTAACTGTCTGTTGTTCCGCACTCTACCTCTTTCACAGCTTTGGTTTCTGTGCATAATCCCCTGTAATGCTTGGCCCTCTCTGTGTACCAATTCCCACTCCTAATGTTCTGCCAGCTATCTCCGCCATTTGGTTTCCTTTGGTTCGCTCGATTACAATTGCTGTTTTTCTCCTTCTATCGCTGACATGTCGCGATTTTGGTACTGTACCGAATATTGTATATAACTCTAGCCTTTGTACTATTGTTGTCAATTCTGTTATGCCGATTTTGGTACTGTGCTGATCAGTGTATAGAACTCTGGCCTTGTCCTGTTGTAATCAATTCCCTTACCCCCATCCTTGTATTTTGCCTCTGCCTAATCTGTACGTAACGTGTTTATCCCTGAGAAGCGCTCTGATACCCTAACGGGTCATGTTCACGCAATATAAAACCTCACATAAATAAATAAATAAGGCCATCAACGCCCAACTATCTGCTTTCATTGTAGCCAACCATGTCCTGGACATCCCCCAATCCAGCTTCCGAAGCAACCACTGCACCAATACCAACCTCCTCGCCGCCACCCGCTCTCCTCTCACATGGGGCAAAACTGCAGCCCTCATCCTCCTGGACCTCTCGGCCACCTTTGACACCATTTTCCACCACACTCTAGGATGCTGCGACAAAGTCCTGAACTGGATCCGCTCCTTCCTCACCAGTCGAACACAGTGAGTGGACTACCACTGTTCCTCTCATAACCCACAGAGATCAGCTGCGGAGTGCCCCAGGGCTTTTCCCTGAGTCCCCCACTCTTCGTCTACAAGGCCCCACTCACAGCAATAGTCCCGAACCATGGACTCAACATCGTCTTCTACGTCGACGAAACCCAGCTGAACCTCTCCCTCACCAACAAACCTCTGTTAAGGGAGAGTCAGGATGGCCCCAAGCTCAAAGAAATTGCTCTTATTTCCACTCTGCAAAGTCTGCTTTATTAAAAACCTGCACTTCTGGTTCGTACAATTAGGGGCTCCTACTCTTGTTCCTATGCTTGCCGCTCTACTAGATGGGTCCATCTTTTCTGCCGTTTTACCGGAAACATGGAAATCTGCAGCTGATTGAACAAGGCCACCGCAGACCCTTCTATTGCCACAAACATCAGGCCAATTTCTTGGTTACATGATCCAGCAAAAATGTTTGGAATCTCATAGAAACTTGCTATTAACAAAATTTCAGGAACAATTTACTTTAGACACTTCTAAATTTGGCTTTCGTGCAGCTCACTACCCCTGAATCGCTACTTTTAATGATTTCAGAGAATCTGAAAACTACATTAGATGGATAGTGCACTTTGGCCCTAATGCTGCCTGATTTTGTAGCAGCTTTTGACACCATCTCCCATAAAATTCTCATTCTTCAGTTGGAGGTTATTTGTGTAGAGAGACCTGCCCTTGCAAGGCTTGCCAATTTTTTGATGTACAGATCCTGTTCTATCTGGTTTTTCCTTACACATCCAAAAGTATTCGGCTTGATTATGATGTACCTCAGGACTCTATTTAATATTTACAAGGCTCCAATAGCCACAATTACTTGTGATTATGGCTTGAAGGTATTATCCTATGTAGATGAACACCCCTAATTGTCTCCCTATCAGAGGATGTGTGTTCCATGGTTCTCTTGACACAGTATCGAAACCAGAAATATCATGAAACAGCAATAGTGTGTCAACAAAATCGAGCACACAAGTATTGTTTACCTATACATATACAGGTAAGTACAAAAATCTCAAAAGAAAAATATTGTTTTACACTGATATCGAAAAAATATAGAATATTTTGTTTAAGAATATATATATATATATATATATATATATATATATATATATATATATATATATATATATATATATATATATATATATATATATACACCAAACACCTTCTCTTCCATCAAAAGAAGAAAGGGACACAGCGGGGCTTGTCAGGACCTTAATTAGAAAGAAATCGGCATAACCGGTTTCGGCGTGGGCCTTTCTCAAATACCTCAGTTCGCCCCAATTTGTCCCAACAAGTCTTTATAGGGCTCCTCCTGTGCAGTGGTGAAGGGCCCAGCTGCAGCTCGTTATCGCGGCGACACCTCAGCAGTCTCTGCCACGGACTGCTAGTACCATCCTGCACCTTTGCTGACATCCAACGTGCAAAAAACACAGTTGATGGACAGAATGTAGAACAATGTCATACATTCACCCCAGTACAAGGATCTGGGCCTAAATCCATCGTTTTTTTGCACTCCACACCACCCTGGGTTAGACACTGGCTATATGCAAATCAGCTCTGACTCTGTGCCTCATGGGAACAGTCCAGTCCGAACTACCAAGCCATGTCTTTCCCAGACCGGAATCAAGCATCCAAGGACCGGTTTCTGGCTATCAGCCTTCATCAGCCTGGATAGCTTGACTCCAGTGGTGAGCATGAGGCAAAGGGTCAGAGCTGATTTGCATATAGCCAGTGTCTAACCCAGGGTGGTGTGGAGTGAAAAAAACGATGGATTTAGGCCCAGATCCTTGTACTGGGGTGAATGTATGACATTGTTCTACATTCTGTCCATCAACTGTGTTTTTTGTAATTTTCACCCCGAGTGGGCTGGGTATGCTCAGACGTGAGTCCCAGGCTCTCCACACCACTGGAGTCAAGCTATCCAGGCTGAATGAAGGCTGATAGCCAGAAACCAGTCCTTGGATGCTTGATTCCGGTCTGGGAAAGACAGGGCTTGGCAGTTCGGACTGGACTTTTCCCATGAGGCAAAGGGTCAGAGCTGATTTGCATATAGCCAGTGTCTAACCCAGGGTGGTGTGGAGTGAAAAAAACGATGGATTTAGGCCCAGATCCTTGTACTGGGGTGAATGTATGACATTGTTCTACATTCTGTCCATCAACTGTGTTTTTTGTAATTTTCACCCCGAGTGGGCTGGGTATGCTCAGACGTGAGTCCCAGGCTCTCCACACCACTGGAGTCAAGCTATCCAGGCTGAATGAAGGCTGATAGCCAGAAACCGGTCCTTGGATGCTTGATTCCGGTCTGGGAAAGACAGGGCTTGGCAGTTCGGACTGGACTTTTCCCATGAGGCAAAGGGTCAGAGCTGATTTGCATATAGCCAGTGTCTAACCCAGGGTGGTGTGGAGTGAAAAAAACGATGGATTTAGGCCCAGATCCTTGTACTGGGGTGAATGTAAGACATTGTTCTACATTCTGTCCATCAACTGTGTTTTTTGTGACATCCAACGTGCAGCAATGGGATAATTTCAGCGAAATTTCTGGGAATGACTTGAGACCGAATGGTAGCACCTTGTACTGGTAATGTTTGTTTCCTACAACAAACCTCAAGTACTTGCGATGCTGCAGAGCAATCGGAATGTGAAAGTATGCATCTTGCAGATCCACCGAACACATCCAATCTCCGGCTTGAAGATGGGGGCATATTTGGTGAAGAGCTAACATGCGGAACTTTTCTCTGACGATGACTTTGTTTAGGAGACTCAGATCGAGTATGGGTCTGAACTTGTCCTCCTGATCTTTTTTGGGGACAAGAAAGTATCTGGAGTAGACTCCTTTTCCTCTTTGAGAGGGAGGAACTTCCTCTATAGCTCTTTTTTGTAGCAGAACTTTCCCCTCTCTCCGGAGCAAGCTGAGCTGGTGAGGGCAAGAGTTCTTTGGAGGAATGTTCTTCGGAAGCGCACGGAAACGTAGCCTGTATCCATTGCGCAGTATATTCAGCACCCACTGATCCTTTGTGATGCTGACCCACTCTGCCAGGTATTGTGAAGCACTTCCTCCCACTGGAGTGGGCAACGGCATCAGAGGAAGCCACTGCTCAGGCCTTTCCTCCTCTCGTGGTGGTAGAGGACAGCTGGTGACCTCCTCTACCCCTGTTTGGTTTGCTTCGAAACTGGGATTTTCCCTGGTTCTTATTTTGGGACCACTGAGGGGTTTGAACCCTCTGTTGAGCCCCTCTGCCCTTGTTGGTCTTAAAGCGGCGTTTGAATTTTTCTTTTTTTCTCCAAACCCACCGCTTTTACCGTATCCAGCTCTGTCTTCATACGAGTCATCTCTTCGTCAGCATGTTCTCCGAAGAGAGAGGAACCCGAAAAAGGAAGATTAAGGATGCGATGCTGATCATCCGGCTTCAGCCCTGTGAGGCGCAACCAAGCTGACCTCCTGGCACAAACCCCATGTGAGTAGGAATGTGCCGCAAGCACTGCACCGTCTGCTGCTGTGCTTATCAACTGATTCGCCACCAGACATCCTTCTGTCATAGTTTCTTCGAAGACCTTCTGGTCCTCCTTTGGCAGCTTGGACTTGACCTTTCCATGGAGTCCCACAAGGCTCGGTCGTATCTACCCAGCAGTGCGGCCGCACTGGAGCCCTTCAGCGTGGAGGCAGCTGAATTACAAACCTTACGACCCCACGAGTACTGTGATTAACTGTCCTTATCTGGTGGGACTGAAGAGGAAGCAGCAACTGCATGCGTCTTCCTTGCCGCTGCCACTATCACAGAGTCTGCTGGAGGGTCAGATTTTACAAAAAGTGGGTCCGAAGAAGCTGGTTTGTATTTCTTCTGTATGCTGGCTGGCACCGCTCTGATGGTTGCTGGAGTTAGGAAAACGTCCTTGACAGGGTCCATAATCCCCGGGACTAAAGGCAGCAGTGGACGATAGATAGATTTTTTGTGCAAAGTCTCAAAAATTACTGTCGTAGTAACCTGGGGGACAGACATTTCAATGCTCAGCTTCTGAGCTCCTCTTTGTAGGACATCTAGATAAGTGCCGATGTCATCCACTGGAGAGGATCTAGAAGTAGGACTATCCATCAGCGTGGGAGAGTAATCCCTCTTGGAAGACCTGGTAGAAGAGGTAGATGGAGTAGACGGAGTTCTTCGACGTCTACGGTGAGCACCGTGCCTCCTCTCACGTGACCTTCTAGGGTGCTCTTCCCTTCTAGGAGAGCGAGATCTGTCCGGGTCTTCTCTTCTGGGCGGATCTTCTCTTCTGGGAGATCGAGATCTAATCGGATCTTCCCTTCTGGGAGAGTGAGATCTGGTTGGTCTTCTAACAGGCGATTTGTCTGCTTGGCGCATGGGAGGACTACGCCTCTCCACTTCATCCACCAATCTCTGGAGAGGATATCTGTGCTGCGGACTGACATACTCGTGCATACGTTTAATAGTCCCTGACTCTCGCCAATGGTCCAATGACTTGTACCATCTGGGTGACAGTATGACCTCCGCAGCCGAAGGATCTGGCTGACGCACAGGAGATCCGAGGACAGGACTTCTGGATCTTGAAGATGTTGTTGAGGAGCCAGAAGACTGTGAAGTGGAATGACGAGAAGCTGACTCCGTAACCATGATCACAGAGTTCCTCGACGACGATCGAGCTCTTTCTGAATGTCTCGACGTCGAGCGTTATGGCGTCGTATGTCTTTTTCTTGACGCCGAATGCCCCCGGGGAGTCGGCGGGTCCATCAATCTCGACTTCGAATACCTCGACGGCGATCGATGCGAGGACTTACGGCCTCTCGACGGCGAACGGCGATGACCAGCCTTCGGCGGAGCCCTCTCTCTCGATGTCGAACAGCGATGACCAGCCGTCGACGGAGCTCTCTCTCTCGATGCCGAACGGCGATGACCAGCCTTCGACAGAGCCCTCTCTCTCGACGTCGAACGGTGATGACCAGCCGTCGACGGAGCCCTCTCTCTCGATGTCGAATGTCTGTGCGACGACGGCGGAGGGGTATTGGTCACCCTCGATGCCGAACTTCGACGTAAAATCGACGGAGACTGCGTCCTCGACGCCGATCGATGTTTTGTTTTCGACGGCGAAGAGGTCTTGGTCCTCGACGCCGAACGTCGTTTCTTTGACGACGGCGGAGGGGTAACACTTCTCGACGCCGGTCGTCGCTTGGATGACGACGGCGGAGGAGTGACCTCCCTCGACGCCGATTGTCGCCAGGTTGACGACAGCGGAGGGGCCTTGGATCTCGACACCGACCGTCGCCCGGTTGACGGCGGCGGAGTCACATTTCTCGACGCCGATCGTCGCCCGGTTGACGACGGCGGAGGGGATTTCGATGACGGAGCTGGATCCTTCAACGTCGTCGACGTACCTGGTCTTTTTTTTGACGGCGAGCCCGCCGTCGACTGTAGTTTTGAAGATAAATGACCCACCGGTGGCTCTTTCCTCTGCGCCAAGCCTGACGCTGAAGCTGAAGGATGTGAAGGCTTCTCTTTGGAAGATGTTCTAGCCTTCTTGGAACCCTTCTTCACCGGAGACCTTCCCCTGGATGACCTGTGAGCCAGGCCATAAATGCAAATTCTCTCCCTGTCTTTGAGAGTTCTTCCTGACAGGTGCTCGCAGTGAGGACAGGTGCCTGGATCATGTTCTTCAGGCAGACACAGGATAAAAACGTCGTGGTTGTCTGATTTTTCTTTCTTGTTGCCACAAGAAGGACATTTGTCAAAAAGTGAAGGTACTCTCAGCAGAAAATGCTCACTAAACTGACTAAAAAAGACAGTTCCTTACTTGACTAGTTGTAAAATGTCAAAGTAAGTAGAAAAAGTTGTCAAGATGAAGTCATTTTCTGTCAGAAAAACAGAAATTAGTGGAGCTGTGTTACCAGGATCCTTCCTGAAGGAGCCGGAAAGAACAACTGACCTAACTGTCACCCCTGAGGCATGATGGGATACCGGGGGTCATGGGTGCCTTAAAGGCACGGTGTCAGTTTTTTGTATACAGCTACAGGTTAACTTTTCAGTCTTTTTAGACTGTGTGTTTGCAATGCAGCCTGGGAGCTTTCTATGCTTTCAGGGAGTTATAAGAATTTCTACTGATGTCTAAGCAATAAAACAGTTTCTAAACAATCTTTGGTGTTGTTTCTCATGTTTCTAATGCATATTATTCATGTATGGTGGAAATTCTTCACAGTATATTTCAGCTCTGATGTGATTTGGCTGCTATTACATGTTTTTATATATATATGTATATATATATATATATATGTATATATATATATATATATATATATATATATATGAGTATATATATGTGGGGCACATATAATATAGTGTTTCCGGGGTCCCGCGCATGGGCTGGAATATTCTAATGCTTATGACTATTGATGAGGATCCCCTGGAAGAGAAACATATATAGATAAAAGTAGTAAATCATAAATATTTTAACATATAACATTAATATAATGTAAATTAAATATGTTGAAGTGATATTTAGAAATATATATAAAAATTAGTTAATTTAAACACACACCTATATATGTAAGTGTATTTTTATATAAACATGTATCATGTAAAATTATTTTACAAAATATTAATTTTATGTATATTATAATTTTCTAATTGTTTTAAAATGTATAACTACATATACAAAAAAAGCAATGTAAAAAAACAACAAAAACAAAAATATTGCCAATTCAATTATACATAAGAAGTAAACAAACAAAAAGACATTTTACTAAAACTATCTTAAAAATTACATACATTTATATAGATATAAAAAATATTAAATGAAATACACAAGCACATAATATAGATAGAAACAATCTAAAAAAACGATTAAACTCTAGAAATAAAAAATAAACTATTCCTACTCCAATCTATTCAAGAGTAGGGAATGCATTTGACTCAGGAGGGGTAACATGTACTATTCTCACTCCAGTAGGTGCAACAGTAGGGAAAGCTTTGGACTCAGGAAGGGTAACATTTACTGTTGGCACTGCAGTAGAGAAAGCATTGTACTCAGGAAGAGTAAAATGTACTATTCCCACTCCTGTCTGTGTAAAAGTAGGGAAAGTATTGGACACTAGCAGGGTCGGACTGGCTACCGTGTGTTGTGGTGTGCTGCCAAGCTGGGGACTGATTTCACTGCAGTGGGAGCTGATTTCGTTGATGGGGACCTGCGTGTGCTTCTATATAATCAAAGCAAAATGAAAGGTTTTAAGCACACGCAGGTCCATATCACCGAAATCAGACTCCAGCTTGGCAGCCAACCAAAACGCCGGGTAGCCAGACAAGCCCAGGACACTGGAGGGGTAAAGTTTACTATTCCCTCTCTAGTAGGTGCAACAGTAGGGAAGGTTTTGAACTCCAGATTTACAATCCAACTCCAGTCTGTGCAACAGCAGAAAAACGGCAGACACCAAAGAGGTCAAATTCAGTATTCCCATAACAATCTATGCAACAGTACGGAAAGCAGTGGACTCCGGAGGGGTAAAATGTACTATTCCCACTCTAATCTGTGCAACAGAAGAGAGAGAGTAGCTCACCTCAAACAAATAACATAATTGAACACTCTATTAAATGACCAAAAATATGAATATAAAAATTATAGGTCTAAATCTTAACAAAAACTAAACAAATAACAAGTATTGCCATTTTTAATAATTATTATCAATTAAAACAAATATTCATTCAGTTAAAATACCATACTATATTCTCACAAACATCACAACCAACAATTAAAATGTAATTGAAGTAAAAAAATGCATTATTAAATAACTTCCCACCCCATTCTCCTACAAACACAACAAAACACACCTAATATATAAACACATAAAAATAAATAATTACATTTTGTACAAAGTAAGTATAAATCAATTAAATATTTCAATTAAAATTAATTATTACTTAACTTTCCATCCTATTCCTCTACGAACGAATGAACACACACCTTAAATATAACTTAACAAATAAGATAATTTCACAATTTACATAATTACCAATTAGAATATTATTACTTAATTATAAATACATACATTATTTCTTAAATACCTTCACACCCATACACTAAAAACCCAACAGCCCACAACTAAAATAAATCTTAACAATTATAATAATTACACAATTTACATAATTATCAATTAAACAATACATTTTTATTCAAATGAATTATTTATTATAATGAATGTACTTTCCAACGTTTAACCCTACAAATCCCACAACCTCCCCTAATATAAAAATGTAAAAATAAAATCAACATTTACATCATTATCAATCATATATTTAATTTTCATTAAAAATAATTTGCTAATTACAATAATTCACTTCCCACCCTTTAGCCCTAAAAATGCCACATCCTGCACCTAAAATAAACGTAAAAAATTAATGATTTACACAATGTACATACAATTAGCAAATAAATAATTTTGAAGTTAATTTTTAATTAATTATAATTAATTTACTTCCCACCCTATACCGCTACAATCCCCACAACCTGCTATGACACTAAAAAATAAAATAACAATTAAATTACATTCAAAAGCAACTACAAATGTACATATTAACAATAATTATACAAACTATAACATATACAATTAAAACATATGACAAAAAGTTACTTATCTGTAACTTTTGTTCTCCAGGATTGAAATCTTTCATAGATTCACATGCTTGAATTATTCCCCGTTGTCGAGAGACCCCGGCATATCAAAATATCAATGCACAGTTAATACAAACAAGAAACCAGACCTCGTTCCATTTCAGCTTTGTAACCTTTATCCATTGTTTTGTAAAAGAGACCAAAAATAGGTCCCAACCAATCAGGACTTGTAACCCTCTAGAACACTCAAGAGAGAACCTTCGGACCTTCAGATTCTCACAGCACCTGTGCAAGAGATACACATGCAAAAATCCAAATGGTGAACCTCTCAGGGGAGGAGGGGAGGATAGTCGAAAGGAAGGAGGGGTGAAGGAGAGAACTCAATTACTGAAACAGGTTCCTCAGCACCGCTTGGCCCACTGCTGCGTCACTGTACACTGCGGCATCCAAGCAGTAATTCTTGTTAAAGGTATGGGTACTATTCCATGTTGCAGCTTTGCAGATGTCCTAGATAGGTAAATCAGCAAACAGAGCAGTTGACGCAGATACCGCGCTTGTAGAATGGGCACCCACCAGCGCACGCAGAGGTTTTCTTGCAGATTGATGGCAATATTGAATAGCACTTGAGATCCAACGTGCATTACTCTGCTTTGATAGGGGATATCCTTTCCGAGGGGCACTGAAGGCCACAAAAAGCTGGGTTGATTTGCAAATGGCTTTAGTTCTTCGAAGATGGAATTCAAGACAACGCTGTACATCTAGCAAATTAAGGGCTCTTTCTGCTGCAGTTGTCGGTTGTGGAAAGAAGGTTCTGAAGATATAAGGTTTGAAGTGAAAGTCAGACTGAACTTTGGGGATGAATTTAGGGTTGGTACGAAGGACTACTCTGTCATCCCTAAATTGTAGAAAAGGTTCTTGGATAGTCAGAGCCTAAATTTCACTGACCCTCCTTACTGAAGTCAACGCTAGAAGCTGGGCAACTTTCCATGAATGGAACTTGAGGTCAGCTTTATGTATAGTTTCGAAAGGATGTTTGATGTGACAGGACTATGTTAAGATGCCAGAGAGGTGGCGGAGGCTGTACAGGTGGTAAGACTCTAAATAGTTCTCTCATGAATTGTTTAATGATCCTTGCTGACCATAATGATGGTCTCGAAGATGCCCTTCTAAACTAAGATACTGTAGCCAAATGGACTTTAATAGAGGCGTGCGCTAATATGAAGTTTTCCGAAAAGCAGGATGTAGGGAAGAATTTCATGAAGTGAGGAAGAGAAAGGATGGAGGTTGGATTCCTGACATCAAACACAGAATCTCTTCCATTTAATTTGGTATGTTTTATTAGGGCTTTTTGACATAGAATTAGAAAGAATATCCTTACATTCAGACGGGATATTTAGCTACTCAAATTTAAGATCTTCAGAAACCATGCGGCTAATCAAAGCTATTTGGGATCTGGATGCAGCACTTGTCCCTGGGCGGTCATCAGAAGGGATGGAATGGGATGTAAGAGGATGGGTTGTCTCTCCGAAAGTAGGAAAAGTTCTGTGTACCAATGTTGATGTGGCCATGATAAGGATATTAGGATCATCCTGCAGGGTTTTGCCTTAATCTTCATCAGCAGTCTTAGCAGGAAGGGAATCAGCAGAAAAGCGTAGGCAAAGATGCTGGACCATGCCATTAAAAGCTCATTCCCACAAGATCCCAGATGGTGATGCCAACTTGCGAAGTACCAGCATTTCTTGTTCTCTCGAGTGGCAAACAGATCTACAGTTGGTTCACCCCACTGGATAAAGATGCTGTATCCTGATGCAATCCCATTAGTGGCAGGATGACTTGAGCCTGCTTAGTGTGTCTGCTGTTGTGTTCTGATCGCCCGGAAGATGCTCTGCTTTAAAAGAGATCTCATTTTGGTTCTCCCATTCCCAGATGCACTGAGCCTCAAGGGAGGGAGGGTGAGATCTGGGGCCGCCTTGTTTTTTGACATAATGCATTGCGGCTGTGATATCTGTTCAGACTAACACCTCAGAGTTCTTTATCTTTGGAAGGGATGCCTGCAATGCCGATCGTACTGCCCGGAGCTCCAGTAAGTTGATGTGGAAATACCACCGCTGCTGCCGACGGCTACTGACCTGGAGATCTTGCAGAAAAGCTCCATATCCTTGCAGGGAGGCATTAGTGGTGATTATGAGAAGAAATTGAGTGGTGAGAAAAGAGAGACTGATTGAAATATTTTTTCTCCGGGTCCACCAAGAGATGGCTTTGACCATTGCGGGTGTGATAGTTATGACGTCTTCGAAAGTACCAACTACTTCATGCCATTGCAAGTCTTGCTCTTCCTGTAGAGGATTCATGTGTAGCCGGCAGTCGCCGGTAGAAGGGAATAAGAGGGTTGAAAGATGACATTGTTCCCAGGAGAGACCTTTAGCGGCAAACTGAAAGTGACTTTTTTCTTATGAATAACTGAGCTAGCGATATTAATTTCACCTGTTTTTCGAGAGATGGAAATGCCTTGTTGAGTGTAGTGCCTAGAATCGCTCCTAAAAAGGTGATGATTTTAGAAAGGCTTTGATCAGCCAGTCATCCTGGTAGGTAAACACTTGATGATGTTGTCTCCTTAGAAAGGCTACCACTGGAGCCAGGCATTTGGTGAATATTCTTGGAGCCGATTTCAGGCCAAATGCAAGTACCTTGAATTGACAGTGGCTCCAGGCTACAGAAAATCGTAGATACCTTCTGTGGAAGGAATGGATGGGGACGTGAAAATATGTGTCTTGTAAGTTGAGAGTGGCCATGTAATCTGCTGAGTTTAGAAGTAACAAAAGGTCCGGCAATGTGACCATGCGGTAGGTCTGAAAATTTTCTGTAGCAAAAAGAAACGGGAACAGAACCCCTTACCTATCTGTGACCCCGAAACCGGTTCTATTGCTCCCTTCTGGAGCATAAAAAGAACTTCCAAACGCAGGACATGTAGGTGTTTTACCTCTTGCTGACCTGGTGGAGTGCATGGTGGAATTTGAAGGAACTTCGGGGTATGGCCGAACTGGATAAGGCTGAGGACCCAACAGTCCGTTGTTATTTTTTGCCACTGTTGAAGTTGCAACATCATTTTCCCCCTAAGATAACCTGTGGAGGAGTGGGAAAAGATATAGTCGGAGCCTGGAATTTGTCATTGGCGACATGAGGAATCATTTCCTTGTTGCCCTGTTCTCCCTCTAGCAGTAGATTGGGAGTATGCCGCAGATTGTGGTTGACGCTGGGTATACTGTGGTCGATATGGCTGAGAAGAGAATGTGTAAGAGGGATATCGATATTGTTGGTATCCAACTCTGTAGGATGGAAGTCCTCTTCCTTGCACTCTACTAAAGAGAGCCTTTCAGTATTATAGAATCCCCAGTGACTTGGCAGTGTCGGTGCCTTTCTTCATATCCTGAAGCGTCTCATCGATATGTTTCCCGAATAAGGCCTCTCTATCGAATGAAAGGTCGAAGATTTTGTTCTGTACTTCCGGTCTAAAAGGCATAGCCCTGAGCCATCCTTGACGGAGTAATACTGCTGCACCTCCCAGCGATTTAAATGCTGTAGTAGCAATATCCATTGCACATTCGATAACCTCTGAGGATGCTTTTTCTCCTTTCTGGAGAATCTTCCTGCTTCTGTCTTATTATTATTATTATTATTATTAAAAAATGTTATAGAGCGCGTAGTCACCCTAAGGTATCCCAGCGCTGAAGATCCCTACTTCTGTGGGTTCGGCGTCGGAGAGGGGGGAGGACAAGATTCAGAAGGGGAGGGTTAAAAATTACGGAAACAGATGGGCTTTGAGCCGTTTCCTGAATCGTAGGTAATTGGGTTCTTTTCTCAGGTCTCGGGGAAGAGCATTCCAGAGGCGTGCAGTATGGACCGAGAAGCGTCTTCCACCCGAGCGGGCTTTCTTGAATCTGGGCAGGATGATAAGGGATTCAGTGTCTGATCGAAGGGATCTGGAGGCTTTGTAGGGCTTTATGAATTTCCTAAGAATAGGAGGGCCTTGATTCTGCAGTAGCTTATGCGCTAGGCAAAGGACTTTGAAAATCACACGTTCCCTCACTGGGAGCCAGTGGAGGAGCTTCAGAGCAGGTTTGGCTGAAGCTCTGGCCGGGGTGTTGGTGAGGATCCGGGCCGCCGCATTCTGGATTTTCTGAAGTTTATTTAAGGTTGCTTCAGGTGCGCCCAGGTAGACTGCATTACTGTAGTCGAGCCTGGAGAGTATGAGGCCCTGAACAAGAAGTCTTTGGGATATGGGTGGAAGTAGGGGCAGGATCTTTCTCATAGATTTCAGTAGTCCGAAGCAGGTACCGGCTACTTTTTTTGCCTGCGTGGTGAATGAAAGATCAGTTTCGATCAATACTCCCAGGCTTTTTACTTCCTGTTTTGGGTCAGGGGGAAGACCCAGACAGGGTGGCCAGGCGTCCAGGGGGAAGGTGAGTCCTTTCTGACCCAGAAGGAGGATTTCCGTCTTTGATCCATTCAGCTTTAAATCTGAATTGTTCATCCACCCTTGTACATGCGTTAAGCAGTTGAATAGGTCCGCCGGTTGTTTACTAGGGTGGGAGAGGGAGACGACAAGTTGTGTGTCGTCCGCATAACTGATGATGCTCACTCCGAACGGGGTGACGATCTCCTCCAATGGAGCCATGTATATGTTAAACAATGTGGGGCTCAGGGAGGAGCCCTGGGGTACCCCACATTGGAGGGGTGTTTCGGAGGAGCAGGTGTTATTTTCCCATATCTGAAAGGATCATTGGGCCAGAAAGGAGGAGAGCCAGGATAGAGCAGTACCTTCTACTCCTACCTTTTTGAGCCGGTTGATCAGGAGTTGGTGATTGACGGTGTCGAAGGCCGCACTTAAGTCGAGGAGGATCACTGCCACTGATCCCCCTTTGTCTAATAGTGCCCTGGCCTCCTCCACCGCCGCCAGGAGGGCGATGTCAGTGCCCTGACCTGGACGAAAACCAGTCTGCGAATTTTTTAGCAGATTATTTGATTCCAGGAACTGGGAAAGTTTCTTGTTCACCAGTTTCTCGGCGATCTTGCTGGTCCCAGGGAGGAGGGATATTGGTCTGTAATTAGCCAATTCCACTGGGTCCAGGGAGGGTTTCTTTAGGAGCGCTTTTACAACTGCTGCTTTCCAGCTCGGGGGGACGATTCCCTGTTGAAAAGACGCATTAATCAAATGGGTGAGGGGGGGGATGATAATGGGAGCTACTTCCTTGAGGAACCGCAGCGGTGCGGGGTCCCTAGGGGATCCGCTTTTGATAGTTTTTAGCGTGTTCTCGACTTCTTCGATAGATATTTGCCCCCAAGAAGTCAGTTTGGGGGAAATCAAAGTGTTGAGAGGGTCGCCAATGTCGCTCAGGTTAGATGGAGGGATGGAGTTCAGGATTTTTTGAATTTTTTCTTGGAAAAAGCTGGCTAGCTGATGGCATTTTTCCTGATCTGCTTTGGGGTCTGGGGGGTTTCTGGAGGTGGGAACGGGGACGTTGAGAAGGTCCTTCAGGATGGTATAAGTTTCTTTACTAGAGCAGGCGGCTTTTTCAATTCTTACTGTCATCATCATCATCGCTGTTGTCTCCATCACTGCTGCCATCGTCGAAGATGATGTTGTCAGCGGGATAAGCGACGGCGTTGAATGTGAAGCTATTGATGACAATGGTGCCATCGGCAATGCTGTCGACAGTGGAGCGCCACTTGCCTTCTGTTTAGACAATGACAATTGGTGGACATCACTGCTCATCGACGACAAAGATTTTTTTGTCTACTGTGTCGATGATGAAGTTTACGTCAACGGTTTTTCCTCAGGAGGAACAGAGGAAGGCTTTCTAAAAGAATGCCTGCCTTGAGGAGGTGTTGAAGTCTCAGAAAATGCCTTTTTTGCCTTACTGTCCTCAGATGAATGTTCTTTTCTCTCCTTTACAGTTTTGGGAGGGCATTTAGATAGATTACACCTATGAGATCCAGGAGAGGTCTTTTTGAAGACTCTCTTTGGACGCTAGCTGGATGAATGAGTGTGAAGTGATCGTCCCCTCTAATGAGACCTCTTAGATGATGAAGAAGACACATCGTCAACTCGGTCCTGGCTTTTAGTTTTTGAAGCCAAATAAGGAGCCACTCACAATCTCTTAATGTATTGTTTGAAAAGGTACAACATACTTTACAATCTTTGGCCTTATGACTGGGATACAGGCAATAGATGCAGTCACTGTGAGGACTGTCTGTATAAAGCCTCTTCTTAAAGCTGGAGGCACAGGCTCTGAAGCGACTCCTTTTCTCCTTGTAAGTCATGACAAACTCAGAAAAAGACAAAACAATACTGAAATAGATGGTATGACAGTTAAAGATGGTTGAATGAAGGAAAAGGTTTCATTTTAAAACTTCTAAAGTAGTTGAAGAAGCTGAGCAGAGCTCAGTGGAGACTACCTATCACTAAGTGCGGTAAAAAATCTGAAGGTCTGAAGGTTCTCTCTGGAGTGTTCTAGAGGGTGAGAAGTTTTGATTGGTTAGGGCCTATTTTTTTTTTTTTTTATTACAAAACAATGGAGATAAGTTACAAAGCTGCAATGGGCCTATGCCTGTTTTCTGGTTTGTATTAACTTTGCATAGCTATTTTGATATACCGGATACTCCCATCTCGACAACGGGGAATGATTGAAGCATATGAATCTATGAAAGTTCAAATACTGGAGTAAACTAAAATCCATAAACCTAATTTGAGAACAATATTTTATACAACTATATTTTTGTAAATGGTATTAAAACATTAACATTTTTAACATTGATACTGAGTACCTTAGAATATCAATATTCTTGTCAACAATATTCCTGCATCACAATATTTGATGATCACGATATTAAAATCTCGATATTTCTGCGTCTTGATATTTTTAACTAGATATTTTGTCCGAATACCCGGTTCCATCAACCACAATTTCAGACAATTTCTTACATCTGAAGCAACATGGATGAATCAAATTAATTTGAAGCTTAATTCAGATAAAGCTGAGTTACTCATCTTAGGCCCAAACCCTCAGATTTGGAATAATGATTGGTAGCCTTGTGAATTAGGTCCACCTCCTACTCTAGTTCAAGCAGTATGAAATCTAGCAGTGCAATTTGATTCTCACCTGTCTTTCATTTCACAAATTCAAAATGTCATAGCTACCTGCTTTGGTTATTAAAAACCCTATGTAAGATTCTCAGATTTTTACCTTTTACTGCTAGGAAGATGGTAATTCACACCATAAACACCTCCAGACTTGACTATTTTAATACCCTTTACTTTGGGCTGCCAAAACTTGTGTTGGCAGATTTCAGCGTATTCAGAATGCAGCCTCTAGGCTTCTATTTAACATTCTGAGGCCCTGTTCAATATCAAATTGTTTAAAATATCTAATTTGGCTGCCAATTACAAAATAAGTTCAGTTTATATAGATATCCCACACTCATAGAGCAGTTTTCAAACAAGGCATACTAGTCATCAGAACATCTTCTCATTCAATGTCCCCGCAAGATGTTTAAGATCATCGAATAAATTTGTCTTGCAACACCAGAGATATCATCATATGATGAATGGCAGCTCTTTGGCCATGGTATTAGGGGCCAAGCTATAGAATAACTTACCTTTATTGCTTCTGACATCCTCAACCCGCTGTTTTTTTCTGAAACATCTGAAAACTTGGTTATTCACTCATAAGGTTGTGTCCTTTTGCTGGATCACTGAAGTAGAATTGTGGTTTTAAAACTTTGAAGCTCTTTTCTTAGCAAGTGATGTACTTTATAAAATAATGTTTCTATTTCATTTCACAGCCACAAGTTCGCTATGAAATGACCGGAGCACATTTACAAACCCCCTTGCATGATACCCAATGTTTCCCACATAGGCCATAAAGAGCCTAATTACCTTATCAAGGACAAGAAACACAAAGTAATACGATACTAAAAAAGTGCTCCTTTCTTTTGTTGTCTAAGGTGTCCTAGATACTGAAGCCTAGAATCACAGTTTTTTTTCCTGGATACTGAAGCCTAGAATCACGTTTTTTTTTCCTGCCCACACAATCCTCTCCATCTGTTCTTGTTACTTCAGGGACCAATAGCAACATAGGAAGTGAGGGTTAAAGTGAGTTTCACTAGGAAGAAAAGTAAGTAAAGTGAGGAGAGGAGTTGGCCTAATGGCTAGGGCGGTCGACCTCGAATCTGGGGAACTGGGTTCGAGTCTCGGCAATGACGCTGAACATCCTGTGATTCTGGGCAAATCACTTAATCTCCCTGTGCCTAACAAAAATGAATGTGTCCTCATGTAATGCAACTGGTGCTAGGTAAAGCGCTCTGATACCCGATTCGGGTCAAGTTTGCGTTATATATTACTCTGTAAAAAAATAAAAGTGACAAATGTGCGACATTGGTAGCTTTCTCCGAAGGTGGGATTAGGAAGCAGTACGTTCACAGTAGAATGTTCAAGATGGTCTAATAGAGCCTGCTGCCTGAGGACCAACAATTTTTGCAGCATGCACCTGGTATCAGATGTACCCTACCGTTCACCCAGTATGAATACACCACACATACTGAGCTTCAGTATATGACGAAGGCAAGAGACTGGGGATCTGGACAACTAACAGCCAATATCCCTTCAGCAACACAATATAAAAATGTTATACTCATGTAATATTAATCAGCTGGTTTTAGGACGGGTCACTGTAAATTCTGGGTTGATGAGTTATTAGTCAGTCTCACTCAGAACAGGTTCGAGTTGGATCAGAGCCCAAACAAACAGAAAAGCAGAAGGATGGAAAACTTGCAGAGGACTTGTATGGATTTTCAGTTCACCACTGTGAAACAGAGGGAAAGCCAGAATACGTGGCAGTTTAGGATGGCATAGTATTTGCAGGCCATGCAGAGGACTTGCCTCTCATTAATGGAGTTAAACTTTTCTGACTTTGGGAGTGCAATGAAATAATCAAACTCCTTTACTCCCTGTACCTCAACCTCTCATGATGGTTATATAGAGCACATTTCAAATGTTTCTATATGTTTCCCCAACACATTCTTTATTAGGACCACAAGTTCCACAGCAAGGGGGTAAGGTTGGTAAAATCATTTCATTGTCGGCTTATGGGAGGCAGAAAGTTGCTTGTTGAGAGACAACATGCATCTTATTTACATGAAGAGAATATACTCAGTGCTGAGAGAGACTCAACAGCAGTGCACCTATGTGGTTATACTTGTTGACTTTGTAGTAGTCCGAGTACTGGCTCTATCAAATCAGTGCTACACTATTTGTTTTTTTAAACAAAGTATTCAAGTATACACAAGTATTTAACGTCAACTACTTTTAAGAATAACATATTTTGAAATTGAATTACGCAGGATATATTTGTGATCCACTGTCTCTGTGTTGTAAAGAAATTAAACTCAAATGATGATGTTATTATCACCCAAGCAGGCTTTTAGTCATATTGAATATAAACTTGCCACACACAGCTACGAAGACATCTGAAAAAAAACACAGACTGAAATCTGGCTAGTCATATGAGTTCAATTTTTAATAAATAGCAAAGTTTTCTTCCTGCTGTGATGAGACCTGAATGAAGAGTCCCAATTATAATGAGTTGGTGTTTTGCTTAAGGGGACCTATGCAAGGATTCTATTTTGATAAGATCACCTTATGTTTCAGTTGGCACTTTGTGTCACCAGGTTACAGCGTTTCCAGTTTTGGCCTTTGCTTTCACAAATCATTGTTTTCAAGTGTTTTGGTGTAGTCTGATTTCTTTAATTGAACTATACCAGAATTAATAATTCCAGACTGCACTGACTAGCTATAAAAAAAGGTATGCTGATAACATGGTGCCTTTTAGTAATCCTATATCTGATCCTGGTACATTTACATACCTTTGTAAGTAAAAGCGCCTACATAATTGTAGAAGAGTAAACAGCTAGACTTGTACAGATTCTAATCATCGTAATCATTAGCCTCCGCTGCAGCTGTGGGAGATTTTGAGTCGCATGAGAGAGTTCCATAAAGGGCCTCCCAAGTTGTGGTGTCTTGGCCCATGGTGTAATGGAGCGGCAATAACTTTGAAACAATCCAACATTTAGGGACCATTAGACCTAAGAGTTGCTGCTTAAGATGGAAATTGCTATTGAGCCAGTTATAGCATTACCAGCCTTATGTCACACTATCACAGGGGTTGTGACCCAAAAAGTATTTACTCTTATGCGCAAAAGCACTTTTACGATTTGGAAAATTCTGTCGACTGCACACAACAATGGCAATAACTGGCATAAACATTTCCATGCAATTTTGAGTAAACATTTCTATTAAAAATATTAGAATATTAAGGAGACATTTCATCTCAAACTACCTACATGTACAGTCCATCTGGTTTTTAGCTAAATCAAAGCCAGGCCTACATTCACAGGCAACCCCAATCTTAGGTGTTTCCCGACAGATATGCGCACACCCATGGTCTTTGTTCATGCAATTCATGCCATCTGAAATAAAAAATAAAAAAAATAAACATGTACAAAATTAGGTTTCAATTGGACTTCAAACTACTTGTAAATTGCACTGGATGCACATTTGAATTTTTAAATAAAGGCATTGTATTATACTTAAAGCAGAAATCAAGGTTTTGTATTTCGATTGGTACAACACATTTTTGAAAAACAATTTACTATTATTATCCATAGGATGATATTATATAATTAGCTATCTGATCAGCAGGCTATTTCCCTCACAGCAGTGGCATGAAGCAAAATGATGCTTGAGCTCAATGGGGCCCCCTGAACGGTTGCCTCCCATGCAGGGGCCTGCTCGAGAAAAGCAGAGTTGTTTTCCCGAGTGTTAAACTATTTCCTAGTCTATGCTATTGCACGCTTTCTGCAATTGATACAATGGCATGGCTTGGTGGAGGGGGGGCTCCCTATGAGGTCCATTTTTAGTACAGATACACGCCCCGTTTGAATTATGAGATTGGCAGGACCAGGATAAGAGCCTGAAGGATCCGGGTCCACCACCAGAAGAGCCTTTCACCTTCATCCTGCAAAACCTTTCCTTCGCCAGCCTCCTCTTGTTCTACCATTTCCATCCTGCAAAACCTTTCCTTCGCCAGCCTCCTCTTGCCCTACCATTTCCTTTTCTGATTCCCATAGTGCATACTTCCATCCCCAATGCATTAACCCTGTTGGTGTATGGAAACAGGCCAAGTAGTGCTCGTTTCCGCCTGTGAAGTTTCTCTTTCGCTTGAGTGGGTTGGGATGCATCATGGAGGCTATAGCAGGTCTGTGGTGTTCACTTGGTCATGCAGTATAAGGAAAAGAGGGCAGAGCCGAGGGCATGGGCTGTATTTGTGGACTTCGAGGATTAGCGTTCATCAGATGTGCGTTATTTCCACAGGTAATATTGTTTTCCCATTCTTTTCAATTTGTAGTGCTATTTTGTGTAGCTAAACATCTATGTTTATGCTGCATAGAAGTATGATTATTTCAAAAGCTTCTATTAATTTCCTAATTGTAACTTTGCAGGAGTAATATCAGTCGAGTGCATATGCCCTCATGTAAGGGGGGTTGGACACAAACTCCTTCTAGTAGATGGAAAATCCATCCAAAACTGGTTAATTGCATCCAGGTCAGGATTCCTGCTTAAGCATCAGTGGAAATATACACGTGGAAATACTTCTGCACATAGATTTCGCTAGTTGAATTTTTATTTCTAAAATACAATGTAAGGGCTTACTGTTTTAGAGACTGCATATTACAAATACTTTACAAAGGTAAACAACTTCACTAATAGACATAAGGCGTATTCAGTGTGAGTGTGACTTTATCTCAATACATAGACTTACACAGTTCTATCCTAGTTCTGGTTATATACCTTTGTTTAGCCCCAATATACGTGGCAAAGTAAAGTAGATATAAACCAAAGATACCAGAGAGTAATATGCTATTTATCATTGTAAGAGAGAAGATGCTCCATGATTCGCAATAGGTTGGCTGCCCTTTCGCTCTTCTCACAGTATAGATAATTATACAAACAAGGAACCCATAAAAGTGATTGGGCATTTGGGCTAGTCACCTCGCTGGCAAAGGATAGCCATTAATAGCTAGTTACAAGGTCTCTTGTTACTGTAGTTACACGCCTCTTCCGAATTATGATATTAGCCGGAACGCTACAGGCAGACCGGTTTCATTTCATCTGGAGATTCCCACTGCTGAAATGTATTTATTTATTTATTTAGCGATTTGTATAGCGCCTGGTGACCCAAGGGCATCCCCGCGCTGTAAAAAGGCTGATATCCATTGAGGGAAGGGAAGGGAGGAGGGACATTTATTTCGGGAATAGGTGCGTTTTCAGTTTTTTACGAAAAACCAGGTAACTGGATTCCAGTCTGAGGGTGCGTGGGAGGGAGTTCCATCCCATGGCCGCTTGAACCGAGAATCGTCGTCCTCCTGTGCGTGTCCTTTTGGATTTGGGGATGTTGGCTAAGCAGATGAAACTTCTTGGTGTAACTGAAAAAAATGAGGAATTGACATGGAATTGAATCGAAATTAACGATTCCGAAGTAATTTCTAAGGACATCTAGAGGGTCCTACTTGTAACCTCGTGAGATGTGGCCTAACGGAGAGAGCAGCATACTTGGGAACAAGAAAACCAGGTTGCAGCTGTCGACTCAACAACTTGTGATTTTAGGCAAAATCAGTGATATCAATAGCTACTGGGTCGGGGGCTGGAGTTACTAGACCCTTAACCAGCATCCTCCATCCAAATAGCAACTCATGAGCTTCACTGAACTTCTATTCTATAACCAGGCAAGTTCAAAAATGTAATCCAGAGGTGGGACAGCTTACAAGCCTTAGAATGTAAGGAGACAAAAAGCAAATCCTGGCCCAAAAGTGAGTTAGGGAGTTTGACTATTTATTTGACTTCCATAAAAAACTGAATGCTATTTGTACTTTGACTGACTTAAGCAACTGCCTAATTTGAAAATAGGTCATCTTATTTTTTATATTGACATAAGCTATCTAACACCTAAGGCAAAGATCCCATTCAAATATAAATTTACCTTAACAATTGCGACACTACTTCAAGCTAAATGAATTCTCAGATGTGAACACAGTTTTTTTAGTGAGGTGTTTGAAGAATGTTTGTTAAGTAGACCTGTATGTAATAAGACTTTAAATTAAATGAAATCCAGTATTTGTAAAGCGCACAATTACCTGAGGGTGTCAAGGCGCTGGGGGACGTTGGGAAGATTAAGCGAGCTATTGCCCAGAGTCACATGGTGCTGGACTAACCTGCTGCAGTCACCGGGGATCGAACCATAAAGCCTGTGCTCCAGAGTCAGGCATCCTGGCCGCTGCGCCACACCTCGTATGTACGTTTTAGGCACCCACAAGCCTCTGAGAAGCATACCAGTAATTTCAGTGGGTTAACTTCTTTGTTGTGGAGTTTTATTTTGTAATTTGGTTGTAGCTTCATTAAGAGGCTAGTAAAACACTGACCAGAGATTATCACTATGTATCCTAACTGTAAAATGTATCTGCTTAATAATATACAATATGTAGCCAGTAAAACAACTACTACACAACAAGTTTTGCAAATAACCAAATCATTCTATTCCCATTTTTAGGATAATGAATTTGATAAAAACGCCAGAATTAGAAACGTAGCCTGCAACCACCTTTACACTATTCCAGCTCGCCTCGACTTTTATGATGCCATTGATATAACCAGGCCACGCCCAACTTGTGTGATGCATGTACATTTTGTAAGTAAGTAACAAATATATTGTTGGTAAAGCCAGATCATTACAATACAATTTTAAAACACAAAAAACATTTCCCATAGTAAAACAATCCATGTTTCATCATGTCTGAGTACCCATAGCAATAGGAAACATGCCAAAGAAGCCCCCAAGCATGGAGGCAATGAAAGATAAACAAGATAGTATTTGAGACCGTGTTGAAGTGGTAACAGTTTAAAAGCATGGTAATGAGTAGGGTTCCTTAAACACAGTATGGTGTGATCATGAAGAAACGTACTACTTAAACCACAATCAGTGCATCCAAGGAGAGAGGCAAAGTACTTGAAAAGCCGAAATCTGCCATAAAACAACGCCAAGAAATTCCAGAAGGCATACAAAGAACTGAGGAAGCAAAGAGGTGAATTAGAAGAAGCTCTACTTACAATCGGCTCCATGCCATTAAATTATAAAAAGTCTTGAAGTTTCTAAGTGTTTTCAGACAAGACGGACTTTGTTTCCTTGTTGAAATTGAGTATTACTTTGTACTATCTTTTATAACTTTGATGCTACCTATGTGTAATGCATCTAGCTTTTATCTATGTATACTTTTATGGTTGTTTTAAACACACCAAATAACGTTTTCAAAATCGAAATTGGTCAAAGCGGCTAAAAAAAAAAGGAAAGAAGTAACTATCGGTTTTCGGACAAATAGCACATAATCTGTGCTAATTACACAGTGGTCGGCAAATTGGTCCATAATCTGCGCTATTTACTCAGCGGCTAGATTATGTACTATGTGACACATGACCACATAAATAGCAGGAAGGAGTTCTGTATTTAGCCAGACATGAAAAAAAACCAGGGTGGTGGCCATCTTGAAACTGTGATGCTGGAAATGTGTGGAACATCTGAAATGAAGTGCATGTACAATGTAACAAAAAGTATTTAGAATAGTACCTACATGAATTAGGAACAAGCATTTACAATGCAACGGTCTCGCCTTTGCAAAAGTTAGAGCTATTGGCATTGTAAATGACAAACCTTTTATTAATGTGTTGGTTTTGAAAACAGATAAATAAATGTCATTGTCATTTACAATGCCAATAGCTTAATCTCTCGCAAATGCGAGACCTATTGCATTTGCACAAAAACACACAGAGAGCCACACAAATAGAGCCACACACACACACACACACACACACACACAGAGAGCCACACACACACACAAAGAGCCACACACACACACAGAGACACACACACAGAGCCACACACACACAGAGCCACACACACACACACAGAGCCACACACACACACAGAGCCACACACACACACACATAGCCACACACACACACAGAGTCACACACACACACAGAGTCACACTGTGGCACTTCGGGGTCGCCCGGGGCTTGGACCTTAGGTAAGAGGGGGGACGGGGCTGCTGCGTTGGGTAATACCCCCTCAAGGAGACTCACAGACACCGGGGTTCTGGGTAACGCTGGTTTTATTAACTTAAAAGTGCGTTTGCGGTTTATGGTTTTCCGGTAATAGGGAAGTGCTGACTCTGCCTCTTCCGTCAGTCTTTGAAGGCGATTCTCCGATGCTGTTTTCCTCTCGTCCCGGTGTCTTCTGGGACTGGGAGTCCGGTCCTTCTCCTCCACGGTGTCGGGCCGTCTCGTCAGGGGGTAAAGGAAAAACAACAACAGTGCTTTAGGATCCTGGTCGGACCGTTATCACAGGGAAAGGGAGTGAGGACTCACACGTGCACAACTCGGTTCTAGGGTGCTGGGTAGTGAGGGTGGGGTAGTGCATTGGATGTGAGTGTTGTACGGCTACGGTGGTTTCGCCCACTTAAAGCCCGCCCAGCCCGCAAGCCGTGACCGTACCTCTGGTAGCCACACTTCCCTCGATGAAGTGTGGCTGGGCGAAGAGCCTTCCTGATGGCCTCCTGGCTTTCCCCGTCGTCGTCTCTCCTCCAGTCCCGACTCGTCCTCCTGCCTCGTCTCCTCTCCTGCCTCCTGCCTCCGATGTTCTCTCGTCTCCTCTCCTGCCTCCTGCCTCCGATGTTCTCTCGTCTCCTCTCTTGCCTCCTGCCTCCGATGTTCTCTCGTCTCCTCTCTTGCCTCCTCTTCTTTCCGTCGTTCCCGCCTCTCCTCCGTCACCGTCCTCAATCTCCGCTCGTCCTCTTCTCCTCTTCTCTCTCTGTCGCTCTCACTTCCGCCTCCTCCGAGTGCATAACACACCTGAGTGTGTTCCGGGGCGTCCTTTACCTGGGTCGAGGGGGCGTGTCCAGTGACGATGTCTTTGTCCAGCTCCGCCCAGTTAAAGTAACAGGGTCCACCTGTATCGTCCGAGTCCGAGTCGTCCTGTTCCTCAGCTCCCCGCCAGGCCCCTGTATGCTGTTCAAAGAGAGGTGAGACAGGTAAGCCGGGTGGCCCCGCGTCCACCCCGTCACACACCTCCCCCCTAAGATTCTCCCGATCGGGGAGAGGATACCTGGACAGAAAATCCGCACTAACATTTTCCTTCCCCTTTTTGTGCATGACTTTGAATGAAAAGGGCTGCAATGATAGGAACCATCTCATGACTCGGGGGTTATTGGATGCGTTGCGGCTCATCCATAGTAGAGGGGCATGGTCGGTGAACAAGCTAAATGTGTGTCCCTCCAGATAATACCGTAGTTTATCCACTGCCCACTTGATCGCCAGGCATTCTTTTTCGATCGTGGGGTACCTCACCTCCCTGGGGAACAATTTCCGGCTAATGAACAAGATGGGGTGGTCGTGCCCTTCCTCTGACACCTGTGACAATACAGCCCCGATCCCGAAGTCGGAGGCGTCCGTGTGCAATACGAAGGGTCTGGTAAAGTCAGGAGAGGCTAGCACTGGACGGGATGTTATCGTTTTCTTGAGGGACAAGAACGCCTTTCTCATCTCAGGGGTGGGATTCTGAAACTCGATTTTTGGAGTTTGTTTCTTCAAGGTATCTGTGAGGGGGGCTGCTATGGCCGAGAATGAGGGAATGAACCGTCGATAGTACCCCACCAACCCCAGGAAGGCCCTCATGTCTCGGAGATTGGTGGGGAACGGGGTGTCTGCAATAGCTCGGACCTTCTCATCTTGTGGCTCTATGAGTCCGTGACCCAACACGTATCCGAGGTATTTTACCTTCTGAAATCCGATCCTCGATTTCTTCGAATTGACGTGAAGACCGGCTTTGATTAGTTGAAGCAGGACGGTTTCCAGATGTTGTAGGTGTGTCTCCCAGTCGGGGCTGAAGATTATGATGTCGTCCAAGTACGCTGAACTGTAGGCCTGATGTTCCCGGAGCACCTCATTCATCAGCCTTTGAAATGTTGCTGGGGCTCCGTGCAATCCAAAAGGGAGTACGGTAAATTCGTACAAACCGTCGGGGGTAGAAAACGCTGTTTTCTTGCGGTCTTCTTCGCGTAATGGCACCTGCCAGTAACCTTTGGTCAGGTCCAGGGTACTGATGAATCTAGCTTCCCCCAATTTCTCTATTAACTCATCGATCCTTGGTATGGGGTAGGCATCGAAGGATGAAACCGCGTTGAGGGCCCGGAAGTCCATACAGAACCTGCTACTCCCGTCTGGTTTCGGCACCATCACGATTGGGGATGACCATTCGCTTTTTGATGGACGGACGACTCCTAGGCGGATCATTTCTTTCACCTCCCTGCTGATCGCTTCCCGTTTGGCCGCCGGTATTCGATATGGTCGTTGTTTGACGATGATCCCTTTCTGGGTCTCAATCCGGTGTTCAGCCAGGTTAGTGGAACCGGGTAGGTCCGAGAAGACGCCTGCACATCGGTGTAGGACCTTTTGTAGTCCTTCTCGTTGTTCTTGGAATATCTCATCGTTGATGACAAGGTCGTGTATTGTATTGTCTTTCTGGTGGTCTTTGTCCGGGCTCGTGTAGGCGGTGAGGGGAGGCACCCCTAACCACTTTTTCAGGACATTTATGTGGAAAATTTGACTCTTCCGTCCGGGTAGGCGTAGCCGGTAGGTGGTGTTCCCGATGGTTTCCAGAACTTGATAGGGCCCCTGCCACTCCGTTTGAAATTTCTTCGTGGTTGAGGGTAACAACACCAAGGCCCAATCGTGCACCTCGAGCTTCCTCCACTTCTTCCCCTTGTCATAGTGGGATTTTTGCTTGGTTTGACTCTTCTCCAGTTGTGAATAAGCCAGTTCCCTTATCTTTCCTATCTGGTTTCTGAGGGTCTGGCTATATTCAAGCAGCGTTTTTGTGCCTCTTGTGGGTTCGGCTTCCCAATACTCTTTTGTCATGTCTAGTAGGCTCCTGGGGTGTCTACCGTATAGCATTTCGAACGATGAACAGCCAAGACTGCTCTGTTTTTGCCCTCGTATAACGTAGAGTGCCAGGGGAAGCAAACGGTCCCAGTCGGTCTGGTTAGCGGCCAACATTTTCTTTAAGATGCTTTTTAGTGTTCCGTTATAGCGCTCCACAAGCCGTCTGTCTGGGGATGATAGATCGATGTTTTGATTTGATGTAGGTCTAGCATGTGGCACACCTCTTTCATAACCCGTGACATGAACGGAGTGCCCTGGTCAGTGAGTATCTCCTTCGGGAATCCCACCCGAGAGAACAATTCTAGGAACTTCTCTGCGATGTTTTTGGAGGTGGGTGATTTGAGTGGAAATGCCTCGGGATATCTGGTGGCGTAGTCCACAATGACCAGGGCGTACTGGTTTCCTCTGCCGGTCTTTGGGAGGGGCCCGATGAGATCCATCGCCACTCTCTCGAACGGGGTCCCTATGATCGGTAGTGGTTGCAGTGGAGCAGCCGGGGGTCTGTGCACGTTTTTGCGTTGGCACACGTCGCAGGTCTGGCAGTGGCTCTTGATGTCCTGATAGACCCCTGGCCAATAGAAATTCTTTAAGATGTTCTGCGTGGTTTTCTCACTGCCTATGTGTCCCGCTAATAGATGTGTGTGGGCATAGAACATAACCTGTTCTCTGAAGCATACCGGGACAAGGAGCTGCTTAGGATCATCTTGCTTCCCCTGCCTGTATAGCAAGTCGTCCTGTATCAGGAATCGGGGGTATCTGGGATTGGGATTATCCTGTTCTGCATGTGCTTGTTCCCAGGCGTTAAACAAGGTGGAGTCATTGGCTTGGGCGAACTGAAAGCTTCTGTCGCCCTCCCAGGGATCAGGGGCTATGAGTACGGGCTCTGGTTGTACTCCCCCTCCTTTCAAGGTCTCAGAAAAAAGATCCAGGAAGTGTGGGTTATCCGTTCCTAATATGAGCTCTTCCGGTAGGCTGTCCAACAACCCAACCTTCACCACCGTCTTCCGCCCCCCTTCCAACTCTAAGGGGACACAAGCTACCCGGTAGCTCTTCACGTCCCCATGGACGCACTTTATATGTACTAGGGACTCTGGTATTATCTGGGAAACACACACAAACCTACCCTGCATCACCGACTGTTTGCACCCCGAGTCCAACAGAGCCTTGATGCTCCTGCCATTCACCAGGACACTCACGTGGTATGCCCCTCCCAGCTCCGCTGAAAACATCACCGGTCTGGGTAGATAGCCAACCTCCATGGGTTCTTCCTGTGTCCTCTTCTTGGGGCAAAACCGAGCAATGTGGCCCCAGGTGCCGCAATCGAAGCATTGAGGGCCTCTTAATGGGGTCAGTTCTGGATGCACCGGTCTAGGTGCAGGTAGCCCAGGAGGGGGTCGGGGTTTTCTGTCAACACGAAGCGGGGGTCTGGGGTTCCTTTCAGGTTCCATGGGGTGTAGCCGGGGTTGGGCCCTTGAAAACGTCGAGGCCATTTCTATGGCTTGCGCGGTGGTCAGGTTAGAGTGTTGCCTTAACCACCGTTGGGTCCCGAATGGTAGAGCCTCTAGATATTGCTCTAAGTATATTTTGTCCATGATAGCCTCCTTGTTGCTCTGTGCGGGGGTTAGCCACTTATCGGCGGCTGCCTTTAGGCGAAAGAAGAGAGTCTTAGGGTTCTCGCCGGGGTTTCCTCGCTCCTTACGGAAGCGGACGCGATATGCCTCTGCGTCTAACCCTAGGTGATCGAGGATGATGACCTTTATCTGGGCATAGGGCGTCTGTCCGTTTCCATTGGCCACCTGGTACGCGGCCTGGGCTTCGCCTGTCAGCAGAGGTGCCAAAAAAAACGGCCATTTCTCCAAGGGCCATCCGCATGCGAGGGCTACCCTCTCAAAATTTACAAGGAAGGCATCCGGGTCCTCTCCCGCTATATATTATTGAAGGGATATACCGGAGGGGGTGGGGGTTGCTCTTACTTCCCGCACTGGATTGCCGGCTTGATCAATCCTTAGCGGCTCCAGCTCCCCCAGGGTCTTTGCTACGGAGTCTCTGAGCACGTCTCTGTCCGCTTGGGCTGTGGCTATCTGCTGTTCGATTGCCCACCCCAACTGCTCTTGTCCCTTCACTAACCGTTGCAGTAGTTCCTCCATCGTCGTGTCCCAGATGGCTATCGCGCTGCTCGCATTCTCCACCACTTGTGGCACTTCGGGGTCGCCCGGGGCTTGGACCTTAGGTAAGAGGGGGGACGGGGCTGCTGCGTTGGGTAATACCCCCTCAAGGAGACTCACAGACACCGGGGTTCTGGGTAACGCTGGTTTTATTAACTTAAAAGTGCGTTTGCGGTTTATGGTTTTCCGGTAATAGGGAAGTGCTGACTCTGCCTCTTCCGTCAGTCTTTGAAGGCGTTTCTCCGATGCTGTTTTCCTCTCGTCCCGGTGTCTTCTGGGACTGGGAGTCCGGTCCTTCTCCTCCACGGTGTCGGGCCGTCTCGTCAGGGGGTAAAGGAAAAACAACAACAGTGCTTTAGGATCCTGGTCGGACCGTTATCACAGGGAAAGGGAGTGAGGACTCACACGTGCACAACTCGGTTCTAGGGTGCTGGGTAGTGAGGGTGGGGTAGTGCATTGGATGTGAGTGTTGTACGGCTACGGTGGTTTCGCCCACTTAAAGCCCGCCCAGCCCGCAAGCCGTGACCGTACCTCTGGTAGCCACACTTCCCTCGATGAAGTGTGGCTGGGCGAAGAGCCTTCCTGATGGCCTCCTGGCTTTCCCCGTCGTCGTCTCTCCTCCAGTCCCGACTCGTCCTCCTGCCTCGTCTCCTCTCCTGCCTCCTGCCTCCGATGTTCTCTCGTCTCCTCTCCTGCCTCCTGCCTCCGATGTTCTCTCGTCTCCTCTCTTGCCTCCTGCCTCCGATGTTCTCTCGTCTCCTCTCTTGCCTCCTCTTCTTTCCGCCGTTCCCGCCTCTCCTCCGTCACCGTCCTCAATCTCCGCTCGTCCTCTTCTCCTCTTCTCTCTCTGTCGCTCTCACTTCCGCCTCCTCCGAGTGCATAACACACCTGAGTGTGTTCCGGGGCGTCCTTTACCTGGGTCGAGGGGGCGTGTCCAGTGACGATGTCTTTGTCCAGCTCCACCCAGTTAAAGTAACAGGGTCCACCTGTATCGTCCGAGTCCGAGTCGTCCTGTTCCTCAGCTCCCCGCCAGGCCCCTGTATGCTGTTCAAAGAGAGGTGAGACAGGTAAGCCGGGTGGCCCCGCGTCCACCCCGTCACACACACACACACACACAGAGCCACACACAGAGCGACACAGCTCTCTGCAGGCACAAGAATGTCACACTACGCAAATTTAAAAATTTGCAGCTATTTGTGGTTGTTTTACACCTCTATACGTTCAAGATGATGTACAGCAGAGGTCGCCTGAATCAAAACTGAGAGAAATCGCAATGAATGGAGATCCCGAGGTGATCCGTATGATTGAAATGCATAAAGATCCAGTGGAAGAGAAGGGAACAAAGCTGTCGTTCGTCTACCCGTGGATCACTCGCCCTCTGCCGGGGACTGGGCGGAGGACCTGGTTAGCTCTTCTGCTCCGATCACAAGACCAACAATTTCTGCATGAGCGTTGCATTTAGCTGACCGCCAGTCACAGGCACTGTGCTACGTCGTTCTGGCCAGTCCAGAGCGTATTGTCATAACTTCACCGCTTCGCTGGGACATGGTCTCTGAACGTCACCAACACTATCAAGGACCAATTTTTAATCAACGAGCTTACACCAGATACATCATATTGCCAAACGCTTCGAGTAGATCTCCAGATCACTCTTACAGCATGTTTCGACCCCCTCAGAAAGTCCACTGTCGCAATGTGATCGCGACAAAGGCTCTAGCTAGGCTCGAAGGAGCTTTGTCTAGTGTCCTTAACCACTTCAAATGAGTACGAACTGCCGCGGGCTCTATACCTTCTCAAAGAGACGCCGCTTGCGTGTTCCCCTGCAGAGCTCAGCTCTTCCATAATCGGGGGCGGGGGCGAGGGAGGGTAGAGCACAACTGCTAGATCAACAAAATGGCAGCAGCCGGAGCTGGACGGAGTCAAGTTCCGGAGCCAGGCGCGTCCCCCACGGACACAATGCGCCTTTTGGTACAGCAAAGAGCCTAGGAAGGCCCGACCCCTGGTCTTGTGGTCCGGCTCACTCGCCCTGACGTCTCTGTTTACCAGCTAACACCGAGAAGAAAATGGCAGCTCCTTTTTGGGTGAGGCCTCTTGCCGTAACACACCAGACTTTCGTAGATGCCCATCACCCTGTCCACCAAGCGGAAGGCCACAGCTGGCAAAACCTGAAGGGAGCGCGGCTTCTTGTACACTGTCTCCTCGGATCGTTTCAAGAACTGGACTACCTGACCCCACTAACATTGCCCAAAAAGTTTTCATCGCCCTTTCGTTCAGTGCATACCGAAGCGGGCTGCTGTCTGTGCCTTTAATGTGACGGGTTTACTACGCTCCCCACTGAACACCTCCTCGCGCAAATATCCGCGTATTTAATGAAATGGCTCGCATCTCACTCCGCGCTACAAACTTAAACATGGCTCCTAGTCCACTGTAGTTTTACCTCTAGGAGAAAGACCCCTGACAGCAGCGAACATCAGAACACGTGACCGCACGGAGGCGGCAAGGCTGGGGAACGCATCTGTAATCAAGCCCGCTGCTGGAGGGCCTTGTGTGGTGGGGGCACGAGAGGATGTCCGCACAGTGCCCACTCTGGTATAGATTACCCTGGAAGCTCTCAACACACTTCACGAGCGGTGTGCGTGCCCCGCTCAGCAGTAGAAGGAACCCCCGCCTAGCAGCTGAACAGAGGCATCCAGAGCTGGAGAATGCAAATCCCATGCCCCCCCCATCCTTCACCCCCCCCCACTGAATTTATGAGGTAAGTGCAGAGCAAGCAGCGAGTGCAGACAGGATAGATACTCCAGGAGGCGAGCATGCGTGGATTTAAGCCCCGTTCTTTTCAGACTGGGGGCGTGTTTTTTTTTCTCCCCTCTTCTCCATTGGCTGGAATGTAAACAATGGGCGTGTTTAGGACTGTTGTTTTTACATTCCAGCCAATGGAGAAGAATGAGAAAGAACGTTAAAAAACACGCCCCTGAATCCGAAAAAGACGGGGCTTAGCTGGAAAAAATGACATCACTAAAACCTCTTCTCCAATGGCTGGCCTCCGTTTAGGAAGCCATCCAATGGAGAAGAGGGGCGGGGTTTACCCTCGCTACTAAGAAACATAAAATCTCGCAAGCGAGACTGCACATGTGCGCAGCCTACACTAGCCGAGACCTAAAATGAGATAAAAACAGTACCAATCGATCTGTGCAACTAAATTTATCTTGGTATAAAATTAAAATAAGAAATGTAGAAATCAAACTGTTTTAGGGGCTACAGGTTATGGCACAAATATATTTTTTGCTGCAGTCTGGGAGTATATGGCTGTCTGCATAACACTCTTCAAAGTTATGTCGGCAAAGAATGATCAGAATGTTATTAGGGCATTTCACAAAAATGTTTACTTCGTTCATGAGAATACATTTCTTACTGTTCATGATTTCCTTTTGATGATTTTCAAAGGCTAGACTTGTTTTGGGCTCAAGGATGAAGATTCACCAAAATGCCTGCGGTAGCAGAAGTAACATAACATGCCGTTTGACCTGTGATGACAGCATCACATAACTGCAAACCCTGGTGGCATTACAGGAAGTGATATTATGTCACATTTGACCCCAACAGCAACACAGAGAGCAACATTACAAAAGGAAAAAGCAGTAGTGCAAAATTAATAAATATGTATAGGAGGTGCACGTCTTTTTAGGTTTCGCCAGCACAGCACTTGTGAAATCTATTGTATTAAATATATCATAAAAGGAACTTACATCCCGCCTTCCCTTCTTATTGGTCTTTGTGGTTGTCACTTTACATTTCTTTGTTTCTATTCGTTGCAGGCTTTCTATTTCCTGTACTTCCGTGTGTGTTTCTCTCATCAGTTTCCCATCAGCAAAGTACTGTGTTCATCTGCTCCTGAGGAACTTCTTTTTATGCTTTACAGTGTTAGAGCACATATCCGACAGCTCTCAATGCAACCCCCCTCTCAAACGTTTCTATGATGTGTTTACATTCCGACGCATCAGTTTCAGACGTCGCCTCCCTCAGTGTTAGCAACCACAGTCCTTATTCAGTGGGACAGGGCAAGCTATGGGGTGTGTACAGTGCTGGCTCCATCCACTAGTCCCCCAGTGAGTGTTTATAAAAAGAAACACACTCCCAGTCATCTAGGAATAGGCGTAGCTTGGCTATGCGGAATGACACAGAGATGGAACCAATCTCCACACACTCCGCGTAGCTCTGCAATGCGCCGCCTGCCTCCCACCTGCCTCCCGCCCGCACTATTAAAACGTTAAAAAAGAACAATTTAAAACACCTTACCTAATCGGCAGCGTCCCAGGGCTTCTCTCTTCCTCGATCGTGCCTTCTTCTTGAAAACTGCAGTTGAGTAGGCGCCCGCGCATGTGTATTCCTTGTGCGAAATGCATGGGCGCCTGCGCATGCCAATTTTTTAAGAAGTCGCGATGGAGGAAGAGGGAAGCTCAGCGACGCTGCCTATAAGGTAAGGTGTATTAAATTGTTATTTTTTACCATTTTAATAGTGCGGGCGGGAGGCGGGTGGGAGTCTAAATCCGCTCCGCCGCGAGTGTGCGGAGATTTGCCTGCTCCGCCTACCTCACGGAATGCGGAACAGGCAAAATTCCGCAGAATTGTTCCTCCACCCCTATCGTGTTGTCTGGCTGCTCTCTTGGGACTGTTCTAGGTGGGAGTTTATTTCACATGCAGCTGTTACCACCATGTGTGGGTGCTCTCTTTCCTTCTCTTGCGTATGAACTTATTGCTTCAGTAACAAGAACTGCTCTCTTTTGTCATAATCCCTCTGTTTTACTTTCCTCAGATCCTGCAGCTCCCTAACTAATCGGTCTGTGCCCATCCAATTCAGGCTTACTTTACTTGTAGCAGACGTACTCAACGCTACGAAAAGAGAAGAAGGGCACTTAGCAACCGTCCTTGAGCATGGAAAACAAGCAAATAGTGGGCAAGCATAACCAACGTAGCCTGTATTCCTTCCATCCCCAGGACGTGCCACAATCTATGAAGCCACCACAGGTGCGTAGGTGTTGTTGGTGTTCCCCAGTGTGTTGGGTTGTTCTGAAGCGCTGCCCCCAAAGCATTTCTCGTTTGTCTCCCCTTACGGGACCTCAAAGGGAATGTCAGAGGATTGGGCAATCCCAATATTATGTATGCTGGAAATCTGGGGATTGGTGTATCGAACTGATGATCTATCTCGTCTAGGATCCTGGTCCAGTAAGCAGCCAGCATACGACAGTCCCATAATATGTGCAACAGAGTACCATCCTCCCCACATCCCCACCAACAAGTAGGGCTGTGGTCTGGGTTTCCTCTGTTAAGCCGCATTGGTGTCAGGTACCAATAAGTTGCTATTTTGGTGGAAGTTTCTGTGCTAGCAGTATTCCGCGCTGTTTTCCTGGCCCTATAGTAAATTTCTCCCCATTCCTTACTCGATAGGTCCCTTCCTAGCTCCTTAGCCCAGTGTTTCTGACTGGGTGTGGGTTGGGTGGGGGCTGGATGGTGAAGCATGGAATAAAGTTGAGAGATCAGTTTTATATTCTTGTTCTTTGTGATTAACCATTTTTCATATCTCGTCAGTTTCCTGCTCACCTTTGGATGTATGCTGGGTTGGGGCAACCAGTGTCTCACCTGCAAGTAACAGAACCGTTCTGTCTCTGGCAGTGTGTAGTCCTGGCATATCTGTGGGAATTATATAATCCCCTCAACGTCGAACATATGTCCTGCTGCCTTGCATGAGGTAATTTGCCTTGCTGCAAATTCCATACTCGGGAGAAAATTCCTTGCGTCATTGGAGAGGGAAACGCCGTAAGTTCTCGTCGAGTAGCCACCCCATCTCATACCTCCATCACTGTTTTGGTGATGAGTGATCTCAGTAGACTCCGAGACCTGTCTGTTTTCTGTAGGAAGGGCACCTCCACAAAGGGAGTCCTGCTAAAATCCGATCTTGGAACAACCATATTTTTTCCGATTCCTCTCAATTCCACTCCACCAAATATCACATCTTAGCCGCCCCAAAGTAATCAAGTAATTTCGGGATCCCCAACCCTCCATTTTTGGAGTCAAATAGCTCAGATCCTGACGCTTGCATGGGCGAGTTCCTGCCCAGACAAAATGGAGTATTTCTTTTTGTAGAGACGCAAGAATCCCCTTAGGCGGAGAAACCGGTAGTGTTTGAAATAAATATAGCGCCTTAGATTAGATTGACATCTTGATGGCTTCTATACGTCCTAGGCGTGACAGATGGTGGTGCCTCCAGCTGTCCTAATCTTTCTTAATCGTTCGAGACAATTTAGCACAGTTCAACGTGACCGTTTGCTTAATAGAGGAAGCCAGTTCTATCCCTAAATACAGGATAGATTCAGTTGCCTGTGCCACCGGACAGCAATTTCTCCCTAGGAATCCCCAGGAAACAGAGTGCCTGTGATTTGCCTAAATTCACCTTAACAAAGGCCTCAATTTCTTCTAAAAAAACGGCAAGGACTTCTCCGGCGACTCGAGTGAGGCAATTATGTCAGCATATAGGCTTATTGAGTTGTTTTCCCCCTAACGAGATTCCCTTGATGTTCGGGTTATCTCTAACCCATTGGGCCAAGAGCTCGATGTATAGGGCGAACAGGACAGACAACAACTGACACCCCTGCCTAGTACCCCGTTGGATGGAAAAGGGGCGAGAACAGATACAGTTTACCCTAATGGTGGCTGTGGGAGAGCTGTAACAACTCCCCACCCAGGATCGAAATCGTTCCCCCAGACCTAAGTGGACCAGTGTTGCTTCTAAATATTCCCAATCCACCCGATCAAACTCTTTCTCTGCGTCGACCATTAATAAGATTGCGTCCCTATTTGTTCGGTCAGCCTTGTCAATAAAGTGGAGGATCCGCTTGGTGTTGTCCCCACTCTGGTAATTTTAATAAATCCTGCTTTGTCCGGTTCAATTATGGTTGGCATCAGTGGGCCCACTCTCATAGCTGGGATACTTGTGAACAATTTTAAGTCCACATTGAGCAGGGATACGGGGCGATAAGAACCGCATAATATTTTGTCCTTCCCGGGTTTGGGTAGGACCACAATGGCCGTTTTTAGCATATCGGAGGGGACCGTTCCTGGGCCCCCAGAGTTGAATAGCTGTGTCAAGATAGGGGCCAGGAGATGACAGAATGTCCTGTAAAAAGTAGCCGAAAATCCATCTGGGCCCGGCGCCTTGAGAGGTTTAAGGCGAGAAATCGCCCCAATCACTTCCTCGATCCTTATGGGGGCGTCCAGAGAATGGGCCTGGTCGGTAGTTATCTTGGACGTATGGATGCCCTCCAAGTATGAAGTTGTGTGGGTTTCTGTTAGGTCCTCCCCTTTGTAAAATTCATGTAAAAATCCTGGAATGTCTGTGCTATGTCCTCGTCTTCTGTGATTTCCTCCCCTCTAACCCCCTTGAGAGAATGTATCTTTGCTTGCTGGCATCGGGCTCTTAATTTACTTGCCAATAGGTGCCCTGATCTGTCCCCCCCAATGTAGTAGGAATGCCTTAAGCGCAACGCCACATACTCCGCTCTGACCAGGTCTAACCCCGCCAATTGCACTCGCTGACTTTCAACTGACGCCAGGCCCTTGGCGCGCCTGTACGACTATGTACTCTTGTCAGTTCTTTGACTTGTGCCGCCAGTTTTTCCCTCTTTTCCCTACACTCCTTATTCTTTACTGCCGATATAGCTATTAGCTCTCCTCAGACTACCGCTTTCAAGGCCTCCCATGATGTAGAGACGGATATATCTGGGGAGTCATTTATCTCTAAATATTCAGATATGCATTTGGTAAGTTGTTTCGTCACCATGTGTTTGTGGAGCATACTATCTCTCAAGCGCCAATTCCCCATATGCTTCCGCTGCGGTGGCAGCTGTAAAGTGACCATCACCGCAACATGGTCAGAGAGTGCCGCCAGTTCAATTTCCACCTCCTTAACTGCCCTCTCAGTTCCGTCATTCCTAATAAATAATCAAGGAGTGCATAGGTCCCATGAGCGAGTGTTTGTAAAATGAATATTGCGATGACCGTGGGTGCATGTCCCTCCATGGGTCCACCAGCCTCAGGGACTGTAGCCACTCCTTCCTTTCTTGTGACAACTCGCCAGCTGAATGAAAGCGATTTCCTCATCAATGTTTGGTCCCCTCCATGACTATGTTCAGTCCCCCCTCTCCCCACCATTATCACACACAGAGAAGTAAGGACATGTGGATCGCTTTTTTTAATGAGGTGAAAATTAAGTGCAAAGGATAGCAAAGTGCAATGCTTTGTAAAAAGTGCCCTCGCCCACAACAAGTTGTGGCATGCTTCATCATAGAGCTATGCAATGTGAATGTATGACATTGTTCTGCATACTGTCCATCAATTGTTGTTTTTGCATTTGTCACCCAGAGTGAGACGGGTATGCCCAGAAGTGGGTCTCGTGTTCTCCATGCCACTGGATTCAAGCTATCCTGGCTGAAGAGGGGTGAAACCCCAAAACCGGTCCTAGGATGCTTGTTTCCAGTCCAGGTAGGACCTGGCCCGGCAGTTCAGGCTGGACTGTTCTCATTGGGCACAGGGTCAAGACTGATTTGCATATGGCTGGGTTCAAACTGGAATGGCATGGTGAGCAAAAAAACAATAGATTTAGGCCCAGATCTCTGTACTGGGGTGAATATATGGCATAAGACTAAACAAAGAAAGGCAGTAGGGGAAATCCACGCAGGGTAGTGTTGAAGTATCTCCAATTCAAATGTTAGTGCTTCAAAGTCACAGTACAACGACCAGCCCACACCTTAAAAATGTAGACCTAAGTCCACATATAATACAATTATTAACAATCGGCAACCTGAGCAGCAACACAAAGGTAGGAGCACATATAAAGTCCAAGTCTCAGTCCATAATATATTCTTCCTGCTTTATTCCAAGATCTTTATGTACACATCCATATTTCAATCTTCTTAACACTTGTTGTCCAAGCCACAAACCATGCCAACACGTGTTTCGTCCATACGGCTGTACGCCATGGACTTTATCAGGGCAAAAAGGAACTAATCATAATAACTGTACTCTTACAGTTTAAATAGGGTTGCAATATTCAAAAGTATCCTTGAAATCCAAGTCCAATACAAGATATCATTCCAAGCGTGAAAGGTCCGTTGTCTGATAGAATCATACATTCAAAAAGAGGTCGCAGTAGACCACATATCCTCAATCCGGCATTCCGAAGAGGGAAAATATTCCTCGTGTCCTCCGCGGTGTGTAGCCCTGTTGCATCCACATCCCATCAAAGCTCATTCTGTTCTCTCACAAAATCCCCATGGAGGGGATGCAAATCTTCACTCAATGTCTCCAAGGAGCGAGTGACCGGCTCTTCGGTACCTTCTGGGTCCTGCCCGCCATTGTGATAGGCGACGTTCTCTCTTCCCATCCGCTCGTCGGGAGTTTGCTAAACATGTCCTTTAAATTCCTGTCTTTCTTCACCCTCGCCGATGCCATGACTTCTTCCAGTCTGCTTGTCAGCAATGGCGCTGCCTGGGCTCTCCTGATATTGGTCCAGTCTTGGTGTAACTGTTGGATGTAGCCGGTGTGCAGAGGGTACTCTCTTCTATTTTTTGCCCCCAACCTCAAGCAATGGACCCTGCCGTTGTCTGCGACGTTCTCCCTCCCCGTATCTCTGTGGGGTAATTTTCATCCGACAAAGTCCCGGATATGGCGGGCCCAATCCCGCATGCGTCTACTCTCTTTGTCTCTGTGCTCTTACGTCTGTTGCATAGCTTGACTTCGGCCTTTATGTGCGTCACGGTCAGCAAGCTGGTCACATTAAGCGGGATCCACACAGCTCTCTCTCCCTTCGGTAGTAGGTTCTGGGACCAGATCTAGTCCCCCCAGGAGCCCCTAGGAATGCTCACCCCCTTGGCTTGTCTTCGAATCATGCTCACAAGCTGCGGTCGCAAGCTCCGTGTGTTTCAGCTCATGTCTTGTGTCCTGCCGTGTGCTCTGCTCAGCTAAGGAATCTCACTTCCCAGACCTGCCCCTTACTGATCTCCTATCCTTCAGGGCAGGCGTGGACGCTTCCCTCGTCCTCTTCTGAAGTCTCCGTCTACGTCCCTAGAATCGTGGCGGGTAGGGAATCTGCTCGATTGGGCCTCGAAACTGCCCACCCCAAACTTGCCTTCCCCCAAGTCGGAGCCAGTATGTAAATTGGCAGCGTCTCACTCTCTCTCCATTCTTGCCGCTTCTCGACCTTCGTGAGGTCCCGGGCCTCTGGTCCGTGCCTCCAGTCCCAGATCGGGGGCGCTGCGTCACGGCCAACGCCCGTGCGTCTTCACTGAATATTCAGGCCTGGGAGCATCCCCTCCACTGTCTCAGCCACAGCTCAGAGTTCTCTGTCTCTTTGCTGGCTCTCTGACCTCCCCGCTTCGTTTCCGGGATTCGATGTTGCCTTTCTCCCTCGCCACTGCAGCTACCTGACAGCAGGGGCGGCTTTTCGGTTCTGACCACCTCTCCCTGGTGCCTCCACTCGGTTTTGTGGCGCTCTGTCCCACTACTCTCCTTACTTGCATTGCTCCAGCCAGAGGGGACTCTTTGGACACCGATCTGCGCTCCTTGGTCCCCTCCAAGGCTCCACGTCGGGCCCGGGAATGCTCCCACTTCACACGGCCCTGGTCCCTTCTCCTCTGTCCCTCAGCCACAGCTCTGGCGTCTCCGCTCCCGATCACGGAGTCGCCGCCATCTTGCCTTTCCTCTGCTACAGAAAATTGGGCGACACAGTGTGGCATCTCCACTCTGACCCTTCCCCTAAGCACGTCCGATTTCTCCTGCAGAGGACCTCCTTCAAGTTGAGGACACTTGAGGCGCTATGGTGGCTACTGGCACTCCGGTGGGCGGATGGGAGCGGGGAGATGATCAAAACATGTCTCACTCGGTCGCCATCTTGGCTACGCCCCCCTGACTTCTTTTTTGAAGGAGGTGGTGGAGGGGTTCATTTTAATTGCCGGGGCAGGGTGTTCCAGATCCTAGGTGCTAGGCCAGCGAAGGTGCGTGTGTAGGTTTTCTCTTTCCAAACTTTTTGCTGTTTCAATAGCAGGGTGTTGGTGCTTCTCAAAGTTCTGCTATTGTCTGATAATTCCAGTTTATTGGCTAGATACCTTTGTGTGTTGAAGTGCAGGGCTTTGTGTGTCATGCATGCAATTTCTAGCTGTGATCTTGCCTGATAACAGAGCCAATTCAGTGCCTTGAGATCAGGGGTGATGTGGTTGTTCTTTTTGGAGCCAGTGACAAGTCTTGCAGCAGCGTTGAGTGAGGCTCTTAAAGGAGCTAGCCTGGATCTCGGCAAGCCACATAGGGTTGTATTCCCATAATCTATTCTGGGTATAGCTAGAGCTTGAACTGCTGTTTTTAGGTCGCTGAGGAAGAGTTTTAATTTTCTTAGAATGCGTATATGAAAGTTGGCTCCTGTGGTGGCTGTGCTGATGTGTTCCCTCATACTGAGATTCTTGTCAATTAATATTCCCAGTGATCTTGTGGAATCGATAATATGACGTTTTTAGTTAAAGGCGGTTAAGTGTTTCATCCAGTTTGCAATACCTCCTCCGGAGGTGGGACTGCAGAAAAGCTTTAAACCAGGAAATCCTGCAAGACAGACCTCCCCCTGCGTACCTGAGAAGCCAGGCAATAGTGCCTTTACGAACGTGTGCAGAGATACCCACATGGCCGCTTGACAGATGTCAGAAATAGGAACACCACGCAGGAGGGTTATGGTGGCTGCTTTGGCCTCGGTGGAAAAGGCCCCTAAGGCCTTCAGGAGGCTGCTTCTTTGCCAAGGCATAACATATTTTAATGCAGAGTATAACCCTGCTTGATATGGTCCTCTTTTGGACAGCACGCCCTTGTTTGCTCCCACATGTCCTATAAATAGTTGGTCATTGTGGCGGGGTCGTAGAAATGGCTCGGAGACTGGATCGCGGTGAATACGGTTTTATTTTTATAAAGGTTTTCTTTTTTCTTAAAGTAAGTCTCTCCCGGAATAGTATAGCTGGATCCGTTGTTGCAGATATACTCGGGGGTCTTCTTCTGGTCTTGACTTCCCTCGTGTGGCCCACTGGAATCTGCTCTGCCTTGGTTATTCCACCGCAGGACATGCAGGAAAGAAATATATGGGGCCGTCAGGTAACTGTCCTCTGTACACAATGCATAGGGGGAGACCAGGGAGTGAGGGGGGTACACCGCTGATATAGTGTATATACAAGGCTTCCTATACACTCGAGGTCGGTGATGGAGAGTGAGGAAAGTGTGTTGCGGCTACGGGTAAGACACAGGGAGGGGAACGGAGTATGTACAGTTATGGCCCCACAGGCGGTAGACGGTCAGACGAGCTAACGGCAAGACGAGTTTCCCCGCCTCCCACTCCAGCCCGACACGCGCTGCCGCACCTGGTTGAGCCACACTCCTCCGAGAGTGTGGCTGGGCGACTCGAGGGAACGGTGGCTTCCTGGCGCAGCAACTCCTTCTGCCCGTACTTCTCCCGTCTCCTTCTTTCGGTAAGCTCCTTCTCCGCACTCCACTTGATCTCCGCAATACTCCAAAAACTCCTCCGGGGTGTCGTCACACACCGTGTTTCCTTCTTCCTCCTTTTTGTCCAATGCGGTTGTACCTGCGTCATCCAGGGGCGGGGCTTCTTCTTCCAGGTACGCCCAATTAAAGGAACCGTCTGCTGTTGCTTCGCGTTGGGCTTTCCATAGCGGTTCTGTGTCCGTGTCCCACTCGCTCTGGAATAGGTGGAGAGAGGGGAGGGTAGTAGAGTCAGCGACCCACCATTCTGTTTTTGGGGAAGCCTCTTCTTCTTTCCTAGTCTCCCTGCTACAATCATCCATCCAGAACTCTCTTGTGCTGGCCCAAACCCACAAGAGAAGGGGACTTTTTTTTCAAAAGAAATCTTTTTATTTGAATAACCAGCTCCATAACATTGCACATCAGTCAGCAACGGAAGTTCATTGACAATTGCAAATAAAATCAACCACAGATACCCTGGAAATGATTAGACCCACCTACAAAGACAGAGCCCCTCAACAGACATTGACATAACCCCAATGGTCCACCAATTTTGAACACATCGACGCAGTCAAATTGTAATCATCATCCACAATCCACTCCTCCCCCTCTTCCCGAAAGGTCTTTATTGCGCCCCTCCCTATTACAGCCGCAGCCCAGGGGATTCAGCGCAGGTCGGATGCCACAAAACCACAGTGTGAAGTGCTCAGACATGGAATACAAATTTCCACTCAGACCAACCCTCAATCAGGTGTCTCATCCGTCTGCGAATCCATCCACTCTCCCCTATACCTCCTCCAAGCCGCCCATATTTACTCCCATTTCTTAGTGAAACCTCGACTTTTATAAATAACCTTTTCGGCCTGTTGGCACCAGTCCAAATCCCTCTCCCACTCTTCCACCGTAGCCAAAAGATCACTTCCCCATAACCTTGCGATATTTCTCTTGGCCACCATACTCGCCACAGCTAACCGGAGAGGAGTTGGCCTAACGGCTAGTGCGCTCGACCTCGGACCTGGGGATCTGGGTTCGAGTCTCGGTAACAACGCAAAAACCTCCGGTGATTCTGGGCAAATCACTTAATCTCCCCGTGTCTAAAAAAAAAAAAAAATTAAAGTGTGTGTCCTCATGTAAAAACGTAACTTGTGCTATGTAAAGCGCTCTGATACCTGATTCGGTTTGAGTCTAGTTCGCGCTTTATAAAACAAAAAAAACCAAAACATAGTTTGTCCCATTTCAGCCAAGTGATGTCACTAGTGACCCCTAAAACATGCCATCTGGCTTCCAGCGGAATGTCTGCTTCCACCACCTCTGACATGATGCCTGCTAGTCTGGACCAGTATGCCCTGATTCTGGTGCAGTCCCACAGTATGTGGAAGAAGGTCCCCTCTTCACCACACCCCTGTATGCAAAAGCGTGAGTCTACATAGCCGATTGTGTATTGCGTCGTTCGTGGGGTGTAGGACCTATGCAGGATGCGCAGCTGGACGAGCCTGAACCTGGCACGAATCGCCACTTCCCGGGGGCACTGCAGGGCCTCCCCCCAATCGTCATCCTCCAACATCCCCAGGTCTGATTCCCACTTTTCCCGCAGGTGCCCTAGTGTGTCTGTGATGTTATTAATAAGCTTCCTGTACGTGAGGGAGATAGCTTTGTCAATCATAGGGTCCAGCAGTAGTCTGTCCTCCAGCGGAGCATATTCAGGTAATTCCTCCCCTTGATTCAGGTGTTGGTGCAGGGCATGCCTAAGCTGTTGGTAGTGTAAGAACTCCCCATTCCCCATCTGGAATTCAGCCTGTAAGTCCCCGAATCCCACCATCTCTCCCCGTTTCCAAATATCCCCCAGCACATCAATACCAATCAGGCTCCACTGACGCAGATCCTGCAATTTCGCCACTTCCGGTAAGAAGGTCCCAGCCCACAGAGGACTCTGTTCCGTAAGTTTTGCCTCCCATCCTAGTAATTTTGTCGCCCGTTTCCACACTCCAACCACCACTGCCGTTTGGGGAGGCAGAGGTTGACTGCGCCTACCTGTATTGTATAGAGCCGCTAAGTAGGTACCGCTGCCAAAGGCTAATCGATCCACCCTGTAGGCTGGTTCCTCCAATGGGGCAAACACCCACCCATTGACATTAATCAACTGTGTCGTCCAGTAATATAGGCGGACATCTGGTACAGCTAGTCCTCCCTCGTAGGGCCCCCTCTGTAGCTTCTTAAGAGCTATTCTTGGACACCCACCACTCCAAAGCAGGGAACGTTGCTCCGATTCAATCGTCCTGAAAACATGCTCCGGGAAGGGCATATTCTATAGAGCATATAGCAGGCGGTGGAGTGCCATCATTTTAAATAAAACGGCGCGCCCCATCAAGGAGAGCGGGAGTGACCTCCAATGCTCCACGTCTCCACGAAGTCGTTCCAGTTGCACCGACACATTCAGGCGCAGGAATTCCGACTCGAACTGCGTAACCCAGATTCCTAAGTATTGGAATACCTCCTTCGAGGGCAAGCCACAAGTCTACTGACAGCTGTGGCCCCACTAGTACATGCCCCAGGGATATGCCCCAATTTATACGGTATCCGGAGTAGGTACCAAACTCGCGCAGAATTTCCATCAGCCTCAGAATGGAAGCGGCCGGCCTCTGAACATACAGAAGTATGTCATCAGCGTATAACGAGATACACTCCTTCCAGCCCCCTCCCAGGTCAATGCCCCATACAATGAGGTCCGCCCGCACCCAGTGCGCCACCGGCTCCAGCGCTAAAGCGAACAGGGTGGGAGAAAGGGGGCAACCCTGATGTGTGCCCCGGCTCAGGTGGAACTCCCTTGACAACACACAATCGACACGGACTCTTGCGAGCGGTTCAGTATATAACAGCCTTACCCATGCTCGAAAATGGTCTCCGAAGCCCATTTTCTCCAGAACTGCGTATATATACTCCCATTCCATACTGTCAAAAGCCATATGGGCATCGAAGGATAATAAGGCCGCCGGCACCTCAGGTCTTGCGGACACCTCCTGCAAAACCCCAAACACGTGCCTTAGATTTAATTGTGTGCTTCTGTGGGGCATAAAGCCCGACTGGTCCGGGTGGATCAATGACTGGATAACCGCCCCCAGTCTCGTGGCCAGGATCTTTCCAAGTACCTTCGTTTCAAAGTTAAGTAGGGATATGGGTCTGTAGGAACTGCACAGATCCTGCGGTTTACCGGCTTTATGGATTACAATGATCTTGGCAGACCGGAGATCCTTGGGAAGTCTCCCAACCTGCTTGGCCTTGTTAAACATGCGCAACATATGAGGTGCAATTCTACTTGATACGCACCCAAACGCTTCAGCCGGAAACCCGTTAGGCCCTGGCGCCTTCCCCGCCTGCATGTCTCCCATGGCTTCTTCCACCTCCTTAACTGTTATCGCGGACTCCAAGATGTCCTTATCTGCCTGTTCTACAGTGGGCAACTGTAAGGGAGCTAGAAAATCTCGGCACTCCTGCTCTCGCCTAGTAGTGTGTGACCTATAAACTGCCTCATAATACTGTGCAAATTCCTCCGCTATCCCCTTACCTGTGTCCTGCACAGTCCCGTCCATCTGTTTAATCCCTGGCACCCAGTTACGTTCTCGATCCCGTTACTCCAGCCATGCTATCATTTTGTTGGCCTTATCCCCTAAGTCATACACTCGTCTCTGGACAGCCAGGGCGCATGTTTTCGCCTGGTCAGTAAGCACATCTCGTATCTCTTTTTCCAAGAGCTGCCGCCTATGCCCCCCCCCTCCAGCTTCCTCTAGGGCCTGTAGTTCCAGTTCTAGTTTGTCAATTTGCGCAAATTTGTCCTTATGCTGTTTTCCCACCTCCTCCTGCACAAAACCCCAGGCTACGGTCTTGTATGCCTCCCACACTATTCCATGAGAGCTGACGGATCCTACGTTATCAACGAAGTATTGGTCTACCCGCTCCTTAAACACCTCCTGGAACTCCTGATCTTTAAATAAAAACGTATCAAGTCGGGGGGGGGGGGGGAGGTAGTCCATTATCGCTCTGGACCCCATAGATGTACTCCCACTGGGGAATGGTCAGATATCCATCTGGCCTTATGATACCCACCCTGGAATAGGCCCATGTACCCCACCTGTGTGAATAAATAATCAATCCTAGACCCTGAGCTGTGAGCCGCCGATATATGTGTGTATTGCCGAACATGGGGGTTGTGTGCTCTCCAGAGATCCACCAGGCCCAGAGAATGCAAAAAGTCCCAGAAGTGACAAACCCCCACTTGGCAGGCTGAATCTGTGATCTATCTAAGTCCCTAGCCATTACTGCATTCATGTCTCCCCCTAAGATCAGGATCCCCGACGGCATCTCCAGCAGTAATTTCCCAATGTCGGGGAGAGTGGTGCTGTGTAGCTTAGGCGGAATGTAGAGCAAACAGAGATTAATTGTCTTACCCTCCCACTGAGCCGTCAGTGCCGCATAGCACCCCAAGGGGTACAACCATTGTCTCCCAAGTATCAGCGATAGGGAGTTCTTAATGAGTATCCCCACCCCCCTTGAGCCAGTGGTAAAGCCGGCATGTGCCCGCAGCGTATAGCCAAGTCTATTAAGGGCCTTGCAATGGTAGGTGCGTCTCCTGGAGTAGGACAATGTCTGGTGCGTGTCTGTGAAGGTATTGGAGCACCATGGTGGGCTTTATCTTGTTCTGTAGGCCGTTAACGTTCCATGACAAAATACTGACTTGTCGTGCGTGTGGTACATGCATTGTAGGTATCTAACACATACATCAGGAGAGACGGGAGCCTCCTCCCCCCTCCACCCACTTCCCGCTTGCCTACTAATAGTGCCTTTGGAGCCAAAACTGTAACATCATATAAGAATAAAAAAGAGAAAGACAAATAAACAACCTTCTCCCCCAACCCCTAGAACTTCCCCCCACTCTGCTACCCTGCTACGCCGGCAAACGTGGCCCGACATCCCCCAACAAGCAGAGCGCCTGTAGCCCTTACAGCGAAAACCTAGGGGGTGAGTGCTGCTACCTTGTCCCGCAACCTGAGGGCTCCCGTCGGCCCCACACTTCAATATGTTAGCCGCCACATCTTGTCCCAATACCCTGAGCAGTGCAAATACAAAAAAAGGGTACAGGCCTCCAACCCACATACTTTGAACATCCTCCCCTCCCCCCAAACAATACCAGTTGGTCCCTCAATGGTTCCGCCGCATCGCAAGGACCCCTCCCCCTGCAGGCCAACCTCCAGGACAATGCCCATCGCCACATCTGGTGCACAGGCAATGCATACATAGGAGAGTCAATATACATCACGTGTACTCCAACCATCTCCTTCACTCCAAGTCAGTCCTGGCCACCTCACCCCATGTCTGGCGAAGCCGAAAGACTCCGTGGCCGATTCCTGCTGGAAGGCAGAGTATCACATCGTTGTCGACGTCCCCTCCCCGTTGAGCCAACCGAAGAAGTCGGAGATTGAGGCGCCGTGTTCCTCCAGCCGCCCCCCGATCTGGGGCCCCCGATGCCTGTACATGTTCCTCCAGCCAAGAATGTACATCCTCCGGGGAGGTAAAGAAGAAGGATTTCCCATCAACTAGAAGCTTGAGACGTGCTGGAAAAAACATCATATACTTGATGCCTCTATCTCGAAGCACTTTTTCACTCCATCTAAGGATCGGCGCTCCTGCTGCACCTTCAGCGTGAAATCCGGAAAGAGCCTGATGGTGGCGTTGTCCAGTCGCAGATCTCCATGCTGGCGGGCTGCCTGCAGGATGGCACCCCGATCTCTATAATTAAGGATCCTTGCAATAATCGTCATTGGTGGGGCTCCCGGGCGCGGCGGAGGGGCCGGTGCCCTGAGAAGGGCACTTCTTATGCTCCTCACAGAACTCTTCCTTGGAGGGGCCTCCTTCCTGCTGCCAATGGGTTAGCTCAGGCAGGTCCCCCAGCGACACCTGGCGTTTGGCCACCAACAAGGCTATTACACAGAATCTTTTTTTAACCGCTCTTACATTTGACACTAGACCTAGCAAACAGGTACGTACCGAGCATTCAAGTTCAGCACCCAACATTTCCCCCAGTACTTTGGTTACTTCTCCCCAATAGTGGGCCACAGCTGCACATGACCATGCTAAATGCAAGAAATCTGCATTGTCTGCTCTGCATCTTTGGCATCTGGACTCAGTTCTCAACCTGTAACTACAGAGCCTTGCCGGGGTGTAATAAGTTTGGTGCAAGTATTTTTTATGCAGCATTCGTAAATTCCCATTAGGTGTCAGCAGGCCTGTCATTGAACATGTGGTAAACCATTCCTCCTCCGTCAGTGGTACAGTCAAACAGTCATTCCATCTCCCCAGCGCTTCGCACTCAGTATCCGCTAATTCTTCCTGCAATGTAGTGTAAAGTTTAGACACTATGTGTTGGTGCCCCGGAGTGGTGATAAGTAACTGCAATGTATCTAGTTGTGGTGGTTCTTCGGGGTACAACTTTTTAATCGCACCCTGCAATCAATAGTAGGTAAATCTAAATAGCAGTGTTTGATTACTGATATATGATAAATCCTCGATCTTTTTAAACATATCCTCACAATACAGATCATCCATTTTATCTATGCCCACTGGTGCAATAGTTTCACACCCACCTTTTCTTGAGTGACGGACAGTTCAGGATGGTTATGTAGCGGTAGAGATGGAGCATATAGTGGTAAGTTGTTAGCTTTGCGACCTAATATTCACCATGCTGTATTCGTAGTGTCTATTGTGTTTATGTCCTTGTGGTGTAACGGAGGTCTTTTGTGCGTTATGACGGCATCCAATTGGATTAGTGCCGCATCACCCTCCTCAATCGCAACATGTGTTATGAAAGGGGGTCTATGATACCAGAAATGTGCGTACTGTGCTTGTGCACATAAATAATAGAGTAGAAAATCCGGCACTCTAAATCCTCCTTGTGAGTACGGTAGTGTCATATCACATAATTTGATTTGGGCATGTTTTCCTGCCCAAATGAGTTGAGGAGATTCTACGAAAGACTTCTGTTGGGGGGTTTAATCGGGACGTTATTAAATAAATATAGCAGTTTCAGTAAGACCACCATCTTTACGATAGCTAATCTGTCTGCCAAGGACAGAGGCAGTTGAATCCATCTCGCTATCTTGTCCTTTAGCGCACCAATTGCTCTGCCGTAGTTCGTTCGAATCACTACCTCTGGGTCACGATGGAACCAAACCCCCAAATATCTAATCGGTTCCTCCTGCCATTCTAGCGGGTAGTCCGTGGCGTGTGGGGATGTTGTATCTGTTAAGGGTATAATAATTGACTTAGCCCAATTTATTTTCAGACCGGAATACTGTCCAAATTTGATATATTCCCTGAGAAGAGGGTTCAAATGACTATAAGGGTCTCGGACATACAACATCATGTTGTCCGTGTAAAGTGAAATATGCAGGGGTCTCTGCGGGAATTGTAATGCTGAGTAGTGGTGATTTTGTCTGATTTTGCAAGCCAGTGGCTCAAGCACTATTGCAAATAATAAGGGCGATAGCGGACATCCCTGCCTTGTTCCTCTAGTGATTGTTATGGGATCTGAGATATATTTGTTGACCTTAATACGAGCCTACGGAGCTGTGTACAGCAATTTCACCCATTGAAGGAATATCTGGGGGAAGCCCATCCTGATCAATACTGCATGCAGATACCGCCATTCTATTGAATCAAATGCTTTAGCAGCATCTAAAAGGATCGCTGCTGCTTTAGTAGACAGGCACATATAATGGGACAGTACGGACAGCGTTCTGGTGTTATGGGCTGTAGAGCGAGCAGGAATAAATCCAGATTGGTCTGGCAGAATTAGGCCAGTCAACAGGGGCTGAAGTCTGGTGGCTAATAGTTTGACTAAAATTTTAGTGTCCACATTTACCAAAGACAGTGGCCTATACGAATCACAATACTCCGGGTCTTTGTTGAGTTTGAAAAGTGTGATCAACATAGCCTCCCTCAGTGTCAACGGTAATATCTGCTTTTCATGTGCATCCCCGTATAGTTCAACTAAGTGAGGTGCCAATTTATCCGCAAATGTTTTATAAAATTCGCAAGTGAAACCGCCAGGGCCCGGCGCCTTGCCATTAGGCAATGACTTTATGACTTCTGTCACCTCATCTACAGTGATTGGTTGTGCTCAATAGTTTCTATGCGCATCAGATAACCACGCTATGGTAACATCCGCCAGATATGCTAAAATTTCCTCTGTGCTTACGGAATGGTGTGTGGTATATAAGTTGCTATATGTGGTCATAAATTCCTGAAGTATTTCCTGCGTGTCATGTTTAAGGTCACCGTTCACATCCCTGATCGCCTTTACCAACTGAGGGGCATGCCCGGAACAGATTTTGTCAGCCAGCGCCTTACCTGGCCTACCACCTTCCCCATAGGATCTTGCTATCTGTCTTTTCGTTACATATCTAAGTTCGTCGTCAGCATATGTTTGATATTCCGTCAGCAGAACTCTTATTTCCCCTAGTACCTTAGTAGAGCCTATACGACCATAGTCTAGCTCTAAAGCACATATTTTTTCTTCTCGCTTTGCTTGTTGTCTCCCTATATCCCGCAGTATCCCTGCAGCAGTACTAATACATATACCTCTAATTGTAATGTAATTTGTACTTGTAAAGCGCACTAATACCCTTGGGTGTCCTGGCGCTGTAACGCATACCGCTGTGGAACCCTTCCTGGCTTTTCCCTGTGAAATGTCCACTCCTGGGCAACCCCAAGGTGAAGCCAGGCATCCCAGCGCTGTTGGGGCCGTTGTGGAGATTAAGCAAGCTATTGCCCAGAGTTGCAGAGTGGGACCCATGATTAGAATAGGCACCGAGGCGAGAATTATCAGGTCCGAGGAAATTGAGCCCAAGACCCACCGAGGCGGGAATTGAACCCTGGTCCTGGACCAGACCTCTGCATCAGGGTCTGCCACTCTAACCATTGAGCCACACTTCTCCACAATTGAGGCCATAAAAGCTTCCCACAAAAGCCCCGGGTCCCCCGTGCTCGGCTGGTTTAACTCAAAGTAGTCTGTTATAGCCTGACTGATTGTATCTGTGTATACTGGATCCAGCAGTGCTTTTGCGTTAAACCGCCAACTGTATTGTGGCGGTGTATAATGTGGCATTCTGATAGTCAGCATGACCGGATTGTGATCTGATAGTGTCCTAGCTAAATGTTGCACAGAGTTCGCTCATAACATGACATCGTCAGAAACTAACCAATAGTCAATACGCAACCAACTATTATTTGCCATCGAGACATGCATGGCTTCTAGCGCCGCAGGATGTCGGAATCTCCAGATGTCAGTTAGTCGGTTTATAGCCATAATATCTTTCAGTTTACCCAGAGCTCTCCTATGTGGTTCAGTCGTCGTCCCTGAACGGTCCATGGCATTCTGCAGTGCAATGTTGAAGTCACCTCCCCAAATTATCGGAATGTCGGGTAATGCACATATTTTTCTCTCTAAAGCACTATAGAATCGTCAATGTTCGGTCCATATGTGTTAATTATAGCTAGTTTACTTCCTCTCAATGTGCCTGTATTATTACATAGCGCCCCAATATATCAGAATCAGTGGTGTCTATATAGAACTGTATACCCCTTTTGACCAATATAATAACCCTCCTAGCATAAGAGAAATATGATGACATGTGTACTGATTCCACCCAGCGTCACCCCCACAGTACTAGTGCTTGTTGGCACCATATGTGTCTCCTGCAGGAGAGCTATATCTATCTGGTGACAGTCTAGATATGCAAATATTTGATGTATCTTTTTCGGGTTGTTCAGTCCAAGTTAACAAAGATAATTTCTTTGAATGTGATGATTCAGTAGATATTTTCAAACCATTCAATTATACATGTCCGATCTTGACACTTGTAGTACACCAAATATGCAATCACCAAAGTGGATCTATTAATATAGAATTGCATAGCATCAGACTGTAACACAGCGATGTCTCTCAAGCGCATTGGACTAAAAAGAAAAACTTGCCCAACGTCCCACCCCCTGCCCACTTCAGCAACCCAACTGCCAAAGACATGATCCCCTGAACATTAGCAACATAACTTAACTTTAGATGGGGAACACCGGCTTGGGGGGTTCACCGAGGTCACCCAACTCCATCCAACCTAATGGATGTGGGCAGGTATGTTATGTAACTACGGAACATGCCCCGATACACCACCCGCAAATGAGGTAATACTTAGTCATATCTTCCAGCGTAGGCATCCAGTGTGCAACACGAAAAGCACTGGAAACAAATAGTACAACGTGCATCAATCATATGGATGTCTATTAAACAGTCACTGTGTAATAACATATACTTATCCATTCTTATAACGCAGACGTTACCAAATCCACAGTTTAGGAGGTATAAACAACCCACTGGTGCAGCTGTATTTCCATGATCCCGGCACAGGGCCGCCAGCACCCTGTAGACAGCGGCGTCCCCGCAGTCAGGCAGCGCGCCGTTGGGCACCTCGCAGCAACAGGAAGATTCATAGTGGAGGACGTCACTTCGTCGTAACATCGGTGCCCCCAGTCACAGCCCCAACCATATTGAAGTATTGCAGACAATAGACAGTTTGTTTATTCTGAATCCTGATGTTGTTCTTCTCTGTGTCGTTCTTTCCGCCTGGAGCTGATTTTCTTAAGATAGTCCTGCGCAGCCCTTGGTGTTTGCAAGGTTGTGGCTCGACCTTCGTGGGTAACCCTCAGTTTGGCCGGGTACAGCATGGCATATTCTATTCCCATGTCTCGCAGTTTCTTTTTCATGAGGTTGAACTCCTTTCTTGCCAGCTGGACCGTCATCGGGAAATCTGGATAAAACTCCAGAATATTGCCCTGATAGTTTATCTTCTGTTTTTCCCGAGCCATTCTGAGTATTGCATCTCGATCCCTATAATTAAGCACTCGTGCTATTATAGGTCGTGGAGGGGCACCTGGCTTGGGTCTTGGGGCTAGATCTGTGTGCACGTTCAATTAGGAAAAGAGATGATAGTTGTTCCATACCAAACAAATTGCGAATCAGCTCCTCTACATAAGTTTCCATTTTGCCAGTGTCGGTATGCCCGCTATTCGAACGTTGTTCCTGCGGGAACGCGCTTCCAAGTCCTCCGCCTTGTTCTTTATGGTTTCCAGCATTTTGTCCATTTATTTGCATTTTGCAGTCATGCCACGTGATTCGTCCTCCACCGCAGATATTCGCGTCTCAGCTTCGACTAAATGCTCTCCATGTTTATCCAGCTTCGCAGCCATATTATCAACCCATAGTGTGATGGTGTCCAGCTCACCGTTAATGTCTTGCAGACTTTGTTGGATAGCCTGTAGCACCCCTTCCATGCCTGCATTAGATCCCACATCAGTATCCGGCTCCGCATCTGTTGTAGCCGTGGAGGTTTTTGTGGCTTTTTTCGCTTCAAAAGTCAATTTAGGCGGCTGTTTGTCTGGCTTATCCATGGTGACTTAAAGCTATTCAGAAGAGAGAAAATCAGGACCCCAACTAGGCACTTTGCGCTGACCTATCTAGGCTCAAATTCCACACCTGGAAGGCTGCCGGCACCCTGGCTCCACGCTTCGTCACACTCACAATCACCCCGTTAGGCCATCAGTGCGCACCACGTGTCGAAGAGGTGTAACGCCATATCTCGTCAGGGAATTTCTCAAAGTGTATAACACCCGTTATTAAATCCGCACAATGGGCATCGGCACTCTGTTGTTCTCCACAGCTTCAGTAGAATAAAAGGGGAAGTGCAGCTCACAGGGCCCTTATTTTGTTTCCCACGCAGCCTGCTCACTGTCCGCTTCATGCACAGTTATATGTTGTTTGTGTTGAGCGCTATCGCCAGGGCATCGCATCTTAAGATTCTCTAGGCTGGCACTGATAATGACAATGACCACTGCCGGGTTTCGCTCCCCCGCTAGGTCAAAGTGCGCTGCATGTGTCCATTAGTGTAGTTGCCAGGGATCGATGGCAGGGGCATCCGCTATGCTTGCAACAGACGCTTCACGAAATGCACATCATTTTCTTAATTGTGTTCGTCCGCCATTTTGAACTGTACACGCTGTATCACAAGTGTGTACACAATATATACCACGTACAGGTGCTACATTGGGGAATGAATCGTGCCATACAAAGCCCCCTCACCACAAAAATTAATAACAGGAAACATGTCCAGCAGCCACCAACTTGTGTGCAATGCTCGATGTATTGTTCCGTGCTGTTCCTTTATGCCGCGATACGTACTTTGCTCAGCACGGGCACCGCCATCTTGTCAGCGCCGAGTAACGCCCCCCGAATCACAGCGCCTCCCAATAGTAAATATCCACCAACGTTGGTCACAATTACATCAGGTCTTCATGCTTGTGTGCCATACCGCCAGGCAACGCTACATCAGTCGGCAAAAGCGCTTACCAGGATCACACCAATCAGCGCACATCAGCATTTAGGAGACTGTCTGTCCACCATCACAGATTTCAAGCGTTACATCGCAACCCACCGCATTTCGCACGCGCTTGCCATTCCATGCAGCAAGATCTGCTCAGTCGATTGTAGGGCTGCCGGAGTCCCGTTTGACTCTGCAGGCGGTATCACGGGCACTCACGGCCTTGCGTTCTGTGCACTATTGCCGTCCTGCTTCGTTTCCCGGTAGGGTGCTGCCATCCTGTCTCCGCCCGGAGCACCACCCTGCCCGCAATTCTTCCTCCTTTTGACGAATTTCTCCGCATTTAAATACAGTGCTACTGTTCACACCCGGTGCTCAACCCCTTCCGATTGCCATATTCACCGCTTGGTGAAGGTTACATGTCCTCTAATCGCTGCGATGTCGATAATTATCCCCTGCCCGGCTGAGCTGTCTCAGAGAGCAGCCATCCCGCAGTGCGCCCTCTAGCTCCCCCCCAACTCCTTAATTACATCTTTGGGGATGAATACCCTTGTTTCTACAGGCACAGATGGCGTGCTGCCACTAGGGGGAGTAATTCTTAAACTTTGGCTTTCAACTCCAATTCCCTCAACATTCTCTCATGCTCTAAATGCATACTCTTTTCTTCCAAGGCTAACTTCTTATTTTCAAATTTCATCTGACCACCCATTTTGAGCTTGGCTAGCTCCATTCTATGAATTCTATCCCTCTCCCTGTCCTCCAGCTCTTCTAGGGACAGGCCCTTTGAAGAAACACTGCTGCCTACCCTGGAAGGTGCTTTCTTCCCAGTCAGGCCCAATGGCCTATCTAGCTGCCCATCTGTATTCTCTGCCTCCTCTCTAGGCTCTTCAGGATGCTGAAATGCATTTATGGATTCCAACCAGGCCCTCAGTGCCTTTTAGAACTCCTTCTTCTTGTTGAGGCCTTTCGCAGAGATTTTAAATCTTTTACAGAAGGTCTGAGTCTGTGGCACAGTGTAGGTATCAACCCTCTCTTCTTCAAATGCGTTGGTTGCTGCTTTGGTCACAGTGACACGAACTACCACTTTTTAGCAAAAATAGAAGACCCAAGGAAAACATTCTACCAAAAATGTAAATGGATGCGTTATGGTCTGCACTCACTAGTAGTGTACACCAATCACTATATATGAGTTACAGATGCAAGTCAAATCCTCACCGCTGACCACCAACGTTAGAAATGGGGATCTCTAGATGGCAATGGTTTGTACCTTTGTCCAAATAGGAACCCTTGCTTCTAGTGAGGGGGATACACTCCTAAAATAACCCCTGCTCACCCCCTTGGTAGCTTGGCATGAGCAGACAGGCTTATCTAAGAGGCAGTATGTAAATCATTTATGAACACATACAGTAATACAGTGAATACACTACAAATGGACACCACACCAGTTTAGAAAAATAAGTAATCTTTACTAGACTTAACACAATACCAAACGACAAAAATCCACAATACAATAACAAGAATATGACTTTAAAATGGTAGAAATAGCTTAGTTCAATGTAGATGGTAAATGCAACACTTTACTCTCAAAGTACCTTAGATGCGTAACGCAAAACAAACAAAAGGTGATGTGTCGGTTCCTTGCTTCAGGGGAGGTGAATCGTTGGTTCCTTACTGCAGCGCAGGGGAGGTGATACATCGGTCCATTACTGGAGAGGAGGTGATGCTTCGGTTTCTTACTGCGTTCCAGTTACGATGCAACAAGATGGCTAGATGGCTACTCAATGCGATGCGACAATCCGGTGCGATGTGACAATATGGCGTCTTTGATGCGATGCGACAACTTGGATGCAATGTGTGTATGCCCAATGGCCGAGTGGTGAACTGTGTAAACTCTTGAGCCCTGCGACACGCTTCTCTGGTGATGCGACGACAACCTCTGTGGCGGCAACACGCTTCTCCGGTGATGCGACCCGCTTCTTCGGTGATGCATTGGCAAACAGCTGCGGGGGCGGCACGCTTCTTCGGCGATGCGACGGCAACAGCTGCGGCAGCGACACACTTCTTCCTCATTGCGTCACGCTTTCCGCTCCCAGCGACACGCAGTCTCTAGAGGTCCCAAAAACAGCAGCAGGCACATCTCTGCAAGTAAGACTGCAGAACAGGAGGCAAGCTCAGCTTCAAGACTTGGAGATCTTCCTCAAGATGATAAATTACACACAAAGTTAGTTTTCTCCTTTCCTTGGCAAAAAGTAACCACTGCAGGCCAACTCCAAACAGTAATCAGCGCAGGGGCAGTCTCCTCCTTCCGCTTCCTTGGTTTCTCCCCTTGGCAAAGTTTTGTCTTGATTCCCTGAAGTGATCTAAAGTTCTGTGGTCTGGGCCCCAATATTTATACTACTAAATCCTTTGTTCTCAGAAGGCAGAGAGTGTCTGTGCCCAGCCAAAACCAATTATGTCATCCCTGGTGCAGCTTCCTGACAGGAGTTGTTGAAAGCAGACCTGGCCCAGGTAGCTGAAAGGAAATCTCCTCCCCCTACTCTCTATTCTATGAAGGCTCAGGCAAGTGAAAGGAAATCTCCTCTCCTCTACTCTGTATTTAATGCAGGTCCTATTCAGCCCAGCCCTGACCCATCAGACTGCTAGAGCCGAGGCCCACTCCAGCCCCCTGTCACTCACAAACCAGACATGAAATACACAAACCTAGCAGAGGCATCCTGGATGGTTAGGCCAGAAAATACCTACTTTCTAAAAGTGGTATTTTCAACCACAGAATGTAAAAATCACCCTCACTAAAAGATGTATTTTAACATTCTGACTTCAGGCATGCTAACTCGTTTTTTAGGTCTCGCCTACGCAGCGCGCATGAGCTGCTTAGGAGGGGACCTCATGTAATCAATTCCGTTTTTGCCCTAAAAACATGCACGTGTTGCATTGCTTTGAATGGCAACACGTGCACGTTTGGTGATTCCCTTGCGGGAGCGAGAAGCACCATATGGTAGCAAAGATCATGGTCGCTCCCGCAAGGGAAACGCTGCGTGTCCCTGCTCTCGGCCGCACTCTCCTCACTTGTTTTTTTGGTATTGGAGACTCCAGCTTGTTTAGGACTTGTGCCCTGGTCACAGCAGCTTGATTTTGCTCGCAAGAAAGTCACTCATTGATAGTGGTTGAAATGTCACTCATAAGTACACCGAAATTCTGAAATTGGCACCCATAAGCAGTCTGATGCCTTGGCAGCCATGTTCCATTGCTTCAGCTTTGTTAGCAAAAACGGACACCGTGATATTACAAAGACAGAGCCAGGTCTTTACATGTTTTTTTTTAGAAATCCATGGACTTGAATGTGTGCATGCCGAGCTTGCATTGACTGGCCTCCTCCCTGTTGACAGAAGGCGGACCCGTGACACCAGGCACTTCTGTGAAAGGAGGAAACTTGCAAAAAACTAAATCAAAATGTCATCTTGAAGTGTAATCTAGTGGCGGAGTGTTGAGACTCAGCCGCATTTCAGTTGCCAGCTGCATTACTTCCAGCCCCAGGCCTACCACGGGGAGAGTCGGTGTGAAATTCACCTCGCTGTGACTCTTCCCGGAAGTAGCAACATTAATAAAAGTGTTATTTCAGAGAACCGTGACGCGGCCGGTGCCCTCCAACGCCTGACTAATAGTGTCATGGAACTATAACAAGCAGGGCCTCGCTGATATGGCATGTGCTTTTATCAACATTATATCCTGCTGGTTCAATCATGAAAATAATGTGTGTTCTCCAATATTACTAGAGAGATGACTAGTCTCTGCGCGCTCCTTCCCGGCCGATACAAGGCAGTTATTTTGCAGGATGTACGCTTAACAATTTGTATTCCTTAATAAAGACAATTCTTATCATGCAGTGACGCACATTAACACCTTTATTTAACAAGCTTCAGAGGATATTTTTTTTCTGCCGCTGCCCGTATTTTATTGTTATGTGGGCATATGGCTTAACGGCTAGAGTGGCCGATGTTGAAGCAGGGGAACCAGGTTTGAGTCTGGTGGGAGGCCCAAACATCTTGTGATTCTGGGCAAATTACTTTATCTCCCCCTGCCTAAAAACAATGATACATGTATGTGTCAGACTGTAATGCAACTGGTGCTCATGTAAAGCGCTTTAATACCTTGTGGTCGAGTTTGTGCTATATAAAACTGCAAAAAAAGCTCAATGGCCATCTTTAAAAATTGGGGAACGATCAAAATGAACACAAATCCTCCGCCAAAATGACCTGCTACTATGGATCCGTGTTCCTGTGCCTAAGAGGTAGCACTCCTTTAAGGAAAGGGCACTAAGGCAGAGTGAAGAAAGAAAAAGTTAGGACCTGCAGAAATCCACTGGGGAGAATTTTACAGTTTTTGATGTAGTATAAGCATTTTTGTCATGCCCTCACTATCCACCAAGTACTGTGTTATTTTCCACATTTACATTTTTCTTTACGAGACCTAGTATTTTAATAAGCACGTCATTATTTTTCATTTACGTCTTATTGCTAAACAACATACAAGCTCTTAACAAAAGAGCACACTGAAATGTGCAAAAACCTGTCCTTTACAGCCCACCTTAGAGCACCACACCCTATGCAGTCAGGCTGTGCTGCAATTGAAACATGATATACAACATTGCTGCATTTATTTGTGCTTGCATATGCTTCGTACAGTAGCAGGCACTAAAGCATATTTTAATACACTTACAGCTAGGAGTGTCTGATGTTGGCTAACAAGAGGCCTAGGGATGCCAATGTTCTAGGATTTCCACTATGTGAATCATTTTGTTTTAGGATTCACTGAACATGTATCTCATGTGAATATCCTGAAACTCCGGCGTGGCTCCACCTTTTGCGGACCAACGGGGACAGTCCCGGTGAGGGCAAGCGCTTTCTCTTCATCATGTTTTTATAACTTCCAAAAGTTACCCTTTTCTATTGAAATCCTAGGAAAAATGACTGCTAATTTTTTTTGAACCCATAGCCTAGACAGTCTAAGTTGAAACTGTTGAAGCAGAAGCTCCTTAATGGTTGTGAAGCATGCCCTACATTTGATTATACCTCCCCTAACTGCACATTCTGAGATTATGACACTCAGCACAGAGAGGGGCACTTGGGAATACTAAAATAACAATCTTGGCATTATCCATCATCCATAATTTAGGTGAAATCAGGATTAGGAAAAATGCACGAGACATCACAATAATCTAAATGCTCCAATCAGGAGAGCTAGCAGCCTCTCTTACTATAAAGGTTAAAAAACAGTAGATTAAACTTTTAACTAGATGTACTGTACCCACTGCTGCCCAAGGGTATTGCCATTAGGTCTTTACTACACAGAGCATTCCTTCAGTCCCCCCCCCAAACACACGCCACTGCCCTACATCCGATCAACCAGTACCAAAAACCCCCAGGCCTAACTGCACCTCAGCACCAAACGACTTCGAGAGCCGCCATTGCGACTCAAACAACACTCCTGAGTCGGGCAAGAAAACAACTCTAAGCCTGTGCACCTCACAAAGGGCTGGGTGTTCTGGACATTCAACAGCCAGCTGGGCAGAGTGGGTCTAAGCTGGGGTGGCATGGTGAGCAAAATAACGATGGATTGAAAACAGATCTCTTGACTGAGGGTGAATGGTTGATTTGTTCCACATTCTGTCCATCATTTGCATGTCTTTTACTCTGAAAAGGTTCTCATTTTCCTGCCTTAGCTATTTAGTGCATGCAGCCTGTCTCTGGTCACATGACTGGGTATAGCTGGCAGTTGGGCTTTGTGTATTCTTATTAGACAGCCACACACAATGGGAGCTTAAGTGTGACTGGATGGGCCATTGCTGGCAGGATGGAAGAGAAGACCTGGGCTCAGCCTGACTTACTCCAGAATAGGCTGTATCCTGCATCAGGTAGATTATGCTTGTTGATGCTCTTATATGCCATGTATAAGTTAGCATTCGCTACACCATTTTCTTTTCCAGACGCCATTTCATGTGCTGTTCAAAACTAATCCTGTTTGATTCCGAGAAATGCCCCTTGCTAAGTTTTGTTTCTGTAACGAGTACCTGTTTGTGCCAGTGCATAGCTTTCCCTCGAGAAAGAACCCCTCACAACTGTCTGGCAGTTTTATTGCAGCCCAGGGTGGAACAACCTTGAAAGTGTTCTGAGCTGTGCAAGATACAAGAGTAAAAACCTTTTTTTGTCTTTATGCTGTTCACCCACATCTGCTGGGAAAATTCCACTGTGGAGTGTTATTAGTTGACAATGCAATGCATATAATGTACCCTATGCTTACTGTTACTCAGGTCCCTCTGTAGTACTCTCACAAGACTTTGTAGACGGAGCCCCGCTCTGAGCGCATATAATAAATGATTATTGGTGTATATTATCCACTGTCTCTCTGACTGTTCATTTAGCATGGAAGGCTGAGAGGTGGTACGAGGTGACCCGGTTGGCCCTAATTGGGTCACTTCCTTCAGTTGGTGCCCGAACTGGGACTCCATCGGGACTTGACCCATCCATTTTCCACAGACAGAGGGGAGGACGAGGCTCAGGGATCCCTGCATGAAGAGATAGATTTCTCGCAGCTGCTGCCTCTGTCCCACCGGAGGGTGGCCTCGCCCAACGGTCATCCTGCCTGAGGTCCTGAATGGCGTACCTGTGATCTGACTGTTTGGTCCGAAGAGTCGGCATTGGAGAATAGGTCTATTGGTGCGCCTAACAGCAGGTGAGTCTGTTTCAGTTTATTTGGTACCACTATAAATAGGTTTTGTTTCAGTCCAAGGTCTGTTTTGGTGAAAAGTGTTTGCAAATACTTTGCCAGGTAAAATAATGGCTTTGTTTCTCTTTTCTTTGCAATTTCTGGTTTCAGTAAGATTTGTAGTTTGTCCTGTCATTGTTGTTCTAAAGATGCACGGTTGGAAGAATCCCAGCCTGCAACTCCTGAAGGTAGTCCTAATTTATATATGTATATAAAACATGGCCTTGGCCCTGTTATGTTTAGTACGGTGTGGCACAAATAAATGAGGGACAATGCAGAGTTACAGTTGCCTTTGACAGGCTCATTTGATGAACATAAGATAGGATTTCTTCAGGAACAGTTGTTTAAAAGATGCAGTAGGCAGTCTATGTTTGACTCCCTTCATACATGGAAGAAGGAGGCCAAACAGAAGCGATTAAAGATGGAGAAAGATTCTAGGAAAATAAATATGCAGACCTTTACACAAAAGGCTGTAGCTTACGATAAGGACAAGCAGGAGAAAGGAATAGAATGCGAAGACAGAAGATTTTGGTTTCAAATTGTTAAGTCCTATATGGCTCAGGAAGATGGTGATCCTTTTATGAAAAAAATATTAAATACCCAACCCCGCCACCATATGCCCGAGAACGGGCATATCCCGTTGTTCCCCATCAGCAGTAACAACTCCCGACAGGTGCATCAGTCTCAGAAACTGTTACGCCTACCTACCCAGTTAACATACCCTCTACTCCTTCCCTTCCATCACAACATATGACTGCGGTAACTCCTGTTACCCCATTACAGTCACCCCTCCTTCATCAACACTAGTTACTGACACACCAGCGTGCGGTCTGGATGATAGAGATTTGACAGGATTCAGGGAACGGGTAGGTCCGTTAATGCGATCTGGTGTGGTGGAGGAAGAGAAAAAAGTAATAGCGGAACAGGCAATACGGTGGGCTCACTACCCAATTTACAGTCTTGAGGACATATGGTTATTAATGCGAGAGTTTGACACTTTCATACAGCAATATGTCCTTAAGCATATTTCCGCCGCACTAATCGACCTCTTGCGCACACACATCAAAACAGAAGCACCCCAAATACTATTTGATATTAGTGAAGGCACTTATGTAATTAACATGGATCCGGCCCAAGTGTTCAGGAACATTTCAACTCTAATTACTTATAGAGGCAGGCTACATGATAAGAGTCCCACTCAAAAAACGAAGTTCCCAATGAGAGAAATTCACTCCATTTACCACCCGGAAACCTCTGTAGTGACGGATCTACATGGGGTTATTACCAGACCGGCTGTCTCAGCCCGCTTTCAGGAACAAAGGGTTTATACTCCATGGAAAAGAAGTGAAGTTCTGGCCCTGAAGGCTACATTGCCCGATCGTAGCAAAAAAATCCTACTGCTTACTATAAAGAATTGACAGAAGCTGCCTCTTCTAGTGTGATGACTCTTGCGGACATTGAAATGTTTTTTGGCCTACTAGTCCCAGTTGATATTTAGCGACAGGTCCATACTCAAGACCATATTGCTGATTTGGTCGGAACATGGGAGGCAATTAAGGGTTCGGGTAGGGATATAGAAAGCAAGGAGACAAAACAGGTGCTGAGTTGCTTGCCTTACTCGGTTGCATAGTAACACACATGCAAACACTCATTCCTCTCAAGAAAGTGAGTTAGGACTGACTGACCGCCTGCCGGACCCAGAACCCCTCCCTTAGCAACTGTATATTTCCCGATCACAAATTGAGATTCAGGCATTGATCTAGTTTCCCTTTCCCCTGCCTAAATCCATATTGGAGATCAGAAATAACATTGGCACGATCAAGCCAGGCTGTGAGGCGATCCTGGACTACCTTACCCATAATTTTGGAAGCAGAGTATAAGAGCGAAATTGGTCTATAACATTCCGGGTCGTCCCGGGAACCCTTTTTAAAAATGGGGACAATAACTGCCTTTGCCCATGACGAGGGGAAGCCATAAGCACATGCAGCATTAAAAACATGTGTTAAAATCTTGGTCCAGACTTTAGGGTTCGCCTAATAAAGATCTGCTGGTACCCCATCAGGGCCAGGAGCCTTTCCGCCTGATGTTGAAATATTAGCTTTATAGACCTAATCTGTTCTGAAGTGGAGAGGGGTACTCTATAGTCCGGGAACTGCATGTCCCAAGGCTTCAGTTAAATTGGTGTTACTATAAATATTGCCAAAATGCTGGACCCATTTCTCTGCAGGCATTATACAATCCTTGCTAGAGTTTGACACATCAGAAAAAAGGGGACTGTTAACTATAGACCAAAATCTAGAGGTATCAGACAGGAGCTTGGCTAAGTTACTCCCAGGCATGCTCTCTTAGTTGTTTTTTCCACTCATGAACTGCTAATTTGTACGCCTTCAGGGGGCGCTCGAGGGCGCACAACGGGATGGCTGCCTAATACGACAGCTCCGCCGGCCAGACCTCAACTGAGCGTATTTTCTACCATTTAGCGGACCGCACGATGCGGTAAAAGGACGGAATTGGCCATCGGAATATGGCAAGCAGCCACGATGTGAGGCAGGCAAACTGTGGCGGTCGCAATGTAGACGAATTGACGAGAAACCGCGACGGCTGGCTGCTCCTAAAATGGCGCCCACAAGACAGATACGGAACAGATAGTTGACCCGGGTACGGCGGCGCTAATGAGGGATGTGTGCGGTTCCCCGTCATCGGAAAAATAACGGACAGCGATTGAGGTCTGTGTAGTGCACAACGGCGCTTGCACTATGCAGAGATGCAATTTGAGCGCGTAAAGGCACAGCGCTGTTGAAAACTTAAAATGGCGACCCCCACAGAAGGGTATGGAGAGAAGCGCGACTACAGTTAGAACAGCCCCTCCACTATCGGAGATGTCACCGACACGCACGACCTTGGGGCGTAAAGCAGCACTTGAAGGGAGCGACAGCTGACAGGCATTGCTGGGGTACTGCGTTGCAAATGCAGTGCCACTATGAACTAAAGTAAGCAGCACTGGTGCACAAGTGTGGATGAGACTGGTGTACTATGCTGTAACGACTCTGGCGCTGGAATTATAACGCTGTGCAAGTGCGTTTTTGCGAAGCTGCAGTAACAACGTGTGTGAGGTCGTGTACACTGGGCTTGTACTGAGCTAGATGAGCGGACGGTGAGCGGTAGACACGGACAGTGTGCGTGGCAAAAACGAGAGCAACGAAAAACACAAACCCAGGACGCAACCATTTATTTAGGAGCAGATATTGTACACTCTGTGTGTGTCGTGGAACATCTCTTTCAGCGACTGCCACCCAGACCGATCGTGGGGAATTGGTGGACTGCCGGACACCGCACTCCTGAGGAATGCTGACCACGTGGTTACACCTAGGTGCACATACTGCGGGTGCAGTACAGTTCCAACGCCCTGCAACTGTCCTTTGAACCAGAGGCTGGTACAGCACTGGAGCTAACAAGTTTGCATACATCTCGCTTGCACCTCGGGTATGGTCCATCACCACAACTTTGCACAACAATCCACTTACAGTAAGTAGCGCAAGGGAAGGTGAACGCCATAGGTTTGATACAACCGACTGCCTGGGCAAGTTGCACTTCACTCCGCGGTGCGAACGCCACCCCAGAGTGCGGTGCACAGAACTGATCCGCGAATCGCACAGGTACTCAACAATGATGGGGAAACCAGACAAACAACTGCCGAAACTGACCTTTGAATCACGCAGAACCAATCGCTGTAACATAGCACACTCAGACAGCCACGACAAGCAGCATGGAAGCTATTCTGAAGGCAATGCAGGCCAACCTACAGGATATAAATGGCAAACTTGATCATCTTACGTGTAGGGTGGACAATATGGCGGTAAAATTGGACAAACAAGGAGAGCGCATAGATGCTGCTGAAACCCGTATATCGGCGGTCGAAGATGAAGCACACACCGCTGCCGACAAATGTAAAGGTATGGAAAAAGTACTGGAGGTGATCAGAACCAACACGGAGGATTTGGAGGCCAGATCACGTCGAAACAATATATGTATAGCGGGTGTGCCAGAAATAACCAACACAGGCCGCATGGAGGCCTATGTGGAGGAACTGTGTCAGGCGACATTCGGTGAGGAACAACTATCGCCGATTTTCATAGTTGAACGTGCACATAGATCGCTGGCACCACGGCCTCCACCCGGGAGCAGCTCCTAGACCAATAGTGGCTCGGATTTTAAACTACTGTGACCGCGACAACATACTGAGGATGGCACGGGAGAAAAAACAAGTCACGTACCAGGGAAATCAACTGGAATTTTACCCAGACTATACTATGGCAGTACAACAGGCCCGGAAGGAGTTTACTAATGTCAAGACAAAATTGAGACGTATGCGGATAGAATATGCCATGTTGTATCCAGCGCGGCTAAAGATCGTCTGGGAGGGTAAACCAACCATCCTATCCACACCTAAAGCAGCTCACGATTTCCTCAAAAAGATTGTTAGTAAACACAAAGATCAGAAACGTGCTTCACAATAGCAAGACTCTGACTGATCAAATACTCGACATGGACAAAGATGACCTTCTTGATAACGTTGAGTTGGATGATATACAGTGCCTTTCTTGCAACATTCGAACTATACAGGTCACACTGGCTGAACACCTGAGACAATATGGGTGGTAAGTGCGTAAGATTGTGGTGCTGCATAGTGTGGTGATGCAGGGACTTACGGGCACTGCTACAGATTCAAGGTACAGTTCCAAGCATGTGACTGAGTGATTTCCAGGGGTTAAGCTACTGCCCCATCAAACTTACCAGACTGGCTTTTGTGACCCAGGTCCAATATGTGTACTGCATGGCACATCCCTACAAACCTTTAATTCACAGTGTGGGCCAGAGACGGCGATAATAGACGTATTGGTCACGGCGGCACTCTCATGCTTCCAGGGACCTCAGAGTAATGAGCCACTGTTGTTTCCTTTCCGAGACATGGTTATTACACCACATGCAAAATACTACATGCTCTGTCACTGTTGAATGTGGGATTGGTTACTAGGTTGCTGCTTCTAATACGGATGGTGATTATTGATTGTAATGTTCAAGATGATACGTTCTGCATATGTTATTATGGTCTGTCCACATCCATTAGATTGGATGGTGTAGTGTGCCCTAGGCGGACCTTCATGTGGGTGTTCCCCATAATGTTCTTGAGTTTGAAAATTGTTCATACTGGGGTATGGCTTTGGCAAAATTGGGTTGCTGAAGTGGGTGGGGGGAGTTTGAATGGGGGGTTATTTCAGTTCACAGGACCTGATCACTTGAGATGCATTGCTGAAACCCAATGGACTTACATTAACGAAACTGAGACTCTTGCACTGCGGCATTTTGTGTTGATACTGAGGAGGGCAGGGATCATCATGATTTTACAGGGCACATACTTACTTACCAATGATGGCTAGACCACATAGTGTAACAAGAAGGGTGCATTTGAATCTGATAACGTGGAACATACGGGGTTTCGCGAACCCAAAGAAAGTTAGGCAGATATTTGCCTGTTTCGATAGATGGCAGATAGACATTGCGCTATTACAGGAAACTCACATAGATCCTTCTGCACAGTGTACCATAGGCAAACGATGGGCCGAGTCTGTATATCACTCCACATACTCTTCCTACTCACGGGGGTTACGATTTTGGTAAAGAAAGGCACCAACTTCACTAAAGAATGTTTGGTGGTGGATAAACAGGGCAGATACCTCATCTTAACGGGGAAGCTAAGAGGGCAGAGGGTAACAATCATCAATACGTATGGTCCCAACATAGATGCACCGGACTTCTTCCATGAGGTGTGGCAGCATTTACATGCTGTGCACGATAGCACATTGATTTGGGGGGGGAGATCTGAATCTCACACTGAATTAATAACTTAGACAGATCAGGGCCGACGGTAGAGCCACATGAAAGAGCAAGAGCTAAAATGCTGGACATCATAACTGACATGAATTTACATGACATATGGAGGATGAAACACCCGGCCTCTAGAGAGGCAACTCACTCCTCGGCTGCATTTGGCAGCTGGTCCCGTATCGACTATTGGCTTGGCTCGGACAAAATCCTACTCTGGGCCGAGGCGATAAAACACATGCCTAAGACCCTCTCAGATCATAATCCTATACTACTGTCCCTTCAAATACCACACTACACACCACCTCCATATAGTTGGAGATTCAACGCTAAAGCCCTTACCGACTCGGTCTATGCAGACACTATAGCCAAAGCTATCACAGACTACTCCCAACTAAATGCACCATCTACACAAGATCAGTGTCTCCTCTGGGAGGCATTTAAAGCCACCATAAGGGGAGTGTGCATGAGCACGAACGCTGGGATACTCAGAGATATCCGCGCGCAATTGACACGCTGCGAATCACAGCTGAAGTCACTTGAGAGACAATATGAGCCTACACTGGATCGGTCCGTTTTGGGGGAGATAAGACAGGTTTTAACTGAATACCAGTCTTTTGCCAATGACGAACTTAAATATATCAATAAACGACCTACAGCTAGAGCTTTCGGAGAGGGTGGAAGAGCGGGGAGAGTATTGACATCTAAAATATGCGATAGTCGTAGCTCCCAAACGGTGTTGCAAATACGGAAGGAAGATGGTAGTATATGCTCAGACGCGCAGGGTATCCTGGGCGGGTTTGTACATACATATATAAATCGCATCCCACAGCGACATCGTCGGAGGTAATGGAATATCTAGAGGACGTAGCCATTGCGTAGCTCTCCGATGCACAAAGGGCATATCTTGCACGACCTATCACGATAGAAGAAGTGGTGGAGATTATATAATCATTACCCAATGGCAAAACCCCAGGCCCGGACATGTTTACGGGTGAGTTCTATAAAACCTATGCAGACCTTCTTGCCCTGTATCTGGTCGAGATGTACGGGGAAGCCTTTGAGAAATTGGAATTACCGCCCAACACTAAGGGAGGCAGTGGTGCTAGCTCTTTTGAAGCCTGCTAAGGACCCAGAGCTCTGGAATTCATACAGACCTTTGTCTTTAATAAACGTTGATTCTAAAATTTTAGCACAATTACTAGCGTGTAGGCTACAGCCACTTATGACTATGCTGGTCCTTCCGGACCAGTCAGGTTTCATACCAACTAGAACTACTACACATAATACAAGGACGCTATTCACACTCTCCCATTATCTGATACCTAACACCAAGGCAGTGGCGGTCATGCTAGATGCCGCTAACGCTTTTGATTCCATTGAATGGTCCTATTTGTTGACGGTGCTTCAGAGGATGGGTTTCCCTCCCATGTTCCTACAATGGGTACAATTGCTGTACACAGGACCAACGGCTAAAATTCTAGTAAACGGCTATCTCTCTGATCCGATAAATATAGAGCATGGAACAAGACAAGGGTGTCCTTTATCCCCTTTGCTATTCGCCAATCGCCCATGAACCGCTAGCATGTAAGGTCAGACAAAAGCATAACCGCTCAGCCTTACAATTCCCTAATAGACCACTGCATATCTCGTTGTATGCGGATGATATGCTGCTCTACGTGCGAGACCCCGTACAAAATCTAGTCCCACTCCTTCGTGAATATATCAAATTTGGAAGGCACTCGGGGCTCCAGATAAACTGGTCAAAATCATCTATCCTCCCCCTGACGGACACCACCTTGCCACATACTACAGAATTCCCTCTCGAATGGCAAGAAGACCCCATTAAATATTTAGGGATATGGTATCACAGAGACCCTGAAATTGTTATAAGAACGAATTACGGAAGAGTACGGTCTTCCCTGGATAACAAAATCAATCGGTGGATAGAATTACCACTATCACTTGCAGACAGGATTGCTATTGTTAAGATGGTAGTACTTCCTAAGCTCCTCTATCTTTTTAACAATATCCCGATACCACCCCCAAAAGAGGTATTCAAGAGAATAACATCGGCAATACTGAGGTTGATTTGGGCGGGAAAACAGGCACGTGTAGAGCTACATACCTTAACTTTACCGTACTCCAAAGGTGGACTGTGTGTACCTGACTTTCTCCTACATACTGGTATCATCCAATCCCATACCTGACACACACTGCAGTAGAAGAAGGGGACGCCTTACCTATTCCTTTGTCATCTATCATAACGCATACCCGTCCTCCTCTACATGCCAAAGACATTAACACGATAGACACCACCAATAAGGCGTGGCAAAAACTGGGACAACTGGCAGATAAATTGCCCCTATATGCACCAGCCCTGTCGATAAGTCATCATCCTGAGCTCTCTGTTACCAATGAAGAGGTGGGTATGAATCTATTACACCAGGTGGGGATAGACACCATGGGGGACCTCTATAGCAATGGGGTGTTTAAGAACGCGCAGGATCTGACATATATTACAAACCAGACACTGCTGTTCAAATTCACCTACCAGAGGCTGCAGGGGGCAATTAAGAAAGTCTACCCCTGTTTCCCTGCTGAACCACCTCAACTAGACACGCTACAACTAATTGTGTCCTCACCAAATACTACACATTTAGTATCATGACTATACAACACAGCGCAGAATGAGATGAGGAAAACGACGGACAGGGCGCGTGAAAGATGGGATAAAATCCTTGATGACCCACTCACGGAGGAAGAATGGCGCACGGCCTGCGCCCTGACTCCAATGCTAACCCCCAACGGAAATCTCCGAATCCTGCACTTTAAGTATTTACACCAAACATATTATACACCTGTGAAACTGTATAGATTTGGCCTTCGCAATGAAGCGTGCTGTAAGCGTTGTGGTGCTGATATGGCGGATTTCATACACCTTGCATGGAAATGTTTGAAAATACAAGTTTATTGGGTAGAGGTCACCTCTTTGATGACAGAAATGGTGGGGGTTGATATTATATGCGATGCTCGAACCTGTTTACTGAGTATAATAGGGAATGTGCGAGCCATGAAGCGAAAATTCAGTATGATAGCACTTCTACTTGCCAAGCGGAGAGTTTCCTTATGTTGGGAGAGCAAACTGGTGCCAACCAGCAAACAATGGATTTGTGACATGGCTTATTGTCGTGATACATTGCATACATATGAAGAGGAGTTACCAGCGCGATCCCGTCCTAAAGATTATTGGCAATATCTAACAACTTATTTGAATGAACATCCTTCTGACCAATAGCGTTAAACATGATTGCTGCACCATCTATATGCATTCTAAGTATTGTAGTGTACGAGTTTCAACTATACTATGTTTTGTATAATGGGATGACGAATGCAGTAGTGTAAAGGTCTGAAATGTTTCCTATGTTTATCTGCCTGAAAATTCAATAAAAAGAAGCTTAATTTGTACGCCTTCCTTCAGCTCCTAGTTAGTATTGGGTCCCTCGGTATTTGCTTGACAGCCTTCATTATGGGCGGCTGAGCAAGTATCATCAAACCACCTTTTTAGTTTTGGGCATTTCACTTTGGTTTTCATCACTAGATTAGAAGCAGCCTGTTTAATGATGGTATCAAAGGCATCTAAAGTAGCTCTGTTTTGTATACCGGGTCCATACATACTTGAAGCTCTGAGGCACAGGTGGTATACAAATTCCCCAAGAAACTCTCTAGCGTGATCTTTTCCCACTTCAACCTTCGTGCATGGTCTTTAGTACTGATATTTGTATAAGTAATTATTTCACAGCCCCCCTTTTAAAACAGACAAGAGGAGGAGAACCAGTATTAAAGGGTTGTGGTCACTAAGACAGTTACAAACAACGATAAAATCTGTACAGCCGGAATTAATAAAGCAGGTCGAAAAATATAATCAATTGTGCTTGAGCTTCAGTTACCTACATAGGTGGGAACCAGGGCAGAATTACCTGGTTGCTGTAAACAATGCAGATTGTAAGCAGAAAGCAAGCCTTCTAAGAAAATGCCTGATGGTGTGTGCTCAAAGTGGTTTGACACCTGTAATTCGTCTTCCTCCTCCAACACTGAGGGACAGTTAAGACAGAATTTTCGAGTATTAAAATCCCCCAGAATTAGCGTGTCATAGTAAACTTGACTTCCTTCCCCATTATTTTTTACTAAATCTTTTAAGGCCAGTAGGTGTTCGGTCTCATGAATCCTGGAGAAGGATTTATAAAAATTCACCACTAGCAAGGTGGTAAGGCTCTTTCCAGACAATTCCACTGCTAACACATGGGGTGATGGAGAATCAATCAGTTTGGCTCTATAACAAAGTTTAAGACTGAACATTAAAAGGAGACCCCCCTTAGCTGTGCCCATATTCGACGGGATTGCGTGTTTGCAAAACGAGGTGAAGCCATTAAGATAAAAGTGATCATTGGGAGGCTGGTGGCCGGGCAAGATGGCCGAGTGGACGTAGACCGTCTCGGCTCCCGGTCCGCGCACTTTTGGCAGGCGATTGTTGGCGGTTCTGGACAGCGAAATCGACGGGCAGCGGCACCCCCGTGATGCGGATTCAGTGAGATGAGGGCTGGACTTGACTCGCCGCCCCAGGACCCTGTGCACACAGTGTTTTTCGTCCCTGGCTGGCTCCGACACAATCCAAGATGGCGCAGCTCCTGAATACCCGACCGGAGCGGAGAGCTAACGCGGTGTGAAGCCGGGAGGGGACCGGTAGTGAGGCGGCGGCGGGCTAAGCTGTGGGGGTGAGTCAAGTGGTTTGCCCTGGAGCCCCCTGCTGCGCTGGACACGGACAGTCTCCCCGACCCTACTGCCTGACCCTAAGATGGTGGCCGCACTCCTACACTCGGTGCAGCAGCTTCCTCCAGATGCTCCGTGTTGAATCCGGGCTAAGTATGGGGAGTGAGCGCGCATACCGTGCAGCCTTTGGGTCCCGTAGGAGCTCCTGACCCCCTGTGTGCTGACCTGGCCTTCACCGCCTCGGAGCTGGGGGCTCAGAGGGTTGATCTGCACGCCGGAGTCCACATGCCTCTCAGCTAACAGTGTGGTGAGGCTGGTAGCGAGGCCTCTTTTCAACGATGGCGGATCTGGCTGTCCTGTTCACGAGGGGCGGATGTCGGGCTGGCACGCGGGCCCTGGCATCCTAGGATATCTTGCCACTACCGCCCCCTCCACGTGCTGACTAGCTGGGAAGGGCTTTATCCAGATCGCGGTAGCTGGCGGAGGGCCCCGAGGGATCCCAGCAGCTCTACTCACGACAGGCCCGGAGAGGGAGAGGTTTGCCCACGTGCCTCGCGCTACGCTCAAACTGGGCGGCCTGCTGCGAGGGGTGGACAGGGCCGCCGGAACAGCAGGGTGCATGAGTTCTTCCCCATATGCCGCCGAAGAAAGCGACAAGAAAGAAGACCAGCAAGGTTTCTGACTTTTTTTACATCCCTTGATAAATGTCTGACTTTGCGGGGAGACACTGGTGGGGAAGCCATGGCACTTACGAAGACGGATTTGGGTCAAGACATAAACGCCTCAATTGACCAGTTGCGATCTGATTTGACGAGCCACTTGACCTCACTCCAGCAGGATGTGGACTCGGTGGGCACTAGAGTATTGGACTTGGAATCACAGACTCAAGAATTGAGTCAACACACCACCGAGTTACGTGAAGACGTCCGTACGCTTAAGGAGCAACTCCACCAGACCCAGCTGAAAGCGGAGGACCTTGAGAACCGGGCGAGACAGGAGAATATTAGGGTCCGAGACCTGGAGGAGGGAGTGGAGGGGCCGGACCTTGGGGTGTTTGTGGAGGGCCTTTTTGCGGAAATCCTGAGTCCACAGGTCCTCAAGATAAAACTAGACCGGGTTCATCGGGTAGGCCATACAATTCCAACCCTTGGGAGTCCAGAGTGATAAAGACGGCCGCTGGGTCATGGTTAAGAGACGATTGCGGGGGAAAATATGTACATTCATAGCGGTATACGCACCTAATTCCGGTCAGACAGGGTTCCTTCATGCTCTTCTGGGGAAGATCACGGACTTTGCTGAGGGGCCGTTGTTCCTCATGGGTGATTTTAACCTAGTGTGGCAGAAGGACCTCGACAGCACCCATCCGCATCGCTCTGACATGGGCTCGTTTTCCCCAGACACACAACAGCGGATTCAGGACCTGGGGCTACTAGATGCATGGCGGACTCTATACCCCCAATCCCAAGATTACACGTTTTTCCCCCATGTTCATCGCTCCTACTCTCGTCTAGATTATATCTTTTTAAGCCAGTCACTACAGGGTAACTTGCAGGAAGCCAAGATCTTTCCATTGCCAGTTTCTGATCATAGTCTATTCTCTATTTGTCTGGATTGGGGTGTGGGCGGCCGTTCTTCCCCAGATGGTATTTTCCGGCGTCATTGGCCCGGGACAAAGTCCCTTGTAATAAACTACGAGAATCCATCACTGAATTTTTTACCCTTAACGACCCGGATGACACATCCATGTACAACACATGGGACACCTTTAAGGCGTTTTTTAGAGGGCAGTGTGTAGCTCTCAATGCTGCTCTAAATAAACAACGCGGTCGGGAGAGGGAGCAACTGGAGGGGGAACGGTCCACTCTTGAAAAAGCCCATAAAGTGAATCCCACGAGACAGACGCAATGTAATCTGACGGCGGTCAGGGGAAAGCTTCGAGCGCTCTACAATAATAAGGTGGAGTACACTCTACTGAAATTAAGGCACCTGTCCTATTCACAGGGCAACAAGGTTGGCAAACACCTCGCCAGGCAACTGAGAGACAAGAGAGAGCGGGAATATATAGGGGGTATTCAGTGACCTTCTGGGGACATCATACATAGAGATGAGGATAAGGCTGAACTCTTCGGTGCCTTTTACCGAAACCTGTACTCTGGGGAGTACAGGGACGACACAACGAGAGTACCTGCGGGCATTGCCTCTGCCTCAGGTTTCAGCGGAGTGGAACGAGGAACTCGCGGCCCCAATCACCAGAGAGGAAGTTGTCTATGCCATTGTCGCTTTAAAGCCCCATAAAGCCCCTGGAACGGATGGCTATACAGCCATATTTTACAAGACATTCTCCTCGGACATTAGCTCACACTTAGTGCGACTTTTTAATCAAATGGCCGACGAGGGCGAAACTTCTGGTACTATGGTGGAGGCCATGATTTCGGTCATACCCAAGCCTGGGAAGGACCCTAGCCGCTGTGCCTCTGATAGGCCCATTGCTCTTCTTAACCTCGATGCGAAGTTATACTCCTCTATAATCGCGAAACGGCTTAACGACCTTATACCGGCTCTCATCCATCCAAATGAGTACGGATTTATTAAGGGTCGCCAGACTCATGACAACACTCGGCGTATTGTGCACTTGATAGAGAAGGCCAATAAATTTAAGATCCCGGCTGTGCTTGTGGGGCTGGACACCGAAAAGGCATTTGACAGGGTGGACTGGGTCTTCCTGTTTCAGACATTGACAACATTCGAATTTTCCTCTAAATTTTTAACTATGATTCGAGCTAACTATTTACATCCCTGGTCTAGAGTCGCGGTGAATGGGTGCCAATCCTCCTTTTTTAACCATTCTATGGGCACTAGGAATGGTTGTCCCCTCTCGCTCCTACTTTTTGCTCTGAGCATTGAACCCCTGGCGCTAGCGATTAGGGCTAACCCTGATATACGAGGTTTGCCCTTTACGGGAGAAGCGCATAACATTTCTTTATTTGTGGATGATATCCTCTTATCCTTCTCCGATCCGGCCATTTCCCTCCCGCATGTGCAGTCAGAGCTTGACAGATTGGGTTTTAAAATCAACTTAGACAAGTCCTACATACTTAACCTAACTCTCCCTCAGTCGGAAGTACGCAGACTTCAGGCAATCACTCCTCTGCCATGGGCTGGCTCCTCCATTCAATATCTGGGGATACATCTGACACCGACAGTTGAGAAATTATATTCGGCTAACTTCCCACCCGTACTAACCCGGATTCAAGCGGACCTCATAAAATGGAAGCCTTTGTTTTTGTCGTGGATGGGTCGGATCCATGCGGTGAAGATGTCCCTTCTCCCTAAGCTATTGCATCTGTTCCAGGCCCTTTCCATTGAACTTGACGGGGACTTCTTTAGGCGAGTGAAGACCATGATTCTTCGCTTTATTTGGCAAGGGGAGCGGGCACGCTTCTCCTTTTCTATTCTACGCCGGCCTCGCAAGGACATTCTCCTGTATTATAAAGCAGCACAGCTACGAGTGTTGGTGGAATGGACACAATTGGAATCTGAAAATCACTGGCTGCACATGGATCGCAGTGTGTCGGGGAGGACCATCTGGGATCTAGCCTGGAGACCCAAATGTGACAGACCCAAGAATGTGTATATTAGTACCCCCACTCGCACTACTCCCAAAGTATGGGACTCAGTCACAAGGGATGACTGGTGGACGACTTTTCCCTCCCCCTTTACACCGCTTCACTTTAATACTGCTTTCCCTTCAGCGTTACAGGAGGGCCCATTTAATGCGTGGAGAGAGGGAGGCTGTCTTGCTTTAACACACCTTTTCCATAATTTTGATCCACTCTCGTTTAATAATTGTAAGCGAGACTATGGGGTGGGGGACTCGGAACGGTATCATCATGCACAATTGCTACATTGGGTGCGCACTCCTCAGGTACGAGAAGCGGCTACAAGGCCCCTCACAAAATTCGAGGTATTTCTGACTAGGTCCTCCTCGATGAAAGGAGTAATCTCATTCATATATGACTTCCTTCTAACCACGGCGCTCGCGCCCCGGCCAAGATACATGGCCATGTGGGAGGGGATTCTTCAGCGGGACATCACCGATGCAGAGTGGTCTCATTTATGGTCCGACATCTCAAGAGGCCCACATGAAGACTATGATGGATTGGTATTTACACCTGTCCAAGCTTCGCCAGATTTTCCCCGACGCCTCAGATAGATGTTGGAGGGGCTGTGGGTTCCTAGGGGACTTTCAGCATATCTGGTGGGATTGCCCCATTATTCGGCCCTTTTGGGAAGAGATTTTAGCTCACATTAAGGAGATGCTAGGCTATCCCATCCCCACATCCATGGTTGGTATCCTTTTGGGCCTACGAGAATCGTCATCAGACTAAAGCGGAAAAAAAGATCATGTGGCTCAGTATAGGAGCGGCCAAGATTACCCTGGCGGCTGCGTGGAAAAAGAGAGAGGCGCCGGCCATCTCCATTTGGCACTCCCGTTTATGGAAACTGTTGAGCCTGCAGCGCATGTCTGAGATTTTTAGGGATGATTTTAAGAACTTTGAGTTTCGATGGGGTCCCCTGGTATCCTTCCTCTCACGGGGCCTCCTATCAGCGGTTTGCCCATCCAGCGTTAGGGCCCTTCATCTTTTTCAACTCTGAAGCCACATGGTCGTAGGAGGTTGTTCTCAATGCCTACACTGTGCCGCCACCACGGGGGGGAGGGGTTGGGGAGGGGTTTTTTGTTGTTTCTTTCTTTGCCCATTCTTGCGGGTTGCACTCAGTAGGGGAGCTCTTTGTTTTGAACCGCTGATCACAGCGGATGTTGTCTTCTGAATGGGAGGGGCAGAATATTGCAACTGACGGCAAGAGCCTGGAGGGCATGTGGTACTATGGCCTGTTTTCTTTATGGGAAGGACTGCATTGCAAGCCCCATTACTATTAGAGCTGTAACCTTTAATGGGCTGCTTTGTGTGCTGGGGGTCGCCATTATGCTAGGCCTCTTCATATGACACAGTCTCTGTTTCTTTAGCTCTGCCTTGGAAGGCTCTCCCCTGTGAGGGATGTTGTGCAGGAATGTCGCTTTTCTCTTGTTAAAATCAATAAATATATCTTTGACTATAAAAAAAAGGGATCATTGGGTCCCAGGTCTCTATTAAAGCAATAATATGGTGTTTGGCAAGAAAGTGTACCCAAGATATATCCTCCTTCTTTGACCTGAGCCCAGCTATATTCCAGGACAATACCTTTGTTGAGACATTATTGGAAATAATTGGAATAGGGGTAGATTTAGGGGGATTGTCCAACAAGCGTTGGGGTGTAGGGACAACTATTATTAGTTCGGTATGGGATTTTGGTGGCGACCTGTGTTGTCCCCGCTACTATTGCCAGTCAATCATTTGCATCAAGTCCCTGGGGATTAGCTAATGGTAGATATCGATTAGTTAGTGGTAGTGTAGAGTTCTTTCTTGGGGACGTGTAACCAGCTTAAATGGCATCTGCCAACCAGGCGTCTTCCAATCGCGGTTTACTAGGGAATGTTTAAGAGGATAAAAGGTTTGCAGTGAGACTATTCTAACTCTATTCTTATATTGACAATCTACTAATGCTTTGGCTTGCATGGGGTGCCTGAAATTGACAATTATGCAATCACCCTCAATATTTTTCAGAGTCCAATGACCGATCCAACCAACCCCTCTGGCCAATAAAATGTCAGGACAAATATTTAAGCCATTTGTCACATTATTGTTACACCAATGCGTGGTCTTGTGTATGAGATCCAATGAGGTTTCCTTAGATCCAGATGAAAGTGGAGGAACCCCCAAAAGCACAGCTACTAAGGGCTCTGATTGGGGTGGGAGATCAATTATGCATTTATTTGCAGTCGTTACCGGTTTGTGGTGAACTAAGGTATGTGTGGATAGCGGGTCCTCGTTCACAATTTTCTGCACTTCCTGATGGACTACCTGGGATGCGGTGACCACCCCCCTGGAGCGTAGTCAGTAATGCTATTACTAGGATAAGACATACCCGCTTGGGCTTGAGTACTGGTTGCCCAATGTACTTGGGTACTGCCAACCTGGGGTATATGTGCAGAACCAGTTGGAACTTGACAGGTGCCCCCCCTCCCTCCGGCTACTATATCATGCCCAGTAATACAGTTATTGTGTATGGAAACAAAAGAATCAAATTTTGACTTAATTCCTTCTAACTTGAAAATTACAGGTACTAACAAGTCTTTGGTCATAGGCTCTAGCTTTGAGAAAAGGCTGTCCAGCAGCAGTTCCAATTTTAATTCAGCCGGTGGCGGAATTGTTTTTGTCCGCGGAGACTTTCTCAGAGCTTTGCATCCGCCAGTTCGTTTTCTCTTGGTCAGGGGGCAATCTAAATCATCAGCTACTGTTAGGGTGGGTACGGGAATACCAATAGGTGAGTCTTGGTCGCCCATTTGACCTTCCGACAATATGATTGGGGGTATGGTGGAAAATATTTCTTCTGTTGGGACTCTGTTTTCCTCCTGAATTAAACCCCGCCCAGCATTACCCAGTGCTATTTTCTCAGTCTCCAGGGAGAGTCTTTTCTCAGTTAGGGCTCTCTCCTTTGTTATGGCATTAGCCGCCCTAGTTAAGGAGTCTATCGTCCCGACTGGGACTACAGCATTTGTCCCTGAGGGTCCCCCAACAGCTAATTTTCTTTTACCCATTACCAGCTAATCAGGAATCACTTTGACTTAATGCAGCCCACAGTACCTAATCTGAACACTTCCACTTCAAAATAGAGACAACAGGAGGCACTTCCTAAACTTAGAGCCCAGGGGCTACAAAACGCTAAAGGTTAGGTAGCAAGCTTGTAACTAAATAGGACACAGTAAGCATAGGTCATGCAAGTACCTTGCGGGCTTTAGTCCACTGAGCCGTATCCTGGAGAAACAATGTCCTGGCCACAAGGGTCAAGGGACCTAGCCCAGCCCAGCCTCTCCCAGCCCCGGACAGGGGCAGACGGGCCCGCCATTGGCCCGGGCTTCAAGCATAGGGATAATGAAGAGAAAGACAAAGCTGATAAAAGAAATAAGGATTGAAGACAAAGGTATTGTTGCAACAGGCATATTGAGGCAACTCTAGAGGACGGGGACCCCAACGACAACTTTTTTGCACTAGACAGCCACCCATGACACCTTTGGGACAGAATCAGTGTGCTTACTGCAAGGAAGAAGGTCACTGGTGCAGTCAGTGCCCTGTACTTTTGCACAATGTTTCGTCCACTAGAGGTAGAGGTCCTGGAAATAGAGGCTGTGGGACCAATAGACAAGTGCCACTGTAGGCCGTCCTGACAATTATTTCGATGACACCAGGGAAAGACAGTACTACGATAATGATTATGACGTTGATGATGCAACAGGGATGTCTTTCAGCTAGGACAGCAAGGGACAGGGTAAGAGACCAGTTCACATACCTGTAGATCAGCGTGGCCCTTATGTCAAAGTGGATCTGCCAGGATCTCCTAAGGAATTCTTGGTTGATACAGGTGCCACAAAGAGCTCTATTTCCCGACATCTGGTCCCTGGGGCGGCCCTGTCTGACCATAATAATGTCTCTGTGGGTTTTCCAGGAGTGGCGGTTCTAAGCCCCATCTCGCACCCTATTGCTCTTACTGTTGGCCCTTTTACTGTGGATTCCCCATTCTTTTTAACATCTAATTGTGGTGAAAATTGAATGGGCTTGGACTTGTTAAAGAAGTTGCATGCTACAAGATAGTGTTCGCCAAATGGTGTTTATTTTACCATGGGTCCTGACGTGGGTACTAGACAATACCTTTCCAAATATACTCCCCTTCCACCTAAATTTGATCCAGTACCACCCACATTATGGGACACTGGTGACACTGATGTAGGCTTATTGCACATACCCCCAGTTTCTATTTAAGTGAAGGACAATGCCACATTACCACGCATTCCCCAGTATAAAATACCAAAGGCAGGGGAACAAGCTTTCCTTAATATTGTTCAGGACCTCATACGTAGGGGAGTTGTTGAAGAGACTACCGGTAACGTACGCAAGAGTCCTATTCTTCCAGTCATAAAAAGGGCGCCTCTAGACTCCCAACAGTGCTGGTGATTTATATCATTTTGTGATTGATCCGGTCAATAAAATATTGGTCCCACAATTCCCAGTGGTTCCTGATATCACCACACTTTTAACAATGATTCCATTTACGGATATTTTTCTCTGTCACCGATCTGAAAAATGAATTCTGTAGCATTCCCATTCACCCAGACAGCAGGTATTTGTTTGGATTTTCGCTGGCTGGCAAACGTTTCCGATTCTGTTGAGCTCCTCTGAAAGTCCTAGCATTTATAGTCAAGCATTGAAAGGTCAGTAAGGATGGCGGCTGAGTGAAGCAAGATGGCGGCTGAGTGAGACCTCCGGTAACTCACCTCCACACCACCGCTCTGATCTCTGTGTGTCAGCCGAGAAATGCACCCTGCCCTGGGACCTGGAACCGTTGGAATCGCGGGGGTTACTGGCAAAAAACCGAGTGGGGCCCGATCGGCGTACAAGGCGGCCCTGAAGCTTCGCGGTGTCACCGACATCGCAATCTAGGATACAGCTGGTGCTGTGAAACGCTAGCCCGGCTCCTTCTGACAGTGATCCCCGACTGGGGCGAAACTGACGAGAGAAGACCGTGGTTGCGTAGCAACCATAGCGTGGTGCAGGACGCCAGTAACGAGGAAGCGTCCACGAGGAGCGCGATGGCAGCCCGAGGCAGAGCGCAGATCAAATCGCGCTCCACAGTACCATTGCCAGTACCAGCTCCGATGTTACGGCCAGAGTCTAAGGAGGCAAAAGAGGTGAAGGAGGGTAAAACAAGCACGGATCAGCGAGATACCACTTCGAACACCGGTAAGAAAAAAAACATTTGGAATAAAAGCACTAAGATTACCTCAGCGACCCCAGCCAGTGCCCCCTCTACCATAAAAGATAAAAAACAAACTGCAATCATAAGCCTCTTTGCTAATAAAACAAACAAAGAGCTAAATATAGACTCAATATGTGTGGGGGACTCTGTATAACAACAGAGGGGGACCCCTGAGAGCACGCCTAAAAATAAGGAGGAAAGCAACGAAAATACGGACAAAATAGACAATAATGAAGCCCGGAAATCATGGGGGTCAAGTACTGAGATCACGGTTCTAAATGCAGATAATAGGACTGTAAATGCATTACAGAACGAGGAAAATGAGCCAAATGACCTAGCGGCTATCGATCAGCAGGAAGATGGAACTCAGGATATCCCCACAGATAATATAGAACTGGGCTACATGTCCCCAGATCCCACAGAGAACTTCTTTTCTTTAAATGAGGAGTCGGGGGACTCAGAAGGTATACATATACCCAGTGGAAGCAGTGATGAGGGATGCGACGACTCTTCAAAGAGTAATGGTAGCCAACAAGGTAGCCAAAGAAAGCCCAGAAAATCAAAAAGGAGTTCAGAGGGGCGAAAGACTAAACAAAAAGTGGATACTGAGGATGAGAATGAACATGAACTCAGATGGGATTACTCAGACACTCAACCACTTGCCCTGACAGGGGGGCAGGATGCAATACCCGGGGATAAAAGATCCCAGGAAAAGAGCGATGGTCATAAAAATCCAGGACAGATATACGAACCCACGCTGGCGATGATTTTACAATCCCTAAACTCGTTTCAGAGTGAAGTCAAATCAGAGAATCGGCTTGCTCGAGTAGCTGCGAAAAAACTTCAGGGATCAGTGCGCAAAATTCGAAAAACATGCACGGATATAGCAGAAAGAATGAGCATGGTTGAAAGTCGTACGGAAATACTGGAGAATACAGTGGATACCTTGAAAACTCAGGTGACCACACAAGGAAGCGTTGTGACCGACATCATGTGGAAACTGGAAGAGGCAGAAAATCGCCAACGCCGGAACAATCTGTGGATCCTTGGTATTCCAGGGAATAGCGAGGGGAATGATATCCGGGCATTTACCATCAACCTTTTCAGAAATGCATTTCCCGAACTAACACACTGGGATTGGGACAAAGAAATTCAACGTGTGCACAGATTCCCTTTTTCACTCCCTAAACACCCTCGCGGAGACCAATCCTTTCCTAGAGTCATCCTGATTTTCTTTGGCAACTTTTTATTAAGACAAGCAGTTTATGACCTTGCAAGGCCAAATAAAAAACGGAATTGGGGAAATTTTTCTTTTTTTGCCAAACCGGATTTTGCACATGCTACGGTGGAAAGACGATGGCGACTGCGGCAGCTGATTACACCTTTTCAGAAAGCTGGGGCCCCTGCTTTTCTACAAAATCCTGCTAAACTGAAAGTGATATCGCAGGGCAAAACAATGTTCTTTACCTCAGAAATACAAGCTGAGCAGGCTCTGAAGGAAATCACTGTTGGGAAAGCAGGGGCTGCAGGGGGAAGCGGATAATGTTGATGCTCCTGTCACTTGCTGATAACTTGGACTAAATGGTTCATTATTACAGTAATTTAAACAGTAGCTCAAAGCTTTTCTTTGTCTATTCCTTGTTGTTTCGTTTTTTTTCTCCTCGCCTCTCGGTGTCGATTGTGTATCAAGAGGTATGATATTGATATTGATTATGTAATATTCCAGGGCCAGACAGGGATACTGGTATATGGATGCTGGTAGAGGAGGGGGTGTGGAGAGTGGGTGAGGTTGGTCAGACGTCATCACACAGGCTCAGGATTGAGCCTGGCAGCTTCAAAAAAGATGTGGGGTGGGAGGGGGGGTCCGAGGGTGGGGGAGACCAGGGTCCTGGATATCTACTGGGTGTATTCAAAAGGTATAGAGCTGTATAAATACGGAAAGAGAAGTTACGGGGCAACACTATGGTTTAGAAGATATTACAGAATTCAATCGTTGATTAGCAAATACCACTATGGCTAAGCTAAAAATACTTTCAATCAATATATGTGGTCTAAATGATATTAAAAAAAAAGACAGAAAGTAGCTGTGGGACTCCAGCTGACAGGGGCAAATATTATATGTCTCCAGGAGACGCATATAGAGGGGTCACAACAATATCTGCTCATGACACTTGGATATCGACTCATTACAGCCTCAACACAGGGGGTTCGAACTAGGGGTGTCGCCATATTGGCAAGAGGAGGGGGGGTACAATTCACTAGATCAGTAGCAGATGCATTCGGACGATTCGCTATCACTGAATGCTGTTATAATAACGGGGAAAGTAAGATGACGCTGTGTACTATTTATGGTAGAGTTAGTGATGACCCAGATGTATTGACTAATGTCTCTAACGAATTAGTACATTGGCCTCTACCTCTGATTGTATGCGGGGACTTGAACATACATCTACCAGAAGAATGGTCCACAGGCCCAGATTTTAAATTCCAGGGAAGGAAACAGAAAGTTTTTCAGGCACTAAAAGATCTTTGTGTGTTACATGGGCTGATTGATGGATGGACACTAAAACACCCCGGGGATCCTGGCTTTACGTATTATTCTCATCCACACTCCCGACATGTGAGGTTAGATTATATGCTTATTTCCAACTCTTTAAAATCTACCTGTTTAATAGAAAAACTACCAAGAGTTCTATCTGACCACAATCCACTAGAATTAAGCTTAACATGTGATACAGATAAATCCATCACAAAGAGATGGACTTTTGAAAGAGCACTATTAAAGAATGAGAACTATTGCCAGCACCTGAGAACTTGGATTCCGGCCTTTTTGGCGGATAATTTAAGCTCCACTACAATGGGCATTGTATGGGATACCCTGAAGGCTGGTGTTAGAGGTGAAACAATGCAATTTTCCGTAAGGTATAATAAAGAAGGGAAACAAAAGATGGCAATATTAGAACAAAACCTCCGTAGAGCTGAGGAAGATCTGATTAAAGCGGTGCAGGAGGGAAGGGTAACAGATAACGAAGTGAGTAGCGTAGCAATTGCAAAAAATTATATTTCGGAGATACTAATTGAAAAAGCGGTTGCCAAAGCTAATATCCGTAGAGAGAAAACCTATGAATTGAGTGAACAAGTGGGACACCAGTTAGCAGTACGGACTCGGGAAGAAACATCAATCAATCTAGTAAATGAAATCAGGGACCCAGAACTCGGTTTGAGATCTGAGCCTTCTGATATTAGAGCTTCATTTCAGAGATTTTATCAAAAACTATATCATGAAGCAGAAAATGAGCAGATGGATCCTGTGACGTATCTTGATCCAGTTGCCACAGATCGGTTGGAAATCGGTGATCAGGATACACTAGATAGTCCCCCTCAATGGGAGGAAATCCTACTCTCTATGAATTCTCTAACCAGTGGGAAAGCAGCAGGGATGGATGGGATCCCAACGGAGTTCTATGTTAAATTTGCACCCCAACTCAGGGCTTTAATTTTAGAACTATTCTCATATATCTTCCAGGAGGGGAACCCACCCTTGTCATGGTCATCTACCAAAATAGTTGTTTTCCCAAAGAAAAAAGATCCTCTGGAAATGGGATCATATCGACCTATCATGTTGATTAATGGGGATTCGAAAATATACTCAAAACTGTTAGCCGCACGACTGGCGACAATGATACATAAAATCGTCTCAGACCGTCAACATGGTTTTATTCCTGGAAGATCTACAATTGATCATGTACAAAGAGTTATCTCTCTCTTTGATTACATGGGGACAACAGGGGACCCTATCGCGCTTATTCTGCTCGACGCTGAGAAAGCGTTCGATAGGGTCTCCTGGAGATTTCTTTGGGCCGCTATGTCAAATTGTGGTATCAACGAGAGATTCATAAATGCGGTTCAAAAATTGTATGTTAACCCAAGTGCCAGCGTATTGATTAACGGGGCTTTGTCCGAAAGATTTGTCATCACCAGGGGGACAAGACAGGGGTGCCCCTGCTCGCCTATTTTATTTTCAATCTATATCGATACATTTATACGAAGACTAGAAAATAATGCACTAATTCCCCCTATTCGAGTACGCAACCATGACACCAAAACTCTAGCATATGCTGATGACATAGCTATTGTTACTTGTGATCCCATCAGTGCCATAAGATTGATTGAAAATGAAGCCCAAACATTTGGTACTGTCTCCAGGTATAAGTTAAATTCCAGCAAAACACAGATTGTGCTTAATGATAAAATTAAGATGAGGGACTCTAGAATAACGGATAAAGCCATATACCTGGGGGTCAGTATAAATTCCAGACTTGAGAATATAGTTAATGACAACTTGGAACCACTTATTCATCGCACCACGAGAGAACTGGTTCGATTAAATAACCTACATTTAACTATAGGTGGCAGATGCAACGTAGTTAAAATGCTTTTTTTCCGAGATTTTTATATTTTTTTCGGGCAATATGTTTAGAATTTTCTTCCCAATTATTTAAGGTTCTAGACTCCATGTTCTCACGGTTCATATGGGGGTATCAGAGACCTCGTAGGGCACTCAGATGGATTACACTACCAAATGAAAGAGGAGGATTGGCAATGGCCAACCTTAAGGTATATTAGTGGGTCACTGTATTAAGATATAGCACGACACTTATATCTAAAAACCCGAATGGCGGTCATATACCCACTCCACAAGATCTTATTCTAGGGGAGGGATGTGAAGGGTGCCTCTGGCACCATGTAAATGACAGTTATTTAAAAAAAAAATGTAAGACTATATCCAGCATCGCCAAAGTCTGGGGGAATGTCAAGAAATTACTGGGACTGGGGAGTTATTCCTATTATACCCATGTGAGTAAAAATACGGATCTACCAGAGATCTTCCACAACACCTGTATGGAGAGATAGATTGAGGCAGGGGCGTGACAGCTTGGGTGCTTTTTTACGACAAACGGACTTAAGACGTTTGACGAGCTGCGCTCCGAGATTGATATTACCCACAGGGACTTTTTTAAATTCTTGCAGCTGAGAAATTTCTAATTAAAGAAAGCAGGAGGCCGGATCAAATTCCAAATTTGCCATGCTATAGAAAATCTCTGTAAAGAATCTACCCCTAAAATTGGGGAAATATATGAAATACTGACGGCATCACTTCCAGATGACATGCATAAACACGTGGTAGTTTGGAAGACCAAACTAGGGGTATCTCCCCAAATTCCATCTTATGCATATGAATTGTCACGCACTTGATAGATGTCCATAAAACTACAGGCGCAATTCTATAAAACCTTCTCACTACACTACACCCCATATAAGATAGCAAAATGGGGGAGGGGGAAAGGAACTACATGCCCATGCTGTGCATTACCCGAGGCAGATATTATCCATATGCTTGCCTCATGTAATGTACTAACAAATCTATTTGTTGAAATCTCTGGTTTTGTATCTGACATATTCCAAATCAGGGTAAATATTACAACCGAACAAGTTATGTTGGGCACAGCTAACAATCCTCGACCAAAATATTTCCATGGGTTGATTTTTGTGGCAATGGCTGTTTTTCATTTGTGTATAGCATCATCATGGTTGGATCCGTTGCCACCGTCATTTTTGCAATGGAGGGCTAGATTACTTGCGACATGTAGCCTCGAGGTTGCTGTATATAAAAACAAAGGGCATAATACACGAAGAAGGGGTATGAAAATATGTGAACCTCTGTTAAACTGGATTCAAGATCACTGATTAGATTTATCATATTCTGTAATATTGCCCTATTTTTTGCTTCTCTTTAGTCTTTTCTTTATCTTTATTTTTGGTTTATAACTGACGAGATGTTTAAAGTATTAGGATATGCCTTTTTTTTCTTACTTTTTCTGAAGTATTGTGACAAAATGTATGATCACATGCTTTATACCAATGATTGTAATTGATTCGGGGTCCTGGTCTAACTTGTGAAAAAAAATGAATAAAAAGATATTTTTTTTTTAAAAAGAATGGTCAGTAGGATTCACTCTCACTTTCCCCAGGCAAAGCATTGGTACAATATGTCGACAATTTGTTAATTGCTTCTGATACTGAACAAGGTTGCAAATATAGTACAGGGAAATTATTGTTGCACCTGGCAAACCATTGTGGAAATGTGGTTTCTAATGCGCACACAGGTGCAGGGGTCACCCTTCTCTGTCTACGGATCCGTAGACCAACAAAATTGAGATTGGCACTGAAGCTGGAATTCAAATAACAAGTTTATTAATCACTCATGAGTGGGACTATGTCCATACAACACCCTCAAGTATTCCGGAGGTAGTACATTGAATACACAGACCATGGTGCTTATATACAGAGTTTGTTGCAGAGTAAGCATGTAGATACAAATAAAAGGTACAGGCCTACACAGGAATAGTTACCGACAAACATGGGCAGATGGGAGATCACTTAGTCAGCAAAGTGGGAGGGCGAACAGAACTGTTTAGGAAGAGGTGTGGCGCTGCAGCCATGGCGACTGACTCTGGAATCTGGGGATCACGGTTCGATCCCCGGTGCCGGCGGCAGATTAGCCCAGCACCATGTGACTCTGGGCAATAGCTTGCTTAATCTTCCCGACGGCCCCAGCGCCTAGAGACCCTTGCGGGCGATTGCTTGCGCTTACAAATGTGGAATATTATTATTATTACAACAGCAGAAAATAGTTCACAGTTACATTTTTAAACCGGTGCATTTCAGCAGCTACAGGCCTTTGCTCAGCACATACATTGCTTTGGCCCAGTACAGAAGGTATTATCTAAAGCTGATGACTCAAGCAGAATAGAAGGGCAAAAAACAATGAAGACGGAAGAATTACATAGCTAACAAAATGGATGCCACACCCATAATGGCTTGAGCTTATGCTAACGGAAATTATTACACGTTTTCCACAGACGGCCCTTTGGCATAACCTAAGACGTTTTCTTATGCTTCTAAAGGGGTATGATAAATGTTATATATATATATCAATTAACATGATGTTACTGATTTCTTGATCTATTGCTAAACAGGCATTTACATTTTGGACATTTGTTTTAGATGGTAGACAAGTAGTACAAGTGGAAATACAGAGGGAACAAAGCATTGACCCACATTGTATACATGAACAACAAGAGAAGAGAATAGCTATAATTAAGAACAAGACCAATAGTATTTTCAATCCCCATAAAGAAAATATGCTCCAGAACCATCCAGCCCAAGCCATGTTCCTGAATCTTGATATATCTCAGTAGCTATTTTGTGTAGTTTGGAGATGACCGCATATAAAGAAGGTGAATTGCCCGGTGTGAAGACACAACTGCTTAATCCGATGATACAGCATGCTCCAGTCTATATGGTTCCCATGTGGTCTCTGTCTGGTCGACTACAGAGACATTGATTGCACATTTTCCCCTACTACCAGCATAGTAATTGAACAATTGCAAATCTTTATGGTAGGTTGGGGGGAGCTAAAAACACAGGTGGTAGAAGGAAGGCTATTTAACAGGTACCAGACCAGCCTGGAGGTAGAAAGTAGTATGCCTTAGTTCCACAAACAAAAGAAGTGTGACATGATGCAAGGAAGCTGCTTTGGTCTCTAGTAGACATCTGCAACACTGCAGTACAGTACTGTCACATCGCCTGTACTTTGTACACAAAGGGGGTCATGGCAACAGAGATAACAAGGGGTCCATTTACTTTAGCCGACCTAGAATTTGGATACATAAAGTTTGTTGCTGTACTTCCTTTACTATAGTCTTCCATTTCTATAGCAGTCCCTTTTGCTTATGGGTCCCCATCTTCGTTGGGGTAACAGACTTTTTTAATTAGAGGCATATAGAAGTTTGAACCAAGCTGGGCATGAGCCATTGGGAGAAAATGGCAGTGGTGACAGCGGGATTCCTTTTATGTTCTGATGAGGAGGAATCTTGTCACAAACCCAACAGTTAGTAGCATTGCTTAGCTGGTGTGTCTGGTGCAACATTTGAAGAAATTAATTGTTTCTCACATTTTGCCGGTATCCCAGTTCATGTTGCGGCAAATCAAAATGATGGTGCTTTTTTTTGCAGCAAGTGATGTAACAGTAATGTTAGGTAAGGAGGCTCCAGGCATTACTTCCTCCACTACCCACATTACAGTAGCGATGATGGCAGCAGTCAAAGTCAGACCAAGGATGCAGATTGTACTGCCGTTGCATATTGTCGCAGCAATCTCCTTCTTCTTAGGCGAGCTCATTTTCATTGGCAAACAACAAAACAGATGGTGCCCTAAGGTCCTGGGGCAGGCGTTGGTTTCTTCACTAACATCGAGACGAGTAGTCACTAATAAGCTACCCCCCCTTGTAGTCAGTCTTTAACCACCCAGGACAGTGGCTCAAACAGCCCACAAAGTACTAGGTAACGATGCAAGAGCAATATCTTCTTTAATGAGACAAGATCTCACAAACATTGGATACTTAATATTTAAAATAACATGCACACCTTCTGGGGAACAACTTATTGAGGCACGAAAATATTTAAGCATATCGATACCCACAATATTTTCAGGTGTGGTAGGGAAAAGCAGAAATGGACATGCTGCAGTAAATTTGTCAAGTCCGAATAAAAGTTGCTGTGAAAGTGGGCTAGGTGTAGGTGTCCTATCGAATCCTATCAATGTTATCATTGTGCAGGACAGGAGAGCCCTAGGAACCAATCTTTTAGGTAGATCACTACATGTAGCCCCTGTGTCAACAAGAAACTGATCAGTAGATCCCAAGATGCTTGCATCAACATAAGGACCCATTTGATCCACTGGCACCTCAACCGGTTCCTTACCCCATCCTAGGCATTCCTAAGCATTATCAGAATCTCCAAGACCATCAGCCGAATAATCGGACATTTGATATTGATTTCGTCTATCAAAGGTATTAGAATAATTCGGTCCGTGTCCAACTGTCTCAAATCTGGGATGATTTCCTATTCCTCCCCTATGTCCTGAATTCCCTGGGCATCTTCTCATACTTCCTCTACCCCATTGAAACTGCTGACCTCGCAAAAGGTGACACTCAGAACGCCAATGTCCAATCTCTTTACAATAAGCACACTGATCAGAAGACAAAGTTGGTTGAGAGAAAGGGGGTACACCAGGGTTATATACTGCACGTCCACCTCTACCACCACCTCTGAATGGTGGACCATATAACTTGAGCCAACATAACTTTGATTTGTAAATCCTTGACCTTCTTATCCTCTTTGCCTTTTGCTTCCAATTCCGGACACTCATAATACTGGGTAATAGTTAAAAGGGAGACTCTGGAAGACGTAGTCCACAAACTCTCGCTGGCCTTGAGGAGACTAGCTATTTCTGGCAACATGCTAGCGACAAATTTGTCAACGAACAGATGCTTACCCGTGTCATCCGTCAATGACTGCCCACTAAAGTCATGGATGTCTCTTCAAATTGTGTAAAGAAATCAGAAATTGACTCTTCCGCTTTCTGTTTACAAGACGCTAACGTTGTCCAATCTATTTTCTTAGGGGGCATGAGAGTTTTTAACTTCGTCACAATAGCTTTGGGAAGATTTAATATCTCCTGTTATGGTTTCTGAGCAGGTTCCCTAGCCGCATCTATTTCTTCTAAATGCACCCAAGTATCACCATGTGCTACATTATCTTCTATTTTCCGAATTATTCTCCACATATCAGGGGCAAAATAAGTCCAAAAAGATATTACTATCTGGCAGTGTCATAGTGCAGGAGCTAATTGCTCCTTCCACTTGTTCATAGAAAAAGACATGATTTTTCCACACATCGGGCAAAGTAGCCTTAAGAGCAATAATGTAGGACAGTAGGGTCTGCTTCCTATGGTTCCCCCACTTTTTGCTGTGATTCTGTGGTATTTCGACTTTAGTAAGGCTGTGGCCCTGCTAATCAGGCCCACAGCCTAGCTGTTCTCTCTCTAAATGAATACTATGTACTTTAGGTACATACCAGATTGGTTACTGAGTCACCCTTGTGGGCCCCTGTATAGTGTACCATAGGTACCCAGGGGTTGCAGCATGTATTGTGCCACCCCTGGTTAGCCTTCCAAACTGACACCACAGATCTGTACTTACAGCCTGGGTAAGGTGGTGTAATCACCCCTTACTTAGATATAGTATATCTATATCTACCTTATATATAGACACATGGTAACCTATAAGTCACTCCTCTGGCAGGCCTTGACAATCCTGGAGGCAGAGTGCTTGGTTTTGTGTGGAAGGGTGCCCTAGCATGAGCTGAGCCCCTCTGCAGCTTTCAGAACCATCGCCTTATAGCTGTTCTATGATATAGCTATACCATATACTCCTAAGTGCATTATAATCCTCGCGGTTAATGCTAACTTTGGTTTGGTTTATCAAAACATGTTGAGTAAGGTGTCAAAAACTTTGGAATACTACCCCCCCAACCCCCAGCAGTCCTGGCGGTGGAGGTAGCATTCCACCCTTCTAGAGGGAGAAGACAAGTAGTTACTGGTTTACGCGGTTAAAGTTAAACAGAGCCTCAGCATCACAAATTGGATGCTGCTGCCACAGAAACAAGTCTGCCCTCCTACTGCAGGACAAAACTCCGGCAGTTGAGGCCTGGACAATAGGTTTCCTGCCCAGGGAGGTGCTAGCACTTCCCCAGACAGGCTCTTAGTGTATTGGGGCAGGGAGGGCTGCATTCAGTGAATGCTTTCCAGACACTGCCTGAGGCACACAAGTGCTCCATGCATTTCACAGTTCAAACCGGTTGCTGGGGCGCTCAGCCCCAGCTCTGGTGCGAAACTGGACAAAGAGAAAGGGTTGAACCCCCCCCTCCCCAGGTCCACCCATAGGAGGGACCTTAGAGTTAGTCCAACCCCTAAATTTCATATAAGTATAGAACTCCAGTTCCTAGGACTTTAGATTACCCTGGACGAAACTCTGCAAAATATATCCTGGACCTTTGACATTTCATTTCGACCGGAAGACGGAAGAAATCTCCCTTGTGGTCAAGGAGTGACCACCCTGTTCAAACCGGCACCAACTGCATCTTTGCTGGTCTGCATTGTCGAGGCTCCCGCTGGATCCCGAAGTCTCTGCAATGCAGGACACGGACTTCCAGGCATCTCTGACACTGACCTGCCCTCCCAGCAAAGCTGAGACCTGTGGCGGACACGAGAGACGTGGGACCGGAACTCGTGGACATCCTGCATTTTGCAACCTGTACCTACTTCCCGAGGTATCCCGAAGTTGTGCATTGGGTTGCTTGAAGCCCCAGCCCGAGCACCTTTTGCGCTGAAGCTCAGAGGCCCACACTCCACGAGTGTCCCGTGGGCCTGCTTTGTGCATTTCAGCTCAACGCATCTTTGCGGTTCCTAGTCCGTTGACTAGTGAGCCCCCAAGTAGACCAATCCTTGAATCAAATTATTTTCCTGGTTGCTCCAGGCTTGCTCCAACTTCCCTGCAAAGGAGAAGTTCCTCAGACCTTGCTGGTCTGCACCGAAGCCAATCTCGACATCTTGCGTGGATTGCGTTTGCCAAGGCTTGTTGGGTCCAATCTGGATACCGACACCGCAGTCAACTGGATCCTTCGTGGGACAGCTGGAATCCAGCTCCTGGTTGTCGTCGACGCCTCCTGGTCCTCGTGGCTGAAGAGACAAACTTCACCTTTTTACCTGAAATCACCCGACATCTTGTGGCATCTTCCTATGGCCGCCCTGGTCACTGGCTAGTGGCCCAGACTCTGTCTCCTCTGCTTTCAGGTTCTTCACATCTCCGATCCACCCTTGGATCCACCCGGACACTTTGCCTCTGGTCGCCTGCAGCACTTCTTCGCAGCTCTCCATTGGAATCGACGACGAAACCCGACACGAAAAGACACCTATGCACCCGGCTTCCCTGGGTGAGGTAACACGAGTACTCCGGTGCTCCCGTGGGTATTGACTCTCCAAGTTTCCTAGTCTAAAAGGGTTCCATCGCAATTCACCTCCTTGTACCCTTAATCTTTAAAATTGTAACTTGTTCGTTCTCTACAGAAAGTCAATGGTAACCCGCGGCTGTGTTTAGACACTGCACACGTCTCCCGTGGGCCTCCTACATCCTAACCTTTGGTTGTTCCTAGAAGCCCTAGAGATTCCCTAGGCCTGCTTTCTATTCCTCACATGGTTCTTATACCACTATTTTAGTATATGGTTTGTGAGGCCCCTAGGGCAAAAAGTATACTGTGTAAGTTCGTTGTATTGTACTTTTACCTCTGACCTCATAAAGAGTGCAGAGGGGTTGTGCTTAGAATAAATACATATATATTTTATATATACCTTGTGTGGTGTGCTTTCATCTGGTACTCAAGAGAAAAATACATATATATTTTATATATACCTTGTGGGGTGTGCTTTCATTTGGTACTCCAGAGATTATAAATGGTAAAAACAACTTGCTTAACTTGTCTTCAAGTCTTTGCCTGAAGGCTGCTCTCCACAGCTACCACTAGGATAGCTTTCTATAAGGTTGACTTTATAACCTACCATCAATAAGGGTCGATTGGTCTGGTGCAATGTGCCCACTAGAATAGTGGACTTCATATACCAGGCCAACTTCTCACATTGGTGTGCAGCGGATGGGATAAGAGCTTGCACTTGTTTTACCAAATAATCTTGAGAATATCATTTGAAAAATCACATTAAGGTACCTGAAGGTACATATAAATCAAGACTTATAATACATAAGTTCTACTGAACTCAGCAGTTGTAGGTGGTAATGGCTTCGCACACCCTGACTACAACTTCTAGAGAGGTTCTAGTAGGAAACAAGTAGTGTAGGTAGGTGCACACACCACACCTTACTAGTCATGGCTTTAAGGGTAGGAGCTAGTGCATCTCTGCAAGATGTCAGCCAAGAGCAGACATCTAAATATGACACATTCTCTCATCAAGATTTGAGAGGTTTGTGTGCCATAAGGAAATTAAAGCAAGGACAGAGTCCCACCACCCAACACCTGATAAATCTCTTAGTGGCAGATGACTTAGCAAAAGCATCAGACCCGGACGCTCAGGCTAATAGAGATGGGGGCCATCCATCATCAGAAGAGGATCCTAGTGGGGCTCCCCGCCAGGACTCTGAAGAAGAGGATGAAGACCAGAATGTGGTTCCTGAAACCCATCTGGAAGACACAGGACTACCTGGAGATGGAGATGGCCACAGTGGACCTTTCTTCATCCCCCCAAGTAGGCCTACTGGTGTATCTAGAAAACAGAGATCTACCTCAGGAGAATCTCACCATTCTGGTTCATCAATAGGGTCCACTGCCTCATCTCACAGGAGGCGACCATCCCCTGAGAGAAGAGAGCATGAAGCTAGAATGAGAGAAGTCAAGCTTAGGCTCAAGAGGCAAGAAGTTGCCCTTGAAAAAAAGACCCTAGCTCTTGAAAGAGAGAGAAAATTAGCAGGGCTAGAGCCCTTTGGTGGCAGCAGAATCCCTAGTGGTAGGGATAGGTCTTATGACCATAAAAACCTAAGCAAGATTGTCCCTCCCTATCAGAGTGGGGATGACATCCACAAATGGATAACTGCTTTGAAGAGGGCCGGCAAACTACAGCAGGTGCCCCAGAGTCAGTGGGCAGCAATCTTGTGACTCTCTGTAGTATTCTTGTTTACAGATATTTCCCTTTTAATACAAATTCCAATGTTGTACATATTTCCCTTTTAAATAGAATGTCTCTTCATAGCTGCTCATGCACATTGTGTTATGGATTCCATTTAGAATTGTTATGGTCTGAAATGGATTGGGGTGGAGAAAAAAGACTGGTAACTTGGAGAGTGGATGTACTGTGCTGCAGTTCAATAAACCTTGGATTTTACTTGGAATTATCTTGGATTTTCAACCTCTTTATTACAAAATTGGCGACGAGGGTGTCTAGTACCTACTACTACAGCAGCACAGGTGTGGTACACCTGATTTTGAAAGGATTTTGGATTTTTACCTGATCTTAACCTAGTTTGGATTTTATAAACTTTTGAAGATTGGAGTTTGGTTCATTCCTACATAGAAGACGTTGCTATTGACTATCCTACTTAAGGACTGAAGGATTTAAAACTTTATTTTACTTGGAATACTATTTACACCTGCTCTCACTGGTGTACAATATTCTATTGGTAACGCTTTTCATCTTGGAGACTGCACGGTTGAGGACGCTGTGTTTACCGTAAACTACGAAATTTATGGGTGTTTGCGCGAAAGTTTCACAATTTTAAACGAAATAAGCAAATGTTTACCTTTGAATGTGGTTTCAACGGGCAACACGCGAAGGACTGAGTCTTCCCGTGCAACAAATCTCCATGCGCCGTGTTGGAGCGTGCAGTTACCATGGTTTCCAAGTAGTGACTAGGGTGTGCTCGTGAAATAAAGGTACTGTTTCACATTTTGGAATATATTGATCAAATAAGCCACGCCGCACGACAAACTTCACAACAATCTGTTTGCTGGAAATTTCGAGCTAGTGCTAGACTTTTGCACTATAATCTACAACTGCTGTGTAGGACATTACAGCGCTGATGTACACAGCTGGTGTACTCAAAGATTGAATTTGTGTTTATTTACTTTGCATTTTATTTTCTTTCAACGGTAATAATATCATATTGCTTCATTTTGTTCACTATTTAATTTGTACTATTATCATTTTCACCATGCAGTTTGACCCTCCTTCGAAATCTTGACAATGTAAGGGTGATCCTCCCATCCCCTGGAACAGATGGAAGGAGGAGTTTTTAACTTATTTAAAGGCTATTGATGGGGAAAGGATGGGAATTGAAAGAAAAAAGAATATTTTTCTTCATTGTTTAGGATCCGAAGGGCAAGCTATTTTTAGAAATTTACCACCTGTTCCTGGTGACTCTGGTGTATTTGATGAAGCAATGCTTCGTGTAGAAACACGTTTCAAACCCACAACCAGTATTGCTCTGAATCGTTACAAGTTTTATACGAGGGCACAGAAAGAAAATTAATCTTTTGATGATTTTTTAACGGGTTTGAGAGCTTTGGTGGTTTCATGTAATTTTGGTGCAATGACAGACGAAATGATCAGAGATCAGATAATTGTCAATGTTAAATGTAAGAAAACACAGGAACAATTGTGGATATTAGGTAATCCCACTTTATTAGAAAGCATTTCCACTGCCAAGGCTTTTGAACAATCTAGCAAATGGATGAAAACTATTGAAGAAACGAGCAGTAGGGGTAGCAAGAATGATAAACTAAGTGAAGAAGTATGTGCTATGAACAATGTTACAAAAGGTTTTCAAAACTATAGGAATACATCACGTAACCACATTGTATGTTTTAGATGTGGGAGTTACAATCATGTAGCTTCCTTCAAGTTTTGTCCTGCCTTGGGAAAAGATGTTGAGGAGTCCTGTGAGACTCTTCTGACGTTTCCTCTCGAGCTGCGAACTCCCAACTCCCTCAAGGATCTACCAACCCAATCAGGACTTTGACACTGACTGGATTGACTTTTCCCCAAGGGAAAGGGGAAGTGGACAGAGAGACTTACAACAAATAAACAAGATAAGATCTTCAGTTGTGTCTCTCTCAAGAAAGTGTTCCAGGCCGTGGAGCTTTTCTTATTGAATGTTCTGCGCTGATTTCACGCTACTCTGTAGTACAATATTAACGAGTAATTACCCAACTGTTGACTTCTTGAACTCAGATTAATAACTAAACATTGTGCTTACTGACCATTAATTAGGCTGGCCCTTGTTCACACTTTAACAGAAGTTTTAGCTCTGGGTAGGTATCTTGACACCTTCAAATAAACATAACATGTCAGAAATAACTCTTACACCTTAGCTGAATAAACAGATTAATTTGATTAATTGAGTTAGTTAGAACCAAACTTAAATACTTCATGCAAGAGCATACCTGAGACCTTTCTAATTCTTCTGTTCTGGAAATTCTGCAGTTGGAAGACAAGAAATAGCAGCCTATATCTAAATCACACTGCTATTGTAAATAACCATTCCGAACTGACTTTTGTAAATATTAATCTTCCTTACATTACTCAATTTGAGTTCATTAATATTGCAGAATTATTCATACTAGTTAAGCTTTCACACCAAAGACTTTTGCCTTTACCAAGGCTTGTTTTATCTCTTCAGGCAACTCATTGAGCGCTTTAACCTTTTACAACATAAGCCCTTAAAAGATCTTAGTGAAGGTTTTTTCTGTAGAAGACATTTGCCTCTTCCAAGGCTTGTTTTATCACTCCCAACTGAACAAGCGCTAGTCCATAGACTAGTATGTTATAAATTCTTTTTTAAGTCATTTGCCTCTTCCAAGGCTTGTTTTTCAGCACTCTCAGCTTGACTACGCTAGTCCATTGAATTGTATGCTCTAATTCTATTTCAAAGACATTTGCCTCTTCCAAGGATTGTTTTTACACTCTTAACTAAACGTGCGCTAACCCTTTAGTTAATGCGCTTCAAGTTCTATTTATAAAGTCAATTACTCCCAGAAACATGAATGCCAAATAGTTCTTGACTGCAGAAATAATTAGCGTCTTACTGTCCTTGTCAAGACGCGCTGCGATGAACAGGAGACTCGATCAGCCGGCTGAGAGGAAACAGGTAAACAAACCTCCCGGCTGTCACGATGAAGGAAGGAAGACCGAATGCGTCATCTTCGACGAAGCTCACAAATCAGCAGGCGCTGACAGCTAGGGCTTCCGGGGCTTACAGAGGTTTAGGAATCAATTAAATTGTAGAAAGGAATTGTACTTTTAGGCAGGGAAACGGAAGATCCAAGGTCATAGGAATTACATCCAACGCTGAATCAGAAGCTCTCGTCAGGTTCAACGAGAGACGAAGCGTTGAACCGTTGGCAGAAGCACCTATATATAGCTTCTGCCACGAGACCCAGCGCGAGCCCCTTTCAGCGATGACTCAAGACACGAGGGCCGGCGCGAGCCTGTCTCAAGAGAGCGCACACTCTATACAGTTAACCACATATCGGTTTGTCAACAAACAAGCATTGCTTAAAGCAATTTTCTAAAAGATCATAACTAAATGGTTTAAACTTATAATTTAACATTTTAAAAATAATACTAAAATGTACCCACTAACCTAAATTGACCTTTCAGATTCACAAGATGTTAACAGAATCAGTTTTAAGTCAGAATTTAATTAAGACGACCGGTAGCACCCCTAACAGTTCCTCCCCCCAAAGGTCGTCTTACAGGTCGAGGTTTATCAGGATGCAACGCATGAAAAGACCTAACAAGTCTAGGAGCATGAACATTCTTCTCAGGTTCCCAAGATCGCTCAGAAGGGTCATAACCCTTCCAATCAACCAAATAAAACAAGGTACCCCGTATCCTTTTAGAATCTAGAATAGATTTAACCTCGTACTCAACATGATCACCAACTATCACTGGCGGAGGTGGATTATCAGCTCGAGTAGAAGGTTCAAAAGGTTTCAACAGAGAAACATGAAAAACAGGATGAATAGTATATTCTTCGGGCAAAACTAATTTCACAGACACAGGATTCAAAATTTTCTTAATTTGAAAAGGCCCAATATATCTGGGTTTCAACTTCCTAGGACCCTCCAACTGGATGTTTCTAGTAGATAACCACACTAACTGACCTTCCTTATACAAAGGAGAAGGTTTACGATGAGAATCAGCAGTCTTTTTCATAGTTAATTTGCTTTTAACCCATTGCTTTCTAGCCTTATCTTGAATATCCAACAGATGTGTCAACCTATCTGTAACTGCAGGCATGGACAAGTGTTCGTCAGGTAAGAGTATAGGGATAGATCTTGGGTGCTGACCAGTAAGAAAATAAAAAGGAGAACAACCCAAAGCCGAATGAGTGGTGTTATTATAAGAAAATTCCGCCCAAGGCAGAACTTCATCCCAAGGACAAGAAGAAGTTGTTAACAAACATCTTAAACCTTGTTCTACATGCTGATTCACTCTCTCAGTCTGTCCATCAGTCTGTGGATGAAAAGAAGAGGACAGAGCTAACTCAATTCCTAATTGTTTACTGAGTTGTGACCAGAATTTCGAAATGAATTGAGGACCTCTATCTGAAATAATCTTTGAGGGAATACCATGAAGTTTTACAATATTAGATAAAAATACAGTACTAAATTCTGCTGCAGATGGAATCTTGTGTAAAGGAATAAAATGTCCCATTTTAGATAACAAATCCACCACTACAAGAACCGTAGTATAACCATTAGACTTAGGGAGATCAGTAATAAAATCTGGACTGATTGTATGCCAAGGTTGAGGAGGTATCGTCATCGGACGAAGTAAACCCATCGGAGCTTCATGTAAAGCCTTTTGACGTGAACAAACTGGACAAGCTTTCACAAATTGCTGAATTATAGGAATCATTTTTTCCCACCAGAAATGACGCTGACATAAATCCATGGTTTTGTTAATACCTGGATGTGCAGCAATTGCCAAATCATGATTCCAATGCATAACCCTATCGTGTAAATCTCTTGTGGGAATAAACAATTTATCGTTGTGATAGAAAAAACCATCTCTAATAGAATTCCCCTTCTTTGATAACCATTCATGAACATCAAAGGTTTTTAATTCCTTCTTAACAGAGTCTAAGAAACTTTCAGAATGGATTTCAGCAGCAATTTTTTCCAAAGGCAGAATACTGGGCGGTTCTTTAACAGAATTTAAATCTTTTTCACAAACTAATCGTGAAAGTGTGTCAGATAACAACTGCTTATTTCCAGGTCGATACATAATTAAGAAATCAAATTCGCTAAAAAATTGTAGCCATCTCATCTGTCTAGGAGTAAAAGCCTTAACAGTGGAATAAAATTGTACATTTTTATGGTCAGAATATACGGTGATAGTATGTTTAGCCCCCAAGAGATGATGTCTCCACTCCTGAAATACATCTTTAATGGCTAACAGTTCTCGTTCTGCAATTGTATAATTCTGCTCAGCCAAGAGTAGCTTCCTAGAGAAAAAGGCGATAGGATGTAAATGACCAGTATTTGAATCCTTTTGAAGCAACACACCACCAATGGCTGTCTGCGAAGCATCCGCTTCCACAAAAAATGGCCTATCAGGATCAGGATGAACCAAAATGGGAGCAGAGGTAAAAGCTTTTTTCAACAAAGAAAACGCTTGATTGGCCTCCTCAGTCCAAGAAGAGGCTTTCCCTTTTTTCAATAACTGGGTAATGGGAGTAACAATTTCCGAAAATTTAGAAATGAATCGCCTATAAAAATTAGCAAATCCAAGAATTCTCTGCGTGTCTTTCACCAAAACAGGAATTGGCCAGGTCAAAATAGCTTCAACTTTCTTAGGATCCATATGAATCCCCTTAGGAGACAAACAATAACCAAGAAATTCTACTTGAGAGGCATTAAAGACACATTTTTCCAATTTAGCATATAAGGAATGATCCCTCAGTCTCTGTAGTACAAGCTGAACATGTTGCACATGCTCTTCCACATTTTTTGAATAAATTAAAATGTCGTCAATATAAACGATGCAACAGACATCCAATAGATCGTGCAAGACCTCATTGATAAAATATTGAAAAGCCGCCGGAGCATTGCAGAGACCAAACGGCATAACTGTATACTCAAAAAGACCGAATTTCGTACGAAAAGCGGTCTTCCACTCATCACCTTCTTTGACTCTGATCAAATGATATGCTCCTCTAAGATCTAGTTTGGTGTAAATACTAGAGCCTTTAATTTGATTAAGAAGCAAACGGGTACCTATTTTTAATGGTTGCCTTATTAACCGCTCTATAATCAATACAAGCCCTCAAATCCCCAGACTTCTTCGCAACGAAGAAAAGAGGAGACGAAACTGGGGAAGTAGAATGACGGATAAAACCTAACTCCAAAAGTTCATCCAAATACTTCCTTAAATAATCGTTTTCAGGTTCAGTTAAAGCGTAAATTCTGCTACAAGGTAGAATAGCACCAGGAACTAAGTCAATCCTGCAATCAAAAATTCTGTGCGGTGGTAATTTAGTTGCTTCAACAGGATCAAAAACCTTGGAAAAATTCCTATACTCAACTGGAAGCCTATTACCTTCAGAATTTAAAGTAGCACAAAAAAGAGGCATCACCGGATCCTTGGTTTCTGGATAACAGTGCAACTTACAAAAAGAAGATTCTAAGGTAACAGTTCTTTTAATCCAGTCAATACTTGGATTATGTAATTCCAGCCAAGGAATGCCCAAGATGACACCAAAGCTTGGTGCATCAATAAGATCAAAAACCACCCTTTCAGTATGACCATTATCTGCCTCTAAAGTCAATGGTTCAGTGTTAAATTGAATCATTCCCGAAGACAAAACCGAACCATCAACAGCCCTTACTGACTCAGGTTCCTCCTTGGCAACAAATTTTAGGTTCAATTTATGGGCAAACTCAATATCGAAAAAATTACCTGTAGCCCCTGAGTCCAATAGTACAGGAATACTATGTCTTTGAAGAGAAGTTAAAATAAAAACCATCCGGATAGTAAAATGTTTAGGAATATGTGTAGTTACATTGGTGACAAATTTGGAGATCTTAGAAGAAGAAGATTTACTCGAGGAAACGATCTCAGCTTTCCTCGTGAATATTAGTTTTCCGACGGATTAGCTGAAAGAGTTTCAATAGTTAGGACTTTCTTTTTTGCAGGTTTTATAGTACAATCCTTAGCAAAGTGCCCAGGTTTGCCACAGTACAAACACAAATTGCTCTTACGTCTCCGTTCTTTTTCTTCAAGGGTTAACGGACCTTTAAACCCACCCGACAAAACAGGTTCTACAAAAGCATTTTTAACTTCTGACTCTTTTTTCTCAACTCTAACTAGAGAACTTCTAAAATCACTCCTTGTTTTTTCATTTTTACGTTCACCTAATCTGTGATCAAGCTTAACCACTAGATCCTGAAATTCCTTAAAATCATCAGGCAAATTCACTATGTGTGCAAGAGAATCTTTCAAATCATCTTTAAGACCTCTATAAAACAAAGAAATTCTCTTTTCCTCAGGCCAATGAGTTTCGGTCAAAAGTCTATTAAAAGTAGTAATATAAGAAATGAGATCCTTGGTCCCTTGACGAAGACTCAATAACTCATTATCAGAAGACTGAATTAAGGTGTGCTTGGCAAACAAATTGGACATGGCTATTTTAAAATTCTGCAGATTATGAAGCAAAGGGTCATTGTTATCTACTAAAGGCATTGCCCAATTCGCAGCCACCCCCCCCAGATAAGAAATTATAAATGCTACCTTAGCTGTGTCAGAAGAAAAAATCTGAGGCTTACACATGAAATGCAATTGACACTGACTAAGAAAAGTAGCAAATCTGCTATTATCTCCAGAAAACCTTTCTGGATTAGCCAAAGGGACAGGTGTAGGGGTAACGACTGTAACTTGAACTGGCTGTTTATCGGACCGATCTCCTGAGGTTTGTGGCTGACCAACATCAGCTCCAAATCTAGTTGGCGCTAAAACTGGTTTTCTCTCCTTAGAGGAATCCCTCCAAACAGAAAACCCCGCCTTAATCTCATCCAACTCCTGACGAAGCGATTGATTCTCCAATCGTAAATTTTCCATTTCCACTGTCATTTTCTGAACTAACTGTGACAACTGTGAAACATCCATGAGGGTGAGTTTGCAGACTCGAGAGGAAACGATTTTATAATTGGGAAAAGCGGCTTTGTCTACTGTTGAGGAGTCCTGTGAGACTCTTCTGACGTTTCCTCTCGAGCTGCGAACTCCCAACTCCCTCAAGGATCTACCAACCCAATCAGGACTTTGACACTGACTGGATTGACTTTTCCCCAAGGGAAAGGGGAAGTGGACAGAGAGACTTACAACAAATAAACAAGATAAGATCTTCAGTTGTGTCTCTCTCAAGAAAGTGTTCCAGGCCGTGGAGCTTTTCTTATTGAATGTTCTGCGCTGATTTCACGCTACTCTGTAGTACAATATTAACGAGTAATTACCCAACTGTTGACTTCTTGAACTCAGATTAATAACTAAACATTGTGCTTACTGACCATTAATTAGGCTGGCCCTTGTTCACACTTTAACAGAAGTTTTAGCTCTGGCTCAGTATCTTGACACCTTCAAATAAACATAACATGTCAGAAATAACTCTTACACCTTAGCTGAATAAACAGATTAATTTGATTAATTGAGTTAGTTAGAACCAAACTTAAATACTTCATGCAAGAGCATACCTGAGACCTTTCTAATTCTTCTGTTCTGGAAATTCTGCAGTTGGAAGACAAGAAATAGCAGCCTATATCTAAATCACACTGCTATTGTAAATAACCATTCCGAACTGACTTTTGTAAATATTAATCTTCCTTACATTACTCAATTTGAGTTCATTAATATTGCAGAATTATTCATACTAGTTAAGCTTTCACACCAAAGACTTTTGCCTTTACCAAGGCTTGTTTTATCTCTTCAGGCAACTCATTGAGCGCTTTACCTTTTACAACATAAGCCCTTAAAAGATCTTAGTGAAGGTTTTTTCTGTAGAAGACATTTGCCTCTTCCAAGGCTTGTTTTATCACTCCCAACTGAACAAGCGCTAGTCCATAGACTAGTATGTTATAAATTCTTTTTTAAGTCATTTGCCTCTTCCAAGGCTTGTTTTTCAGCACTCTCAGCTTGACTACGCTAGTCCATTGAATTGTATGCTCTAATTCTATTTCAAAGACATTTGCCTCTTCCAAGGATTGTTTTTACACTCTTAACTAAACGTGCGCTAACCCTTTAGTTAATGCGCTTCAAGTTCTATTTTTAAAGTCAATTACTCCCAGAAACATGAATGCCAAATAGTTCTTGACTGCAGAAATAATTAGCGTCTTACTGTCCTAGTCAAGACGCGCTGCGATGAACAGGAGACTCGATCAGCCGGCTGAGAGGAAACAGGTAAACAAACCTCCCGGCTGTCACGATGAAGGAAGGAAGACCGGATGCGTCGTCTTCGACGAAGCTCACAAATCAGCAGGCGCTGACAGCTAGGGCTTCCGGGGCTTACAGAGGTTTAGGAATCAATTAAATTGTAGAAAGGAATTTTACTTTTAGGCAGGGAAACGGAAGATCCAAGGTCATAGGAATTACATCCAACGCTGAATCAGAAGCTCTCGTCAGGTTCAACGAGAGACGAAGCGTTGAACCGTTGACAGAAGCACCTATATATAGCTTCTGCCACGAGACCCAGCGCGAGCCCCTTTCAGCGATGACTCAAGACACGAGGGCCGGCGCAAGCCTGTCTCAAGAGAGTGCACACTCTATACAGTTAACCACATATCGGTTTGTCAACAAACAAGCATTGCTTAAAGCAATTTTCTAAAAGATCATAACTAAATGGTTTAAAATTATAATTTAACATTTTAAAAATAATACTAAAATGTACCCACTAACCTAAATTGACCTTTCAGATTCACAAGATGTTAACAGAATCAGTTTTAAGTCAGAATTTAATTAAGACGACCGGTAGCACCTCTAACAAAAGAGTGCAACAAATGTGGTAGAGTTGGTCATTTTTCCAAGTCCTGTAGGGAAGACAAAAAGAAAATTGGGGACAAAAGTAATTATTTAAAAAAAGGGGAAGTCTCTTGTGTGAGAGATGACACTGATTTGGGATCAAATTTGTCAAGATGTGAGCATGTCGTGTCTAATGAATCCCTTAAAGAAAGAGGAATGATTGTATCATTAGTGAGTTTAGGGTTGCTTGAAGAGGATGTGTTGGACTCTCCTAAGTGTGTGGTTAAATTTATGGGTGTTGAACTAGAGCTAATGGCTGATTCTGGGTCTCCTTGGACCATCATAACGGAAGAATACTTTCATGAAATGTATGAATCTAAGATTGCTAAGAGTGGTTTGTGCCCTCCTGATGTAATGGCAAAAGGTTTCAATTGATTTCATTGGTTATATTGCTTCCACCATATATTTTAAGGATCAATCTGCGTACATCAAATTATATGTTGTAGTAAAGGGTGTGAATGTTCTGGGTTGGCGCGATCAATTCAAACTTAACATTACGTTGAATCCACGCAGCAAAGATCCAGTCATGGTGTTAAAGGATAGAGATGAGTTAAATAAAAGAGTTATGTTTGTAGAAGAGAGTAATGCTTGGAAGTTACTTTCGTGTGAGTTTCCTGAAGTTTTTTCAGACAAGTTAGGTAAGCTAAGCGGGTTCACTCATGTCATCAAGCTCAAACAACGAGCTGAACCAGTTGTGCAAAAGCTTAGACCTGTACCACTCAATGTTAGAGAAGAGTTAAGTGATACTCTAAAAGATATGTTAAAAAATGATGTCATAGAGGAGATAGAATCATCAGAATGGGTTTCGCCAGTAGTTTTGGCACGCAAACCTGATAAATCTCTGAGACTTTGCATAGATTTGAGAGCACTTAATGCTAATATAGTAGTAGATTGTCATCCTCTGCCGAATATCAATGAAGTAGTGAGCATGATTGGTGAGGCTGTAGTTTTTTCTACCTTAGATTTGAGATCTGCGTATCATCAGGTAGTGTTAGCAGAGGAATCACGTCATCTCACAGCATTAATTACACCTCAGGGATTATATCAATTCAAACGGATGCCATTTGGTTTGGCATCGGCAGCCTCAGTTTTTCAGAGATCGATGTATCATGTTTTTAAAGACATGAGTGACTATGTGAAGTGTTTTCAGGATGACATTTTAGTATTTTCTAAGAGTGATGAAGTACATATGGAACACCTGAATAATGTGTGTAAAATGTTAAGTAAGTTTGGTCTTACCATTAAGAGTAAAAAGTGCAAGTTATTTCAAAAGAAGATAGAATATTTAGGGCATACTATTTCTGGGAATGGTGTTGCTCCTAAGAAATCGTTAGTTGATGCAATCCTGAAAGCTCCTGCACCCGATTGCAAAGATAAAGTTTTATCATTTTTAGGACTCTGTGAATATTACAGTAAGTTTATAGTTGGTTTCGCAACTAAAGTGGAGCCGTTAAGAGAACTAACCAGGAAAGATGTTGAATTTTTGTGGGGAACTAAACAACAAAACGCTTTTGACAGTATTAAAATTGACATGGTGTCAGCTCCTACACTTAGACCGTTTTGTTTGAACAAACTTTGTGTTTTGACAGTGGATGCTAGCCTTTATGGCCTGGGTTGCGTGCTTTCGCAACGTTCGGGTAAGGAGGACTGGAATGTTGCATTCGCGTCTAGATCTCTAAATAACACTGAAAAACGATATGCTGTAATCGAAAAGGAATTATTAGGATGTGTCTGGGCTGTTGAACATTTCCGGAATTATATTTGGGGTGCAAGATTTTTGATACGTACTGATCATAAGCCTTTGGTGGGTATTCTTTCACCCGGTGGAGGTTTAAGTGCGACTGCTCGTATTGCTAGATTGATGTCACGATTACAAGAATACAGTTTTGACATAGAATATGTGCCTGGGAAACTCAATGTGACTGCAGATTGTTTGTCAAGATTACCATATCCCAGTGTCAGTGATGATGAAGATACTGAAGTCGTAACTAGCATTTCAGAATTATTGTCTGAGAAATTCAGTATCATTTCTGAAGAATTATGGATGAAAAGCATGAGTGAGGATGATGTCTTGTGCAAAGTGAGAGATTATGTGAGTGTGGGTTGGCCTTCTAAGGAATTAATTCCAGCTGAAGTTATACCATTTTACAATGTTGCTGATGAGTTAGCCATAGAGGGAAATCTACTATTCAGAGCTGGAAAATGTATTCCACCTTTTGCGGTAAGAGATGTTATTTTGCAAATGAGTCATGAATGTCACATGGGAATGTCGTCCATGAAAAGATTAATTAGGTCAAATTTCTGGTGGCCAGGAGTGGATAGGTTTGTAGATACATTTGTTAGAGAGTGTCCTGAGTGCATTGAAAGTGATAAGACGTGCAAATGTGATCCGGCACCTTTGACTCCTGTGAAGTGGCCAGATCATCCATGGCAGAAATTAGGGATCGATATTGCTGGCCCATTCCATTTTTTACCACAGGAGTGTAGATTCGCTATAGTTGCTGTGGATTATCACTCCAAATGGCCTGAGGTCAAACTGGTACCTCATCCTAACACTGAAAGTGTTATTTTATTTTTGAGAGAGATATTTTCAAGAGAAGGATTCCCAGAAAGCATTGTATCAGATAATGGGGTACAGTTCAAATCTTCAGAGATGTTGGAGTTTTTGAGTACTTATGGTATAAAGCATTGCACCACTGCTCTGTATGAACCACAAGGAAATGGGCTAGTGGAGAGATATAACAGGGTTCTCAAACAAGATATCCTATGGGCTCGGAAGTTTGGGGGAATGTGGAAGGAGAAATTGAGAGAAAAGTTATGGCTGTACCGTATAACGCCTCATGCCACTAAAGAAGTTTCTCCTTTCCGCCTACTAAAGGGTAGAGATCCTGTATCTAACCTATGTCCTTGGTGGTTTAAGAAAAGTGCTGGTTATCGCATGGTTGATGTGAATGTCAAGGATGTAGCTGAGAAAGTGGAACTCAAACAGTGCAAATACAAAAGTGATTATGATACTAGGATGAAAGTCAAACAACCTGCTTTTATGGTAGGTGATGTGGTTAGGATTCGTAAACCTGGTTATATTACCAAAGGTGAGACAAAGTTTGGCAAACCTATGAAGGTTGTGAAAGTTTATCACAATAGCGTTGTCACACAAGATGGCAAAAGATGGAATGTTAGAAGAGTATCCAAATGTGTGTCTTAAATTTTCTATTATAACCAGTAGTTTCTTTTATGTGTAAGGATTTGTTTTTTTTATGTTTACGTAGTCACTTAATTTTCTTTAGGGAGAAAATGTGTAGTATTCTTGTTTACAGATATTTCCCTTTTAATACAAATTCCAATGTTGTACATATTTCCCTTTTAAATAGAATGTCTCTTCATAGCTGCTCGTGCACATTGTGTTATGGATTCCATTTAGAATTGTTATGGTCTGAAATGGATTGGGGTGGAGAAAAAAGACTGGTAACTTGGAGAGTGGATGTACTGTGCTGCAGTTCCATAAAACTTGGATTTTACTTGGAATTATCTTGGATTTTCAACCTCTTTATTACACTCTCCTTTGCAGCCAAAGGTAGAGACAAGCTCCTCACTGTCAGAGAAGAGGATGCTGACAATTACAATGTCTGGAAGAGTGCTCTAATAGATGGGTTTGGCCTAACCACTGAACAGTATAGGTTGCTGTTCAGAGATATCCAGAAGACACGGACTCAATACTGGACAGACTTTGTAGAGTGTGCTACTAAGGCTCTGCAAGGCTAGTTACTGGGAAGTAAAGTAAGTAACTATACAGGATTGTATAACCTTATGAGAGATCAGATTCTTAATAATTGTCAGAACCAGTTATTGCATTAGCACCTGGTTGACTCTCATTTGACCTCTCCACAAGAATTGGGTAAGAGGGCAGACAAATGGGTCAGAACCAGGGTGAAGCAGAAGGTACAGAACCAAGGTGGTGACTAGAAGAAGCAAGACCAAAAGGGTGGGGAGAAAGCAAAAGACCAGAAGTCTTCTCAAGGTCCCCAAAAAGCTTCTAATGGTGGGGGTCCCCAACAATCCAAAAAGAAAGAATGTCCAAAGAAACCCTGGTGCAAGATTTGTAAATTAAATTCTCACTGGACCAGTGATTGCACCAAAAAGGAGACAGCTCCAACCACCATTGTCCCTAAGGCACCTGTTCCCCCTAGTTCAGCTCCAAGTGGTGGTTCTCAACAGAAGAGTGTAGCGAACTGAGATGGACTCTGGCCTAGTCAGAGTGCCAACTCAAGCTGTTTTGATCTGTGATGGAGGCATGGATTGGTCCTCCTCTGAAAGTCCCAAGAACTTGGGCAAGTACAGACAAACTCCTTTAGTCAATGAGAAAAAAGCTCAGTCCTACAGGGACACAGGGGCTAGTGTCAACATGGTGATACCTGCCTTTGTGGACCCTGGACAGATCATACTTGGTGAAACCTACCAAGTGGCCAATGCTAGCAATGTCACTACCACACATAATATGGCAGTTGTTAGTTTCTCCTGGGGAGGGGTAAATGGCCTTAAGAAGGTTGTTGTTAGTTCAGACCTCCCTGTAAATTGTTTGCTTGGCAATTACCTAGAGACTTCAGCCTGGTCTGAAGTGGAGTTTAGGACACATGCAGAAATGTTAGGCATCTCCGCACATGTTCTTGCTGTGACTAGGTCACAGGTCAAAAATTGCAACACTGAACAGGCACTGGATTCTGGAAGAATGGACCAGTTGCCTACCAGGAAAAGGAGCAGTAAGGTTAAGGCTGTGCCTTCCCCCCTGCCTCAGGATGAGGATCACCCTTCTGAGGAAGCGGATTGTGGGCCTGAAGAAGGAACTGTCCTAGAAGAGCTTGAACCTGATCAGGTTGAGTTTCTTGGGACAGGGGCACCTTCCAGGGCAGATCTGAGGCAGGCGCAGTTGGACTGCCCTTCTCTTGAACACCTCAGACAGCAAGCCGCTGCTGAGGCTGCAGGGAATGCCAGTGGAACCCATAAAGTTGGATGTATGACATGACAACGCGGGCTTTTACCCCGCGCTGCTATTACGGCGCTGCTTTTACAAAGCAAGTTGTTACAACGACTTGCGCTGTAGGCGCTGGATAGTGGAATAGTTTAATTTTCTATTCCAACTCCAGCCCATGTTACAGTAGGGAAGGTGTTGGAATAGAAAATTAAACTATTCCTTTTCCAACAGCGCCCTCCAGCGCAAGTCGTTGTAACGACTTGCGTTGTAAAAGCAGCGTCGTAATGGCAGCGCGGAGTAAAGCCCGCGTTGTCATGGCTGCTTACCCATAAAGTTTATTGGGATGAAGGGCTCCTGTATTCAGAGGCTAGAGACCTCAAGCCTGGTGCTTCCAGGAGGTGGGTCATACATTTGGCATTCAGGGGCTTCCTTTTGACACTAGCCCATGATATTCCCTTAGCAGGGCATCTTGGCCAGAACAAGACTTGGGACAGGCTTGTCCCTCACTTTCACTGGCCCCACATGTCAGAAGACACAAAGGAGTTTTGTCGCTCCTGTGTAACCTGCCAAGCCAGCGGCAAAGCAGGTAGCACTACAAAGGCCCCCCTTATACCACTACCTGTGGTGGGGGTTCCCTTTGAAAGAGTAGGGATTGACATTGTTGGACCAATGGATCCCCAAACAGCCTCTGGGCACAGGTTTATTCTGGTGGTAGTGGATCATGCCACCAGATACCCAGAAGCTATACCTACCTATTCTCAAGAGTGGGTTTCCCTAAGGAGGTTGTATCAGATAGAGGTGCAAACTTAATGTCTAGTTACTTGACTGCAATGTGGAAGGAGTGTGTAGTGAACTATAAGTTCACCACACCCTATCACCCACAGTACAATGGTCTGGTTAAAAGGTTCAACAAGACCTTGAAGGGTATGATTAAGGGTCTCCCAGAAAAGCTCAGGCTTAGATGGGATATCCTGTTACCCTGCCTTGTGTTTGCTTACAGAGAGGTTCCTCAGAAGGGGGTTGGCTACAGCCCTTTTGAACTTCTGTTTGGGCATCCTGTAAGAGGATCCCTTTGTCTTGTAAAGGAAGGATGGGAGTTACCTCTCAAACTTTCCACACAAGACATTGTGGACTATGTACTTGGACTCCGCTCCAGGATGGCTGAGTACATGAAAAAGGCATCCAAAAACCTTAAGGCTAGTCAGGAATTGCAAAAGGCCTGGCATGACCCAAAGGCTGTACTGACTGTGTACCAGCCAGGACAGAAAGTGTGGGTGTTGGAGCCTGTGGCCCCAGCAGCTCTCCAAGACAAGTGGAGTGGACCCCACACTATTGTTGAACAGAAGGGAGAGGTCACCTATTTGGTAGACCTTGGAACTCCTAGGAGCCCCCACAGGGTGCTATATGTCAACAGACTGAAACCATATGTTGACAGAGCAGACATGGGCTTGCTCATGGCTACTGATGAAGGACAGGAGGAAGCGAGTGACCCTCTCCCAGACCTATTCTCTCAGAACCCTGATGATGGTTCAGTTGCTGGTGTAGCCCTGGCAGGCAGCCTCACTGACCAGCAGCAGAGTGACTACAGACAAGTTCTGTAGGCATACAGACATATGTTTTCACTGACTCCGAGTCAGACTACCTGGTGCACTCATGAAGTGGACACTGGGGAGAGTCTGCCTGTTAAAAGTAAAATTTCACGGCAACCAGATCATGTCAGGAAAACACACAAGATGATGGACGGAATGTTGCACAATGGCAAAACATTCAACCCCAGTCACAGATCTGGGTTTAATCCATCGTTATTTTGCTCACCAAGCCACCCCAGTTCAGACATGGCCATATGAAAATCAGTCTTGGCCCTGTGCCTCATGAGTACAGTCCAGCCCGAACTGCCAAGCCATGTCTTCCCTGGACCGGAATCAAGCATCCTAGGACCGGTTTCTGGCTATCAGCCGTCTTCAGCCAGGATAGCTTGACTCCAGTGGACTAGTGAGCACGGGACACACGTCTGGGGATACCCTTCCCACATAGGGTGACAGCAAAACACACAAGATGATGGACGGATTGTTGCACAATGGCAAAACATTCACCCCCACCCACAGATCTGGGTTTAATCCATCGTTATTTTGCTCACCAAGCCACCCCAGTTCAGACATGGCCATATGCAAATCAGTCTTGGCCCTGTGCCTCATGGGAACAGTCCAGCCCGAACTGCCACGCCATGTCTTCCCTGGAACGGTTTCTGGCTATCAGCCGTCTTCAGCCAGGATAGCTTGACTCCAGTGGCTTAGTGAGCACGGGACCCACGTCTGTGCATACCCTTCCCACATAGGGTGAACAGCAAAACACACAAGATGATGGGCGGAATGTTGCACAATGGCAAAACATTCATCCCCAGTCACAGATCTGGGTTTAATCCATCGTTATTTTGCACACCAAGCCACCCCAGTTCAGACATAGCCATAAGCAAATCAGTCTTGACCCTGTGCCTCATGGGAACAGTCCAGACCAAACTGCCAAGCCATGTCTTCCCTGGACCGAAATCAAGCATCCTAGGACCGGCTTCTGGCTATCAGCTGTCTTCAGCCAGGATAGCTTGACTCCAGTAGCTTAGTGAGCACGGGAGCCACGTCTGGGCATACCTTTCCCACATAGGGTGAACAGCAAAACACACAAGATGATGGACAGAATGTTGCACAATGGCAAAACATTCACCCCAGTCACAGATCTGGGTTTAATCCATCGTTATTTTGCACACCAAGCCACCCCAGTTCAGACATGGCCATATGCAAATCAGTCTTGGCCCTGTGCCTCATGAGTACAGTCCAGCCCGAACTGCCAAGCCATGTCTTCCCTGGACCGGAATCAAGCATCCTAGGACCGGTTTCTGGCTATCAGCCGTCTTCAGCCAGGATAGCTTGACTCCAGTGGACTAGTGAGCACGGGACACGTCTGGGGATACCCTTCCCACATAGGGTGACAGCAAAACACACAAGATGATGGACGGATTGTTGCACAATGGCAAAACATTCACCCCCACCCACAGATCTGGGTTTAATCCATCGTTATTTTGCTCACCAAGCCACCCCAGTTCAGACATGGCCATATGCAAATCAGTCTTGGCCCTGTGCCTCATGGGAACAGTCCAGCCCGAACTGCCACGCCATGTCTTCCCTGGAACGGTTTCTGGCTATCAGCCGTCTTCAGCCAGGATAGCTTGACTCCAGTGGCTTAGTGAGCACGGGACCCACGTCTGTGCATACCCTTCCCACATAGGGTGAACAGCAAAACACACAAGATGATGGACGGAATGTTGCACAATGGCAAAACATTCACCCCCAGTCACAGATCTGGGTTTAATCCATCGTGATTTTGCTCACCAAGCCACCCCGGTTCAGACAAGGCCATATGCAAATCAGTCTTGACCCTGTGCCTCATGGGAACAGTCCAGCCCGAACTGCCAAGCCATGCCTTCCCTGGACCGGAATCAAGCATCCTAGGACCGGTTTCTGGCTCAGGACTGAAGTCCAGAAGATGTTGGAATTGGGATTTATTGAACTCTCAGATAGCCCTTGGGCTAGACCAGTAGTCCTGGTTCCAAAACCTCACACCCAAGATGGTAAGAGGTTTTGTGTAGACTACAGAGGTCTCAATGCTGTCACTAAGACAGATGTCCATACAATACCCAGAGCAGATGAACTCATAGATAAGTTGGCCTCTACCAAATATCTGAGCACATTTGATCTGCCAGCTGGTTATTGGCAAATCAGGTTAGTTGAGGAGGCCAAGCCATAGACAGCATTTTCAACCCCTAGTGGGCATTATCAGTTTGTGGCTATGTCCTTTAGTCTGAAAAATGCACCTGCCACATTTCAAAGGTTGGTGAACAAAGTCCTCCCAGGCCTGGATGAATACTGTGCAGCTTATCTTGATGATATTGCTGTCTTTAGCTCCACCTGGGAAGATCACCTGATCCACCTGAAAAATGAATTTGGGGGCCCTGCAAAAGGCAGGCCTAACTATCAAGGCTACTAAGTGCCAGATAGGGCAGAGTTAGGTTGTGTACCTGGGCCACCTTGTAGGTTGAGGCCAGGTTCAACCATTACAGAGCAAAATCCAGACCATAATGGACTGGGTTGCCGCTCGCCGCAGAGGTTGTTCCAGCATTTGTGAGCTCTGACCTGACTTTGCAACAGGAGTGGTCTTCATTTTTAAAACCCATTGTCACCCAGAGGAAGGAGACGCGAGGCCGCAGAGGAGGTGAGAGGCGCGGCCCCGGGACTGCGAGGTACAGCGTCATCAACATCAGCTGTTTCCTCTTCCCGCGGGAGCCGCGCCCCCTCCCAGTGCCCCGCCCCCCTCACCTCACAGATACTTGAGCAGGGCCTTTAACGCGCATCGCGGGACGCGCGCGGGACGCAGCCCGGGGCGAAGCCCGGGCCAAGGGCGGGCCCGTTGTTGCCCGTTAGTGACCGGCAGAGACCGGACCGGGCCACCCCTCTTGGTTCTTTGCACTGTCTTCATAGTCAATTTATAAGTCCCCTTATATGTCTGTCATGCCTGGAAGAACCAGAAGTAAAACCAAATCTGCGATGGCTGTAGCCCAAATCACTGGGCCTATTGACCAATTCATATCCCGGGTCAACGAGACAATTGACCACAGTATCTCTTTACTGGAACGAAGAGTATCATTAGACCTTATGAACGCCAAACGCTCGTCCTTGGGCCCCTTATCGACTGTAACCTCACCCCCCCAGCAAATTGTAATTAATCGTTCTCTTCCTTTACCCCAACCTGCTGCTGGTACTCTTACTGTACCTAATTCAGTAGACTTATCAGTCTCCCACCTTGAGTCTGATTCATCATTTGCTGACTTAGAGACCACTCCAGACCTTGAGGCTTGCCTAACACTCGAAAGGCCAGAGCCCACTACAGATAACTGTATTCAGGATTCAGGGAAAGGATGCATTCCCGCATTGCCAGAACGAAGGAATATGTGTAAAACCAAGAAAAAACCTAACACTAACAACAGGAATCACAATCTTGTGACACCAGCTCCTAATCCATCATCAGGCATACCTTGCTGGGTCGAAAATATGGTAGCAGACCTAAAAGCAGATCTTGAAGCCTCAATATCGGCCCAAATCAAGCCCTTAATGTCCAAAATTGATAGACTAACATCCTTTATCAATACTAAATGGCCCAATAAGACAAGTGGAAATGTGCCCACTCAGACTCTAGGGAAAACCAAAGAAGCACCCTCGGCGAATGTCAATAATAGCAACCTGCCAAAAGATCCCACTATAAAGGTAAACATCATATCGGATAAACCGGGGACAGTATCGCATCACTTGGCCCAAAGGGGGGAAAAGGCTCCTACACCGTTACCAACCTTCAGTGTTGCAGTTTCTACCACAAAGCCCCAAACTCCTTCTGGTTCCAAAACAGTGCCTAACCGATCTGTTAAGGGGCCAAAAAATATAGCCACCACCTTGCCAGCAACCACTTCTCTCAATAAACCTGATGATCCTAAGCCTAGGGCGGCTCGTTTTAAGTCAATTAACTTGCCGCCGGAAGTGTCACCCTTTGTGGTCGTATTGACGGGGGTGCCACCACTGAAGGAGGGGAGAAGAGAAACCCTGGCCGAATTAAAAAACAAATGCGCCCAGTGGCTCCACATGCATAAACCTCTGCCCAATAACATGTGTGGTGAAATACACGCAGTTAGAAGAGGAGACTGGGTAGGTAGAAACACCAAGACTATAGCAGGTGATGTTATAACTATTAATTTTAGGACTACAGGGGTAGTGAACTATATTTGCAACTCACCTAATAGTGGGCCGGCTACCCAAATATACCCCCTTCCCTTGTCCTACTTTTTACCCATGCCCCCAAGTCAATTTCCCCCTCAATTTAGTTTTCCATTAAATAATGGGTATTCACATGCTCCACATGCACCCAAGCCCCCAAGACAATTTCCCCCTCAATTCAGCTTTCCATCAAATAGTGGGTACACACATGCTCCACATCACACTACTCATCAGTGGCAGCACCCATGGCAGGGTCCACCTCCTCCTCTTGACCCCTTTGTATCCCAGTTTACTCACTGGAATAGATTCAGTGCGCTGGAAGAGGTGGACTGACTTAATCCCAATGAAGCTCTCCCCATGCATTTTACCATCAATAGGGGTGAGGAGGAGGACTCATATGCTACGTCTTACCCGGTATGTCCTAAAATTCCACCTGTGACAGCCACTAGCCTGATTAAGCCACCCTCCTCTATAATTGAGAGGGAATGTACAGAATCCCCTAGCCTGGGAGACACCGCTGGCGGTAGAAGAGAAACCAACAAGGAGGAAATAAAAATCCTTAGTTGGAACCTTGCGGGCATCCAAAGGAAACTCGATCTACCTGAGTGGTGTGATCTGGTTGAAGCACATAAAATCTGCATGTTTCAAGAGACTTGGAGCACAGAACCACTCCACCGGGTTGGGTTTGTCACCTTCTTTATCCCAGCAGTAAAACCCATGAATGGGAAGGGACGCCCATCGGGGGGTCTCATTACCTGGGTAAGCATTTCCCTGAATTGTAGAACAACATCTAAACAGCTAAATAATCCAGATATCTTAGGCATTCTATTATGCAATCCTTGTAGAGCTTTGTCTCTGGCTCTTTACAATGTTTATGCTAGAGGTATAAAAAATGGGCACACTTCAACCGTAATATCAGATCTTGAAGTGCAACTCAGGGATTGTAAAGAAGCTAACTATACCCTAGTAGCAGGTGATTTTAATTGCACCTATGAGCCTCTCCCCCTAGATGGTATCCCTGACTTGGGCGAAGAAGACAGTAGATGGGGCATCTCTTCACTCTCCATCCCTCCGATTAGGCGTTGGACCCGCAGTGCAGTACAGCTAAATGCACTGACCTTAGAGTTTGGGCTAAGAGCCACCAATGGCCGTACACCTTCTGATCGGATGGCCGCCCCGACGTTCAACAGGGTTGGTCATACCTCAAGGATTGACTACATCCTGCTGGACTTGGGGCTTTGGAGTTGGGTTGTTGATATGACAGTCATACCAACTGTCGAGAGCGACCATAATTCGCTTTCCCTAACTATTACGAATCCCTGGTCTAATGCAGCACTGTCAGCAACTTCCAAATGCTTGCTTAAGGTTACTGTTTCCTCTTGTGGAAGGCGTCTAAAGTGGGACAAAGTTGTCAGTAACCCTGACAAACTTGCTAACATAGAGGTGGTTCTTGCGGCCTCACAAGCAGAATTTGATAATATTGATTTTGCCACGGCAGCGGACAGAGCAACACCCATTTTCGAAGCTGCTGTCAAGACTATAGGGGAAGCCTTTTGGGTCAAGGGCAATGCAGGGAAGCTTAGGCCCCAGAATAAACCCAAGGGAACGCATGTCTGGTATACAGGAGCTTGCAGGAATGCTAAGTCCCGGCTAATTGAAGCCGTCAAAGGCAAATCTCAACCTCTAATACAACTAGCCAGGAAAGAACATAAGAGAATACTGGGTCTAGCAAAAAGGGAGTGGGAAGATGCCTACTGGCTTACTCTTAAAGAAGCTAGCTTTAAGAAGGACTCTAGATGTTTTTGGGACACTATTAGAGCTCGGAATAGGCCTGATAGTGATCTAATAACTTGTAATATCCCTAGTCAGGCGTGGGTCAAACATTTTTCTAAGCTATATACCCACCAAGCTGACCAACCGCTGTTGAGTGTTTCCCAAGGGGGGGTTGCGGGTCCATCATTGCTCCCTCCAATCCGGAACATTCAGCCCAGCGATTTTGACTTTACTATTAAGGAGGTTGAATACGCCATAGGCACCATTCTCCCCCAAAAAGCGGCTGGCCCGGATGGTATCCCTGGTGACCTTTTAAGATCTGACATCCCAAAGTGGGGCAAATTTATCCATTCCCTACTTGTCGCTATTTGTAGGGGCGCCCCTGTCCCCTCTTCGTGGAAAGGGGCGGAAGTGGTCCCTATCTATAAAAAAGGCCCCAGGGAAGACCCGTCAAATTATAGGCCCATTAGCCTGTTGGATATCAGCCAAAAAGTAGTTGGCAAGGTCATACTGCTAAGAATTTTAAATTGGGTAGAAGAAAATAAAATCCTCACTGACTACCAGGCGGGTTTTAGAGTAGGAACTGGGACAATCGAGCAAGCTTTTAGGCTCATGATGGTCTACTGGAAGGTTGTGGTCATAGGCAAGGGCAGTCTTTATCTCGCGTTCATCGATTTAAAGACTGCCTTTGACCTTGTACCTAGGGAGACCCTATGGAGTGTACTGGCCGACATGGGGTTACCACACTACTTGCTTGTGTTGCTTGTTAGGTTGCACGAAAAGAGTTTTGCCCAGATTAGGTGGGGCCCAGGGGGGGAAAAAACCAATAGTATCCCGGTAGAGAGAGGTGTACGCCAGGGATGTGTTCTGGCTCCCACCCTTTTCTCTCTTTATATCAACGGGGTGGTTGAGCATCTTCGGAAACATCCTTCAGATGAACCATCCCTGGCTGGCGAACGCATACCAACCCTCCTCTTCGCGGATGATACCCTTTTAATATCTAAAACCCCTATAGGTCTCCAAAGACTCCTAAATAACTTCCAATCCTTCTGTGCCAATCGTGGCCTGGTAATCAACACTAGTAAGACAAAATATCTTGTTCTGAATCCTCCCAAAAAACCAGTCCGCTCTCCCATTTTGAATACTGAACTGCTGGAAAGGGTCGAAGTTTTCGACTATCTTGGGATACGCATCTCTCATAAAATGGATTGGTCACCACATTTGGACAAAATGCTTTTAACTCATAAGAGAATAACAGGAGCTCTTCTGAAAGAACAACGCTCCTGCAAAATAAGACCTATAGCCACTGTCCTAGAGATCTATTCGGCCAAGGGTGTCAGCTCCGCCCTTTATGGGGCCGAACTCTGGGGGTCAACCATTTCTGATGCTCTACCAAGATCCGAGACGAAATTCTGCAGAGCGATTATGTCTTTACCGCAGGGAACACCCACGGTCCCGCTAATGTTGGACCTAGGATGTCGCCCAATTGATGACCTCGCAAAATTTCGACCACTCTTGCTATGGGCGCGGCTGTGGCGTGTGGAGGAACTCAGCAAATACGCCCAAGGCCTCGCAGAAATCATGTCACTACCTGGGTGGCACAAAATTAAATGGTTAAGAGACATGAAGTTGCTGCTAGCCAATTTGGGCCTGAATGAGGCGTGGATAAATAGAACTTCTCCCCCGAAGTTAACGCTCAAGAAACTTTATTGGGACTGGATCTCCACAAAAAGAAATACTAGTACTACCATGGGTAGGCTTACTGAGGATTTCCTGAAGTTTAAAGACCAACCTAAACGGGAACTGTATCTTGACACTATTGAAAAACCCTTTGATAGGGCTCTATATTTCAAATTTAGAGCAGGAACTCTTCCCCTTTACTCTTTCACTTCGAGTTGGAAATCACACGCTCATACTACAGAGCTTTGTCCAGCGTGCTCACTTAAACCAGAGTCATTGGCGCATTTTATGTTTGAATGCACAGAGTATGCAATTCCAAGGAGGGTTTGGCTCAAAAATTTATGTCGGCAGTTAGGTACCAAGAGTCATGCGACTGCAATCAGGATTTTAATGTCTGATTGCCGTCTCACCTATGCTTGTGTTTTAGCTAAATTTTTATCATGGGCTTGGTCCATCCGTATCAAGAGGCTAAAATCAACTGTTTAATTCCTTTTTACTGTTTAAATGAACTGTTTATAAATTTGTAAAAATGTCCTTTATATGCTATAGTGATTTTATAAATTACTGTGTATTGTGTTCATGTGCTGCTTTTATGATAATTTTTTTTATCGAAATAAAGCCTTTTTGACTTTGACTTTGACTGGGTTGCTCCAAACACCCAGACTCAGGTCAGAGCTTTCTTGGGCCTGACTGGACACTATAGGAGATTTGTCAAGGGGCATGGTTCCATTGTGACACCCCTGAATGACGTAACTTCCAAAAGAATGCCTAAGAAAGTTCAGTGGATAGTCAGCTGTTAAAAGGCATTTGATGACCTGAAGCAGGCCATGTGCACTACTACCAGTCAGCAAAGTCCTACCTACTACAAAGAATTCATTGTTCAAACAGATCCTTCAGAGTTGGGGGTAGGGGCAGTGCTATCACAATTGAATGATGAAGGTCAGGACCAGCCAGTAGCTTTTATTAGCAGAAGGCTGAGCCCTAGAGAGAAAAGTTGGTCAGCTATTGAGAGGGAGGCCTTTGCTGTGGTTTGGGCCCTGGAGAAGCTGAGGCCATACTTGTTTGGTACTCACATCACAGTTCAGACAGACTATAAGCCCCTCTCGTGGCTAAAACAGATGAAGGGTGAAAATCCCAAACTGCTCAGGTGGTCCATTTCCCTACAGGGGATGGACTATACAGTGGAACATAGACCTGGGAGTAACCATGCCAATGCAGATGGACTCTCAAGATATTTCCATTTAGAACATGAAGACACAACTGGTCAAGGTTAGCTTAATGTCCCTGCGTTTGCGGGGGGGTTGTGTAGGAGAGTAGGGTCTGCTTCCTATGGTTACCCCCACTTTTTGCTGTGATTCTCTGGTTTTTCGTCTTTAGTATGGCTGTGGCCCTGCTAATCATGCCCAGAGCCTAGCTGTTCTCTCTCTAAATTGATACTATGTACTTTAGGTACATACCAGATTGGTTACTGGGTCACTCTTGTGAGCCCCTGTATAGTGTACCATAGGTACCCAGGGCATAGGTGCACCCTAGGCCTATCAGGGGCTGCAGCATGTATTGTGCCACCCCTGGTTAGCCTTCCAAACTGACACCACAGGTCTGTACTTACAGCCTGGGTAAGGTGGTGTAATCACCCCTTACGTAGATATAGTATATCTATATCTACCTTATATATAGACACATAGTAACCAATATAAGTCACTCCTCTGGCAGGCCTTGACAATCCTGGAGGCAGAGTGCTTGGTTTTATGTGAGAGGGTGCCCTAGCATGAGCTGAGCCCCTCTGCAGCTTTCGGAACCATCTCCTTACAGCTGTTCTATGATATAGCCATACCATATACTCTTAAGTGCATTATAATCCTCGAGGTTAATGATAACTTTGGTTTGGCTTTATCAAAACATGTTATGTAAGGTGTCAAACACTTTGGAATACTACCCCCCGCCAGTCCTGGCGGCGGGGGTAGCATTCCACCCTTCTAGAGGGAGAAGACATGTAGTTACTGGTTTACCCGGTTAAAGTTAAACAGAGCCTCAGCATCACAAAATGGATGCTGCTGCCACAGACACAAGTCTGCCCTCCTGCTGCCGGACGAAACTCCGGCAGGGGAGGCCTGGACAATAGGTTTCCTGCCCAGGGAGGTGCTAGCACCTCCCCAGACAGGCTCCTAGTGTATTGGGGCAGGGAGGGCTGCATTCAGTGATTGCTTTCCAGACACTGCCTGGGGCACACAAGGTGCTCCATGCATTTCCCAGTTCAAACCGGTTGCTAGGGTGCTCAGCCCCAGCTCTGGCGCGAAACTGGACAACCACCCCCTCCCCAGGTCCACCCATAGGAAGGTCCTTAGAGTTAGTCCAACCCCTAAACTTCCTATAGTATAGAACCCCAGTCCCTAGGACTTTAGATTACCCTGTACGAAACTATGCAACATATATCCTGGACCTTCGACATTCCATTTTGACTGGAAGATGGAAGAAATCTCCCTTGTGGTCAAGGAGTGACCACCCTGTTCAAACAGGCACCAACTGCATCATTGCCGGTCTGCATTGTCGAGGCTCCCGCCGGATCCCGAAGTCTCTGCAACACAGAACACGGACTTCCAGACATCTCTGACGCTGACTTGCGCTCCCAGCAAAGCTGAGACCTGCGGCGGACATGAGAGACATGGGACCGGAACTCCTGGACATCTTGCATTTTGTAACCTGCACCTTCTTCCCGAGGTATCACGAAGTTGTGCATTGGGGTTCTTGAAGCCCCAGCCCCGAGGACCGTTTGCACCGATGCTCAGAGGCCCACACTCCACGAGTGTCCCGTGTGCCTGCTTTGTGGTTCCTAGTCCGTTGGCTAGTGATCCGCCAAGAAGAGCAAACCTTGAATCAACTTGCTTTCCTGGTTGCCCCAGGCTTGCTCCAACTTTCCTGCAAAGGAGAAGTTCCTCAGACCTTGCTGGTCTGCACCGAAGTCAATCTCAACAACTTGCGTGAATTGCGTTTGCCAAGGCTTGTTGGGTCCAATCCAGATACTGACACCGCAGTCAACTCGATCCTTTGTGGGACAGCTCGAATCCAGCTCCTGGTTGTCGTCGACGCCTCCTGGTCCTCGTGGCTGAAGAGACAAACTTCACCTTTTCAGCTGAAATCACCCGACATCTGGTGGCATCTTCCCATCGCCGCCCTAGTCACTGGCTAGTGGCCCAGACTCTGTCTCCTCTGCTTTCAGGTTCTTCACATCTCCGATCCACCCTTGGATCCACCCGGACACTTTTCCTCTAGTCACCTGCAGCACTTCTTCGCAGCTCTCCATTGGAATCGACGACGAAACCCGACACGAAAAGACACCTATGCATCCGGCTTCCCTGGGTGAGGTAACACGAGTACTCCGGTGCTCCCGTGGGTATTGAATCTCCAAGTGTCCTAGTCTAAAAGGGTTCCATCGCAGTTCACCTCCTTGTACCCTTAATCTTTAAAATTGTACCTTGTTCGTTCTCCATAGAAAGTCAATGTTAACCCGCGGCTGTGTTTAGACACTGCACACGTCTCCCGTGGGCCTCCCACATCCTAACCTTTGGTTGTTCCTAGAAGCCCCAACGATTCCCCAGGCCCTAGGCCTGCTTTCTATTCCTCACGTGGTTCTTATACCACTAATTTAGTATATGGTTTGTGAGGCCCCTAGGGCAAAACGTATACTGTGCAACTTATCGTATGCTAATTAAGTTCCTTGTATTGTACTTTTACCCCTGACCTCATAAAGAGTGCAGAGGGGTTGTGTTTAGAATGAATACATATATATTTGATATATACCTTGTGTGGTGTGCTTTCATTTGGTACTCAAGAGATTATAAATGGTAAAACAACTTGCTTAACTCGTCTCCAAGTCTTAGCCTGAAGGCTGCTCTCCACAGTTACCACTAGGATAGCTTTATATAAGGTTGACTTTATAACCTACCATCAATAAGGTTCATTGGACTGGTGCAAGGAGCCCACTAGAATAGTGGACATCATATACCAGGCCAACTTCTCACACATAACGTCTGCTCTACTCCAAGGAGTATAAACCCAATTATAAACAAAATATCCCTTTGCATCATCTGAATCTTTATCAGCACTTGTGCCTGCACCCTTTGGAGGAACATACAAAGGCGCAGCTTAACACGTCAGTCTCATAACAACTAAAGGATCACTAGGGTCATTGTCTTTCCCCGAAACTACTTCTTTTGGCGCGGGGGTCTGAACTATTTGCGCAATTTTAACTTTACTAACTGAATTTTGCTCCGCTTTTAAACGTAGTGTATCATGTCTTCATTTAACTACTCGCCTAATTAGATCAGATATATTTGACAAAAGGAAAGGTCCATCATTTAATTGTTTGTAATCGGAATTAATATCCTTGGGCTCTAAGTTTTTAGAAACGTTTCTAAAACCAAGTATTACTTCACAGGTAAACTTCTCTGCAAAATATAACTGCTCTAAATCTTTCCACTGCTGTACCATCTCTACAATATCTGAAGCAGAAGTAGTCCCACGAGCTTCTTTGCGAGCAGTGGGTCTGATATTGGCTTTTTCGTCAACCGTCAAAGTGGAGCGAGTCTGCCGCCCATCATGCTTATCTATGTCTTTATCGTCTGAAGAAAGATATTTTTCATCGGAAAGATCACCCTCAGGGGCAGAGGTAAACTTATAAGGGGTGGAGGGCGATCTAACAAGATGGAATCATCCTGAGATTTATTAAGTATGGGATAAATGGGGCTCCTAATAGGGTACTGGCCAGTTACCTCTAAACAACGCTCCCTTTCCTCTTTTTCTTTTATTGCCTTCATCTCTTTATTTTTTTTAACTCCAACACTTTTTGATATATCGTTTTTCACTGTTCTTTTTCTGCTATAGCTTCTTCTTTCCTCACTCTCTCTTGCACTTCTTTCTCCCACATTCGTACACAATCAAACGTATCTTGCCGGCTTTTCCTTTAAAACAAACACTGCTCTACATATTGAATCTTTTTAAAGTCTAATGACCCATTCACTGGCCATTGTAAATCAGGATCCTTTTTTGTATATTTGTTCCACAGTGTACTATACATTATGGAAGAAATACCATATTTAAGATACATATGTCTATACGGTGCCCCCTCAGGGGGAACCAGCTGCCTTATTTCTAAATCCGTTTTGGTACCACCAAGACAGCAACACAGCCTACCAAGTGTGCTGGAAATAAGCATGCTACCACATTTTTGTAAAACAGTACTTTTCCAAAATATTCCAAAGTAGAGAAAAATCTCCACATTACCTGCCTTTATCTTTGCAAAAAATAAATCAAACAAACAAAACCAGAACCTTGGCCATGCAAATCAAGAGTGCAGCTTCAGCGACCTTACCAAACAAGAGTCTCCAACTTCCAACTGCCAATCTCTTGGTCAACCTAATGGCCACTGGAAAAAATTACGCCAAAGGATAGCTCAGTCAGGACCAGCCACCACCTGGAGGGTCAAATCGAAAAAAACAGAAAAGTAACTTCGGTCTGCAAAGACAAGGGTCTCCTCATGCAGGATGTCTCCTATGTAATATTCAACTCTTCCATCAAGACCACTCCTTTGGACGGCCGCGTCTCCAATGAGGCCCCACGTTTCGGGCGCCAAACTGTGGAAATGTGCTTTTTTTATGCGCACACCAGTGCAGGGCCCCCCTTCTCTGTCCATGGGTCCGTAGACCAACAAAATAGAGATTGGCACTGAAGCTGGAATTCAAATAACAGGTTTTTTATTCACTCATGAGTGGGACTATGTCCATACAACACCCTCAAGTGTTCCTGGAGGTAGTACATTGAATACACAGACCATGGTACTTATATACAGAGTTTGTTGCAGAGTAAGCATGTAGATACATATAGAAGGTACAGGCCTACACAGGAACAGTTACCGACAAACATGGGCAGATGGGAGATCACTTAGTCAGCAACGTGGGAGGGAGAACAGAACTGTTTACAACAGCAGAAAATAGTTGACAGTTACATCTTTAACCAGGTGCATTTTAGCAGCTATAGGCCTTTGCTCAGCACATACATTGCTTTGGCCCAGTACAGAAGGAGTTAACTAAAGCTGATGACTCAAGCAGAATAGAAGGGCAAGCAACAGTGAAGACAGAAGAATTACATAGCTAACAAAATGGATGCCACAACAAAAATGGCTTCAGCTTATGCTAACGGAAATTATTACACGTTTTCCACAGACGGCCCTTTTGGCATAAGCTAAGACATTTTCTTATGCTTCTTAAGGGGTACGATAAATGTTATATATATCAATTAACATTATGTTACTGATTTCTTGATCCATTGCTAAACGACCATTTACATTTTGGACATTTGTTTTAGATGGTAGACAAGTAGTACAAGTGGAAATACAGAGGGAACAAAGCATTGGCCCACATTGTATACATAAACAGTAAGAGAAGAGAATAGCTATAATTATGAACAAGGCTGATAGCATTTTCAATCCCATACAGAAAATATGTTCCAGAACCGTGCAGCCCACGTCTTTGTTACTGAATCTGAATATATCTCAGTAGCTATTTTGTGTAGTTTGGAGATGACTGCAAATACAGAAGGTGAAATGTCCGGTGTCAAGACACAAGAGCTGGATCCGATGATACAGCATGCTCCAGTCTATTTGGTTCCCATGTGGTCTCTGTCTGGTCGACTACAGAGACATCAATTGCACGTTTTCCTCTACTACCAGCATAGTGATTAAACAATTGCAAATCTTGATGGTAGGTTGGGGGAGCTAAAAACGCAGGTGGTAGAAAGAAGTCTATGTAACAGGTACCAGACCAGCCTGGAGGTAGGAAGTAGTATGCCTTAGTTCCACAAACAAAAGAAGTGTGACTTGATGCAAGGAAGCTGCCTCGGCTTATCATAGACATCTGCAACACTGCAGTACAGTTACCGTGGCCCAGTGGAACATCGTCTGTACTTTGTACACAAAGGGGCCAGTGGTCATGGCAACAGAGCTAACAAGGGGTCCATTTACTTTAGCCGACCTAGAATTTGGATATACATAGTTTGTTGCTGCACTTCCTTTACTATATTCTTCCATTTTTATAGCAGTCTCTTTTCTTATGGGTCCCCATCTTCGTTGGGGTAACAGACTTTGTTCATTAGAGGCATATAGAAGTTTGAACCGAGCTGGGCATGAGTCATTGTGAGAGAATGGCAGCGGTGACAACGGGATTCCTTTTATGTTCTGATGAGGAGGAATCTTGCCACAAACCCAACCGTTAGTAGCATTGCTTAGCTGGTGTGTCTGATGCAACATTTGAAGAAATGAATTGTTTGTTAGATTTTGCCGGTATCCCAGTTCCTATTGCGGGAAATCAAAATGATGGTGCTTTTTTTTTGCAGCAAGTGGTGTAACAGTAATGTTAGGTAAGGAGGCTCCAGGCATTACTTCCTCCACTACCCACATTACAGCAGAGATAATGGCAGCAGTCAAAGTCAGACCAAGGATGCAGATTGTACTGCCGTCACAGCGATCTGGAATTGAATGGAATGAGAATTTATATGGCACAAAAACTGCCACCCTACGGGTATCTTGGCGCTTGAATTAGAAATAACATCAAGAAAACAAGCACAATTGTCAATATCCGGAGGACTAGTAGGTAATCCTTGGAAAGAGCGAGGTTTTCAGGCTCTTCCTAAACCCAATCAATGAGCTTTCCTGCCTAAGATTCAAAGGCAGCCCGTTCCAGATATGTGAGGCAAGTACTCCGAAGGCTCTACCCCCCTTCCAGGATTTCTTAAATCTGGTAGTTGTAATCAGATTGGTATTTGACGATCGGAGCTGCCTCCTTGGGTTATACCAAGTAAACATTTCTTGCACCGGGATAGGACCCTGTCCATGTGCTGCCCAATACACGATGCACAGAGATTTTAAGTAAATTCTCTCCTTAATGGGCAGCCAGTGGAGATCTTTTAACGCCAGTGTCGTAGAGGACCCACGTTGTCTATTTAGTGCCAGTTTTGCTGCCACTGCCTGCACTCTCTGTAACCTCTGCACAATATATTGTGGTGCTCCCAAATAGAGAGAGTTACAATAGTCCAACCTGCTCAGTATTGCACTTTTCACTACGAGCGGTCGGGAGTCTTCTGGGAGTAGGGGAAGGATCTTACGCAATACTCGTAGCAGAGAAAGACACACACTGGCAGTTTTGTCGGCTTGTATGTCCATTTGGAGATCTTAATCAACCATAACTCCCAGATTGCATATCACTTTAGCTGGAGCCAAGGGTTCATCCTCCGGAGTGAGTTTAAATTGTGTCGGCAGATGTCGAGACACTCTGGTAGCTGTACAGTACACCACCTCAGTTTTCCCCCCATTAAGCTGTAGGGAGTTTTTCCTGAGCCAACTTGCAGTTTGACACGAACTCCTGGAAGGTGTTGACGGACACCGCTTGTTTCCCCTCCAGGGAGAATATCAGCTGAGTGTCATCCGCATAGTTGACCAGGTCTACCCCAAAAGACTTAATAAGGGTGAAAAGAGGACGCAAATAGATGTTGAACAAAATTGGGCTTATTGCCGAGCCTTGTGGCACCCCGTGGTGTACTGGGGACATGTCAGAGATAAACGTGTTAAAGATACAACTTGTTGTCTTCCTGACAAGTATGATCGTAGCCACTGCAGGGCTCGACCTGTAATCCCTATGCTTTCCAGTCTCTCAACCAGCATGGCCTGGCTCACCGTATCAAATGCGGCTGACATGTCCAATAATACAAGGACCAAGGAGTTACCATTGTCAGCACGCATTCGCAGGTTGTCCGTTGCCGTTACCAGCGCCGTCTCTGTCCCATGTCCCGGGCAGAAGCCAAATTGATCCCTGTCCAGCAAGAAGTTGTCCTCAAGATAACATGACAGACTTTTGCTGACAACCTTCTCCAGGATTTTAACCGGGTCGGGCAATAGGGAGATGGGTCTACAGTTAGCTGGATCAGTGGGATCCAGGGATGGTTTTTTCAACAAGGGAGTTACAACTGCTTCTTTCCATACCTCGGGAACCACCCCTTCCTCCAGTGACTGACAACAGATCCTCCATAGCCCGTGGAAGGTTTCTTCACCCAGGATCTTCCAGATTTTATGGGGAAACGGGTCTAAAGGGGAGCCTGATCTCCTTCTTCTTAGGCGAGCTCGTTTTCGTCGGCAAACAACAAAACAGATAGTGCCCTAGGGTCCTGGGTAGGCGTTTGTTTCTTCACTAACATTGAGTCGAGTAGTTACTAATAAGCTACCCCCTTTGTAGTCAGTCTTTAACCACCCAGGACAGTGGCTCAAACAGCCCACAAAGTACTAGGTAACGATGCCAGAGCAATATGTTCTTTAATGAGACAGGACCTCTCAACCATTGGATAATTATCATTTAAAATAACACGCACACCTTCTGGGGAACAACGTATTGTGACACGAAAATATTTAAGCATATCGATATCCACAATATTGTCAGGTGTGGTAGGGGAAAGCAAAAATGGACATTCTGCAGTAAACTTGTCAAATCCGAATTCAAGTACCTGTGAAAGTGAGCTAGGTGTAGGTGTCCCATCGAATCCTATCAATGTTATCATTGTGCCGGACAGGAGAGCCCTAGGAACCAATCTTTTAGACAGACTACTACAGGTAGCCTCTGTGTCAACCATAAACCGATCAGTAGATCCCAAGACGCTTGCATCAACATAAGGACCCATTTGATCTACTGGTATCTCAACCGGTTCCTTATCCCATCCTAGGCATTCCGATGCATAATCAGAATCCCCAAGACCATCAGCCGATTGATCTGACATTTGATATTGATTCTGTCTATCAACGGTATTAGAATAATTTGGTCCGTGTTCAACTGCCTCAAATCTGGGACGATTTCCTATTCCTCCCCTGTGTCCTGAATTCCCTGGGCGTCCTCTCATACTTCCTCTACCCTGTTGAAACTGCTGACCTCGCAGAAGGGGACACTCAGAACTCCAATGTCCAATCTCTTTACAATAAGCACACTGATCAGTAGACAAAGTTGATCGAGAGAAAGGGTGTACACCAGGAGTATATACTGCACGTCCGCCTCTACCACCACCTCTGAATGGTGGACCATATACTTGAGCCAACATAACTTTCGTCTTTAAATCCTTAACCTTCTTATCCTCTTTGCCTTTTGCTTCCAATTCCTGACGCTCATAATACTGGGCCATAGTCAAAAGGGAGACTGGGGAAGACATAGTGCACGAACTCTCGCTGGCCTTGAGGCGATTAGCTATTTCTTGCAACATGTTAGCGACAAATTTGTTGATGAACAGATGCTTGCCCGTGTCATCCATCAAAGACTGCACACTAAAGTCATGGAATGTCTCTTCAAATCGTGTACAGAAATCAGAAACTGACTCATCCGCTTTCTGTTTACAAGACGCTAACGTTGTCCAATCTATTTTCTTAGGGGGTATGACAGTTTTTAACCTAGTCACAATAGCTTTGGGAAGATCTAATATCTCCTGTTGTGTTTTCTGAGCAGGTTCCCTAGCTGCATCTATTTCTTCTAAATGCACCCAGGTATCACCATATGCTACATTATCATCTATTTTCCAAATTGTTCTCCACATATCAGGGGGAAAAATAAGTCCAAAAAACATATCAATATCTGGCAGGGTCATAGTGCAGGAGCAAATGGCTCCTTCCAATTCTTCACAGAAAGCGGCAGGATTTTTCCACGCATCGGGCAAAGCAGCCTTAAGAGCCATAAAGTCTGCTCTACTACAAGGAGTATAAACCCAATTATAAACAGAATATCCCTTTGCATCATCTGAATCTTTATCGGCACTTGTTCCCGCACCCTTCGGAGGAACATGCAAAGGCGCAGCTTCATGCATCGGTCTCACAGCAACTACAGTATCACTAGGGTCATTGTGTTTCCCTGAAACGTCTTCTTTAGGCGCGGGGGTCTGAACTGTTTGCGCAGTTCTAACTTTACTAACTGAATTTTGCTCTGCTTTTAAACGTAGTGTATCATGTCTTAGTTTAACTACTCACCTAATTAGATCAGATATATTTGACAAAAGGAAAGTTCCATCATTTAATTGTTTATATTTGGAATTAATATCCTTGCTCTAAGTTTTTAGAAACGTTTCTAAAACCATGTATTAGTTCCCTTGTAAAATTCTCTGCAAAATATAACTGCTCTAAATCTTTCCACTGCTGTACCATCGCTACAAGATCTGAAGCAGAAGTAGTCCCACAAGCTTCTTTGCGAGCAGTGGATCTGATATTGGCTTTTTCGTCAACAGTCAAAGTGGAGCGAGTCTACCGTCCATCTTGCTTATTTATGTTTTTATAGTCTGAAGAAAGATGTTCTTCATCAGAAAGATCATCCTCAGGGGCAGAGGGAAACTTATACGGGGCGGAGGTCGATCTAACAAGATGGAATCATCCTGAGGTATGGGATAAATGGGGCGCCTAATAGGGTACTGGTCAGTTACCTCTAAATGACACCCCCTTCCCTATTTTTCTTTTATTGCCTTTATCTCTTTATTTTTTTTAAGTCCAATTGTTTTTGATATATCCTTTTTTGCGGGTTTTTTTCTGCTATAGCTTCTTCTTTCCTCACTCTCTCCTATATTTCTTTCTCCCATATTCATACACAATCAAACATATCTTGTCGACTTTTCCTTTCAAACAAACACTGCTCTACATATTTTTTTAACTATTACTTTTCCAAAATATTCCCAAGTAGAGGAAAACTCCACATTACCTGCCTTTATCTTTTGCAAAAAATAAATCAAACAAACAAAACCAGAATCTTGGCCATGCAAATCAGGAGTGCCGATTCAGCGACCTTACCAAACAAGAGTCTTTAACTTCCAACTGCCAATCTCTCGGTCGACCTAATGGTCACTGCAAAAAATTACCTCAAAGGATACCTCAGTCGGGACCAGCCACCACCTTGAGGGTGAAATCGAAAAAAATGGAAAAGTCACTTCGGTCTGCAAAGACAAGGGTCTCCTCATGCAGGACGACTCCTCAGTAATATTCTACTCTTCCGTCAAGACCACTCCTTTGGACGGCCGCGTCTCAGATGAGGCCCCACGTGTCGGGCGCCAAACTGTGGAAATGTGCTTTTTAATGTGCACACCAATGCAGGTGTCACCCTTCTCTGTCCACGGGTCCGTAGACCAACAAAACAGAAATTGGTACTGAAGCTGGAATCCAAATAACAAGTTTATTATTCACTCATGAGTGGGACTATGTCCATATAACACCCTCAAGTGTTCCAGGAGGTAGTACATTGAATACACAGACCATGGTGCTTATATACAGAGTTTGTTGCAGAGAAAGCATGTAGATACAAATAGAAGGTACAGGCCTACACAGGAATAGCTACCGACAAACATGGGCAGATGGGTAATCACTTAGTTAGCAAAGTGTGGGGGAACAGAACTGTTTACAACACGTTACTACCTCTCCCTTCCGAGAATGATGCAGTTGACAAACATGATTGTATTTTCCGAACAGAGGAAGAGACAAAAGGACGGGTAGACCTGACTGATGTTCCCTTATTTGATCCCCAAGGAGAACTATATGTTGATGGCTCTTATTTTAAATTACCAGATGGCACCACCACCGCAGCTTATGCTATCACTATATTACGCACAGTGGTAGAGACATCATTGGTCCCCTATCAATCTGCCCAGGCAGCAGAACTTGTTGCCCTTATATGAGCTTGTGAATTGAGCAAAGGGCTAGTTGTCAATATTTACACAGATCATCAAAATGCAGTTGGGGTTGCATACAACTTTGGGCGCCTGTGGGCAGGGAGAGGGTTTCTTACCTCACATGGTACTAAGATACAACATGGACACTTGATATCATGATTACTATCTGCACTAACACTTCCTAAGAAAATAGCTATTGTAAAGTGTAGTGCCCACAAGAAAGGGACAGATGATGTAGTTAGAGGGAATGCATTCACTGATCAGACAGCCAAAGAGACAGCTCCTAGTAAGATGAACAGAATGTTTGTTTCAGGTCCAGCTAGATGGGTTCCCGAGAACACTATGTTTAAAAACACAGTTGAGAGTGTGAAAGAGATACAAAGCAAGGTCACAATAGAAGAATTAGCTGTGTAGCAAGAGAGTACAGCACGTTTAGATGAAAAAGGATGTTGGATTGATTTGTCTGGAAAACAGAAATGGATGTTACCTTTTGCATACGTACTCCATATGGCTACTATGGCTCATGGCCCAGCTTATATCAGTGCAAAGTTATTTGTAAATGATAAGCCCCAGTTTTGTGTAATCACAATATTTCTAAAACAGCTGCACATTCTGGGAAAGGTACACCCACACCATCCAGTAACTTTGCACCACCTACATTCCCCTTTGAAGTCCTTCAAATAGATTTAATTGAGCTAGAATGTTGCAACAATCTCAAGTATGTTTTAGTGGCCATATGTGCATTCAGTAAATGGGTGGAGGCTTACCCAACTAAAGACAATATGGCTATCACAACAGCGAATGTGCTTATTTTAGAGTTTTTTCCACGCTTTGGAATGCCCAGAGTTATTTGGATTGACAATTGCTCTAATTTTAATGGGAAAGTGATTAAGCTAATATGTGAAGGCTTGCATATTAAACAGGAATTCCATGCCGTCAATCACCCGCAGTCAGCAGGTTTGGTCAAGAAGTATAATGGGCCACTGACATTGAAATTGGTACAAATTCAGGAGACAGCAGGGTTGCAATGGCCAGATGCTCTTCCTTTGATCCTTTTGTCCACTAGGACTACAGCACATTCTAGAACAGGCTTGTCCCCTTATAAAATTGCCTTTGGCCGCCTAGCAAATGTGTGACGAGAAAGTTTTCCGATATTGAATATCCTCTATTGCTTGATTACCTTGGGTAATTGACGGAAAGTTTGTGTTCTATTCACCAACAGGTGCAAGACTCCTTACTTCCTAAGCCAGAGGGTCCCGGCCAAAGTATACAGCCTGGTGACTTCATTCTTATCCGCAACTTCAAGAGGAAGAAAGATCTCGAGACCAGATGGAAGGGTCCTGAGAAAGTCCTTCTGTCTACACAGATGGCTGTAAAGCTTGATGGTCGAAAGAATTGGGTCCACGTGAACCACTGCAACAGAATATCCTTGCCGTTGCCTTATGACCAGTGGGTCAATGAGGGAATAGGAGACATTGAATGTGAGCAGGTGCCCAGATTTGTGCCTTTTAGTGATGCGAAGTTAGTTTGGACGCAAACAGATAAAGAGAACGACGACGTTTTGAATGAGGCTATCCCACCAGAAATACGAGCTATCCCAGAGCCGCTGTTCAGTGATCGCACAGTGCCTGGAGCTGCCAGGTACAACCTACGTCCTCGGCTGAAGACCACCGAGTGCAAGGAAAAGAAAGACAGGGATGGGCTGCACCAGGTAGGAAAGTACTGAGTAGCAGTACCTACGAGGTAATGGAATAAATGAAAGAGTTGCATCAGCCCTGATTTCACAGCAAACAAGTGGACTCAAACATATACAGACACTCTACATTAAGTTTAAGCTGACATGATAGCTTCAAAACACTAGCAGACACGATTAAACATCCATAACCTGGTAATACGGGTCGTATCAAGGTATACCTACATCACGTTCAATGAAGGTGAGACAGTTCCAATCGCGTACAAATCTCATCTGTACACAAATGCTGAAAATCGATTTGCTAATTCAGTATCAAATGGGGTTAACCCAGTATCCCTATGAACCTGGGCAGTAACTTAGTATTATAAACAGTTGGTTCATTCGGGTGCAACGTATTTCTTTTGCTTTCTCATATATACATGTAGTGTTCATACAACTCTATACTTAAAAATCTTTCCAACACAAAATATGTTTTATGAAACAGAATCCAAACCATCTATGTCTTCATGTAACGTTTTATAAATTGTAGTCATTCATAAATACTTTGAATATATATCATTTACAAAAAGGCTGAAATGTGAACAATAAGTGCAATTCGTGACTTTCAGTGCTCTGTGCTCTCGGCGCAAGTGTGACTGACAAAATATACAAACATTATTTACAAGGGGGATACAAGAAGAATAGTTTATCGTTGCCTATACTGTTTCTACTGTCCAACTGTACACTGCAATTGTCAGTATTAAATACAGGATCTTCATATGATTAAGCATGGGCGTAAAATCCGTTCCGCTCGCGGATTTTCGGTAAATTTGCAATCCGCGAACTCTCGCGAACTTGCCGAAAATTCGTAAAATCCGTGCGAAGCGGATTTTTTGCTTGGTCGCACTTGCCAACTAGGATACTATACAATTTCGCGGGAGTAAACACTTGCGAACACGTAGATGCGGCGGGCAGCGACAATCTCGCAATTGCGAGATTGCAAAATTTGCAATTTCGCACAAGAAATCCACCAGCAGGCAGCATAAACCTTGAAAATTATGATTTTTATTACAATAACTCCTCAGGTTGACATTTGCCTGCACTTTTTCTTTGCAAGGAGTCCATTTGGGGGGTGGGTGGGAGAAAGGAAGTGCCCCACAGTCTCCAACTTCCTGTTCCTGTCCAGCAGGCTCCTCCCAGTGCTTTCTTCATGTGCTGGTCACTTTGATTTGGATCTTGACCTGGAAGGATTACTTTTTGTGGATGCTGCTGGATATTTGGATTTTTGCAAAACTGAAAGCACTCAGCAGGTGCAAAAGGTCAATCTTATCATTAGTAACCATTGCCTGTAGTGCTTCCTGAGGGGCCCCTTCAGAGTTCAGTTGCCTACTTGCAACTATTCTATGACCCTGCTCTGACCCTCACAGCAGGCTCAGAGAATAGCTACAAGTAGGCCACAAAGGTCCTGTGAAAAAAAATTGCACTGCAACAGAAAGCAAATTACAGATAAGGAAGCAGGTGCCAGCCAGACTGGAAGTTTAAATTCAGTGACACATTAATCAACCCCAAATTAATTCATGTCAGTTGAAGCAGGGCAGGTGTGCTTGCTTTTTTTCACCCCCATAATCTACAGTGATAAACCAACCAGAGGGTGGCAGTGATGTACCAGAGGGTGGCATGGGTGTACCAGAGGGTGGCAGTGGTGAAACAGAGGGTGCTGTGAACCTGTGATGATGAACCAGACGGAGAAACAACATAGTCGCGGCCGTTGCGAGCCGACAAGTAAGTTCGCAATTGCGAACTGGTACACAACCCTCGCGAACTGGCAGAAACCCTTGCGAACACACAAAAAAAAAAACATCCGCAAATTCGCGAGAGTTCGCGTATTTTGCGGATTGCGAATCCGTAAATACGCAAGTTCGCGGATTGCCAATTCGCAAAATCCGCCCATGCTTACATATGATAGGTCCACTATATTAATCGTCGACGTTTCGCCCCTCTGGAGAGCACTTGGGGCGTCTAGGCGGGTCTTCCTCAGGACTGTGTGGGGCGGGGGAGGACAGCCTAAGTGATTCAAGGAAGACTGATTTAGGAATGGATTCTGATATTGGATATGGGCCACAAAATGCCTATAGTCATTAAAAGACTCACCTTCTCATAAACCCAGCCGGGCTGGTGGTGGTGAGAAAACTGTATAAATCAGTTCTGTTGGAAAGAGGAGCCTAATTAGTGCTTCATTAAAATTAAGAGGTAAATATTCATGCTAGGGTTCCTTTCATAAGGCTTACCTGTCGGTGCAACCGCAACTTGTGCCCCCGACGGTGCTATTATTTGTTAATTTGCAGAAATTACTCAAAGCCAGTGTTCCTTCCTCACTGAAAGGGAAAGGGATCACATTAGTACTCAATTATCTACCCTTCGAAATCGTCTAGTGACTGATTCAGTAACCAAATTACTGGGCTCACCTTAATGGCAGTATATCTACCGAGTTGGGCTCCTCAGCAGATGTGCAGAACAAATGTTACTTGTGGTTCACGATTCGCGAACATAGTGGGTGCTAATTCCCACTGTAAGGGAAAAATCACATGAGTGTGAAGGGCTTACTTGCTGATTAACGAAACATATTCAAACACTTTAAAGACAGAAATTAAGTCCCGGCCCTGTGGGGGAATTACCTTTGGCGACTAATGATTGCTCCACAGCGGATGCAGTAACCGGAGGAGAAATGTCTTCCTAATCGGCGTTGCTCCTTCATAGCTATGCTCGCGGGGACTGCATCGCCGCTAGTATCAGTCAGCTGTGGCGTGCGTGCAGACGTCAGTGGCAATGTGCATGAGCTGCAGAGTATGACGTAGGTTGCTAGGTAACCGTCAATGCTGGCAGGCTGACTGAAGCGGATCCTTTGCATACGAATCTTTGTACGCGTCAGATGTTGTTTGGGCAAACTTGCAAGTTTGGATTGTTATTATCGCTGAACCAACATCTCAAACTTAAATTATGGTGAATATAACTAGCGAGTTGTAGAGACACAAGTGCATTCTACAAATAGTTATGAGTTGGGGGGCGTGGCTAGCCGGACTGCGAAATGGCCGCCATCTGAGCGAGCTCCGCCGGCCATGGTGGTAAATCCTTGAAAATATCCTGCAACGAGGCGTCTCTGCGTGCTGAGACTCGGCGCCTATTATCCCCGACACTCTGCAAACTGCTGTGGCGATTCCTGGCTCTCTGGCTGCCCTGAATGCTGTCCCGTGAGCGGTGGCGTGGTCTGACCCGAGACGCGATCTGTGCCGGAACCTGAGGCGGTGAGCTCCTCCTCCCTGTGCTGCGGCGACTTTACCCCGCGGCTTGCTGGGCCTTGCACGGACCCGGTGGTGTGATTCAGGGGCAGTTGACGGCCTGCGGACCCGAGGCGGGCGCTGCGAGGGGAGGAGTGTCAGCGGCTGTGCCGGGGACGCATCCGAGGCAAAGTGGAGAGACGGGGAGAAGCGGTGAGTGCTGGCAAAGCTTGGGGACGGCGAGAGGCGCCATTTTGGAGCTTCACTCCCCCGACTCCTGTGGGCGGCGGCCCGACTTCTGCCACGTACCGCTGCTGCAGCACATGGGCTTGGGCTGGCCTTCTGGACTGGGACTGCATTTTCAACTGTGAGCCAGACAGACTCACCAACGCGCAGCCTGGTTGTCTGAACACGGGTGGGCGCTGTGGTGAGGGGGTGAGCTGCGCCACCATCACGGGTGTTGGACCTAGCGTGGTGGGACCCCTTTCGAGCGCACCATCTTGCCCACTGTGGGTGTAGCTGTGGCTGCACGAAGCACACCATAATCCTGCCTGGAGTGATCAAGGGGCTGTGCTGGGTGTGGAGAGGCCCGTGGGTCTGCTGCTTAAAGAGGTGGGCCGTTACTTGCCGGCCGCCCCTGCCCCCACGTACCAACTGTGCGGGACATCACTAGTCTACGCGCCGGTCGCGGACAGCGAGGAGCGGGTGGGGGGGTGCGACGCATCGCTACTGGCCCTATTGGACTTGGGGAGCTGATTAGTGAGGCGCTGAGCGGTGAGCCATACTGCTGGTGCAGCTGTCGAGTGGGCCCTTTTGGTGAGCGCCATGGGGAGGACTGACGCACGGCAGGCGAAAATATCCTTTGACAACGCCAAGCCCGCTAAATCTAAGAAGGTGCCGCCGGCTGGGTCTGGTGTGACCGGGGGTGAGGACAATGGGACAGATCGAGAGGAAGATCTGCGCACCCTGATGCTGGATGTGCGGTCCAGCTTACGGAACATCGACGCAAAACTAGACATGCTGACCACGCAGATGGACCAAGTGAAAACGCAAGTGGCCACTCACGAAACGCGACTCGATGGGCTGGAAAATAGACATACGGAATGTGTGGAATTCCAACGCGAAACGAAGGAACAACTCCTACATATGGACAAGCTGCTGATGATTATCAAAGCTAAGAACGATGATTTAGAAGCGCGGTCCCGCAGGAACAACCTCTGTATTACCGGGATTCCGGAGACAACCAACATAGGGAAGATGGAGGTGTTCATCACGGATCTGCTCCGCGAACTCTTTGACTCAGACTTGTCCCCTGTTTTTGTGGTGGAGCGTGCTCAGCGGACACTAGGCCCTAAACCGCCAGTGGGTGAAACACCGAGGCCCATTTTCGCGAAAATACTAAATTATCAAGATAGAGACTTGATTCTGAAGTTGGCACGAGAGAGGGGTCGAATAACCCACAAGGGTAATAGCCTCTCCTTCTACCCAGACTTCACACCTACGGTGCAGGCGGCGAGACGAGAGTTCCTACCTGCAAAAAGAATGTTCATGCAAGCACAAGTGCCTTACGTGCTACTATACCCAGCCAAGTTGAAGGTCACCTATGAAGGGTAGGCTCATTTCTTTACAGACGCCAAATCTGCCTTAAAATTTGCCAAACATGTCTGTGGCACACTGAGGAAAACCCAGAACTCGCAGCACAGCACGGAAGGAGATCAGTTAAGTGATAACGATTGACTGTACTCGCTGTATTGTAGCTATAAATGTGTGGTTGTTGACTCCAGGACTAGTCGGGGAGGGTCAAACGAATTGAGCTGAAGCTGGGAGACTATCATCGTTTTTCAATAATGCCTAGTCCATACATGCGTACTGATTTCCCTAAGTTGCACATCCTTTGCTGGGGTTACAGTTGTTGTTATTTAAATTGCTGATGGGCGCCGGGATGGATGCCGTAGTCGCCTATTTGAACACCATGGCCACCCTGTTCGCACAGGGTAGTATGTCCGGGGATACTCGCCCTCCTGGGGTGCATCCCAATGTTCAGTTCCTCACGCGCTTTGCGTGATGTTGGGGGGTCTATCACACAACCTGATTGGGGGGTTGGAGTGGGTGGGGGGTGGGGAGGGGTGGTTGTGGTTCTGGTTTATTTGGTTTGGAACGGGTTGCTGTACTGTCAACTCCTATGCACGATAAGCATGCATGTGTCTGGCTGTTCGGGGGTGTATGTACGAGTGAGGTTGGTACGATTGACATGGAGGCGCCTAAGACCGTAATCAACATTGTCACTTGGAACATTAGGGGTGTGAATGACGGCAGGAAAGCGCGGCTGTTGCACACATACCTACAGAGACACAAGGTAGATATTTGCCTACTGCAAGAAACTCATTTACACTCGCGGCCGTCGGTGCGGCTGAAACACAGCAGATGGGGTACTGTTCACTCTGCTACATTCTCCAACTATGCTAGAGGAGTTGCCGTATTAATCAGGAGAGGTCTGGATTGGAGGGAGGTGGGGGTGTACACTGACCCCGAGGGGAGATTCATAGTGGCTCAGGGGCTTCTCTGTGGAGGTTCAGTGGTGCTGGTCAATGTCTATGGCCCAAACACGGATACACCTGACTTTTTCCGGGAGGTTTGGGCCCGAGTTGCTGCCACGGGGTGTTCCACAATCATCTGGGGGGGAGATTTCAATGTGGTGTTGAATGACTCACTAGACCGTAAGGGGATGTCTAAACAGCCACACCCTCATGCAAACATTGCACTTAAAGACATTATGGCCGAGGGGAATTTGATAGATATCTGGCGATTGCGCAATCCCGCTGCTCGAGAAGGCACATGCATTTCCACACACCACGCGGCGTGGTCCCGATTAGATTTTTGGTTAGTATCCCCGGACGTGGCTGCGTGGACCACGAGGGTGAGTCACCTTGCCAGGTCTTTGTCGGACCACTCCCCGTGCCTATTGGAACTATCCCCCCCGGGCGCTGCCAAGCGGGCATTCAGCTGGCGACTTCCGCCCCACGCGCTTCTTGATGATGCCTTTAAAAAAGAGATACGGGGTGACATTGCTGATTATTTTACCTTGAACTCGGGTTCAGTGTCGACGGAGTCATCCCTGTGGGAGGCATTTAAGGTGGTAATTCGGGGGCAGTGTATTGCTAGGCAAGCTGGGGTACTGAAGGCAATCAGGGGTACTATGAGCAAGTTAGAGGGGCAAATAAAGGACCTGGAACAGGGATTCTGCACTACCCCTACCCCGGAGACTGCATCTGCCATTAAAGAGAAATTGTTGGAATATGTCGAAGAGGCGCAACGTGAACTCAAATTCTTAAGTAAACACGTAAATATGCCTAGGGAGCAGCGACACCACAATCTGCGTGTCGTCTGCGTATGCTGTGAGATTAAAACCAAAGGAACGAATCACTGGCGCTAGGGTGGAGACATACACGTTAAAAAGAGTTGGACTCAGAGAAGACCCTTGGGGAACTCCGCAAGGAAGCACAAATGGACGTGATTCAAAGTCCCTTGGGCCACCGTCTGAGTCCTGCTGGAAAGGAAGGCCTGCAGGATCTTCAGTGCCTTTCCTTGAATTCCGCAGGCCTCCAACCGGTCCACCAATAACTTATGATGGACCGTGTCGAAGGCCGCGGACAAGTCCAGCAGGATCAGAGCGGATCTGCCTCCTGCATCCATCACTCTTCTTATGTCTTCCGTAGACTTGATCAGAGCCGATTCCGTGCTGTGCCCCGCCCGGAATCCGTGCTGAGATGGATCTAGATGTTCTCCTATCCTCAAAAAAGTACTCAGCTGTGTGTTTAGGATACCCTCCATGATTTTGGCTGGGAGTGGTAATCTGGCAATGGGCCAATAGTTGTTCATCTCGGTTATATCCAGGTTAGATTTTTTAAGAAGGGGCAAGATGGATGCTTGCTTCCATCTTAAGGGGAATTCCCCGCTATCCAGCATGAGATTGAACAGGGGGGTAAGTCCCGCTGCAATGGTCGAGGGAGTTAGTTTGGCGATTGTGGCTGGGCAGGGGTCATGAGGGGAGCCTGACTTTATCCTTTGTAGTCGGATTGCTACCTCCTCTTCGCTAATTTGAGTAAAATTAAGGAGTTTTTCCATTTTACTATCCGTCTCTGGGTCTGCATTGGGGGCAAGAGTCCCGACTTGGATGTCTAGAGAAAAGAAAATCTTTTCTACTTTTCCAAAGAAAAAATTGGCAAGATTTTCACATAGTTGAAGACTGGGGGGTATCTCTATATTCTTGGGGGCTGCTAGGGCTGACACCGTCCGAAATAGTTCCTTCGGGCATTAATGGCTTCTTTAATCCGTTTCGTGAAGAAAGCTCATTTGGCCAATCGAATCATCTCTTTGTAGACTCTCAGCTCGGCATTGAGTAGTCTTTTATCCGCCTCTCTGTAGTTTATCCGCCAGGATCTTTCCAGTTTTTTACAGCGAATTTTGTGGTCCCTGATCTGATCTGAGAACCAGGGGGCGGAGGGCTTTGAGCCCGTGGAGTAAAAATTTTAGGGGGAGCCAGTTGCAGACATGCTGATTCGAGCCAATTGGTGTAGGCTGTAGCCGCCTCTTCCACATTTCCTGAGGGGGGCACCATGGATGTTCTAAGTAAGCCCTCCAGCACCTCACCATGTATGTTGTTCCAATTCCTAACCTTTCTTGGTGGAATTTTAGCTTTGCACGGTCTCACAGGAGGAGCTAGAGTAATTTCGAAGTGGACTGCGGAATGGTCAGACCAGGAGACCGGCTGCACTGTCAGTACTTCTAGATTGGGATGGTTGGAAAAATGCCATCTAGGGTGTGTCCTGCCTTATGAGTCGGGCCACAGACCAGTTGCTTCAGATCCACCCCCTGCAGCAGCCCAATCAGATCGTGAGTGTCTGGGTCCGAACCGCACTCGAGATGAAAATTGAAGTCCCCAAGTAATGTAAAGGACTGGGCACATACTGCCTCTTCAAGTAGGCTACTCAGGGCCGTAACAAATGGGGATTTGGCCCCCGGGGGCCTGTAAACTAGACAGCCTTTGGGTTTGATGATCAGATAAGGTAAAATTAAAAAGAAGTGCCTCGTCTAGATCTGTGGCCCGAGGCTGGAAGGACCCTCTGACTGATTATATTATAACAAACATACTCCGGTGGAGTGGCTTTAACGATGTCTGGGCCCGAGGCTGCATCGGTCCAGGATTCTGTAATGAATGCTAACATCACTCCGGCATCCTGAATAAGATCCGCCAGTTCTAAACTGTGTTTGACCAGTGATCTGGCGTTGAGGAGCAGACACTTCACTGAGGCGTGCTCTTTCCTCACTGAAGTTTTGTTTAAAGCCATAGGGGGTGCAATAGATTGCCAACGTAGATTAGGCAGATCCTGTAGACAGTTTGCGCACTGACGAGGATTAATCAACGCGTCATCCCTCATTTCCATAGTGATGCAATCCGTCTCATTGGTAGTGCCCCTTAGTGCCCACAATGTATCGCGATTGTAGGTATGCCGCGGGGCTGGATTGGATTGCATCAGATCAGGGGTCCAGGCGCAGGCCCGGCGCGGACGGGCGCAGACGGACTCGCCTTTGGCGCGCCGCCGGCGCACCCGCTGCGCTTCTTAGGAAAGGGTGCCATTTATGCGAGTAGGGGCGGGAGGGGCGGAGCACTAGTCTGCTACGCCGGCTCCTCACTCAAGATGGCGTACCCTTACATCAGTGATAATTATTATCAACAGGACAGTCAGGGTACCTTCACAAACAGGGGAAGACAATGTCCAAGAAGGTCTTACACGTTCTCCAACTCATCTGTCGAGAGTAATTCTGAGTCAGACTCTGACAGACCCTCAACCAGTAATCAATCTAACCAGGGCCCTTTTTTAGGGGACAGTTACGCCCGAGGGAACAGGGGAGGGGGCGGGGGTCAGAATTGGGAAAGACCAAGGAGAGGGGGCAAGGGGCGCAATGCACATCAGGGAACATCCTGAGTCAGATTTTATCAACCAGAGACCCATGGGGAGATATCGACAAGGAAACAGACCTACAGATGGTAGACCTGGGGGCACAAACAACAAACAAACAACAGATCAAACATATAGTGCTCAAACAGTGGGATTTAATATGAGTGAGCAGAATGAGCGAGCAATCACTGTTGACATATTAGACACAACACGAACCACAGGTAACAATGATGACCATACTACATCTCTCTGTAGGTATCTGCCAACTGTCCAGGACCGGAGTGGAATATTGAACCAGAGTGGAACATCTAGCCAGCTAGAGCAGATCAACACCGCGGATATGGTACCTCTTGACCCTATCATAAATTTATACAACTATGTGATGAACAGTGCAGAACGCAGTATCCTAGCGAAAGGACTCACGTTTGTACCAACAGTAGCACCTGACTCCTTTAAGATGCAACTAGAGCTTCAGAGGTTTTTCTGTAAAATCCGGCTGAAATATTTCTTCTCTAAAAATACATACAGTCCGAAGAATGTGGCAACGCCATTCAAGCCACCATCAGAGTTTACGCCTGCCTCTTTTATGATGAGTGAGAGGATTCTTGCTTTTGAAAAAATCGTACTTGAAGAGGGATACATCCCTTATAATATCAGCAAGGAAGAGCGCCTGGCCCTTTCCAATCTGGGACAGAACAGGTCTATTATTATAAAGAAGGCCGACAATGGCGGGGCTGTAGTGGTACAGAATAGAGAGGATTATGCCAATGAAATCAAACTACAATTAGGAGCTACAGAAAGCTACCGACGGATCCCCAAGGACCCGACGAGTGAAATAAAAACCCTGATAAAGAATGCCACAGAGTGGGGTATGAATTATGGATTTCTGAGTAAGAAAGAATCTGAGTTTTTGGACCAAAAAGAACCGCGTACACCAAGAATCTACACTTTGCCAAAAGTGCATAAACGCCTGGAAAATCCCCCGGGGCGACCGATCGTCTCGGGATGTGGCTCAGTATTAGAGCCATTAAATCAATGTATTGATTATTTCCTACAGCCGTTTGTATCACAGACTAAATCTTATGTACGTGATACTATGCATATTAATCAATTGATGGAGGATTTTCCTTTTGACCAACAGAAGAATATAATGGTGACGATGGACGTGTCATCTTTATATACTTCAATCCCTCAAGATAAAGCAATCCAGACGGTAATGAATGTCTTGGATCAAAGAGTAAGACCTCATTGGATACCGACATCTTTTCTGATTATGCTATTGGAAATAGCAATGAAAAAGAACTATTTTGTCTTTGAGAATCAATTCTATTTCCAATGTAAAGGGGTGGCGATGGGGGCTACATACGCCCCCAGTCTAGCTAATATCTTCATGGACGAGTATGAGGAAGAACATTTATACACTGACTCAAACCCATACCTCAATAACATCGAGGTATGGAAAAGATACATCGATGATGTTATTATGATCTGGAATGGAGATCAAGGGTCACTTGACAACTTCTTCGTATGGATAAATCAGAGGAGTAAAGATATACAATTCACGATGTCGAGTAGTACAGTTTCAATAGACTTCCTAGACCTAAAGTTTAAAACTGAAGAGGGTAGATTATACTGTGATCTATACCGTAAGCCATCAGAGAGGAACACATTGCTGATGTATGGATCCCATCATCCGCGGAATCTGAGGGGACAACCTGCCGTACGGCCAGTATCTTCGTATAAGAAGAAACTGTAGTCAAAGAAGAGACTTTTTTAGTGAAGCGGAGGAACTGACCAGCCGGTTAAATGAAAGAGGGTACCCTAGAAGCCTACTAAAACGTGCAAAGAAAAGAGCGTGGTACAGTCCCAGGGAGAACTTACTGGAGGTCAAAGAGAAAAAAGAAGACTCCAACAATATTGTGTGTGTTACTACTTTTAACACCAAAAGCAATGACGTGAAGAAAATTGTATCAACATATTGGAACTTGGGTGCAGGCGAACTAAAAACTACAGAGAAACCTATCTTTGCGTTTAAGAGGGGAAAGAATGTGAAGGATGAAGTGGTGCAGGCCTATTTGGAACCACAAAAGCCACCTGACATTAGGAGTATGCTAAACCTTCCACCAATTACTGGCCATCATAAGTGTGGATCATGCAAGGCCTGTGATTTTTGCCAGGAAGGGGATACTTTCACACACGAGAATAGGACCTACAAACTCCATGATTTTAGTAATTGCAATAGTACTAATCTTATCTATGCACTCATTTGCCCCTGCGCCAAGATATATGTGGGCCAAACCACACAGAAAATTAAAACACGCATTCTACAGCACATGAGTAGGGTGAAATGTAACACACCAGGACCACCCCTTGTGGAGCATTTCTTTAACCAAAAACATACCCCTCAAGATATAAAGTGGTGGGTGTTAGAAAGAATACACACTAAACCTAGAGGAGGTTCCATTTCACATTCCTTGAAATATAAAGAGTGCCGTTGGATCCACTCTTTAAATTCTTTGAGGAATGGGCTGAATGAGATTGAAGAAACAAACAGGCAAATGGGGCAACTGTAGGGTCTCAAGTGGTTACATAATGTCACCCCCTGAAATGTTTTGCTAATTGAGATTAGAGAAACCAGCAAAATTAATAGGTGTTGTACCGTGATCAATATCGCAATGAATTGTAAATACGTTTAATGGACAAAACAGTGTACAACAATGTAGTAAATTGTACATGACAATGATGCATTGATGAAATCGAAAGAATGGAATTGTACATTGATGTTTAATTAATGATGACGTTTTTTATCTTGTAATTTTTTCTGAACTCACTTGTGTCCGTATAATTCATTGGATATATCCATCACATTCCAAGTTGAAGATGTCGATTTTGTGACAATAATAATCGAAATCTTCAAGTATGCTTAACAACGTCTGATGCGAACAAACATCCATCTGTGATTGGTTGTCCGCAAGGAACTCGCTGTAGTCGGGGAGTCTTAGTATTGACGTTTGCCTAACTCATACCTATTTGTTGAATGCACTTGTGTCTCTACAACTCGCTAGTTATATTCACCATAATTTAAGTTTGAGATGTTGGTTCCGCGATAATAACAATCCAAACTTGCAAGTTTGCCCACACAACGTCTGACGCGTACAAAGATTCGTATGCAAAGGATCTGCTTCAGTCCGCCTGCCAGCATTGACCGTTACATAGCAACCTACGTCATACTCGGCAGCTTACGCACGTTGCCGCTGACGTCTGCACGCACGCCACAGCTGACTGATACTAGCGGCGATGTAGTCCCCGCGAGCATAGCTTTGAAGGAGCAACGCCGATTAGGAAGACATTTCTCCTCCGGTTACTGCATCCGCTGTGGAGCAATCATTAGTCGCCAAAGGTAATTCCCCCACAGGGCCGGGACTTAATTTCTGTCTTTAAAGTGTTTGAATATGTTTCGTTAATCAGCAAGTAAGCCCTTCACACTCATGTGATTTTTCCCTTACAGTGGGAATTAGCACCGACTATGTTCGCGAATCGTGAACCACAAGTAACATTGGTTCTGCACATCTGCTGAGGAGCCCAACTCGGTAGATATACCGCCATTAAGGTGAGCCCAGTAATTTGGTTACTGAATCAGTCACTAGACGATTTCGAAGGGTAGATAATTGAGTACTAAACACGTGATCCCTTTCCCTTTCAGTCAGGAAGGAACACTGGCTTTGAGTAATTTCTGCAAATTAACAAATAATAGCACCGTCGGGGGCACAATTTGCGGTTGCACCGACAGGTAAGCCTTATGAAAGGAACTCTAGCATGAATATTTACCTCTTAATTTTAATGAAGCACTAATTAGGCTCCTCTTTCCAACAGAACTGATTTATACAGTTTTCTCACCACCACAAGCCCGGCTGGGTTTATGAGAAGGTGAGTCTTTTAATGACTATAGGCATTTTGTGGCCCATATCCAATATCAGAATCCATTCCTAAATCAGTCTTCCTTGAATCACTTAGGCTGTCCTCCCCCGCCCCACACAGTCCAGAGGAAGACCCGCCTAGACGCCCCAAGTGCGCTCCAGAGGGTCGAAACGTCGACGATTAATATAGTGGACCTATCATATGAAGATCCTGTATTTAATACTGACAATTGCAGTGTACAGTTGGACAGTAGAAACAGTATAGGCCACGATAAACTATTCTTCTTGTATCCCCCTTGTAAATAATGTTTGTATATTTTGTCAGTCACACTTGCGCCGAGAGCACAGAGCACTGAAAGTCTCGAATTGCACTTATTGTTCACATTTCAGCCTTTTTGTAAATTATATATATTCAAAGTATTTATGAATGACTACAATTTATAAAACGTTACATGAAGACATAGATGGTTTGGATTCTGTTTCATAAAACATATTTTGTGTTGGAAAGATTTTTAAGTATAGAGTTGTATGCACACTACATGTATATATGAGAAAGGAAAAGAAATACGTTGCACCCGAATGAACCAACTGTTTATAATACTATGAAAATCCATTTGCAGCAACAGAAAAATACAATGGGCCAATTCTCTCCCTGCAACAGATGTAGAATACAGATAGGATCCAAGACTTAGAACACAAGCATTCCTGCAATAGGAATAAGAATACCCTCTCCCGAATTAAATCTTGCCTCTAGGTTCTGCGCAACCTGTCATAGAAAGTAAACAGCAGTATAGCGCTGCATGCACTATAGTGAAAGGTCGGATGCGGAATGGTAAGCTCCACCGCAGCAATGCAACTACACAATCTATAGGAGATTGTAGCGCGCAACTGGCAGAACTAAAAGCCCTGATACTAGCACTACAGTATATGGATCGGGAATTCCCAACACTAATTGTGTGCAATTCGTTTTACTGTGCACAATCTAACAATGAATGTCTTCACTACTGGGATCAGAATGGGTTTAGAGATGCCAAGGGTGACACGATAAAACGCAAATTGTTATGGGAACAAGTGACAAAGCTGAAAGCATGCCTGCCACGGGCTCAAGTTATGTTGTACAAGGGGGGTTATACCCATATAGTCAGTGGGACCTGGGTGATCTATTGCGTTATATATGAGGGGTCCCAGACCGAAAACACAATTCTTATTTTAAAACACACACTATTTAGATGAATTTCAAAAGCACACTCAATGAAGGTGACCAGTGTTTTTAATATTCACTGTACCATTCAAACAGTCAATGTTAGAAAAATCAGACATAAAATATACAAAATTCAATGCGCCCACAATGAGGGAGAGGGGGAAGTGCAGGGAGGGGGATGTATTTCACTAGATTATACATCACTAGTTAACATTCAAGACAGCATCGAGCATAAATCCATAATTCAAAACATAATTCGACATACATGAAATGCCACGGAAATTGACATATATCATAACAGAAAATTACAACAAGAAGATACTCCTATAATGATTAATATATCAAACTAGGGTTAGGAGTTCCTGGGTGTAGGGTGTAGATGTCTACGTTTCGACCCGGATAGTGTAGGATAGTCGATCCTTACTGCGTGGGTCTTCGTCAGGACGTGGTGGGTGAAGAGGGGTGGGGCGTTTAACTCTGCGCAAAAAGATAATAATAAATTGTTTAATTAACCGGTCTCAAACGAGTCCCGACACAACTAAAGAATTATGGACAAAGTAGTCCATTCTAGGAAAATCGAGAAGGGGTGTAGGAGGTTCATAGAGTGAGGATTACTTTAGTGGGCTTGAAGTAGCCCTATTAAGCAAACAATTCATTGCGGAGCGGGGAAGACCCGTCAACAGGTGATGTCTAGAAAACCGCCATGTAGAAAGTCAGGGACTGCCATGTGAGATTAAAAGACACATTTGTACCAATATGCCCCGATAGGAGTTACTGGAATAGGCTTGACACAACAGAACATTTAAAAACATTTACCTGGCGGAGCGGGAGGATCCCGTCAGCAGGTAATGCGTAAAGATCTGCCACGTGTGGAGTCAGGATCTACCGTATAAAATCAAAATCACGGTCACATTTGTACTGAATTACCCAAGTGACGTAGGAGAACTGAAAATAGGGGTGTGTGGGTTCGGGGCCCTACCTTGTTATGAGACAGTCACCTTGCAACCAGAGGTTAATTCCTGGGTCGAGGCAATACCGGCTACATCTGAAAAGAATGGTAAACGACGTTTCAAAAAGAGGATTGGCTTTAAACAGTGCCTCCGTAAAGGAAAACTCAAAACGCTCAGAACTCACCCGTAAGGGATGTAGAACGAGCATGCCTGCGACCGGCTCTTTCTCCAAAAGTGGACCAATTCAGTGACGCGCGTTGTCAATGTGACCTCCGCGGTGTCAATATCTGTGAAAACAACACGTTGATGAAAGGCTTAGATTGCCGCCCATTAGTATCGAGAACGCATGGATAGGACCCGCCAGAGGGAAGACTCACCCGCAGTATTTGTGGAAAAATCAACCGGCTCTTTCTCCAAACATGGACCAATTCAGTGGCGCGCGTGGTCAGTGTTCAATAAGCACGACCTCCGCGGTGTCAACATCTGTAAAGACACGTTGATAGAAGGCTTAGATTGCCGCCCCTTAGTTTCGAGAACGCATGGATACCACCCGCCAGAGGGGAGACTCACCCGCAGTGCTTGTGGAAGAATCCGACAGTGGTGCGCGCGCGCCGCGTCTCCTGGAAACAGGAAGTGTTGTCCCGGGAGACGGTGTTATTTACTACCTAGGTAAAGACAGACTTGGGTTTTTTTGCTGATCGCTGTCAGCAGTTTCTAAAGGAAAAAAAAGACTCCTTGTTGCCTAATTAAATTTGGAGGGCTGTCTCAAAAAAGCTGAGGAGACCAAGTGTAGGGTGAAAGTGGGGAGTAATAATAAATCCTGTGGCCTAAATAAATAATGCGAATATACAGAACAATGTATCAGATTAAGACTCCAAACATATTAGCAAAAACCATGTTCATAGCGCTGGGCCTGCCAAACACGGCGGTCAAAACGCTAGTTAATACCAGAAATCCCTCATCTATGAAAACAAGGATTATTCGAAATTCTGTAACAATCAATATACAAAGCTCCCATTGCAATGAGTGTACATAGGTCATATCTAATAGGTGTCAAGCGTACCTGATTGGTTAAGGGAGCATCATTAGCTATTGTCAATACCCAGATCGGTGGTTGATAGCGCGAACCTGCCAGGCACGGCGGTTAAGGCGCTCTTTTACTCGGGGTAATCATTTTAAGGCAAACCCTACAAGGAAACATCCGAATGCATGGTGGTCCACAGGTATATACTGAGGCACATTGGTAAGACATGTTCGAAAATCTGTTACAATAAATATACAAGACTCACATTTCAATAGGTATACATGGGTCATATCTCATAGGTGTCAAGCGCACCAGATTGGTTAAGGGAGCATCATTAACTATTGTCCATTCCCAGATCGGTGGTTGATAGCGCGAACCTGCCAGACACGGCGGTTGAGGCGCTATTTTACTCAGGGAAAACATTTTTATGCAAAGCCTAAGAGGAAAAATCCGAATGCATAGTGGTCCACAGGTATGTACTAAGGCACATTGGTAAGACATTTGAAAATGGGGAAAACCTAAATTCCATAGTGTTTCAGAGAGTGGCCATTTGGGCGAAACTGCTTTCAGACTCATTAAGGCCCCTTCGCACTGAGTCAAAAAAACGAATCCATTTAATTTCTCTCACATTTAAGATGGGTTCAATGCTCCCGCCCCTTGGGCCTAACTTGACCTGCTCCAGAACTGACCACCTCAAACTTTCTGGTGGGTGGCTTTTTTCATTGCAGTGATCCACCAAGGGTGCGCCTGCAACCTTGCATCTCACACGGCTGCAGTGCTGGAGAAAACGCACTTTGACTCGTTGCTGGGTTTGACCCACATAAATCAAGTCACAGGGGCATAGTATGCAGTATACCACGTCAGTCGAGTTGCAGTTAGTGTGCGACTTAAGTGGAACTTGCTGTTGTCCGTGGCTGAAAACCTTGGTCTGGATTGTCGCAGGGCATGCTTTGCATGATCCACAACGATAGTGGCCCAAAATGGGGGGCAGATTCCACATAGTTGTGATGGTAGGTGCATCTGGGGTCGGCAAGAAGGAGCGAACCACACTGTCCCGAATGTTCTTAGCTTTTTTAAAAGCGTGAAGGGGCAGCGAATTACTCCCAAGGTCTTCTGATATCAAGTTCCAGTATTTGTTAATGGTTTTTTTCACCTCATTGCTCTTTGTGGAGAAAGTCGTCACACAGATAAGACGCTCCTCATTGTTGACCTGTCTGTCACCGGGTTGAAGCAAGGTTTCTCTTGGATTGAACCACGCTCTTTTTTTGGCTTTATTCACCAGGCGTCTTGGATATCCACGCTCGAGCAGTCTCTCCATCAGGACGGTGGACTGTTCTATGTAATCATCCTTCCTGCTGCAGTTACGCTGAATCCTTAAAAACTGGCCAAACGGAAGGTTGTCCCGGAGACCCCGGGGGTGATGGCTGGAGTATAGGAGTAGAGAGTTCCTCTCCGTTGGTTTCCTGAAAAACGTCGTTTTTAAGGTGTCGTCTTCCACAAAAATGGTAAGGTCCAAGAAGTCTATTGTTTTTTTGTCGAACTGGATGGTGAACTTAATATCCGGAGATCGTGCATTGAGCCAGTGGAAGAAACTGGTGATTTCCTCCTCAGTTCCAGACCAGATACAGATGATGTCGTCAATGTATCTCATCCAAGTTTTTATCTGGGGTCTGAAAGGGTTAACGTCAGTGAATATAAACGTGTCCTCATACATGGACATAAAGATAATGGCCAAATCTGGGGCAAAGGCAGCCCCCATCACCACTCCCTTGGTCTGGAGGTAAAAACAGTTCCGAAAGATAAAGAAATTCCTCATCATCGCAATCTTCAATAGCAGAATGATGAAAGATGTCGGCACCCAGATTGGAGCCTCCCGCTTATCGAGTGCAATTGTCATTGCCAAAAGGGCCTCCTCTTGGGGTATGCTGGTATAAAGTGAAACGATGTCACATGTTGCCAGAAGGTCTTGAGCAGAGTCATAGGGATGCCCTTCGATCAGGTTGATGGTGTGGGTGGTGTCTCTGAGGTAAGTTGTAGTGGCTTCTGCTATAGGTTTCAGAAAAACGTCTATATATCTAGACAGGGGTTCCAACACAGAACCACACCCCGACATAATCGGGCGCCCGGGGGGCTGGTGGAGATCCTTGTGCACTTTGGGTAAGGTATAGATGGTAGGGAGTCGCGGATGTTTCTGATTCAGATATTGGAATTCGTGTTCCGATAGGAAGCCTTGCTGTCGTCCGTCCTGCGTAACCCTCAAGATCTCGGCCGTGATATCTTTAGATGGGTCCCCACCCAGTTGCTTGTAGCTAATTCCATCGTTCAACTGTCGCAGAATTTCCTTAGTGTAGTTATCCAGATCTTGGACAACAATCGCCCCGCCCTTGTCGGCCGGTTTCACGACTATTTCAGTGTTGTCTCTTATCATTTTAAGTGCTGATTGTTCTGCACGGCTGATATTGTTTTTGACAAATTTGTTATCTTCCAGAATGGACCTTACATCCCTAAGTACAAGACTTTCATACGCAAGGATACGCTGGTTCATGGCATAGGTGGATGGTACGAAAGTAGAAGGTACCCTCAGGTTTGTAGCAGATAGCAACGGTTGAATTGGCTTGTTCTTAAAAAAGTATCTGAGTCTTATTTTCCTGAAGAACTTGTGGAGTTCAACCTCCGTGTTGAAAGGATCTGGTCTAGAAGTTGGAACGAAGGATAGACCGCGGCTCAATACTTTGATTTCGTCATCTTGAAGGGTGTATTTAGAGATGTTAATCACAGGAGACGTCTTTGTCACCATCGGTAAGTTTTTCTGCGAGTGGACCTCTCCCCGTGTTCCTCTTGTGGGAAGCTCACTTGCTTGGCACCTCTCCCTCTCCCGGAGTCCCATTCTTGGCCCGTGTTGAATTGGCCCCTGCCTGTGCCCCTGTCCCACATGTTCCCTCGGCCCCGCGGTGGTCTCCATCCTCCCTGCCCTAAAAAAGGAGGGGGTTGGTAGAAAGGGCCGTAGGAGTCTTGATAACCGTATGTGCCACTGGGGCCAGGTCGGTCTAAATCCTCACCAGAGCTATACGAGGAGTCCGAAAAAGTTGTGAAATTTCGTCTGCCTCTGTAGGCACCGCGGCCGCGGTTGGTCAATCTCCCTTGGTTGTCCTGTTAGTAATCGTCCTGCAGATAGGGGTATGTTCTCTTTTTATCATATGCTTTCACGTCCCGTGCCAATTTTTCAAGTTTTTTCTTTATTGTGTTCGTTTCAAAATCCTGAAGTGTTGCCACTAGTTTGGTCAGGGCTTCTTTGGAGTTGGTCAGAGTGGCGTCCCCACTAATTGCGGCCTTCAGATCCGCTATTTGCTTAGTTAGAAGTGCAATCTGTTCACTGGCTGTTTCGATGCCGAGGACCATCCAATGTCGCGAACAATTGTTCGCGACAAAACTGAAGCCTTCCCGGAATTTCGGTACATCAATAAAGATCGCGGGTTCAACTTTAACCTGCAGGCCTACAGGAATAATGTTGGATTGGAGGCACTGCGCTAAGAAATGTCCATGCAGTTTAGTTCTGATGAGCTTCTTTTCAAGACGTTCCAACTGGTTGACTTTATCATTGAGGGAAAAGTCGATGGCAGGTGTGGTTGGAGACAAAAAACTATTGGCGGAGTCCGATAAAAATTGCTTAATGTAATCCTCAGTGTAAGATAGAACCTCCTTATCGACCATGATGGTCAATCGAGATAAATTATATAACAAAGGTCAGAGCTCAAGAAAAATGAAAATCAGGTCTAGATAGAAGGAAGGAAGGAAACCTCGCAGGCCAGTGCCTGCTCGAAGTATGTTGTACAAGGGGGGTTATACCCATATAGTCAGTGGGACCTGGGTGATCTATTGCGTTATATATGAGGGGTCCCAGACCGAAAACACAATTCTTATTTTAAAACACACACTATTTAGATGAATTTCAAAAGCACACTCAATGAAGGTGACCAGTGTTTTTAATATTCACTGTACCATTCAAACAGTCAATGTTAGAAAAATCAGACATAAAATATACAAAATTCAATGCGCCCACAATGAGGGAGAGGGGGAAGTGCAGGGAGGGGGATGTATTTCACTAGATTATACATCACTAGTTAACATTCAAGACAGCATCGAGCATAAATCCATAATTCAAAACATAATTCGACATACATGAAATGCCACGGAAATTGACATATATCATAACAGAAAATTACAACATGAAGATACTCCTATAATGATTAATATATCAAACTAGGGTTAGGAGTTCCTGGGTGTAGGGTGTAGATGTCTACGTTTCGACCCGGATAGTGTAGGATAGTCGATCCTTACTGCGTGGGTCTTCGTCAGGACGTGGTGGGTGAAGAGGGGTGGGGCGTTTAACTCTGCGCAAAAAGATAATAATAAATTGTTTAATTAACCGGTCTCAAACGAGTCCCGACACAACTAAAGAATTATGGACAAAGTAGTCCATTCTAGGAAAATCGAGAAGGGGTGTAGGAGGTTCATAGAGTGAGGATTACTTTAGTGGGCTTGAAGTAGCCCTATTAAGCAAACAATTCATAGCGGAGCGGGGAAGACCCGTCAACAGGTGATGTCTAGAAAACCGCCATGTAGAAAGTCAGGGACTGCCATGTGAGATTAAAAGACACATTTGTACCAATATGCCCCGATAGGAGTTACTGGAATAGGCTTGACACAACAGAACATTTAAAAACATTTACCTGGCGGAGCGGGAGGATCCCGTCAGCAGGTAATGCGTAAAGATCTGCCACGTGTGGAGTCAGGATCTACCGTATAAAATCAAAATCACGGTCACATTTGTACTGAATTACCCAAGTGACGTAGGAGAACTGAAAATAGGGGTGTGTGGGTTCGGGGCCCTACCTTGTTATGAGACAGTCACCTTGCAACCAGAGGTTAATTCCTGGGTCGAGGCAATACCGGCTACATCTGAAAACAATGGTAAACGACGTTTCAAAAAGAGGATTGGCTTTAAACAGTGCCTCCGTAAAGGAAAACTCAAAACGCTCAGAACTCACCCGTAAGGGATGTAGAACGAGCATGCCTGCGACCGGCTCTTTCTCCAAAAGTGGACCAATTCAGTGACGCGCGTTGTCAATGTGACCTCCGCGGTGTCAATATCTGTGAAAACAACACGTTGATGAAAGGCTTAGATTGCCGCCCATTAGTATCGAGAACGCATGGATAGGACCCGCCAGAGGGAAGACTCACCCGCAGTATTTGTGGAAAAATCAACCGGCTCTTTCTCCAAACATGGACCAATTCAGTGGCGCGCGTGGTCAGTGTTCAATAAGCACGACCTCCGCGGTGTCAACATCTGTAAAGACACGTTGATAGAAGGCTTAGATTGCCGCCCCTTAGTTTCGAGAACGCATGGATACCACCCGCCAGAGGGGAGACTCACCCGCAGTGCTTGTGGAAGAATCCGACAGTGGTGCGCGCGCGCCGCGTCTCCTGGAAACAGGAAGTGTTGTCCCGGGAGACGGTGTTATTTACTACCTAGGTAAAGACAGACTTGGGTTTTTTTGCTGATCGCTGTCAGCAGTTTCTAAAGGAAAAAAAAGACTCCTTGTTGCCTAATTAAATTTGGAGGGCTGTCTCAAAAAAGCTGAGGAGACCAAGTGTAGGGTGAAAGTGGGGAGTAATAATAAATCCTGTGGCCTAAATAAATAATGCGAATATACAGAACAATGTATCAGATTAAGACTCCAAACATATTAGCAAAAACCATGTTCATAGCGCTGGGCCTGCCAAACACGGCGGTCAAAACGCTAGTTAATACCAGAAATCCCTCATCTATGAAAACAAGGATTATTCGAAATTCTGTAACAATCAATATACAAAGCTCCCATTGCAATGAGTGTACATAGGTCATATCTAATAGGTGTCAAGCGTACCTGATTGGTTAAGGGAGCATCATTAGCTATTGTCAATACCCAGATCGGTGGTTGATAGCGCGAACCTGCCAGGCACGGCGGTTAAGGCGCTCTTTTACTCGGGGTAATCATTTTAAGGCAAACCCTACAAGGAAACATCCGAATGCATGGTGGTCCACAGGTATATACTGAGGCACATTGGTAAGACATGTTCGAAAATCTGTTACAATAAATATACAAGACTCACATTTCAATAGGTATACATGGGTCATATCTCATAGGTGTCAAGCGCACCAGATTGGTTAAGGGAGCATCATTAACTATTGTCCATTCCCAGATCGGTGGTTGATAGCGCGAACCTGCCAGACACGGCGGTTGAGGCGCTATTTTACTCAGGGAAAACATTTTTATGCAAAGCCTAAGAGGAAAAATCCGAATGCATAGTGGTCCACAGGTATGTACTAAGGCACATTGGTAAGACATTTGAAAATGGGGAAAACCTAAATTCCATAGTGTTTCAGAGAGTGGCCATTTGGGCGAAACTGCTTTCAGACTCATTAAGGCCCCTTCGCACTGAGTCAAAAAAACGAATCCATTTAATTTCTCTCACATTTAAGATGGGTTCAATGCTCCCGCCCCTTGGGCCTAACTTGACCTGCTCCAGAACTGACCACCTCAAACTTTCTGGTGGGTGGCTTTTTTCATTGCAGTGATCCACCAAGGGTGCGCCTGCAACCTTGCATCTCACACGGCTGCAGTGCTGGAGAAAACGCACTTTGACTCGTTGCTGGGTTTGACCCACATAAATCAAGTCACAGGGGCATAGTATGCAGTATACCACGTCAGTCGAGTTGCAGTTAGTGTGCGACTTAAGTGGAACTTGCTGTTGTCCGTGGCTGAAAACCTTGGTCTGGATTGTCGCAGGGCATGCTTTGCATGATCCACAACGATAGTGGCCCAAAATGGGGGGCAGATTCCACATAGTTGTGATGGTAGGTGCATCTGGGGTCGGCAAGAAGGAGTGAACCACACTGTCCCGAATGTTCTTAGCTTTTTTTAAAGCGTGAAGGGGCAGCGAATTACTCCCAAGGTCTTCTGATATCAAGTTCCAGTATTTGTTAATGGTTTTTTTCACCTCATTGCTCTTTGTGGAGAAAGTCGTCACACAGATAAGACGCTCCTCATTGTTGACCTGTCTGTCACCGGGTTGAAGCAAGGTTTCTCTTGGATTGAACCACGCTCTTTTTTTGGCTTTATTCACCAGGCGTCTTGGATATCCACGCTCGAGCAGTCTCTCCATCAGGACGGTGGACTGTTCTATGTAATCATCCTTCCTGCTGCAGTTACGCCGAATCCTTAAAAACTGGCCAAACGGAAGGTTGTCCCGGAGACCCCGGGGGTGATGGCTGGAGTATAGGAGTAGAGAGTTCCTCTCCGTTGGTTTCCTGAAAAGCGTCGTTTTTAAGGTGTCGTCTTCCACAAAAATGGTAAGGTCCAAGAAGTCTATTGTTTTTTTGTCGAACTGGATGGTGAACTTAATATCCGGAGATCGTGCATTGAGCCAGTGGAAGAAACTGGTGATTTCCTCCTCAGTTCCAGACCAGATACAGATGATGTCGTCAATGTATCTCATCCAAGTTTTTATCTGGGGTCTGAAAGGGTTAACGTCAGTGAATATAAACGTGTCCTCATACATGGACATAAAGATAATGGCCAAATCTGGGGCAAAGGCAGCCCCCATCGCCACTCCCTTGGTCTGGAGGTAAAAACAGTTCCGAAAGATAAAGAAATTCCTCATCATCGCAATCTTCAATAGCAGAATGATGAAAGATGTCGGCACCCAGATTGGAGCCTCCCGCTTATCGAGTGCAATTGTCATTGCCAAAAGGGCCTCCTCTTGGGGTATGCTGGTATAAAGTGAAACGATGTCACATGTTGCCAGAAGGTCTTGAGCAGAGTCATAGGGATGCCCTTCGATCAGGTTGATGGTGTGGGTGGTGTCTCTGAGGTAAGTTGTAGTGGCTTCTGCTATAGGTTTCAGAAAAACGTCTATATATCTAGACAGGGGTTCCAACACAGAACCACACCCCGACACAATCGGGCGCCCGGGGGGCTGGTGGAGATCCTTGTGCACTTTGGGTAAGGTATAGATGGTAGGGAGTCGCGGATGTTTCTGATTCAGATATTGGAATTCGTGTTCCGATAGGAAGCCTTGCTGTCGTCCGTCCTGCGTAACCCTCAAGATCTCGGCCGTGATATCTTTAGATGGGTCCCCACCCAGTTGCTTGTAGCTAATTCCATCGTTCAACTGTCGCAGAATTTCCTTAGTGTAGTTATCCAGATCTTGGACAACAATCGCCCGGCCCTTGTCGGCCGGTTTCACGACTATTTCAGTGTTGTCTCTTATCATTTTAAGTGCTGATTGTTCTGCACGGCTGATATTGTTTTTGACAAATTTGTTATCTTCCAGAATGGACCTTACATCCCTAAGTACAAGACTTTCATACGCAAGGATACGCTGGTTCATGGCATAGGTGGATGGTACGAAAGTAGAAGGTACCCTCAGGTTTGTAGCAGATAGCAACGGTTGAATTGGCTTGTTCTTAAAAAAGTATCTGAGTCTTATTTTCCTGAAGAACTTGTGGAGTTCAACCTCCGTGTTGAAAGGATCTGGTCTAGAAGTTGGAACGAAGGATAGACCGCGGCTCAATACTTTGATTTCGTCATCTTGAAGGGTGTATTTAGAGATGTTAATCACAGGAGACGTCTTTGTCACCATCGGTAAGTTTTTCTGCGAGTGGACCTCTCCCCGTGTTCCTCTTGTGGGAAGCTCACTTGCTTGGCACCTCTCCCTCTCCCGGAGTCCCATTCTTGGCCCGTGTTGAATTGGCCCCTGCCTGTGCCCCTGTCCCACATGTTCCCTCGGCCCCGCGGTGGTCTCCATCCTCCCTGCCCTAAAAATCTATCTAAGCCTTTCATCAACGTGTTGTTTTCACAGATATTGACACCGCGGAGGTCACATTGACAACGCGCGTCACTGAATTGGTCCACTTTTGGAGAAAGAGCCGGTCGCAGGCATGCTCGTTCTACATCCCTTACGGGTGAGTTCTGAGCGTTTTGAGTTTTCCTTTACGGAGGCACTGTTTAAAGCCAATCCTCTTTTTGAAACGTCGTTTACCATTGTTTTCAGATGTAGCCGGTATTGCCTCGACCCAGGAATTAACCTCTGGTTGCAAGGTGACTGTCTCATAACAAGGTAGGGCCCCGAACCCACACACCCCTATTTTCAGTTCTCCTACGTCACTTGGGTAATTCAGTACAAATGTGACCGTGATTTTGATTTTATACGGTAGATCCTGACTCCACACGTGGCAGATCTTTACGCATTACCTGCTGACGGGATCCTCCCGCTCCGCCAGGTAAATGTTTTTAAATGTTCTGTTGTGTCAAGCCTATTCCAGTAACTCCTATCGGGGCATATTGGTACAAATGTGTCTTTTAATCTCACATGGCAGTCCCTGACTTTCTACATGGCGGTTTTCTAGACATCACCTGTTGACGGGTCTTCCCCGCTCCGCAATGAATTGTTTGCTTAATAGGGCTACTTCAAGCCCACTAAAGTAATCCTCACTCTATGAACCTCCTACACCCCTTCTCGATTTTCCTAGAATGGACTACTTTGTCCATAATTCTTTAGTTGTGTCGGGACTCGTTTGAGACCGGTTAATTAAACAATTTATTATTATCTTTTTGCGCAGAGTTAAACGCCCCACCCCTCTTCACCCACCACGTCCTGACTAAGACCCACGCAGTAAGGATCGACTATCCTACACTATCCGGGTCGAAACGTAGACATCTACACCCTACACCCAGGAACTCCTAACCCTAGTTTGATATATTAATCATTATAGGAGTATCTTCTTGTTGTAATTTTCTGTTATGATATATGTCAATTTCCGTGGCATTTCATGTATGTCGAATTATGTTTTGAATTATGGATTTATGCTCGATGCTGTCTTGAATGTTAACTAGTGATGTATAATCTAGTGAAATACATCCCCCTCCCTGCACTTCCCCCTCTCCCTCATTGTGGGCGCATTGAATTTTGTATATTTTATGTCTGATTTTTCTAACATTGACTGTTTGAATGGTACAGTGAATATTAAAAACACTGGTCACCTTCATTGAGTGTGCTTTTGAAATTCATCTAAATAGTGTGTGTTTTAAAATAAGAATTGTGTTTTCGGTCTGGGACCCCTCATATATAACGCAACGGGCTCAAGTTATTCACACCTTGAGTCATCAGCATTTTGGCGTACACGTTGATGGTAATTCACTGGCTGATGAAGCCGCCAAGGCGTCAGTGTGAACTGCTGCCGTTGCCGCAATCACTCGTTCACACACAAGAATAGACGGAGATATACTAGTAGCTATCAATGCCTCATAGAACGGCTCACCTGTCCTGCCAAAAGGCTTTCCACTCAAGTACTCCTACAAGTTAGATGCGCATACCACAACTGTATGCTCAAAGTAAAGGAGTGGGGGATAGAGTAATACCAAACAAAGATCGCAGATTACATTTAATACTAGCTACACACGAGGGTCAGGGCTCAGAAAAGGAGTCACTGAGACAATTTCATTATTAAAGCAGCCTTACTGGTGGTCGAGGCTGACAAAACAAACAAAGGACTATGTCCTGAAGTGCAATATTTGCCAGCAGATGAAGAGTTCCACCATTCACAAGCCACCACAAACACCATTACTGATTTCACACAGACTACTCGCATATGTCTATTTGGACTACAGTGGCCCCATAAATTCTGACAGGGCTTACAAGTACATCTTGGTGGCAGTGAATTCATGCTCTAGATTCCTGTGGGTTTGGCCCCAGCATTCGGCTGACCCTTGAACTGTTATAAAGGATTTGCGAGTCTTTATCGCGACATACGCAATTGGCATGTTACATTACAACCATGGTCCTGTGTTTAGCTCTAGGGTTTATAAGGAAGCCATGGAAAGAATGGGCGTAGCTTTGCAGTACTCCTCCCCCCTACCATGCCGAGGGAATTGGGTGGTGGGGAGGAAAAACCGGGACCTAAAGCAATCCATAACAGCAAGGGTATTAGGCGTGGGTGGTACATGGGTCAATCATCTCTATGGGGTCCAGAGGGCACTTAAAAACATGCCACGAAGGTGCGCATGGCCTATCGAGCCAACATGGCGGACGCAGCCTAAAGAAGCTCCGTCCCGCCGCACACCTATCCGCCGATTTATCCTGCTCCCCCTGCTTCTTGGTGCTTCAGCGGGGAGAATCGAGTGCTCGACGTTGGTGGCGGGCCCCGGGCGCCTTCTTGGCCGATTTAGAGCGCCGGGGGCGGAAGATCGAGTTTTGCGGGTCCCGGCTGAGAGCGAGGAGGCTGGGCGGGCAGCGCGGGGGCCGGTCCCCAGGTTGATGGTCCTGCAGCTGATGCTCGGCAGCACTGCTCGATCCCCTGCAGGCCCTGGTGCCTATGGGAGCCTCCTGACTAAGCGGCAGACGCGACATCCTGGGGGCAGGAAGCAGCGGTGAGGCCTGGTGCGCTCGGTGACGCCGGGGGCTCAATTTTGGAGGGCCCCCAAGGGACAGACCTCGACATCAGCCGGAGTTGCCCCCCCCCTCATGGCGGCGGCCCCCCGGCAGAGCTCACAGTAAGGAGGAGGAGGCTGGGCTGCGTGGGGGGTGCTCTGGGGAACTGGCTGGCATTACCCATCGGAAGAGGGCCAGAGGCTGCTTCGGCGGCGGTCAGATCGGACCGCGTCGGTGGAGTGGGCGGCGCGCGGACCCCATCGGGGGACACACTGCGACCAGTGGGCCGGGGTGGGGCTGGCAGGCCAGAGACACTGGAAGACGTGGAGCCTATTCCCTTGGCAAGAGCAGGCCCCAATGGTGCGTAGTTGCTCCGGTGGCACTTGGCAGCGTTACACAAGGAACGGAGTGTTGAGGCCCCTGCTACTGGCCTCGTGGGTAGCGCACGGGGCGGAACGGAGACGACCTCATAGCCCCTTCCGCGGCCAGGTCGGGGCGCGGTGGTGAGTCAGGTGGAGTGGGACACTTGCCCTAGAGAAGCTGTCGCAACCCGAAGGCGGTGGGTCCAACGACGGAGTCAGGCCAACACATCCAGGCGAGGGTCAGGTCCAGACGTGAGCCGGGCATACGTGCGGGGCATTGACGATAGCTGGTCACAACCAAAGGCGGTGCCGGCCCACAGTCTTCGGGGGGCCACCCCTGGTGATCGGTGAACAGGACTCGAGGTGGCGGAGGAGGGGGGCCCCCCAAACAAGGCTCCATAGACAAATTCACAGGCCTCAGTGGTAGTGCGGGGGCGTCTGGCTGCTGTCAAGATGCGGGGCCGGACAATGCCACACTCATGGCAGCCATAACTCAGTCCAGAGACATGCTGGATGCAAAGATAGGGGCTGTTGGGTCCGATGTGACACTACTGAGGCAAGACTTGAGGAACGCTGTGGCCGGCATCACGGAAGCTGAAACGCGCCTCTCCGGAGTAGAAGATGACGTAGAGGCCCTGAAGCGTAAAATGGCAAATATGGAAACAATACAGAAAGGCCTCGCTCTCCGAGTGGAGGACGCGGAGGGGCGCGCCAGGCGGAACAACCTGCGCTTTGTGGGTCTGCCCGAAGAATGTGACAAGGGCAACATGGAGGGCTTTTTGACACAGTGGCTGGAGGGCTGGCTCCCCCGGACTCAGTATCCCGTTGTTTTGTGATTGAGCGGGCGCACCGGGCCCTCCTGCAGAAACCGCCGGTGAGGGCATAGCCACGACCAGTGATCGCTAAACTCCTAAACTACCACGACGGGACGTCATCCTAAAAATTGCCAGAAAGAAGGAACCGTTGCTATATGAGAACCAGCGCATCATGATATTCCCGGACTATACTCTCATGGTACAGCAGCAGCGGCAATCTTTCACAGCGGCCAAGGCCCGTCTGCGCGAGGTGAAACTTCCATATGCGTTGCTGTACCAGGCACGCCTGCGGGTGGTGTTCCAGTCCCGCACTCACTTCTTCTACACCCCGGAGGAGGTGTTAAAATGACGAGACAGTACCAATCAGGGCGCACACACCTCCGGGGTTGGAGACTGACTCTTCTTAGAGCGGGACGCAGCCACGGGCCTCTCGAGGGACTCGGCGAAAGGGCAATTGGATGTCCCGGTCCCGGCAGCGTTCAACATCCGGGAGTGCATCCGAGAGGGGAAAGGGGGCCCCTGACAGTCGAGTCGACGGAACCTGATGGCGGTGTCTGCTACGAACTGAGAGTACCATAGACTGCAAGCTTGAATGTTCTGCTCTGTGTTGGTGTATATTTGTCTCTTTCTATTCCTGCAGGTTGGTCCAGTTGTGCAGTTAGGTGGCTCCGTGGGAGCAGATTCCATGGCACACGAGATTAGAGGAGCGCTAGGGAGCGGGGTGGGAGGGAAGGTCTGGGCGGGTGGCTCCACGAGGAGCGGGTGGGTTGAGGGTGACTGAGGGGTTGGGGAGAGTTGATGGGGATCCATTGGAGTAGACAGCTTCCGGCCTCCCGTTGGGAGTCGGTGTCTGCTATGCCGCGACAGATACTTCAACGTTTCTCGGGTATGGGGGGGGGCAGTGGGAGAGGGGGGTTGTTAGAGTTTGGGGTTGGGAACTGTTGGTGGGGGGAGGGTTTGCATGGTCACGTGGGAGTCAGGAATGTAGATTTGTGTGCGCAGACAGGGCCTAATGACTGGGCGTTCACCTTCGATGTCCCCTAATGGCCGACTCTGAGCATAGGACACAGGGGTCCAGGAGCACTCTTAGGGTCCTCAGTTGGAATGTACGAGGTGTCCTGGATAAAATCAAGAGGGGGGCAGTACTTCGGCAGGCTAAGAGGGCAGGCACAGATGTGCTACTATTCCAAGAAACACACCTAATGGGCACAAAATTGCTATGCCTACAGCGGTATGGGTATCACCCAGTGCTTAATTTGTAAAATATTAAGTGCAGGTGCTCAAATGTTTGTCAGAGACCACACCTACTTTTCTCTGGCTCCACCCACTTCCTCCACTGGCTTCACCCACATCCTCAACTGGCACTGCGAAAAGTCAGATGAATTTCAGCATGGGAGCCTTCCTTATAGTAAGGTTTTGAAAGGAGGTTCCTCTGCCCCGTGAACATTTTGAAAAAGATTAAATCAAAAGTGCATTTAAAGCACAATTTTGGAATCAATTAGCTAAAATCACTAATGCATTGAAAAGGGACAATTCCAGTGCTCTATGTGACGATTAAATTAGATTAAACGACACCACGCTCAAACCAAAAAAAAAGCAGCGTTGGTTTGGCAATGGGCATGGAATGACCTGCTTAGTATTACCTACAGTTATTTATACTCGTGGTGGGCAGGGCGTCCGGGGCACTGTCTTATTTATTACACTATATAGCTAGGTAGGCCTACAGGTTTGGCCCAGGGCAAAGCAAAGCAACCGACATTTAGAGAAGGCAAATGTGCCTTGGAATGAAAATGAAGCCATGGCTCTGCACCAGGATGAAACAGAACCATTAGCTTTTACAACTCAGAGCTTTAATCCATATTTTTCATAAAATTACCTGCCAGGTAGCATTGAAACAAGCCAGTTATAAGAGGGAGGTAGACACCTCTCTGGTGACTTGTAGCAAGGTTGGAAAGTTCTAATACCTATTTTTTCAGGTTAACCAAGCAGGAAATTTCAGCAGGTATACGTCCATACTGTTGCAATGCCCAAGATTATACATGGGGTACTATGAGGGGGTATGAAGAGCAAAAATGAAATAGTCTCTCGCTGTTCTAGAGGTACAGCGCTGTCAATCATAATCTTCAAAAAATTGCATTTTACCGTTCAGCTAATTTTTGACGTTGCTCACTTGTCATTCTGTGTAAACCAGAAAATACTGTCAAGAACAGTACGTTTTTTGAAAAACAGTGACTATTTGAAAAATGTGCTCCACATGTGGCAATATATTGAGTGCAAATTGTTAATTCAAATTACTCCACATCATTTTAAAACAATAAGAATTTAAGAGGATAAAGTACTCACTGTCAGTGAGTCTTTTTGACACCTCGATTAACTGTTACAGGTCCTTATGTTGCCAGTCTTTTAACTAACTTCAACAATCTCAGAGGTCGGGTCAAATCATCCAAAATCTCCTCATATGTTCTCTTTGAGAAAGTACATTTGCCTTTTTCGTGCCATAATAATTGGAGATCCCTTCACTGGGTGCAATATAAAAATACATTTTAAAAAAGTAACCTCATCAACCCATATGTATTTAGTGTATAATCTAGAATTTTCCATGTGAAAATCATTCTCACTGCTTTTTCCTGGCCCAACACTTAAAACACAAAATCAACCACAAGAAGCAGCACAATTTACTCCACCCTGTGCTAAACAGAAATGAAAGACTATATTGTAATCCAATCGGTATCCAGAAACATAATCAAATGTGACATCTCTCTAGTAAGAGTTAGACATTCCTTCGTGTTTTAAGGGAGGTAGAAATGGCTCTTGAAACTTGCATTAAGTGATGTGCAGTTTCACATCTCTGTTCTTTCAGGATGTTCTCTTGAGTATGACATTACCTCCATGCTTCAGAGATTAACTGAGTAAAGTAGACTTTCCCGATCTGAATTTTGGGAGTTATTTATGGGAAACAAATCCCCAGTACCTGACCTTTAGTTTTGAGAGAACAAAATCACGTCTGTGTTCCCAGGAAGCAGTGCTTAGGGTTTTATGGCTTTGATCATGATTACGATCCTTTCTTTGCATTCAGCTCGTAATGGCTGCTCGACTGGTTTATAGGAGCCTGCCTGGTGCTGCTGCTGCCTGCCTGGCCTGCCCTGCCCTCAACCTCAACCTCAACGTCGTCGGACCGATTATGGCTGGTCACAGGGTGCGGGTGTGCCAGGGCGTGGCAATCGGAAAAAAAAATCGGTGCTCGCCGCGCTGCCTGCCCTACACAACATCTTTCTTTTAATGGCATTATTTAGCCACTATTAAGCCAGTAAAAGCGGGCAGAACCTTTAACAATAAACCCGACCGATTGCCGCCCTATATCCCGCCCTATATATCGTGATACATCAAGGGGCAGAGCCTTCTTTAACAACTTAACCCCGGCCGGCACTATATTGGTATAAATAAATGTAAGAAGTTTAAGTGTACGAACTACCGCGGGCCTGGGCAGGCCAGGCGCAGTGCGTCATCAAATCTCTTGTTGATGTAGATGGAGCCGGGGCTACTCCGGTGGCGGTGCCAGACACGCCAGCAGGTAAAACAAGCATTGGAAATGCAATAGGTCTCGCAGCATTAGAGTTAGTGCTTTTAGAATTGTTTATGGGTTTTTTTTGTAAATCTTTAGCATTTTTGTTTCCTGTAGCCAATGCTAAAGAATTACAAATAAAAAAAGCCATAAACAATTCTAAAAGCTCTAACTCAAATGCTCCGAGACCTATTGCACTGTGTGAGGGTTTGAGGGTGAGTGAGGGTGAGGGTGGGTGAGGGTGAGTGAGGGTGAGTGAGGGTGAGTGAGGGGTTGAGGGTGAGTGAGGGGTTGAGGGTGAGTGAGAGTGAGGGTGAGTGAGAGTGAGGGTGAGTGAGGGTGAGGGTGAGTGAGGGTGAGTGTGAGTTAGGGTGAGTGTGAGTTAGGGTGAGGGGTTGAGGGTGGGTGAGGGGTTGAGGGGTTGAGGGTGAGTGAGGATGAGTGAGGGTGAGTGAGGGGTTGAGGGTGAGTGAGGGTGAGTGAGGGTGAGTGAGGGAGGGTGAGTGAGGGTGAGTGAGGGTGAGTGAGGGTGAGTGAGAGTGAGTGAGAGTGAGGGTGAGTGAGGGTGAGTGAGGGGTTGAGGGTGAGTGAGTGAGGGTGAGGGGTTGAGGGTGAGGGGTTGAGGGTGAGGAGTTGAGGGTGAGGAGTTGAGGGTGAGTGAGTGAGGGTGAGGGGTTGAGGGTGAGTGAGGGTGAGGGGTTGAGGGTGAGTGAGGGTGAGGGGTTGAGGGGGAGGAGTTGAGGGTGGGTGAGGGGTTGAGGGTGAGTGAGGGGTTGAGGGGGAGGGGTCGAGGGGGAGGGGTTGAGGGTGAGTGAGGGTGAGTGAGTGAGAGTGAGGGGTTGAGGGTGAGTGAGTGAGGGTGAGGGGTTGAGGGTGGGTGAGTGAGGGTGAGGGTTTGAGGGTGAGGGGTTGAGGGTGAGTGAGTGAGGGTGAGGGGTTGAGGGTGAGGGGTTGAGGGTGAGTGAGGTGGAGGGTGGTTGAGTGAGGATGAGTGAGAGTGAGGGTTAGTGAGGGGTTGAGGGTGAGGGGTTGAGGGTGAGTGAGTGAGGGTGAGGGGTTGAGGGTGAGTGAGGGTGAGGGAGGGTGATGGGTTGAGGGTGAGTGAGGATGAGTGAGAGTGAGGGTGAGTGAGGGGTTGAGGGTGAGGGGGTGAGGGTGAGTGAGGGGTTGAGGGTGAGTGAGGGTGAGGGGTTGAGGGGGAGGGGTCGAGGGGGAGGGGTTGAGGGTGAGTGAGGGTGAGTGAGTGAGGGTGAGTGAGGGTGAGTGAGTGAGGGTGAGGGGTTGAGGGTGAGTGAGTGAGGGTGAGGGGTTGAGGGTGGGTGAGTGAGGGTGAGGGTTTGAGGGTGAGGGGTGTCCCCAAACAGAAAGTTCCAAACTTTGCCATTGGCATATTCTAAACCTCACTCTTAAACATTACATACCAACAGTCACTATGCAATGCTGAACAAACCCGGCAATTGGTGAAAACGGCCAACTTTCAAAATCTAGAAAAGTTAATGCCCTGTAACAATTTTGTAAAACCCCGGTCAAAATCGCCCAGAAAACAACCCTGAATAAAAAATAAAACTGACAACTAAATAGATTCCTACTTGCCTCCCTACTGGGTCCATAGACTGACACCAAAGGACATCATCAGAAATAATAGTGACAGTACATCAACGAGTCACACTTAACCAGCTGCCGAGGGTACTGGCATCTTGGTCCTAAGAATCCTTTCATTTACCAATCTTAAAACGGAGGGAACAGTCCAGTTATCCACTAACAAGCATTTGTCACAAACCTGATCAAACGACCGATCTCCGGCAAATCAGCGCCAACAACTAACACGCCTATATTGAAGTCAAATAAAATCCCATTCTGCTCGAATTCTCAGTAAGTTTGCTGCTAGCAGCCAGTAGCACATTAAGGCCTTTTTAGTTTGATGAGTTGTACACAATGTTGTTCATTTTTTGGTTCTTAGCTCCATGTTTGCCTTTAAGTAAGTCTGGTCCCTTGACAACCGCACATAATTTAGAATGGACCCTTGAAGATAAAGGGACTTTGCCCCGCACAAATGGTTTCATAGGCAGGCCTTGCGTGTATTATTAAAACACTTTATACTAATAGAGGAACCGTGATTTTAAGCAATTTACCACGGTTGGGTTCAGCACAGTACACTTAATTAAAAAGTGTATCCACTATTAAAACACTACAGTAGTTTTGGGCGCCTAGATGCTACATCTGTGTCCACTGAGCATTTACAGTTCCCATCCCAGCGGGATTGACTCAGCCTTCCAGGCTTCAGAGGTCGATATAATGGGTACAATTGATTTGGGCAGTAATAACACCTATTATTTAAGAGCTGGACACTTTTAGTCTGCTGTGTTCTGTATGATAAATCGATATTACATTTACTCACATGCCCGGTGAGCCTGAAGGACTGGCCGGCAGCTCTGCTGTGCCATGTCTCTGTGCCGTGGGCTTCCAGGCGCCTTCTTAGCCCGAAAGAGTCTCTGTAGCTCCAACCATTGGCTCTGTCATTTCAGGGAAGTATCTTAATAACTATACCTTTTACTTAACTTTCGAAGTCGAGAGGGAAATCCCGTGGGATCTCGCCAAATGTCACAGCACCCTCGAAGGGAACACGAGAGCAAATAAATCCGGATTATACAGAGACAATGGTAAATCATTTCCACCGTACAGGAGCAGAGCACTGCACTGCAGGCAACTCAACCCGAGCATGTCGGGATTTGGGACCCGCTGAGAGGATTCGGGAAGCCAGCACCGGAGCGGAGCACGAGGGCCTGCGTCTGTCAGCAGTGATGGCGGATTAGACACTGATTGCTGCAGGGGGGGGCACTCGCGGGAGGCACGCTATTAAACTGAGTCTTAGACCATATAATTGTTTCTGTGCTGAGCACAGGCGCCGGCATCATCTATGGAGTGAGCGAGGAGAGGGAGAAAGGCGGGAAAAAAGAAGGAAAACCTGTGACGCGAGGCACGGGGTAAGCAAGAAGAGGGAGGAAGCACAGGAGAGATATGGTGGAAGCAAAAGGATAATAGAGAAAAGGAGAAGCCAAGGAGACATGAAGCAGAGGCGAGAGGGGAAGCGCAGGGCAGAGGGGAGGGGGAGGTAAAACAAGGTGAGCTGAAATGAAGCAAAAGAAAGAGGAATTAAATGAGGAGAAGAAGGAACTGAGTAGAGAGAAAGAAAAAGCATTGTCGAGGCTTTCCAGGCCAGATAAGAAGTAGAATAAACGTGAATGGGGGGAGGAGGGAGGAGAAATGCGTCTCGGCCGGAGCAGGGGGCGGAGCAGGGAGAGCGGGCTTTGTAATGTAATTGACACGGCCGGCCGGTCGTGAAACTGAAAGCATGGCCGGCCGGCCGTGAAAGCCTTTGATGCGGCAGGGGAAATGCGAGACGGCGGGGAGGGGGCGGAGCGGGTAAACAAAGACGGACGTGCACGCGCTTTTAAGCTCAATGCGCATGCGCATTGAGCTTAAAAGTCACGGGCACTGCAAGGAATCGCCACGATTCCTTGCAGTGTGGATAAAGAGTGGATAAGTCCCAATACTCTCGCTTGCTCGATGCGCATGCGCATCGACAGGCGAGACCTAAAAAAAAGTATCGCGCGTTGGTTTGGGAATGGGCATGCAATAAATAAATAAATAATGCATGGCATGATGACTGCTTAGAGGAGTGCGTACTACTTACGGTTACACTCTTGGTCGGCCAGGGCTGCGGGGCACTGTCTTTCGGCCTGGTGCTACTGCTGCGCTGCCTGCCCTCAACGTGGTCAGGCTGATGGCTCATGGGGTGCGGGTGTGCCGAAGCGTGGCAATTGGAAAGAAATCTGCACTCAGAGCGCGCAACCACATCAAGCCTAGGCCCAGCCCAATCAGTGTCTGACTCCCGCCCACCACGGCAACACTAAACTAAGGAAAGGCCGCCATGACGCCATCACAACGGTCACATATATGATGATGATCAATGCACTGACTGAAATTATGCATTAATCTTTGCTCAATGCATTCTCCGGCCGGCACACAAAGTCACAACGAAGCACCGAGAAGTTAGAAGAGCACTCTGCGCCGAGTCAGAAAGCTAACATCATGTAAAATGTAAAGCGAAGTCGTGCAGAGTTGCAGACCCGGCCTTGAAAAGTAAGCACCGGCACAAATTAAGCACTGGTATCACCAGGTGTTTCACGCGGGCTTTACGAGAAGCTCTAGGGGAGTGGCTATCCTCATACATCGCAGGATCCCTTATGTCCACAATGGGCTGATGTACAGGGCCGCTATATCATCATCAAGGGTAACCTAGGTGAGGAACCGCTGGTGTTAGGGAGTGTTTATGCCCCGCACCCTCTGCAATGGTAGCTGGTTGAAAAACTGTTTGGGGTGTGGGCCGACATCCCCGATACCCTACAAATCGTAGGAGGTGATTGGAACGATGTTATGGACAGCTATATAGATAGGTTTCGCCCGGGGAGCGGTGGGGTTGTGGGCCCCTCTACTAAACTTCTGGACATGGCACGGGGTCTCAATTGGGTGGACACCTGGAGGTGCCTACATGGCGCTACGAGGGGGTACGCCTACATCTCTGCGGTCCATAAATCTTTTTCTAGGCTGGATTACCGATTTGTCCCAGGTGCAGCGATACATAGTGTAGAGGCAGCAGAAATCCTGCCCTGAGGGCTCTCGGACCACTCCCCTATTACAGTGGATGTTGGTTTAGACAAGGAGAGGCGGCCATTCAGGTGGCGCCCTTCCGTGTGGCACCTGCAGCAGACAGATTATCAGAAGCACATGGGCGAGGCCATTGCCCACTTCCTGACCGAAAATGTAGGGACAGTAGCGGAGATTGGCACAGTGTGGGAGGCAATGAAGCCAGTGCTCAGGGGAGTAGACATAGCGTGGTGCGCTGCGGCACGGACGAAACGTAGGGAGAACCTGGTTCAGCCGAGGCCGACATTGCAGCATTAGAGCTCCTCGGGAGTACGGAGGGTGGGGCGCGAGCGGCAGGACAGATTCTTTTAGCGCAGCAATCCTATGCGTCCATGCTGATGGACGAAGCCAAACAGATATGGCTGGCCACCCGCAGCCGGATTTACCAATGGGGAGATAAGTCCGGGACAATGCTCCACCGGCTCTGCCAGGGTACATTCCAGCAACGGATGCTTGATTCCGTTCTGGGAAGGACATGGCTTTTGTAGTTCGGACTGGACTGTTCCCATGGGGCACAGGGTCAGCGCTGATTTGCATATCGCCATTGTCTAACCCAGGGTGGTGTGGTGTGGAAAAACGATGGATTTGGGCCCAGATCTTTGGACTGGGGTGAATGTGTGACATTGATCCACATTCTGTCCATCACTGTTGTGTTTGCAATTACCGCTCTAAGGGTACATTCCAGGCCAAGACCCTGCCTCGAATCTTAGACGCTGAGGGGACCCCGGTCACGGATCCCACGGATTTGGCGGAGGGGTTTGCCTCTTACTATGCCAGCCTGCACACTTCGAACGAATGTCTCCCGGACGACGTTGTGGATAAATTCCTAGCTGACATGCCGCCGCATTCGGTCTCGGACGAGGTGCAAGACCGTCTGGACCTCCCCTTAACAGAGGAAGAACTGGGTACTGCACTGGGCAAACTTAACACTGGTAAAGCGCCCGGGCCCAACTGGTTTCCCAGTGATTTCTATAGAAAATATCACCTACAGCTAGGGACTCATTATAGAATGTCTGTGGAGGAGGCACGAGAGTGGGGCAGCCTTCCACCCGACTGGAGACACGCGGAAGTGGTTGTCTTCCATAAACCTGGCCGTCCCCCCGAGCAGTATCCATCATACCGCCCAATTTCTCTTTTAAATGTTGAAGCAAAGGTTCTCGCCAGGGCATTGGCCAATCGTCTCCTGCCCCGCGTGGCTGACCTTGTTCACCCAGATCAGGCCGGCTTTATGCCCCAGAGGGCAACCAGGCATAACATACGAAGAGCACATGTGGCAGTGGCAGCAGTCCAGAAAACCGGGGTGCCAGCGGCGCTCCTGTTGGCCGACATGGACAGGGCATTTGATTCGCTAAGTTGGATTTATTTATTTGCCCTCCTGTCGCGAATCTGGATCCTCACTCCCTGTCGTACATCCGGCTACTGTATACCGACTTGACGGCCTTGGTTAGGGTAGCAGTGGTCGCCTCCTCTAGATTCGCCATCGGGAGGGGCACCCGACAGGGTTGTCCCCTCTCGCCCTACCTTTTTGCCCTGGCCGTGGAGCCGTTGGCCGTGTGGGTGCGCATGGACGCGCAACTATGGGGATTCGAGTGGGACGGGACCTGCCTGATAGAATAGCATTGTATGCGGGCGACGTATTATTTTTTCTAACAGACATCGATAGGTCAGGACCACGCATCATGGAAATCATGCAGATCTTTGGCGAGACGTCGGGACTCTACATGAACCACCGCAAATCCACCCTATGGGTACTGGGTGGGGTGTCCCCCAGCAGGGGATTGGGCGTCAGCGCTACAGGTAGCGGTGGGAGGCATTAAATACCTGGGCGTGTTCATATCCGATGTCTCGGTGATCTCCTGGGAACGGAATGTCGTGCCGGTGTGGGAGCGGGCCAGAGCTGATATAAAAACATGGTCCCGCATGCCATTGACCATATACGGTAGGTCGGTCATTTTTAAAATGGTGGCCCTCCCTAGACTGCTGTACCAACTGCAGAATCACCCTTACCCGATACCCTCTCAGTGGTTTAGGCAGGTCAATGCGGCGCTCGGGCAGTTCCCATGGACAGGGGGGGCAGTACGGGTCGCAGTGCGCACGTGCTTCCTCTCCACTTATTGTGGGGGGTTAGTGACATCTGACATCCTCTCCTACTACCAGGCATCCCATCTGCTCGTTTCTAAATGATTGGTGGTATGGGGATAGGAGAGACCCGGCGCACGCTTTGGAGTGCCTCCTAATGGGTGCCCACTCGCTCCACACAATCCTCTATGCGGTGCAGATACGAAAGACGCTGCCGCCCAGCACACAACTGGTGTTTCAGATCTGGAGGTACGCCCTGCGGCATATGGGCTGGTGGCACACTTTGACAGGTGAAACTCCCCTCTGGCGCAATGGTCGACTTCCTGGCCTAGCCGCGTTACAAGGCTTTGGAGGGTGGGACAGCATCGGAATCTCCACACTGGGGGACGTGCTATCGGGCGTGACCCCTAAGTCCTTCCAGGAGCTCAGCCGGGAGTTTGGTATGCCCCGCACTCAATTTTTCAATTACCTTCAATTCCGCCACGCTCTCTCCCCGTCTCTGGCGGGGTTGGAATCCCTCCCTGAGTTTAGCCCCCTAGAGGCCAAGGTATTTATGGGAGACCTGGGGCCCAAAAAGATATCCTGTATATATCAATCATTAGTTACACACTGTTCCACTTCACTACAGAAACTGTGGGAGTCCTGGGAGGCGGATGTGGGTGCCTTGGAGGAGGAGGATTGGAGAGAAGCATTGTCCGGGCCCCGGGGTGCCGCCATCTCGATGCGCCTGCGGCTTATACAGTTCAAGTACCTCAATAGGGTCTATTTTACCAGACAACGCTTATGGCGGCGGGCCTGATACTGTCCCGGACTGTTTACGATGTGGGCTGGCAGTTGGGACGTTCCTGCATAGAGTGTGGAGCTGTTCTGCGCTGACTAGATTTTGGAAAGGGGTGTGGGACTGCCTGTCTGAAGTGCTTGGATGGGAACTCCCTCCTACACCACAGCTAGGTCTCCTCCATGTCTTGGAGGGGGTAGGAGGGAATATTTATAAGAGACATTTGCTTCTGTTGGGCCTCACCCTGGCCAAGAGGGATGTGGCCAGAGCTTGGAAAGATACGCGAGCTCCCACGGTGGTGGCTTGGAAGAGGGGCTCGATTTCTGAATGGCGTTGGAGAGGCCGATTTTTGTTGCTAGGGGCTGCCCACGGAAACACTTCAAAATTTGGAAAAGGTGGGCAGATTATAGGGGTCTGTGGCGCGAGCCTTCGGAGGATCAGGACCCTCTGGTGGGTGTGGGATGAGATGCTAATAATCAGAGTATGCATTAGGTTCAGAGTTTGCGTGCCGAAGTGGAGGTGAAGGTGGATGACTGTGCGAAAGGGGGGTGGGGCGGAAGGGGGTGGGGGCTGGGGGAGCGGGGAGTTTGGGTGGTGGGTGGTTTGGGGGGGTAATGATTACATTTGCCTCTGTATTTGTTGACTGATCAGTTCAGTAGAAAATTGGATTGTACTATCTTTTTGGAAGCTTAACTGTCCTGCAATTGTCTCTGGGGTACAGAGACCTGCACATTGTGTACAATCTTAATAAAACATGTTTTAAAAAAAAAAACATGCCAAGAAAGTCTTTGGGAGGCCGTACCCCTATGAAATCCTGTTTGGGACATGAATGTGGGTACCTGATCTCGATTGTGCCAGCACAGCGGCAGATACAAAACCATTTAAACTGAATGACCGTTTGGCTGTTTTACCCAATGAATTCCGGGCACTACAAAGCAACCTGCAAGTCAAGCGCACAGCCACTGCGGAAGTGAAACCAGTTCCAGCAAGACCTGCCTGGGTCCCGCAGATTAGGGACCTGGTCAGGGAAAAGATCGTGGACAGAAGAGAGTTTGGGACAACTTACAGAACAGCTGTACCTGTCCTGGCCGTAGTGGGAACAAGAACAATACTTCTTCCGCCTCATGCCAGCAAAAAAGAAAAAGATTTGTCTCCATTGATCTGATCAAACCGCTTCATGTGACTGATCCTCAACAGTAGGCTTGCTACCATACAGGAAGTTCAGATGGAAAGACTAATAACCTTTCAAGACTCCGCAACACAGAGTGATGGAGCATTGAATAATGGAGTACAAATCACACCAGTTGAAATAGAAACACATCAAGTAGAAACAACTATGGAAGTTGCAATTCGGCCCAAAAATTATGTCCACATTGATGTGCCTTCAGATGACACATCTGCCAGTTCTACAAAACCTGCTGAGCTACCAAAGATAGATCGATCTGCGTCTGGCCACTTCATCAACTTGAATGATTTTTCTTCAGATCCAAGTGAACCTGATCAAACGTCACCCACTTCAAAGAAAGACAAACTTTGACAATTCTATCTTTTGCTCAAAAAGACTTACTGTTAATCTGTTAATTTGGATTTGCACAGTTACTGGTTTTTTTCTGCTTCTGAACGGACATTATCTCCCAGAACACTCTGCAGTACAATCTGTAAACTTGGTCCTGAAACCACATACGTGATCACACTGTGAAAAAAGAGACCTGTCCCTGGTGAACATTACAGCAATTCCAATACTTGATGGTATCGTTTGGGATAAAGTATCATATGATGTAAATGGCCCCACTGAACATTTAAAATATCACATCTGTTTAAAATCTCTTTAAATTATTTCATTACCCCGAGTACACTATCTGATGCTTGGGACATTGAGACTGTAAATACCATGGTTACAGATTTTGAACAATTTGCTGCATTTCTTACAGGGAATTGTTTGAGGATACAAGTGACTACAATACCATGTTATGTTACCAGCATTATGGTCATCATTTTTTCCATTAAGCAAGTGTAACACCCACTGCTAATGTGTACCATCAATGGGAACATTGCCAGACACCACCAAAGGATAGTTCTGCCATATTCGCACAGAAAAGTGCATATTTTTCCTACAATCCCACCTACGGGCCATCCCATAGTATCAGGGATCAGTTTGATCTTAGAACCACTCTTCAAGTTCGCCGACGCATTCCTGGGACCTCTAATACAGCAGACGGCAATGTACCTGAAGGACACCAAAGCTGTCTTAAACCTGATAAAGGATCTCCAATTCAACCCAGAAACACTACCTCATGGGCCTAGATGTGGAGAGCATCTACACGAGTCTCCCGCCTACAGAGACCCTTAACGTTATAGAGGAGGTTCTTTTCAAGGTGGACTGGGCCTATCAAAGACCTAGGAACCTGGTAATGGAGTGCTGTAAGTGGGCAGTGACCCAGAATTTATCTTTGCTTTGAAGACACTCTGTATTTACAGGGACACTGAAATAGCATGGGTAGTACCTTTGCTCCCAGTATAGCCGTACTCTAAGTCCATCATCTAGAGACACACAAAATTCTTGCACCTCCAAACTCGTACAGGGACCATATTAAATTGTGGAAGAGGTACATCGACGATGTCCTAGTGATTTGGGAAGGAAAAGAGGATAAAGCACAGGATTTCCTACCCTGGCTTAACACACGGGATGAATTTCTTACGTTCACCTGCACCCTAAGTAGAGAAGGGCTGGTGTTCCTTGATCTGAACATCACAGCATAAGGCAATGGGAAACTCAGAACAACAACACATGAAAAGACGACGGCGAAGAAATGCCTGTTACTCTACAACAGTTTCCACCATCGCCACCTAAGGGAGAATCTCCCTTTCGGTCAATTCCTGAGACTGAGGAGGAATTGTTCTGAAATAGTGACAAGGAACAGGCCAACAAACTGTCAAAAAAACCTGGTAATGTGAAAATATCTAAGACGCATAATCTCACACACCAACAAAAGGGCTCGTAATAACAACCGCAAATCCCTTTTTTAACCACCCCCTCCTAAAGAGATGGAAGAGAGATCCATATGCATCACCACCTACAGCATCGCTGCAAATGCGGTCTCTAAGATCATAAATAAGAACTGGCATATACTGAATAGTGGCTCTATGAATATTCCACGAACAATGTTCTCACACAGGAGAGGCAGGAGTATAACAGATATCCTAGTGCACATACGCCCAAAACAACCATTCAACACAAGACTGACCACCCAGGGTACCTTAGCCCCTGTTGTGGGACACTACCCATGCAGCAATTGTAGTGTCTGCCAACTAACAGACCATTCAAAAACCCTCACACTGAGCAATAAAATCAAATGGAAACTCAGAAAATTCACAAATTGTAATACCGAAAAGGCTTTTGTACAGATCACATGCCCATGTAACCTCAACTACATAGGGATGACTACTAGGAAGGTGCGTACTCGCATCTGTGAACACAGGAGAAATGTACGTTGTGGGAGAACTACCACTGAAAGGGCAGTCCACTACATCGTGAAACAACATACCGTTCAGGATTTTAAGTGGGTGGTCCTAGAAGCAATGGAAAACATATGGGACCGTGGAGACCAAAGTGTTCGAGAAGGAACAAAGATGGGTTTTTTAATTAAGAACACATATTTTGGGACTTAACGACAACATGCTGTGGGGGAATTTTGTAAGCTAGGATTGATGGCTACAAAACACAAACACACACTTATGGACACACGAGTATCACGCTTATCTCAAAGTTAGGAATAAGTGATCAATTCCAGATATTCCCTATGATATTTTTTTAAGCATAACTACCGCCTTTTTCTCGTTTGGACTCCAGTTTTTGAAATTACAGTTCTGGAGTTTAAAGCAATGGATCACACCTAAGAATCCCCATAATGGTGACATACATTTCCTATTATAAGTAATATTGTTTGTGACATTTTTTTAACACTCAATGAATCACTTTAGATTAATAATACATCTTTCCCTGGAGAGGACTCCTTCCAAATGACCTCTCATCAGAGGGTTAATTGATGATTAAGATTATCCCCTACATTGTGGGCCTGGGTAAGTTGCTCATTACCATAATCATCTCCATCATGGGCTCTGGTTATAATGATTTGCCCTCCCAAGAACACCATTAGTCCTCACTTCCTGGTTGAGCCAGAACAGGGCGGCCATCTTGGGAAGTTCACACTCTAGTCTCCTCAGTCTTTCGATGCCACAACAATATTATATTTTTCCATTGTGCCCCCCCTTTTTTCTAATAACTCATGCTAGAGTAAATATTTTATTTCTACCTACTCGTAAGAAACTTTACGTAATTATGACTCATGTGGAATCGATCACATACTGTTTGCATCAAGGGCTCTGATAGAAAATATATGCCCCAAATCCCCCTTTTCACCTCACTTCCTAGTAAGGCCATTACAGAGCGGCCATTTAGGGATAGTTACGCTCTATACGCAAGACGTCTTGAATCACACACTCGCGCGCAAGCGTACATACAGTTGCTTTAAAACCAGCAAGATGCGGTTCCCGAGCGGATCTTTTGTAGATAGTCGGCTGAAGTTCAGGTTTTGACGAGGTGAGTGTTTGGCACGATGATGCCACCCCGATCTCCTAACATTGAACTAAGAACCTTTTTTTAGTAAAGGTTTCCCAGCTGCATGCAAACCTTTTTACCCAAATTACGATTTACTAAAAGTGTGTGACAAAAAGCAGAACTTCCCGCCGGGTGAACCATGGAATCTAGGCTTTAACAGTGAACAAGTTAGGAACGATATATTTATAAGAAACATAGGTTAGTTATTGATCACTGCTGAACCTCAGAAATAGGAGCAGAAAGAGTATCCACAGCCTTTGCTGCGCACCATGCCACAAATTTATTCCAATTATAGGCTTATATCTTCTTAGTGGAGGGATGCCTGGCTGCCAAGATTACATCACAGACTTCGGGAGGCGTGTCAAACGACGTCAACTGCCACTGCTCAATCTCCAAGCAAGAGGGTGGAGGCTGGACAGGTTCGGGTGGAGGACCGTCCCCTCCTGCTGCGACAGAAGATCCTCCCGAAGAGGCAATCTGATCAGAGGATTGATGTCCATGTGAAGCAGCTCGAGATACCAGACTCCTCGTGCCCAATCCGGCACCACAAGAATGACTTGGGCCCAGTCGCGCCTGATCTTCTTCAGCACTCTGGGAAGAAGTGGTATAGCAGAGAGGCCTATAGAAGACTGCAACGAAGAGCCTCGCCTAGCAAGTCCCGCCTTGGAAATTCGAACGTGCAGAATTGCTGACATTGCACGTTCTCTTCGGTGACGAATAGATCTAACCAAGGCTCACCCCACTGTTAAACGAGTCCTCGCACCACCTCCGAGTGAAGACGCCATTCGTGATCCATCATGCACCTGGTGTTGAGTTAATGCGCCCTGGCGTTTAGGGAACCTGCCAGGTGTTGAACCACCAGGGATATGCCCAGATGTTTCAGCCATGTCCAGAGGAGTAAGACCTCTTGACATAAAGATTCCACGACCCCACCCTGGCTTGTTTGTTGCAGTACCACATGGTGATGGTGTTGTCCATGAACACCTGCACTACTCTTCCCCGGACAGAGGGAAGGAATGCTATTAGTGCAAGACGGATCGCCCAAAGTTCCAGAAGGTTGATGTGGAGCCCGGACTCGGCCGGACACCAGAGTCCTCTGATCTCCGCCTCTCCCATGAGGCCACCCCACCCCAGAGGGGATGCATCGGTCACCACTGTGAACTCCGGTTGGGGAAGGGAAAGGGATCTGCCATTGACCCAATCCTGGTTCGTTAGCCACCACTGAAATTTTTGTGCAGTGCCTTCCGAGATCTGAACACAATCGGACATATTCCCCTGATGTTGTGCCCACTGGAACTTCAGGTCCCGCGGCAGAGCCCGCATATACCATCTTGCATGGTCCACCAGCAGGATGCAGGAGGTCATGAGGCCAAGGAGCAGGAGGCCATCCTGACCCAAACCCGGGATAGAGGCTGAAAGATCGGAATCATAGCATGAATATCCCAGACTTGCTGTTTGGGAGGATAAAACCAAAACTGCGTTGTGTGCAGAACCGCTCTGATGAAGAGGAGCTTCTGAGTGGGAGTCAGGTGTGACTTCGAATGTTGTTATAGAACCCCAGCAAATGCAGGAGGTCGGCCGTAGTCGGGAGGTGGGAGACGACAGCCTGCGGCGAGCTCGCCTTCAACAGCCAGTCATCGAGATAGGGGAAGACTGGAACCCCTGATCTGCGCAGATGAGTTGCGACCATCGCCATCACTTTTGTGAACACCACAGAGGCACTGGTAAGGCCAAAGGGGAGCAAGGTAAACTGAAAATGCTCATGGCCTACCGTGAACAGCAGGTAACGCCAGTGGCCCGGCAGGACAGGGATGTGAAAATAAGAGTCCTGCAATTCCAAGGCTACCATCTAGACTCCAGGGTCGAGGGCAGACAGGACCTGAGCGAGTGTTAACATCTTGAATTTTCCCTTCCGGAGGAAGCGGCTGACGTTCCTGAGATCCAGGATAGGATGCAGGCCTTTGTCCTTCTTGGGCACCAGAAAGTAGTGGGAATAGCAACCACAACCTACTTCTAGGACAGGAACGCGGTCAATGGCTACCTTGGCCAAGAGTGCCAAAACTTCCTGTTGGAAAAGGGCCAGATGATTCTCCGACATGCGATGGTACTGAGGTGGCATGGATGAAGGGGTAGTCTCAAAGGGGAGGGAGTAGCTCCTTCGGACTATCTGCAAAACCCACCTGTCAGACGTAATGGTGTGCTAGTGGGGGGGTGATGGGGAATCCTGCCGCCCACTGGCGTTTGGTGGCCCTGAAAGGTCAGACTAGGAGGGTTTGAAGGTTACTGCAGAGGGGCCTGTGGTGGACTGGCTCGCCCGCTGGCCCCTAGAACCACGGTGGTGGTTCCCACATCCCCGGCCGCGCAGGGGCTGAACAGCTTACGATGGTCTGTGGCTCTGGACGGGATGTGGTGGGGAACCCCTTCCATAGCAACGAATGGGGCGAAAAGCAGACTGCGCAGGGTGGGTGGTGGAGAGGCCCAAGGACATGGCCGTAGCCCAAGAGTCCTTGAAGCGCTCCAGCACGTTGTCTGCCTTGTCGGCCATCAAAGGGCATGTACATAAGGATGGATTGGACATCCCCAGAAAAACCAGTCGACCTCATTTAAAGGCCTAGCGTTCAAGGGCTACCAACGTGGAAATCGTCCTGCCTAGTGAGTCAATGGTATCCAGCCCACAGCGGATGGTAAACTTTGCTGCGTCTCTCCCTTCGGCAACTGCCCGAGAGAGTACAGCCCAGACCTCCTCCGGGAACTGAGGCAGCACTTGCGCAACTGTATCCCACACGGAGTGGGTGTTGTGGCCCAAAAGACATGCGGTTGACGCCGGTCCAGCTCTGTGTCTACATCGAGGTGGAGGCTGGGGTCGACGTCGGCTGGGGACACAGCCGATGCCGGTTGAGGATGTGGTGCCAGTGGAATCGGCGCCAGTGGAGGTGTCATTAGGTCGACCGGCGCCGATCCAGATCCAGGCCTGGATCCAAGAAGACCCTGCGGGAGCCACCGGCCTCAAAGGCCCAGGGCCCCCAGCCGAATCTGCGGGGCCCGCAGGTGCGCCGGCGGAGTCGGGCTGCCCAGAGATGGCATGTATCTCTTTGTAAAATTGATGAAGCTGGCAGGAGTCGCTCCGGGTCCTGGGAAGGGTGCGAATGCCGGAGTTGACCCTTCAGGCTCCGCACTCGGAGCCGCGGGAGGAGCACCACCTGCACCCCCGTCGTGTCGGCCAACCGACAGGGAGAAATTGAAGAGCGACGATGCTTCTTCAACTTCTTCTTGTGCTTCAACTTACCTGACCCCGAGTGCGAAGACTTGGATGAGGAATGATGGAAGTGGCTCTGCGACACATCCAACGACCTCTCACGCGACCGGAACCAGGCATGGCGCGGAGCCGTGCGCTGGGCCTCCAGAAGTTTTCGAGACCGCTCCCGCAAAGACTTCGGATTCATGGTCCGGCAGTTGGAGCACGACTTGGGGTAGTGGCTGCGCTGCAAGCAAAACAGGCACACGTGGTGCGGATCTGTCGCCGACATCAGTCGGTTACAGGAACCGCAAGTCTTGAAGCTGGGGATCCCTTTTGCCCCAGGAGTTGAAGACTCAGCAAAACGGTGTCAACAAAAGTCAAGGAAAAGTCAGTCAAAGAGTGACTGGAGATACCGCTCTCTCCGGATCTGCGCTGGCTGGCGAGGAAAAAAAAAAGAACTGATGTCAGCGAGCGAGGGCGGCGTCCAAGTAGCTACTGCGACGTCGTCCAGGGAACCACGACGCCAACGACGAACGTGGAGCCGACTGACGCCACCTTTCGACGTGCAGGGGTACTGCTGATGAAAAACTTTTCGGATCCAGTCTGACGCCTGGGGGTAATTCTAAGGTAAGGAATATATAACTAATGGTTTCTTTCAGATAAGTACATGTGGTGTGTTTGTATGTTTCATGGTGTACGTCCTTTTATGTTAAAGCTAACGGGTATCTAAAAATCACGGAAATAGATACCAATAGCCACATCACTGAACGAAAGGATTTTTTCACAAGTGACAACGTTCCAAAGTGTATAAAAGAATCACTACTTTTTTAGGATCACCACACCGGTAAATCATGATAGAATAAGTCACATAAGGTTGGTTTTCTGACTAAAGAGGTATTCACCTAGTAAGAAGTGGCATTGGCAACTCCACCTTACAGATTAACTAAAAAAATAAGTGGAGATATTATAACTACTGTTCTTTTGCTTTCTCATTTCAGATTAATCACAGTAGGATTATCAGTTGCTATAAAATTTGTACAGCACCTGAGTGTAATTGTGCGATTGTGGCACTGTATTTCAGTTGGATTTAGCAGACCAACTATAGGAGTGGAACACCATTAAAAAATACTAAATCCTGAAGAATAGCCACAGGGGTAGGCTAGAAACATGTCGACCTTTAGGATTCGTGCACATTAAAATCCCATAGAGTCCTAAATTGTTACCCTGCTTTTTAACCACACCGACTGGGGGTAAAAATAAAAGTAGCATCACCCACAAGCCAGGTATTTTTAAACATACACCTCCTTTACCTCACTCCTCCCCAGCAGAACAACCTGCCTCACATAGTCATTACTTTCAGTGCTCCTGCCTAGTTTGTCTGGTCGCAGCATGCCCATTCCGTAGCGGAACAGGAAGGACCCTATGATGAAGGATTCCACAAAGGGTTAACCCTGGTGAATGAGGGTTTCACGGAAAACCTTACGGTTTTCCCACAAAGTGAACGAACAGGGATAACTAGGAACTCCGTGCAGCAAGAGGCCGGGTCCTTTGTTTTTGTTTATCATATTTTTCAGGGTCCAACACATCAGACCCAGAATCATTCTATTACAAACTTGCAATGACAAATGCAACAACGAAGAGAATTGTGCTGACTAATGCCAAGCTGATATGTTTAGCACCTTTTATCCCCCAACTGTCTATACAGGGTTTCGACTACTGGAGAGACACCATTGACACAAAATCGATCTGGGGACAAGAGAGTTGCAGGTTCAGGGAACTGAGGCATTGTTTAGAGCTTGCCAAATACCATTACAAATTTCCTGACAGAACAGTGCAACAAACCACTTGTTACGGATTAGCGAAAGTCAAAGACCTGAAAACACCGAGCATCCCCTCACACGACCCGATTAAGGGTATTGTAAATAACACACCAACGTGTGAAAGGACACATGGTACAAGTACATGCAATTCATCATCTCCTGATTGGAAGGGTTGGTTGGTTTAGCCAGTAGACACGAATAGGTGTCACTCAGGATTCAGGGGTACGACTGAAGGGTGTAGTATCCATAAGCCCAACCCAGGCTATGTACACATAGACGACCCAGGGGTAGTGACTTCCTGTAGTGTCAGGAAGTTGTGCTGAGATTGGGTAAAGACCTCAAGACTATTGTTGTAGACGATTCTAGGACCCTAGTTAATAATTCCCGATTCATGCCCTCAGGTAGAGGGGGCGGCACCGCAGTAGTGTTCAGGGAAGCGTGGGCATTTTCCTGTGACAAATCTATTAGTGTGCTGGAGGGAGAAGCCTTCGACTTCTCCTTTATCCTCACTCCTCATTTTACCTTAGGGGGAACCCGGATCTATAGACCGCCGGGGCAGATTGGTTCTTTTCTTAACTCCCTAGGAGATGCACTGGCGGAACGGGTGTTACGCTTTCTGAAATTTCTCCTCCTTGGAGATTTTAATATACATTTAGATTCCCCCAGTTCCCCGGAAACACTGGGCCTTCAAGACCTCCTGGGGATAACTCAGTTGACACAGTGGATCTCCAAAGCCACGCACTCCCGCGGGCATGAGTTAGATCTGGTATGCTCCAATTTTGCACTGGTCATTAAAGACCCCCAGCCGGTCACCTGGTCATACCACGCTGTGATCAACTTCTCCTGGGCCACGGCACTGCCATCTCGCCACCCCCCTCCTCTGGCAGGTTCCTTAGCACGACAAATTAACATCCCTGGGTTGGTTGAAGCCCGTACGGCTCCCAGATGGCTCTCGCTAGTAATCTAGAGGGGCAAGTTGACCTCTTTAACGCCTGGGTCAGTCTGGGGGTTGAGGCCATTTCCAAACCCGCATCAAAAATCCCCCGGCGTGTGCTGCCCTCCCAACCTTGGTACACGCCAGGGCTTAAAGAGCTAAAGAGGACATTGTTGGACCTGGCCCTTTTGGCAGGTTCACCCCGAAACTTTTAGCTTTTTCCTAGCCTGTTTCTAGATCCTGGTGTTGGTGATTTTAGGCCTCTGCGCACTTTTTCACTGTGGTACAGTGTAAAGTGCGTGTGCTCTCTGTGTATGTGTGGTGAGTGACCTGACCTCCCATAGGAATGAATGGGGAATATGTATGCCCATGGTAGTTCCTGATGTGTGGGGAGTGCAGGGTCAAGTTTGGTATGTGAGAACTCGTGAGACTGAATGCTGCGCAATGGTATATGCGGCATGATTGTGTCTAGTCTAGAAGTGCCACTTTTAGAAGTTGGCATATTTGTGTAATTTGTGCCTGGCATGTGATTGGCTGGAGCCTGGCCCCAGGAGTGAGCCTGGGCCTGCTTGTGGATTGACTGTCTGGCTTGAGGGTGACAGGGGCTGCAGAGCCCCCAGAGGTTGTCTGAGTCAGCCCGTGGATGAAAGGCTGCATCTGCTGCCAGGGAAGTGGGAGGAGATAGCACCTGGGAGTGAATAGGGCTGTGCCTGCCTGACCACAATGCTGGCTCCACCTCCCGCTGGGCGACTGTCACCTCTGTCCCTGATACTAAAAGAAAGAAGGAAGCCAGGAAGCCCAAGGGCTCCAGCAACACCCAAGAACTGGTTTAGACCGGGTTCAGGGCCCACTTGCACAAAGACTTCAAAGACTTTTCTCTGTATAAAAAGGGGCTGTGTCCCCTTCCAAAATGTTCTTGTTTTTGGACTTGAATCCTGCCAGGGGCGTGCTGCTGCTTGGGCTCAGGGGAAGGCTTGCCTCCCTGAGCCCTGCCCAGCCCCTGGACACCTGATGGACTTTCCTGGATGCTGGAGAACTCTTATTTGCAGGGAGCTGTTTTTGCTCCACTTTTACCCCTCCAGGACTGCTGGGACCTTTTTGCTTGTTAGTAGTGGCTGCCCAGGACCTTGTCCTTGAATCCTGAGCTGCCTGTGACCCTTCTTGATGTAGGGGTCATCTCTGGGGGCTTGTGGGGCTGTCAGTGCCCCCAGCGCGATGGAAGCGCTTTATTCAGTCCCATAGCGCTTGAGAGCGCTTTTTGCTCTAGTGCGAGCGTGTTGCCGTCACGCATTTTGCATGAGGATTGGCAGGTGCCTACCCTGCGACTTTGCCCGCATTTATTTAATCATTTAGCGGGTGCCACCCCGCGGCTATATTTTATTTTGAAACCGAGGGTGCCCACCCCTCGGTAATGTCCCCGTGGGATCACCGCCGCTGCCCGGGGCCGCAGAGAGCAAAACCGGAAGTCCGGCCCGTGCCCGCCTGACTGTGGGCGGGGCCGGGAGGGACTCGAATCTACTTCCCCCTGCCTGGGGGAAGCCGTGGCGTAGTTGCCGGTCTCCCGTAGGGAGAGGGAGACCGGAGATACTGGCGGCCCCCGCCGCGACGAGAGGGGAAGCGTGGCCTGCTGCTGGGGCTCCCGTGTGCTGAGGGAGCCCCGGGAAGAGAAGGAAGCGCCGGCGAAGGAGAGCCGCCGCCCAGCAGAGAAGCCGCCGCCCGGAGGAGCCCCGCACAAGAGACAGCCCGTTGAGTCGGAAGGGCTGGGGGGGCTCCGTGCGGCTGCTGTTAGTGCCGGAGAGCGGCCCATGGGTGAGAGTGGAGGTAGGGCAGCCCCAGATGGCAGTGGGCTGCCCCAACGTTTCAACGGAGCCTGAGGCTCCAATGCCCACATTGGTGTGTAAAGCCCTGAGAGGGCTCTTGGGGGCATAGGTTACTGAGTCCCCCGGGAGGAGCTCCAACAGTGGGCATGTTTTCTTTTTGAGCTCCGTGTGGCTCCAACGCAGGCCATATTTGTTTAAGGAGCCTAGATGGCTCCCGGGACACCTCGGGGCATATTGTCGATGCCCGTCCCCTCCTGGGCTTGTGTAGTTCTAGTGCCAGTGAAAGCACCATTGTCGTTTTCAGAGCCCCTGAGGCTCCAGCGTGATTTAGGGGGCCATTGACCTTTCCTAGAGGGCCCCTGGGGACACATAGTTCCAGAGCCTGTGTGGCTCCAACCGATGGCGCAGATGTGTCCAAGGGCCAGTGAGGGCCCTGTCGCAGTTTGTCTCCAGCTGCCCAGCAATTAGTGGGCAGCTGCACCGTTTAGGCGCAAGATGGAGAGTGAGTCCCTGAGAGGGACAGAGATGGCACAGAGGTGCCCGGCCAGTCACAGCTGCGCAGCACTTAGTGCCAGCTGCAGCGTTTAGGTCTTGTGATTGTTCCCAGGTGCCCAGCAAGTAGTGGGCACCTGCACCGTTTAGGCCCCTGACTTTTGGACTACAGGGCGTCCTAGCCCCAACAAGGCCAATTGGCCTAGGGACTGCCACAGGTAGTGGCTTATGTGAGTTTTTGCGCAATTGTGTGGTTTTATTTCACCTCTGAATGTTTTTGGACATCATGTGTTTTTGCACTATTGAGTTGTGTTCTGGCACCTCTGAATGTTTTTATGCATCATGTGTCTTCCTTGTTCTGGCACCTCTGAATGTTTTTGATGCATCATGTGTCTTGTTATTACACCGCTGAATGTGTTTTTATGCATCATGTGTTTTCTTTCCTTACACCTCTGAATGTTTTAGGCATCATGTGTTTTCTTTCCTTGCACCTCTGAATGTATTTGTATGCATCATGTGTTTTCTTTCCTTGCACCTCTGAATGTGTTTTTACGCATCATGTGTTCTTCCTATGTTGCATCTCTGAATGTTGTGATGCATCATGTGTAATGTGTTCTTGCTGATACCCCTAAATGTATTTTATTCTTAGGTGGTTGTTCTTTCCAGTACAGGTGGTCCTAGTGAGGTCCTGGTCCCCTGCGTGACATTCTCCTAAGGTGGTTAGGGTTGCGTAGGTGGTACTTACCTGTTACCAGTAGGTACTGGTTGTGTGCAATTCTTGCTAATTTGTGCTACAGTGATTTTATATCCTTTTATTCTAATTTCTGACAGTATTTCTATTTCTAAAAGTGTTGATTCTGACAGTGGCCCATGTGGCCCTGTCTTGTAAATAATCCCTTGTGAATATTGCCCGTGCCAGTTGGCACAATGTACATGTGTGATTTCTATCTGATGTGATTTTGACAATACAGAAGTTATTTTTATATAACCTTGTGTGGAGTCTCTTTGTGGTGTGCCTAGGATGTTGTTGCTGTTGTGTGCTGGCGCAAATGCTTTACACATTGCCTCCGAGTTTAGCCTTACTGCTCGTGCCAAGCTACCAAGGGGGTGAGCAGGGGTTATCTTGGCGTGTGACTCCCTTCCCCTGACTAGAATGGTGGTTTCTGCCTGGCTTTGGCGTCAGCCTTAGCCTTGTGGAAAAGTAAATTTTGCCATGTTATGTGTCCCTACGTGTTCCCCATCTTATGTTATATGTGCATGATCGATATGCATGTATTCCCCTATGATCGATTAAAGACGCAATTATAGTTGTGTCCATCTCTAGTATGCCAGTTTCCAGTTTTCGTAAATATAACGAATATCAGGCCTATGTAATCCTACGTTGCCACGTTTTACAGTGTGCATGTTAATTCATTGAATTGTCCCCGTTTCTAGGCCTCAAAAGGGCCCGGACTCAGATTCAGCTCCTGTTTCCTGAACCCTCACTGAGGAGCGATACAGCCCCCACCTGTATCCCTGACCCTTAGCTTACTTCCATGCCTCACAGTGCCCGGCTCGGCCTGGCTCTGCCTCTTAGTCTGCCAAGAGTATGTTATGATTCTAGTTATCAGTCCAGCCCTCCTTCTCTGCATTCCTAAGCTACTGAATCGCATCAATAGTTTCCGTCATGGTCTAGCCTTTATGTCTCCATGTAAGAGAAATGCTGTATTAATATTCATAGAATATTCCTCGCACACACACTACATATAGGATTATGCATGCATCAGTCTTAATGTCTGTTAGCCTTTGCCCTGATAACTTTTGGATTCTATCAACATGTTCTCTAAACACCAGATACTAGATAGGCTTTAGGTACATGTCGCTCTGACCCTCCAGACTTTAGTCTCCTCTTCTAGGGCAGAAGTCATAGCCCCCAGTTCTCCCTAGTAACACGTCATTGCCAGTTTGTGCGCACCACTAGGTTAGAGGTCCCAGCTGCTCAGGTAGCCCCCTCCATGTTTCCGCCCCTTTTTATGGCATATTCTGTTACGTTCATACCACATGTCTATGTACACGCCTCTTGTTACACCCACTTTCTGCCTTATCTTTCGCGACTGCTACAAACTCCGCCTACTGCTACGCCTACTGTATTGAATACAATGTATTTGTTTAACTATAAATATTGTGCACTGTTATTAAAAGTTATCCTTATGCTCCCAGATCCTGCCCCCGGCAGCTGCCGGGCCCTGCCATCCTATTCCCATGCAGGCTGTCCTGTTTCAGTCCTTTATGCCTTATTAAAGCCTGTGACTCAAGATACCTCGAATCTTGTCTCTTATTTATTGAGCTATCTGTTATTAGAGTATCCTGAAAAATAGACCGGTAATTAATTATTTATTTACCACATAATGGCGCCCGAATAGGGACTTGCCCTTTCCCCACGCGCCGGAGAAGCCACGCAGGCCCCCTGATCCTCTGCAGCCGTGACGGAACCATCCTGCGCAGCGGCAGATATTTCTGCTTCAAGTATCCCTCAGGTCCACGGAGGAGACGGAGGTTGCGGTCCAGCATCCAGACGAGGCGGTGGAGGAACGCGGCGAGTCCCGACCAGAGCCCAAGCCGAGAGTCCAAGGTCCGAGGTATCCGGAGGCCCACCTGTAACTGAAGTCCGAAGTTCGTCCGTCCGTCGTCGTAGCAGTCCAGTCCAGTCCGAGGCCTTCCGTTCTTGCTGCCCGGTGAGTACCGTTGCTGGGGTAGTATCTAGACAGGGTCAATTAAATTGTCTCTGGTCCGTGGGTTTGGGTACGCAGATCCAACACGAAGTGTCCACTTAGGTGGATGCGGGTCCTGACGTGTCTCTTTATGGGACCGGTAAGTTTTGTACTGTTTCAGTAGTGCATCTAGTCTGTTCTAGTAAGTTCTGTTCTCGAGAAATTCATGTGTTCTGTTCTCAGTATTTCAGGTAGTATTCTGTCCGAACTGTTATTTTAAATGTTATTTCATGTGTTTTCAATGTCGTGGTATGAGTGATTTGTTTCTTCAAGTTATTATTGTGTTTATCGTGTATTGTATTGTGTTCAGATTCAGTCTTAGTTATGCCTCTGTTCTCTAAGTTACGTCAGTTAAAAACTAGAAAAGGGCTGCTCGAGGAAGCAGTCCCTGTCCCGCCTAGGGACAGTCCAGGACATTTTATGTATCATAAGCATGGCTTGAGTGCCATAATATATCTAGATTTATGGTCTGATTATACCAGACATCTCGAAGAGAAATATAGATGGCCTGTATCAGGCACATGGGATGCCGAGTGCATCATGCGAGTAGAAGAAGTATTATGGAAAAAGTAAGCCAGACAGTCACAGAAAGATGCCATCGAGTTATGGCGCAAAGAATCTCATAAAAGAACAGAGAAAGAAATCAGAAAGTTAGAATTAAGTAGAGAATCCTCAGAAAGAGCCCAAGAAAGGGAATTAATCGAAATAGGTGAACGAGTTAAAGCCGAACAGTCAGACAGACAGAGAAATGCCCTCATTAAGGGTATGTATCCTCTTCTTGCCGAGGGCTTGCCAAAAGCAACCCCGGAAGCACCATGTAATTTTCCGCCGCCATTAGTTCCGATTAAGCTACGTCACAAACCGACCGCAGCTGATATTTTTCTCTCGTCCTATTTGGACGACACAGTCCCAGAATATGCAAATCCTGTTCCGCCAGCTCCTGTAAATAATGTAGTTCCTGTTCTTCCAGCCACCGGGGCACCTCTTACAGCACCTGTTACGGTACCCCCGGTCCAGCCCATAATACAAGTTCCCGCTACATCGGTCACTCTGCCAGCACGAAGAGTATCCGTCGACGATTCCAGTTTAGGGGCCGCGGGGGGAGGTCCTCCTGGTACCCCGCCGCCACACAAACGTGTAACATTAGTCGAGTTACATGAACGTGCGTTACAGCGTACGCCCAAACATCAGTCCGTTGCAGATATCAGACGAGCTCTTACCGAATGCCGTTATGATCCAGTCCCAGGCGATGATAATATGGTTATATATTCATTGCGCGTAAGACGGGTGACCGAGTATTTGGACACCCTACCGAATATGAAAGAAGATCTAGACAGAATATATCGTTTCATCCGTACAGGGGATGATCCAGAAAGTATTGGCGAAATCATGTCTCTAAGGAAAGCTGAGACCCAGCTCATGCTATTAAAGTTTCTAATCAATTGTTTAGTAAGGGAACAAGATTGTCCGACTAAAGATCCGACCGAAATGAAAGTCCTGACAAGGTGGAGTGATAATATAGCCGAGGGTAGACACAAGACCCTCAGTAGTATAGAGAGTATGTACAAGAAAATTCGTAAGGAAATAATAAGGTTACACGAAAATCGTAAAGAAGCACAAGTAAGCGAGAAGGAAAACGACTCTTCTACTGAAGAGGTAGACGACGAGAATCCTACCAGAATAGCGTATGTAGGTAAATCTAGATTTCCAGACCGACATTTACGTCTAGAACACAAGAAAGTCGTTCATCTTCCAGCACCGGAACAAGGTTCTCTTGAGCAAGTATTTCAAGCTACCGATCACATCCTGAAATCACGAATCGGTTATAGTGAACTTAGTACCATGCATGAACAAGAACTAGCCCGATCAGCAGTCCGATGGGTTACTGATTCTACCACTTTTCCAGATGAAATAGTGGCACAAATGTTTCTGAAACTGCCCCCAGCCGAGCAGCGACTGGTGGGTATGTATATGATCCAGCACCTCATTACACTGTATGAGGGACAACATTCTGATCCAGGTCCGTTACATGATATCCTGAACGAGTTACTCCAGTATAAATGGAAAGGTTTAGGTACCGATTTAATTAGTGTCATTCTAGAACAGCGCCACAAATACCGAACGTTTCTGAATCTGCATTTTGTTCATGTCTCACCTCCAGAAAGTAAACCATTCTATATAGACAGACAGCATCCGTTACGAGAAGTCCACCCAGTTAGAGGAACGGGTGGCGATCTAGAACGAGTATTTGTTTACACCCCGATTACCAAGATGGAACTCTTAGAGATGAAGAAATTAATTCCCTGTCACGACAAAGATCCAGCAGGGTTCCATCGAGAATTAAAAGACATGCTCCGTATGGGAGAATACACGTATCCAGATATCATTAAAATGTTAAAAGTCCTGTTGCCTGCGGGCATATATGAAAAACTCAAGGAAAAAGAATGGGAGGTGGGAGAGAAAAAGATAGATTGGACAGCTCTAGAAGCTGAAGATAAGATACGAGTACCAGGTACCGGTCTTGGAGAGAAATGTAAAGAATTACCAGAGTTATTGATTCAGGTTTTGCCTAGATTATTAGCCACGAAAAAGGAAGACTGGGATGCAATCTCTGCATGCAAACAGAAACAGGATGAAGACACTAGTGATTTTTATTCTAGATTTGAGAAATGCTTTATCATCAACAGTGGTTTGAAGACAGGTAGCGAGTCATACCCTCATCTTTTTGTTACTAAACTAGTCGAGAATTCAAGTCCACAAGTTAAAAATCGAGTTTTGAAAGTCGAAAGTACCTGGCAAGCTAATACTCCGTCCCAAATGTTACAGATGCTCCAGTATCACCAGAATAGAATCAGGGAAGAGCAAGAACACGAAAGGAAACGTATGAAAGATACGAAAATGAAAGTACTAGTTGCACAATCTGTTCCACAAGACAGTCAGAAGAGGGGTCCGAATCAAGCCAGTCATCCTGCAGCTCCCGTTAAAGGGACATGCAATTACTGTAAACAGCCAGGTCATTTTATAAACGAGTGTGCAGTTCTGAAACACAACATAGCCACTGGTAAGACTAAAGAAAGACCACGTCCGCCTAGACAAGAACAAGTCTCACAGACTTCTCAGTCACCGCAGAATGCACAACAGACAGTTCCAGCACCGCAGCCTATTGCTGCAACACAGCATGTTACACAGTAGATGTATCAGTATGCCCAGACAGAGTATCCAGAGTATCAACCGTATTCATGAAACAGCCTAGAGAGGGAGGTAGGCTTGCCTCTCATCGAGATACCTGTAGATCAAGAGGGTCCCTATGTACATAGTCAAGTATTAGGGAAAGACAGAAAGTTTTTGATTGATACAGGGGCAAGTAGGACTACTATCAGTCATGACGAGGTTCCAGGGGCTCCGCTCTCAGGCTCTAGAAATGTTTCCCTTGGATTTTCAGGAAAGCCTATTGTAAACGAGATATCAAAGCCAGTTACTCTAGAAGTTGGTCCATTGTCCCGAACTACTGATCTGTTACTTACAAAGTCATGTCCAGAAAATTTGTTAGGCATTAAAACATTGAAAGAATTAGGTGCAGTTATTTGCTGTTCCACAGAGGGAATACGCTTGTTTTTGAGGGATTTCAAGGGTCACTATGTATTACGTGATTTTGATCCAAGATTGTCCAATGTACCGCAGCATTTATGGGCGCAAGGTCCAACTGATGTAGGTTTTATGCGAATCACACCCCATCGTGTGACCCTCAAGCAAGGTGTAGTCTTGCCACGAATCAGACAGTACAGATTGCCACCTGAGGCTGTAGCAGCCTTATCCAAAATTATTGACGAGCTCATTGCTCAAGGAGTGGTTGTAGAAACTGACTCCAATGTATGTAATTCTCCTATCATTCCAGTCATGAAACGTACTGATCCAAATGCACCTCCAGTATATCGATTAGTGATTGACCTTCGAGAACTTAATAAATGTATCATACCCCAGTACCCAGTAGTCCCAGATATTTCATCCCTATTGACAGCTATTGATTCTGAAGCTACATTTTTCACTGTAATAGACCTCAAGAATGCATTTTTCAGTGTTCCGATTCATCCAGACAGCCAGTACCTTTTCGGATTCTGTTTAAATGGAAGGAGCTATAAATTCACACGAGCTCCTCAAGGTTTCACAGAAAGTCCTAGTATTTACAGTCAAGCACTTAAAAGACAGCTAGACAATATTCACATGCCAACTGACACTGCCCTGCTCCAGTATGTCGATGATCTACTGATCACAGCCCGTTCTGAACGTGACTGCGAGCGTGCGTCACTTACAGTCCTGTATTTTCTGGCCGAGCAGGGGCACAAGGTGTCCCCTTCCAAATTACAATTCTGTGTCCAGCAAGTGATCTACTTAGGCCACTTACTGTCCAAGTGGGGTAGGCAGTTGACACCAGATCGTATCCAGTTAATAGCGAGTCTTCCACAGCCCAAGACACAGAAGGAGGTACGAGCTTTTATTGGCCTCACTTCTTACTGCAGACAATGGATTCCTCAGTATGCATTTCTAGCTAAGCCACTGATACAGTTAACGACACAGGAGGCAGCCGTATCGACTGTCCTCCCTTGGACATCTGAACATACACTCGCTTTTAATGAGTTAAAGAAAGCTTTATGCCAAGCACCTGTTCTAGCAACACCGAACTACAGTAAGCCTTTTACACTTTTTGTCACAGAACGTGATGGTACAGCATTATCTGTTCTCACACAAGATCAAGCAGGACAGTACAAGCCCTGTGCTTATTTTTCGAGCACATTAGATCCAGTAGCCCAGGCTTTGCCTGCGTGCCTCAAGTCAGTTGCAGCCACAGCTCTAGCAATCAGACAAAGTGATTCCATAGTATTAGGACACTCCCTGACAGTACAAGTTCCACACTCCGTGGAAGTTCTTTTAAACCGAACACAGACTCAGCATTTGACCATTGCACGTTTAACAGGTTATGAACTGACCCTGTTCCAGCCACACATAGAAATCAGACGCTGCAACGTTTTAAATCCTGCTACACTGTTACCGTCAGTTACTTCAAATTCTGCCACACATGACTGTGTGGAAGTCATTAACACTATAACTAAGCCAAGACAAGACCTGACAGACATTCCATTACCTAATCCCGACCTGACACTTTATGTGGATGGTTCATGTATGAGAACTAGTACAGGAGAACTAGTAGCCGCGTATGCAGTGACTACTGAAACAGAAGTTATAGAGACACACCGTATTGACATCCTGTCTGCTCAAGCAGCAGAGCTAGTTGCTCTGACCCAAGCCTGCATACGTGCCAAGAACCTGAAAGTAAACATATATACAGATTCACGTTACGCATTCGGAGTTGTACACGACTTCGGAGTACTCTGGCAGGAGAGAGGTTTCATGACTTCTCATGGAACCAAGATTCAGCATGGTCTCCTCATTCAAGCTCTGTTAGATGCAATACATTTACCGACAGCTATCGCTATCATGAAGTGCAAGGCACATACGAAAGTTACTGACATCATTTCCCAAGGTAATGATCTAGCAGATCGAACAGCCAAGCTTACAGCTCAGACACCAGACATTCCAGTTAAAAAGACACAGACATTCATTCCAGATCCGACTACTTGTATGACAGTTAAGGACCCTACACAAGATGTCATAGACATACAGTTACATGCTACTCCTGAAGAAATTAAGAAATGGTCCGAACAAGGAGGGGTCCAGACAGATCAGGGATGGGTGACGAAGGGAAAAGCCACATGGTTTCTCCCCGACTCTATGGTTCAAGTCATTATCAATACCGCACATAGTCCAGCACACCTAGGAGAAAAAGCCATGTTAGACAGTATACAGAACCTTTGGTTCAACAAGCACTTACGAGCTGCAGCCAAGCAGAAAGTCCGTACTTGTATGATATGTTGTCAATTCAATCCAGGTAAAAGTGTCCCGGTGGAACAAGGTGGATTCCAACCTCCTGACCACCCTTTTGAAGTCCTCCAGATGGATTATATTCAGATGGAGCGATGTCGAGGTTTCAAGTATGTCCTCGTAGTGGTATGCGCTTTATCCAGGTGGACAGAAGCATATCCAGTTCCAGATTACACAGCAGCGACCACTGCCAGGCAGTTGGTTCGTGAATTCTTTCCCCGTTATGGACTCCCTAGGGTCGTGTATTCTGATAACGGCCAGCCATTCTCATCTGAGCTCATGAAGCATGTTTCCCTTTTGTTAGGGTACCAGTGGAAGTTTCATTGTGTGCGCCATCCTGAAGCAGCCGGTCTCGTAGAGAGACATAATCAAACCCTGAAAATCCGTATTGCTAAGACATGTCAAGAGAAAGGTGTAGACTGGTTAGTTGCCCTGCCAGTTGCTCTATTCTTCATGCGAATGGTCGCACACTCCAGATCAGGTCTGTCTCCTTATGAGGTCGTATTCGGCCGCCCCCCAAACATGTGGGGTACACCTAGACCCCGCAGTATTACAGATGTTTCCAGTAATATGTTGACAGATTACCTAGCTTCCTTGATGTCTGCCCTACACTCTTGTCGTTCACAGGTTGCTGCTGCATTTCCAGATAATACCGAAGTGAAACCACATGAGGTCATTCAAGGCGACCTCGTGTTGGTCCGGAATTTTGATCGTTCAAGTCCGCTGGAGCCTCGCTGGAAGGAGCCGAGACTAGTCCTTCTGACCACCCGTACGGCCGTGAAGTTGGAAGGCCGTAAGGGTTGGGTCCACCTGTCTCATGTCAAGAAATTTCACGGACTCCGAAACAAGACTTTTAATGACATTTCCACAGACATTTCCAATTCTAAAGACTGCCTGAAACCAGACTCTAAATCAGACATTCATTCAAATCCAGAACTGAAAGTTCCTCTGTTAGAGAAAACTCCGCAGCAGGAGTATAAATCCAAACTCCGGTCTAGCAAAATAAGTCAGCCAGTTTAATTGTCTAAGTCCCTCTCGGGTGAAACGGTTAGACAGGTATCTGACATGTATGAGATAGACCCCATAGTGAGAGAGTTAGTCAAAACTCTATCAAATGTATCATTGTTCTAAGTTTTCTTCTATTTTTGAGTTTGATGGTTACCTGCACAAGTTATGCATTACATTTATGTTTTCCAATTTCTCATGTAAATATGTTTTCTAATGCTACAGAAGAGCACACATTTAGTGATCTGCCTCCTCACGAGCTATCCTATCGTCTTGCTATGCGTAATAACACATTCATCAGAATGTTACACTATTCACACCAGACCAGCAATGCCACTAATTGTTGGGTGTGTGGTCGACTCCCCCCTTTCCAGACACCGAAGGGAGTTCTGCCACTCTTTCCTTATCCGTTTTCACATAATGGTTCGTGTGGAGCATGGTCCACGTTAACGTCATCCTCCAATGATATATCCCTTCTGAATAGAACATGTTTTCCAGACAAACAAGGTCTTTCCCATAGAACAGGGTTAGATCTAGAAAATGAAGTATATGATTTAGGTAATTATTCTTCGAACTTTATGGTCCTGAATGTTCAGTCTGATACTACTCCAGACTTACCTGCTATTTCAGTACTACCAGTCAAAGGCGAATTATGTGTCCGAAATAATGGTTCCGCACATGTAGGACATAGTGATTGTACTACTATTGTCAAGTATAGTGACAGTGGGAAATCTATTTTCAAAGCTTCACGTCATTCTTATTTTGTTTGTGGTCAGACCGCATATGTTCGTCTGCCCCTCGATTGGGATGGAACATGTTACATTGCCTTCCTACTGCCACCAGTTTTCCTAGCCCCATCTGATTATCATAGAAACACACATCTAGTACACGTCAGACATAGAAGGGAGATCGAGTCCCCGATTGTCGATCAAACTGAAACTGCTCTAGAACAGTATCAAGACTTTAATAAAGGTTTCTTCTTCTTTATAGGACCTATCCAGAATAGTAAGTTAATACGTAGGTTAACCAGAACCCTTGAAGCAGTAGTGAATGAGACTACTTCTGCTCTAGGTAACTTAACCGAAGAGCAATCTGCTATGAGATTTGTCGTGCTCCAAAATCGTCTCGTTCTTGACGTCATACTGGCCGATAGAGGAGGAGCATGTAGAGTCATCGGATCTAGTTGCTGCATTTTCATTCCTAATAACGCGCCGTCTGTTTATTCAGCTATAACCAGACTTCATAAAATTGCCCATCAGTTACACCAGAATCCAGGCACCTGGACATGGTCCAGTTGGCTCTGGAGTATTATATCTGCCTGGGGATGGAAAGTATTGTCATTCCTAGGTATTGCAGTAATGATCATATTCAGTTGCTGCCTCTGTATACAATGTGGCCCTGCGATTTGCGGCATTTGTGCTACCTCTTGTATTCCTAGTCCTAAGTCCCGTTCCAAGACAATTCGAGACGAGCAAATGATGCTATATGAAATGATAGATGGTATCATGAATATAGATGTTTCCTGATGGAAACGTAGGGCACAAGGAGGGAATGTGGAAAAGTAAATTTTGCCATGTTATGTGTCCCTACGTGTTCCCCATCTTATGTTATATGTGCATGATCGATATGCATGTATTCCCCTATGATCGATTAAAGACGCAATTATAGTTGTGTCCATCTCTAGTATGCCAGTTTCCAGTTTTCGTAAATATAACGAATATCAGGCCTATGTAATCCTACGTTGCCACGTTTTACAGTGTGCACGTTAATTCATTGAATTGTCCCCGTTTCTAGGCCTCAAAAGGGCCCGGACTCAGATTCAGCTCCTGTTTCCTGAACCCTCACTGAGGAGCGATACAGCCCCCACCTGTATCCCTGACCCTTAGCTTACTTCCATGCCTCACAGTGCCCGGCTCGGCCTGGCTCTGCCTCTTAGTCTGCCAAGAGTATGTTATGATTCTAGTTATCAGTCCAGCCCTCCTTCTCTGCATTCCTAAGCTACTGAATCGCATCAATAGTTTCCGTCATGGTCTAGCCTTTATGTCTCCATGTAAGAGAAATGCTGTATTAATATTCATAGAATATTCCTCGCACACACACTACATATAGGATTATGCATGCATCAGTCTTAATGTCTGTTAGCCTTTGCCCTGATAACTTTTGGATTCTATCAACATGTTCTCTAAACACCAGATACTAGATAGGCTTTAGGTACATGTCGCTCTGACCCTCCAGACTTTAGTCTCCTCTTCTAGGGCAGAAGTCATAGCCCCCAGTTCTCCCTAGTAACACGTCATTGCCAGTTTGTGCGCACCACTAGGTTAGAGGTCCCAGCTGCTCAGGTAGCCCCCTCCATGTTTCCGCCCCTTTTTATGACATATTCTGTTACGTTCATACCACATGTCTATGTACACGCCTCTTGTTACACCCACTTTCTGCCTTATCTTTCGCGACTGCTACAAACTCCGCCTACTGCTACGCCTACTGTATTGAATACAATGTATTTGTTTAACTATAAATATTGTGCACTGTTATTAAAAGTTATCCTTATGCTCCCAGATCCTGCCCCCGGCAGCTGCCGGGCCCTGCCATCCTATTCCCATGCAGGCTGTCCTGTTTCAGTCCTTTATGCCTTATTAAAGCCTGTGACTCAAGATACCTCGAATCTTGTCTCTTATTTATTGAGCTATCTGTTATTAGAGTATCCTGAAAAATAGACCGGTAATTAATTATTTATTTACCACATAGCCTACCAGAAATAGCCAGTTCTAACAGACATGTAAGAAGCTTGAGCGGCTTTGGAGGGCTGCCTATTCCCCGCAAGCCAAAGCTGACCTCCGCTTATCCCAAAGAGAATACTATACGCAGTTAAGACAGCGAAAAGTGCCTATTTCGCGACTAGAATTATGAAGGGGGATATTAATGACAAGGAGATCTTCGCCATAGTCCAAAGTTTTCTGTCGCCTTTGGCGGAGCAAAAAACGATCCCGGTATCCGCTGGCTGGTGTGAGGAGCTCTCCTTCTTTTTCATTAACAAGATCAAGCTCATTGAGGAGGGACTAGCCTTGAGCGATGCCGCCTCACGCCCTCTGGTTGAGACGCCCGGCCCTCTTTCTAGCAGTTGCCTTGCCCAATTTGATAAAGTTGATCAGTCGGACATTCTTGCTCTTTTGAGATCTCTCAAATCAGGCTCCACCTCGGACCCTTGCCCTGCAAGAGTTTTAGCGGGAGTAGCAGATTGTGTCGGGTCTGAAGTCACAGCTATGGTCAATTGGTCACTGCAATCTGCAGTGGTGCCTAGGCAGTGGAAGCAAGCTAAACTCCTGCCTCTCCTTAAGAAGCCATCGGCGGATCCCCTCATTGTAGCCAACTACCGTCCCATCTCCTTGCTTCCTGCACTGGCCAAAGTCTGCGAAAAGGTTGTTTTTCGGCAGCTGAACGCCTTTGTGGAAGATTCCGGGGTGCTTCACCCGGCTCAGTCTGGTTTCAGGGCCTCCTTTAGCACGGAGACGGCCTTGGTAGAGGTGGTGGAAGCCATTAGGGAGTGTATGGACAAGGGTGGCAGAGCGGCGCTAATTTTATTGGACCTCTCTGCCGCCTTTGATACGGTCCCCCACCAACTCCTCCTGGCTCGCCTCGCCTCTATCGGCCTTACTGGGGCTGTGTGGTCATGGCTGGAGTCTTTTTTGGATTCCCGCTCCCAGCAAGTCTGGATGCCCCCGTACTCCTCCTCAGCCAGGTCAGTTCAGACAAGGGTCCCACAGGGCTCAACATTGAGCCCACTTCTTTTCAACATCTATATGACCCCGCTGATCTACCTGGCTGAGGAGCTGGGTGCAAAAACTATGGCCTACACCGATGACACTCAGCTCCTGTTCACCTGGGGTAACTCGAAAGTAGAAACGGATGCGGCACAAAAATGCCTTGCGGCCATATTTACCTGGCTGACCCAAGCCAAACTTAAATGTAACGAGGGGAAATTTGAGATAATACTATATGGCCAATTTCCTACCCAGTTTACAGAATTAATATGGCCTCCTGATTTCCCCCGTCCCCTCTCTGAAGGCGGCCCAGCCAAGAATCTGGGCATTTGGTTTAACGATGATTTAAGGTTCTCAGAGCACATAAAAAGACTGACGGGTGTCTGCTTTGGGACCCTTAAATCCCTGGGCAGATTCTTTCCTTTACTGCCCCAGCGGGCCAAAGAGACGGTCGCTAGAGCCCTCATATTATCCCGCCTAGACTATGCTAACGCTCTTTATTTGGGCTCTCCCTCCTTTCTGTTGAACAAGCTGCAACTCATCCAGAATGCGGCCGCGAGACTTCTGCTGGGCATTCCCAGACGTATCAGCATAAGATCTCAAATGGCCGCACTCCACTGGCTGCCGGTGGCCCAAAGAGTTCAATTCAAGGCTCTGGTTCTTACTCACAGAGCCCTGCATGATACTGGCCCCGCCTATCTCAAGAAAAGAGTGGCCTTCCACATCCACAGCCGAAGCCTTAGGTCGGCCTCCCAACGTATGGTGGCAATCCCCCGCTTCTGGCGAACCAGGCTGGGCGGTCAATCATTTTCGGTGAAAGCAGCCACCCTCTGGAACTCCCTCCCACTCACACTCAGACACACCAGAGACCTTAGCTGCTTTAAAAAGCTCCTTAAAACCCACTTATTCAATCAGGCTTACTAAAATGTCATTTCTCTCGATGTCTATGTGGTATTGCTCCGTGCCAGGATACTCAAGAGTAGTCGCACGCGCTACAAATACCTACATAACATAACATATAACATGTGGTTATATCAAATCATATCCTTATATAGGCATAAGAATCATACCCATATTAAGACATAGCCAATGCAGTCCAAATACGGCAAGGCTACTCCCATAGACTCCTAGAAAGCACAAAGTATTCTTAAACAAACCAAGCCTCCAGCAGCCCGGGAATCCCCCCTGCTTCTGTATTGATTTGTCCTAGAACTCCCGGAGTCCTGAAAGAACTGCTAGTTCTTAGTGACGTCTTATGTCCAACCTTACGTCAAACTCGGCACCTTCCAGGTATAAATATACCAGCATTTGCCCTAGCAAAACACACGGTGGTTTGGAGCAGATCGACTATCTACTTGCCCGATGCCCTGCTGTAGCAAGTGCCGAAGGAAGCCGACCCTCCCACTGACGCACTGAGAGAGACGCTGTCTTTTCTCCTGCCGAGAAATCCAGCTCCAGTGTTTCCCTGTCACCCTTGCGTGTTGCTGGGAGATCGAGTCCTGAGAGAGAGATACAAGACCTCCTTCATTCTATAACCAAAGTACGGAGCTGATTAGACCCTTAAGAGAATTCTTGATTTAGATTCTTGGCAGAAACTATCTTAACTCAAACTACATCTCACTTACTCCTTCCCATGTACTAGGCTTAGGTCAGGTACACCGGGGTAGGCGTATCTTAGAAGCACCAGTTGAGTACGTTTAGTCATTATTTTATCATTGTATGTATTGTATCTATTTTAAACACTGTATGGCTTAGAAACCATACCATGCTTTTACAGTATTATTTTATAATACTCTTTTTACTGTACGCACTTTACTTTATGACAAGTATTGCGATTGTAGCAATTTACTTCTCTTGCATGAGAAAGAAGACTGTTCAATAAATAACCTCTTTTATTGAAAACGCCCGTCTCTCTGTTTCTCTGCACTTCTGGTGAAACTAAGCATGCCCGATTGACTGAGTAAAATAGCTATCTATTGTTTCCGCGACTCTGGAGATATACTACTTGTTCTAGGGGAGCAAAGTTGTCATGTTTATGCGGTTGTCAGAAACTAATCCCTTCTTGTGAATTCGAGAAAGTTTCTAGTGACCTCTGAGCTAGCTGGCATTCATAATTAAGTCTAACATATTCAATAGAGACCTAGTCGACCTCAGTCCTACGTCTAAACTATTGTTTATGTTATTCCAATGCGCAGAGCCTATTGGGAATATAGGAACTACACTACACTATCACAGGTGAAACAACACTTGTCCCTTTTGTCAGACAACATGGATCTTAGGGATTTCTTGTTAGATCCCAAGAAACCACCTAGGAAACGCTTTTGTGTATACCATCTACAATAAACTTTGGAAAATCTCCCAACAGGAAGCTGCTGCTGCTGCTAGAAAAGGCACTAGCTGTGGTAGACAATGGCATGACCACACTCTTGTCTCATATTTATTCACTGGCCAACATTGTGTCCTGAGCTATCGATATAATGGAACAAGATTTGTCTATTTTACAACATTAGCAGTCACACTTACGTCCTTTATGCTACTAAGCTGGACGCTTCAATCATTGCGTTCTGTCCACGTTCTATGGCGATACATTAAAGACACAAGTCTGTTTTCGGCTTACAATCTGATCAACAGACAATTGACCATGCCTTGCAGAGATGCGAAGTACACTATGCTGCTCATTGAAAAACTAGAGAAGTTACCTTTTACTGTAGCAGAGTCACCATCTACAGAATGGTTAATCCATGGCTATATCACACTGCCAATCACGACATTTAAGTTCCAATACTGCCTGGAATATTACCCAGTAGGCAGGTATGAAACATTGGGCAAAGGGTACTTATGAGAAACCTGGGAGTTACCGTCCATATATAGGTGCAGGAACAAAGACAAGGAAGTTTTTCTGAGTGGTTCAAACTGCGAAAAGGCCTGGAGTGGGTCTTCAGTGTGTAAAGATATATCGCTGCATGGAGCATGTAATGCGTCACTAGCAAACTTGCCCTACTACCTAAAGGGTTCTCCAGCTGCTATAATTCATCCGGTTTCTGAGTTACTTTCAAATGGGAGTTACTTGATGCTGAATGACCAAGGCTGCTGTGGTATGATGACCGGCATTGCTTATCTAGTGACCGTTATTAGTTGTAAGCAAGTATTGTTCCCCCCGGCTCGAACAGTTAGGGAGGCACCCCTGTGGCCTTCACTGAATGTATTAAACATAGGGTTTGATTCTCTGAGCAGACTGAAAGCCATGCTGTTTCAGCATAATGAGGTATTAACTTCAGCATGAGAGACTTTTGATCTCCAAGTGGCAAGGTCTTCAGTAGAGATACAGGCGTTGGTCCTGGGCCTTTACGGGTCCACATGCACAGTTGTCCACAGCATATTCCCATGTTGATGATGGTGTTCCTAGAGCCTCCACGGGTCGCTTCAGCTCCTGTTGGACAGGAGAACGGCTCTGCAACGGATGTGCAAGCTTCAGTCTCAGGCACGCAGGCATCTACTTCTTCCCTGACGGCTGTCGTGGGAAACAACGATGACCACCTCTGCTCACTTGATATCATACTAGAGGTATTGGAGGGACTGCCTCCTACGAATGCCATGTTCAGTGAAACAATGTGGCCTTTCCTGTGCTGGGAACCATTTGGGTAATTTTTAAACATACCAAATTGAAGGTCGAACAGACTTTGTTTTTCTTCTGCACTCTATCAGAACATAGTGGCTTTCAAGGTGCTCAGAAAAACAGTGACATTATATTTGAAATATAGAGGACCTTTTTATGAACGCTTTTTAGGGAAGAATGCCTTCACTATAGACCTTGCTTTTTATGGACATTGTTAAGTGCATTTTAGTATGCTTTTAAATAAAAAGGATTTTTATGCCTTTTTTAACATTTTTCTATCATTACTTAGCTGACCTTGTTGACCTTTTTATGAGGAGTGGCTGCCATGTCCTTTAGGTTAGTCCCATTATGTACATACCAATTACATACATTGTGTCCTATCCACATGACATAACGGTCTTACATCGGTGACCTTTTTCCTAATAGCTTACTTCTGTCTCTCCGACATCAGGCTCTTGGTACCATATCATAATCCCTGTACCTGACGTACACAAACATGTCCCCAGGCACAGTAGATTTATTCTGTACAAGGGTCACCACTTTTTTCATTCATGGCCAACAGCCAGCTGTGCATGATCATGTTTGTTTAGAAAAGGATTAGAGGGGGATTAGCGAATGTTTTCAAAACATATAGCTTCTAGAAAAACCCGGGGATGATCACTTTAGTATAAAAGACTCCCACTCGCCCTTACTAGACAGGTGAGAATTCCTTCCAAGCTGAGACGAGGCTCTGCCAGCTGATTCTTCGACAAGCAGAGATCTGACATCCCTTGCAAGGTGCCATCCTCCATGCAGAGAGGGTGTCCTTCATTCAGAACCATTAGGTGAGAGGTTAGCACTTCCCTGCGAGATTCTTGGCTCCACTAGGATCTATTGTGACATTTACATACACAGGCTTTACCCACATACCTAGGCTAGGTACAGTAAGGTAGGCTACGCATCATAGGATTGAGCCAACGCTATTGTTTTATGTAACATGGTTTTATTCATATTATTAGCACTATGGTAGGAATGTATCTACTTTTTAAGATATTGGTATTAATGATTACATTTGTCTGCTACTGTCTTTTGATTGTCGCATCTAATATGTTTCATACTAGACTGACGCTTGACCAATAAATAATTGTTGAAACTCTTCCAATCGTCATTCTATGTATTCTTAGAAAAGAAGGCACGAGTGATTAAACGAAATATACCATATTGTTTCCACGATACCGGAGGAATCAGGGTTGTCTTGTTCAGTGGTTGCCAGAAACTACTTCCACACTGTATACTACAGGGGGGTGGTAGTGGCACTGTAGAGCTAGCTGGTCTTATGGCTGCCTCATCCTGTGGGGGTGTGCAGTCTGTCTGCACACCAAGCCCTTAGTTTAGGTCATCCAAACCGTGCAGGCCCCGGGGGGTCCTTGGAACTACACAACACCACAGATGAACTATGACCACCACCATCTCCTTAGTGAACACCTGAGAGGCGCTGGCAATGCCAAAAGGTAGCACAGCAAACTGTAAGTGCTCTTGGCCCATCGTGAACCCAGATGGTGTCAGTGAGCCAGCAGGACGGTGATGTGGAAATAGGAATCCTGCAAGTCCAACGCTACCATTCAGTCACTGGTGTCTAAAGCTGACAAAACTTGGGCGAGTGTGGGCATTTTGAACTTATCCTTTTTCAAGAAGATGTTGAGAACGCATAGATCTAGGAAAGGATAAAGTCCTCTGTTCTTCTTTGGCACAAGAATGTAATGGGAATAGCAATCATGACGTGCTTCTGATGCAGGCACTCTCTCTATGGCTCCCTTGACAAAGAGAACCTGCACTTCTTGATGGAACAAGGAGAGATGATACTTAATCAGCTGATCATAAGTGTGTGGCATGGTTGGTAGGGGGTGTCACAAAGGGAAGGGAGTAGCCCCTGTGGAGTATCTGGAGCACCCAATGAGAGGTGATGGCATACTCTGCCTCCCAATGCATGCACATTATCATCTCAGCACGCACTAAGGAGCTGCCAGGGGGGCAAGGCCTGACGTGACCACTAGCCGCCTGTCCCACATGGCACTTGGTCACAAAAAGGCTAGGAAGCCTGTTGGTCATGGTGGCTGAGAGGGTATGGGTGCTTGGACCTACACCCGTGCCCTGAAAGGGGTGGAAGGTGGATGGGATTGACGAGGGTCCATAGACAAGTCCAAGCACCTGGCATTCGCCTGATTTGTCTGGATGTATGACGTTACAACGCATACTTTTACCACGCCTACCATTACCACGCAATTTTTACAACGCAGGATCCATTACAACGAAGTACCATTACCACGCATGTATTTACAACGCATATACCTTTACAACGCATACAATTACAACGTAAGTATTGGTAAGTATATATTTTTTAAAATTTAATTTAATTAAAATTAATATAATGTAATTTAATTTAATTTAATTAATTTAATTTAATGAATTTAATTTAATGTAATTTAATTAAATTAATTTAATTTAATGTAATCATTTTAATTTAATGTAATTTAAATTTAATTATATTTAATTTTTACCCTGTACCCTTTTACCCAAAAACCCAAAACTGACCCTGAACCCTAAAAATACCCCTTTACCCAAAAACCCAAAACTGACCCTGAACCCTAAAAATACCCCTTTACCCAAAAACCCAAAACTGACCCTAAACCCTAAAAATACCCCTTTGCCCAAAAACCCAAAACTGACCCTGAACCCTAAAAATACCCCTTTACCCAAAAACTCAAAACTGACCCTGAACCCTAAAAATACCTTTACCCAAAAACTGAAAACTGACCCTGAACCCTAAAAATACCCCTTTACCCAAAAACTGAAAACTGACCCTAAACCCTAAAAATACACCTTTACCCAAAAACTGAAAACTGACCCTGAACCCTAAAAATACCCCTTTACCCAAAAACTCAAAACTGACCCTGAACCCTAAAAATACCCCTTTACCCAAAAACTGAAAACTGACCCTGAACCCTAAAAATACCCCTTTACCCAAAAACTGAAAACTGACCCTGAACCCTAAAAATACCCCTTTACCCAAAAACTGAAAACTGACCCTGAACCCTAAAAATACCCCTTTACCCAAAAACTGAAAACTGACCCTAAACCCTAAAAATACCCCTTTACCCAAAAACTGAAAACTGACCCTAAACCCTAAAAATACCCCTTTACCCAAAAACTGAAAACTGACCCTAAACCCTAAAAATACCCCTTTACCCAAAAACTGAAAACTGACCCTGAACCCTAAAAATACCCCTTTACCCAAAAACTGAAAACTGACCCTGAACCCTAAAAATACCCCTTTACCCCAAAACTGAAAACTGACCCTGAACCCTAAAAATACCCCTTTACCCAAAAACGTAAACTTATAATATTTTTAATAAAATTATATACTTACCAATACTTACGTTGTAATGGTATGCGTTGTAAAGGTACCTGCGTTGTAAATACATGCGTGGTAATGGTATGCGTTGTAATGGATCCTGCGTTGTAAAAAATGCGTGGTAATGGTAGGTCGTTGTAAAAGTTGCGTTGTAAAGGTTGTATACCGATTTGTCTCCAAAGAAGCACGAGTCATCAACGGGCATGTCTATGAACATCCCCTGAAAAGCCAGATATTCATAGCCAGGCGTGGGGCGCAAGGCCACCGACGATGAAATCACTCTGCCAAGCGAGTCAGTCGTGTCAGGTCCACATCGGATGGTGAACTTAACCGCATCACTCCCATCTTCAACAGCCTGAGACACTATGGCCCGGCCTCCTCCAGGAAGTTAGGCAGCACTTGCACAACTGAATCCCATAATGTAAGGGAATAATGGCCCAATAGGCACATGGTGTTCACTGACTGCAGTGCCAGCTGCTTTTACCAAGGTATTCAGCCTCTTGGACTCTGGTGGAGTGGAAGGGAATACGCCAGAGTGGATGCAGCATATGGAGGCTTCGACCACTAATCTCTCCGGGGTGGGGTGCTGGGTAAGGAAACTGGGATCCCCAGGAGCAGGGCGATGACGGTGGGCAATTATCCTATTTACAGGAGTCCTTGTGCAGGGCTGGAACCAGGCCCCATGTAGGATGTCTTTAAGGGCTTCATTAAATGGTAAGGGTTCTGAGGGGGTCACTCCCGGCTGAATGCACCTCCGCCAAGATGGTAGTCTTGACTGCCATTGAAGGTAGGTTAAGGTCCAGGGCCTCAGCCATCCTGCGTACCACCATTGTAAACAAGGCTCCCTCCTCCGTAGTCACAGTAGGAGGGAAACCAGGCCAAAATCAGGTGAGGCATCTAACCTACTGGCCTCACCCAGTTCCTCATACTAGTTGCCCTCCTCAACTGGGTCTTCGCCATAAGGGTCCATAGACCCCTCCCTCATGTTTCCCTCACCAGGCCTATCAATCAAATAAGGTACGGGCTCCACTCTGAGAATGATGTCCTCGGTCGGCACCTGATGTGGCGTCAGACAGCGCCTATGTTGCTTCATGTCAGATTCAGGAAAAACAATGGAGATGGTGCCGGCTAGGGGCGCTGGTCAGTGGCGTAACAAAACTTAAGGAGACCCCCTGAAAAGTACATGGGGGGCCCTCCTCCAGAGTCAGTCAGAGGCTCACAGGCCAGGGTACTGTGCTGGGTTCCCTTGCACCACGGGGGCCTATGTCATGCCACTGGCACTGTTGGCATTGGGAGAGATGGCACTGGAGCGGCCACCTAGGAAGGTATTGGTCTTGCTGGTTTCTCCTCGCCGGATACAGTGAGGGATCCCGCTGAGAGCAAAAATGCCAACGTGGTCCCTGTAGGGGCCCCGCCTGCACCTCTAGAGCCCGTAGGTGCTTAAGAGGAGCCAGGCCCCCAAAGATGAGGTGCATTGCTTCCAAAAATTCTTTGAGTTGGGCTGGTGTTACTCTGGGTATAACGGGGAAGCGTGGAGATAACACAGGATCATGCCCAGTCAACTTGCAGGCCTGGAGTGCCCATGCTCCCTTGTCCCGTCAGGTGACTTTGAGTGATGTGGGGAAGTCAAAGAGGGTTTGGACTTCTTCAACTTCTTGTGCTTGTGGAACTTACTCGACTTCTCTTAAGACTGAATGTACCAAAAAAAGTCGGGAGGGGGCTCCACAACCTGTACCAGGACCTTCCAAGCAAACTGGACCTTGAGCATCGTGGAGTCGACCGACGTCAGTTAGTGAGGATCTTGAGGGACCTCTCCTCTTGTGTGGTGGTCTGTTATTTACCTTAGAGGTGTCAACAAAAAGCTTCAAAGTTTCTGGTCATAGCCAGCACCACTCTCTAAGATGGAAAAATACAGCTTGCCCTGCTCTTTCACTATTTAAGCCACCAGCCAGCTCTAAACTGTGGCAAAGATATGTCTTAAATTAGCACTTTTAGTTGTCGCTTTATGTAATATACTGTCATCAAATTGCGGAGCCTGGAAAAGCCCATTCGGCCTTACTCCACTTCCAGAAGTTACTGACTTTCTCATCTCATAGATTGATAAACAATTAAACACACTAAATACAAGATGCACTATATATTTGCAGGTGTAATAATATATTCTCCATATTTCTCCATTCACCTCAGCACAAAAAGCATTAGCACTTTGAAGTCCAAAAAGGTAAATACAAGATTTCCAGAAACATATTTTGTCCCAGTACATTTTGATCTGAACTAATTCAGACCACGACTTTTGCTGCTAGTGGTTTCGCACTGTTCTAAGAGGCAAGGAAAGGAAAGAGAGAAATCCTATTTTCTTTACGTAAACCTCATACCAGCAGAGTAAAGAACTTCATTAAAAGACCTATTCATACAATGTGGTGAAGCTAGAAGCACAAGTAAAGAAAGTAGTAATTTGTAAACCACTTCCCGTTCACACAAACGGTCGAGAGTTAACAACATGCACATTAACGCAGGAAAGGAAAATGTTTGTTTCCACAAATATATGAATCAGTTTCCAGTGTCAGTAGTAATGTTGTTATAGTGATTAATAAACTGTTTGAACATTTAAAAATACAGATTAATCTTTGTCTCGGGCATCATACGTAGAGTTCATGTTTTTGGCTCAAATTGTGCCTAAATAACTTAAAACATACTGCTATGAAAAAACGTTAGCAGATGAAAGCAGAATACATTTATGTTATCAGAATCTGACATCATCATATTACATAAAAGCATTACAAATCTTAAAAACATGAAGGCGTTTTTTATCTCCCCTGATAAATAACAATAATACAGGGTGCAATATATAACGCCTATTATGAGCATATGGGGAATTGTAGTTTATATCTCGCTTACTACCCTGGCAAGATGTTGAAGCGCTTGGAAACCAAAGTTAATGTTAGGTTACAGTGAAATGCTTTTAAAGCAGAGGTTTCGCGCTATGAAATAAGGTATCAGCCAATTGCAGAAATACAATAAGAAGGATAAAGGCTGACAGGCACGAGACTAAGAGGGGGCTGTAATCGGAAATAGAAGGCATGCAGAGGATGAAAAGTAAGGAGAGGGTCACTCTGAGAAAGAAAGTATGTCAAGGTAAATTTTTCATGCAGAGTTATATGAGTATAGTAGGGGAATGCTTTCTGAGATAGCAAGCAAACAGAGAATGCAAGCAGTATAAAGAAACAACATTATACATAGAGCTCCATATCAGGAAAAGACAGCTTAAACATATGATTCTGAGTGTACAAGTGATTTAAACATTCAGAGCCGAAGCCTGTTGTGCACCAAGGACAGCTCTTTTAAACACAGTCTAGAGTACAGGGCCTGTATGCTGCTGAAGGGAAGCTGGCACATAAGAAGAAAACATCTCATTTAAAGATCTTGGCTCAGCTCACTATTCTGTCAATTAAAGGATATTCACTCACTCACTAAAAATGAGTTAATTAGCACTGGCTTAGAGTGTCTCGCCAATTCATAGTAAGGTTTATAACCTGGATTGTCACCTAATCCCATCCAAGTGTTTGTTGTGCTTGTTAATGAACACGGCCATTGTAGCATATGCATTGTACTTATAAGCGAAGCAGAGTGATCAAGGCTTGTGGGTTCCATTTTGACGTTCATCGCCTGTTCCTATGCACAATTTGGGTTTTGATGTTGTTTTCCTAAACAGTGGAAATGTAATGAGCAAAGAATAAGATATAAGGAGCAAGCAAATGGGAGCCAACCAAGGGTAAACAACGGGCAGGTTTTAAGGCCACTGTAAGCACCCAACAGATCTTTCACAAATGGACAGCTTAAGCTGCCTGGTAGGCCCGAGCTACAAAAAAATAATTTCAATCACCTGAACAAGTTTATCTTCTTTTAACTTATTTGGGGTTTTATGGGGACCCACGGTCATCTTACAGCCATGCTGGCCTCTTGATGGTCAGCCGAGAGTTGGAGAATTAGCAATGGCTTTGTTTACTATCATTGTTTCAGGTTTTCAGCAAAACACTAGCCACAAATATTCAGTATGCCATACATTGAAAGTGGTTGCATTCCTATCCATTCGAACGTCTGGCCACTGCCCAGTTATCGGCCATCAAGTTTTTGTAATCTAAAGACTCAATGGTGAAGGGTGCAGATTGGATGACCTACTAGAGTGTGTTGAAAAGTCAAAGTTTTAAAGTAGGTTGAGCCGCTGTTACTGTAGAACTTGTAGAGTACTTTCCTGGCTGGATTAACATAGTCATCACTTGACCGCACTGTCATAGTGCACTGTAAGAACACAAATCAGGTTTTTGCCTGCTGTTTTTCGAGGGTTCTGTAGCCCATGATAAGAACCTCAAAAGACGCCAAGATGAGGAGTGAACTTATGCTGACAGGAATAGTGCAGCCTGTTTTAAAGCGTAGGGAGCCACACTTCTGTTTGGAAAGGAACCAGGAGCCTGCCCATTTAGGAAGACATGCGAGGTGCGCAGGCTGGGTGGAGAAGGAAACCTGTGGCCCCTGTGTCCCCCTCCCAGATGATTCCCTGAACGGGGCTGCGGATTTCACTCTAAATGTGATCCTCAGCCACCACTTAGTTTGTGCATTCAGTCAGACCCTCGAAAAGCATTCGACCGTGCACATGCTTGACTAATACGGAGCATGCTAACTGCCAAAATTAGGCAATGCCCCATTTAAATAAAGGTACTTCTCTTTGCATGGCGTTCAGCCTGCAGCAAAGCAGAAGGAGTCAGCCGCACACACATTGGAGACCATTCTGCAACTAACTAACTGCCCCTGGAGTAGTGGAACAGGATCATATAAGTATCTGTCTGTTACGGGATACCCACAAGGTTACTGCTGTTCCTATTTCATTGATCCACATTTATCGTGACCCTCATTTGCAGGCTTCGACTGGCATGCTCTTTTATTTGTGTCAGAATTGCCAGTTTGACTTAGTAACTTTTGAAAATTCGAATACAATGTTTCAAAACAGCCATCCAGACTGTTTTTCAATTGAAATTTTAAACTGGAGCAGATTTTCAGTGTCAAGCAGGGGATTTTTAAAAATTCCAAGAAGTAAAGATCTAGGTTGGCTGACTCCCAGGACTCTTCCAGTTTCCCTTGTCACTCTTTTTCGGTGCCCCTGTCCGAAATCCTATGCCCCTACCTCGTCTACATCTGACCAAGGGCTGCTTCTAAACTCCATTCTGGCTCCTTCAGTGATACTTCCTTCCTGTAATGCTTACAGCTACTCCAGCTTAACCTGACCCACAATCTATTCCATAAAGACCTTGCGTTATCGAGGACCCATTTCTCTCCTAGACTACGTGCTATGCACCAAAACCACAACTCTACAATCATTGCTCTTGCTTACCATAAAACAGAAGCATTTTCCCTTCCAAAGCAAACTAAAGAAAACCTTTCATCCAAAAAAATCTAATTTCTGGTGCTACAGGTGTACCTTCACTCCTCAGTACCTACCGTGTTTCTGTACTGCATGATCCAAAAGAACATGGAATTGTTGGTGCTTAATGCACCAAAATCCACATGGCATAATAAATACAGTATGATTTCCCCTGCTAAATTTCAACAGGTTTGACCTGCCGAAATGTAATGAACGTTGTGTTATTTAACGCATCCGATAATTAAAGGATGCATTAAATAAAACCAACTCCTAATTCCATTCTGTGCGTAAACAGAGGTTTATGCCACTCATAATCAGTAGTGGTACAACTCAACAAAGAAATAGCCATCTTTTTATATCAAAGATAAACTAACATCTGAAATTTCCCCGTCAGAATGAAAAAATAAATATCAATCTCACGTAAAACTTACCATTAGAGCGGTGAATACAGGTGTGCTGATTATCACTCAAGAAAAAACCTTCCTTGCACTGACATTCATAGCTTCCCATCGTGTTCAGACAGATTTGCTGACAGCCACCATTGTTAACTATACATTCATCAACATCTATAGGAAAATATAAGTCCAATAACAAAGGTTAGAGTCAGCCAACTGATTGTTGCCATAGGTTTTTAAAGAAATATTATTCTGGTACTGAACGTGATTAACCATAAAACACACAAAAGGTGGTTGTAGGATGCTTGCAATAAGTCTGACCACTAGCAATCACTCAGGGTGGCATTCCAATCCATCATTCTCTTGCCCACCATGTCACCTCAGATTTGATACTGCCATATTCAAATCAGTCTTGACTTTCCTGCAACAGGAACAGTTCAGCACTAACTGCCAAGCCAGGTCCTCTCCAAACAGGAACACAAGCAATTTAGGACCGGTTTCACCCTGATTAGGGCTCTTCAGACTGGTGTAGATTGGTTCCAGTGACACAGTGAGCAAGGGACCCACGTCTGAGCATAACCTTGGCCACTTAATGCAATATATGGAGTAGTTTCTTACCTGTAACTCCAGTTCTGTAGTAGGGGTATCTCTGTTATAGTCATAATCTAGTGAATAGTCCCGCTCATGTGCGGGGACCCCGGAGCAATCAAAAATAATCTCTTAAACTGTTTTCTTTGCAGTACTGCATAGACACTTAAGAGAGAATTAAAGACAGATAACGCAGCCTATACATGCAAGGCTACACTGTCCAGTACTTCAACTAGAAATGCAAAGTATATTCCACCAATATCACATTTAAACCTGTCTGCCATGCTAAACCATGGAAAACACTTCCCCCCCCTTCACCAAATCCTTGGAATGATAGAGAGGAAGGACAGGACAGACAAGCCCCCATAGGCTGCCATTATGTGGCTTAAAAAGGGATACCGTGCCTTTAAGGAAACTTTCCAGAACTCTCCTGGTATCCCAGAATGTACAGCAACTCCCTCCACTTTGTTCTTTTTGGAGGTGTATACAGCTAGACCTGTAGCATTCATCATATTATCCTTATCTCCACCGGGGAGGAGGGCGGGCGCTTATGACTATAACAGAGATACCCCTACTACAGAACTGGAGTTACAGGTAAGAAACTACTCCTTCTGTAGTAGGGGATCTCTGTGTATAGTCATAATCTAGTGAATAGAATGCCTAGCCCATCCAAACATTACCCGGCGGTGGAGAAAAGCAAGGCAACACCACTACTGTGCAAACAGATTTCTCAACGAAGCCTGCCCAACCTGAGCATCTGCTTTGGCATCCGAGTCCAGACAGTAATGCTTAGCAAAGGTATGGACCGACTTCCAAGTGGCAGCCTTGCAGATCTCTGCAATGGAAACATTACGAAGCAAAGCTGTTGTAGCCGCTTTGCCCCTGGTGGAATAAGCCTTAGGCTTACCCCCTAAGGTCTTATTCGCTTTCTTATAACAGAGCTGGATACACGACACAATCCACCTAGAGATGGACTGTTTCGAAGTAGCCAGACCAGTCCTAACCGACCCTTAGTTGACAAACAATTGGTCGGATCTGCGAAATTCTTTGGTTTTATCCAGATAGAATTTCAACACCCTTCTGACATCCAGGGAATGAAGAGACCTTTCCGCTGGAGTTGAAGGATTCTGGAAAAAAGTAATTAAAGTTATAGTCTGTTTAACATGAAAATCAGAAATCACCTTGGGAAGGAATTTAGGGTGAGTACGCATAACAACTTTAGCAGCATGAAACACAGTATAAGGTTCTTGGCAACAGAATGCCTGAAACTCACTCACCCTTCGGGCCGATGTAATGGCCACGAGGAACTCCGCCTTCCAAGACAGGTGCTGCAGTGAAGCCTTGTGAATAGGCTCGAAAGGTTCCTTCATCAGCCTGGACAGCACCACATTCAATTCCCATGCAGGTGAAGGCAGCCGAACAGGAGGGAACACCTTCTTCAACCCTTCCAAAAAATCCTTAATCACAGGAATCTGGACTAAGGATGTCTGCAAAGGGCCTTTTCTGTAAGCAGTCAATGCAGCCAGATGAACCTTAATGGAATGGAAATTAAGTCCAGACTGAGCTAGATGCACAAGGTATGGAAGGATGACATCCTCCTTGCAGGTCGTCGGATCATAGTTCTTAGACATGCACCAGATGCAAAATCTCTTCCATTTGTAAGCATAAGAGGTCCTAGTAGACGGCCTCTTAGCCTCCTTCAATATGTCCATGCAATCCTCAGGAAGATTCAAATGGCCAAATTGCACTATCTCAGGAGCCATGCCGCCAAACTGAACGACGAGAGGTTGGGGTGCACCATCTGCCCCCCGAACATCGTAAGAAGGTCCGGTCGACTCGGCAGCCGCCAATGAGGTAGGATCAACCGGTGAAGCAGGTCCATGAACCACCACTGCCTGGGCCATTCCGGAGCAATGAGGATCATCCGCGCCCGGGACTGGGCCAGCTTGATGAGCACCGCCGGAATCAGGGTAATGGGTGGAAAAGCGTACAGAAAGCTGTTCGACCAGCTGATCCATAACGCGTTCCCCAGAGTCCCCGGATGATAATACCTCGAGGCGAAGTCGCAGCATTTTCTGTTTTCGGCGGTGGCGAACAGATCCATGTCTGGAGTGCCCCACATGGCGAAGACGTCGCCGAGTACCTCGACGTTTATGACCCACTCGTGGTTTTCCTGAAGCAGTCTGCTGAGGGCGTCCGCCTGAACATTCTGCACGCCTGGCAGATGAGTCGCCGTTATCGTCAGTCCTCTGGCTAGCAGCCAGTGCCAGATCACCTGCGCTTCCTGTGACAGTGTGCGCGATCTTGAGCCCCCCTGCTTGTTGAGGTAATACATCGTGGTCGTATTGTCCGTCTGTACAAGCAGGGAGTTGGCCTGGAAGGACGGATGAAAGGCCTTCAGTGCCAAGTGAACCGCTCTGAGTTCCAGGAAATTGATGTTATACGTGGACTCTGCTGGAGACCACGTTCCCTGGATTTGTAGATGGTCTGAATGCGCTCCCCAGTCCTGGAGAGACGCATCCGTCACGATAGTCTGAGTCGGGATATCCTTGTGGAAAGGAACCCCCTTGAGTAGATTCTCTGCCGAGCACCATCATCTCAGGGACTACTGGGCATGAAGAGACAACTGGATCCTGTCGTCCCAGAACCCTTTCCTCTGGTCCCATTGATCCTCCAAGCATTCCTGCAGCGGCCTCATGTGTAGGCGCGCATGTGGAGTGAGGAAGATGCAAGAGGCCATCGACCCCAGTAGAGAAGACACCGTCCTCACTGTTGTAGATGGAGCAGCTATGAGAACCTGAGCCTTCCGAAGGAGCGATAAGCGTCTCTCCTCCGAAGTAGACATGCTTGCTGACAGCGTATTGATGGAGGCTCCCAAGTACTGCAGGCACTGGACTGGGATCGGAACAGACTTGGACATATTTATGTGCAACCCCAGTTGATTCAGCAGGACGGCCGTCCTGTCGAAGTGCAGTTGTGCTTCCTGGAAGGTGGAGGCCTTGATCAACTAGTCGTCCAGGTATGGGTAGACAAACACCTTGTTCTTTCGCAGGTGCGCTGCCACCACAGCCATGCACTTTGAAAACGTCCTGGGTGCAGACTTCAGTCCAAACGATAGTACGGTGTACTGATAGTAATTGGTGCCGACGAGGAAGCGCAGGAACTTCCAGTGTTTCTGTGCAATGGGCACATGAAAGTATGCCTCTTGCAGATCTCTCGCGCAAAGCCAGTCTCCCCTGTGCAACTGAGGGCAAATCTGGTGCAAAGACAGCATGCAAACCTTTTCCCTGCGAATCCACTTGTTTGCTTGTCGCAAATCCAGAATGGGCCTGAACTCGTTCTTGTCATTCTTGCGCACCAGAAAGAAGCGTGAGTAAAGACCGTTTCCCCTCTGAGACATAGGGACGTCTTCTATCGCCCTTTTCCTTAACAGGGTATCGGCCTACGCCTGGAGCTCGCGTAGTTAGAACTGCGAGCAAACCGGTGGTATCGCTGGAGGCGGGCTGGTGAAACGAAGACTGTATCCATTGCAAACAATATTAAGCACCCACTTGTCCTGAGTAATTTTTCTCCACTCTGCCAAGTAATGTTGGATGCTTCCCCCACCTGCACGGGTAACGGACGAGGGGGAAGTAGCACCTCAGGGCTTAGAACCGGCAGGGCCCTTATTCGCTGCGGAGCATTGCTGTCCACCTCTGCCCCTCTGGCGCTTCTGGAACGGTCGCCGCTGGTATTGCTGCTGTTGCTGTTGCTGCTGTCCAGCCTGCCGACCATGTCCTCTGCCCTGTGCCCCGTACCGCCTTTGGAACGGGCGGTAGGTTTTCCTTTGCTCCTTCGGCTTCTCCAACCCGACAGTCGTCAGGGTTTCAGCCTCCGCCTTCATGCGGGCCATCTCCTCATCCGCATGTCTGCCGAACAGGGTCGCTCCAGAAAAGGGCAGATTGGCGACCCCCTGTTGAGCTTCGGGCTTCAGCGACATTAGACGCAGGCAGGCGTGTCGGCGCAGGTTAATACCATTGCAGTACCTGTGGGCTGCCAACAGCGAGGAATCTGCCGCAGAGCTTATTATCTGGTTAGAGACCATCATCCCCTCCGTGATGATCTCCTGGAAGTCCTCTCTGCGTTCCCTGGGAAGATGTTCCGCGAACTGCTGCAGGAACTCCCACAATGCTCTATCGTACCGCCCCAATACCGCCGAAGCACTGGCGGCCTTCATGGACGTGAAGGCCGTACCACATACTCTCCTGCCCGCTGAGTCCATGAATCGACTCTCCTTCACAGGAGGCACCGTTAATGATGGCGCAGTTGAATGTTGTTTCCTGGCTGCCGTCACTATCACTGAGTCTGGTACAGGATCCAAACGCAGAAAGGCAGGGTCCGACTCAGGGGCCTTGTACTTCTTTTGTAGTCTTGACGGTGCAGACTTCGTAGAGGCAGGCGTAAGGAAGAGGTCCATGGCTGGTTCTTCTAGCCCTGGCACCAAAGGTAGTAGAGGACGAGACAGCTGTTTTTGATGTAGGGTCTTGAATATCACTGAGGTTGAGGGGGTAGGAACCATCAGCGTGATGCCCAGTTTTGCCGCTCCTCGCAACAAAACCTCCTGAAAGGAGGCAATGTCGTCTACCAGAGACACCCTCGTCCAAGGGGAATCCGAGAGCGTCGGGGAATAGTCCCTGGCACTGGATGACTCCTTGTGGCGGGACCTGGACCTGTCTCTCCTGCGGCATCGTCTGGATCTAGTAGACGACTGATGATCATCTCTGGACCTGCTCCGTCCGGAGCGGGACCTCGGTCTTCTTGGTCTTGGCCGCTCCACTGGCCGTACAGGCGCGGGTTGTGGAGGTTGAGACGGCAGCCTAGGCCTTGGAGGGCCTGAGGGTGGCGTAGGTAGATGTAATGAGTAAGACCTCGGAGGAGGAGGAGTTGGAGTCCTCGGAGGAGGTGTAGGTGTCCTCAGAGGTGGAGGAGGTGTAGGAATCCTCGGGGGAAGGCCCCTAGGTAACGGAGGGGGCGGTGTTCCATGCCTAGAGGGTGAGTAAACTTGTGAGTACCCCGAGCCCGGAGACTGTTCCACCCTCTCTCTCTTAGGCTTCCGTACCCTTGAAGGGGACCTTGCGGCCAACCGCTTCCTTGAAGAGCGACGGCGCCGCCGCGACCGGGAGCTCGTGGTCGTAGAAGAAGAAAGGCTGATAACGGAGCCTTGGGACTCTGTCCTGGCCTTAGAACGCCTTCGGGCCTGGATTCTCTTCTTCTCGACTTCGATCTGTTCCTCGACATTGAATGCGTCAAAGATCTCTTTCTCGACGTCGGAGATCTCTTTCTCAATGCCGAGGAATGCCTCCTTGACGACGAATGCCTCCTCGACGACGCCCGGCAGTGTCGCCTAGACGGCGAGCGCCGGTGTCTGCTAGACCCCTCTCGACTATTATACAAGGACAAGGCAACCCAAAGGTAATTCGGTAGGGACCTTGGGTAGTATCATATTATAGAGAACAGTGGTCCCTATTCTAAAAGAATAAACAAGGGGAGATAATCATACACTAGATAGAAAGTATGTCTTTTGTCCAGCCGGACAAACATTTATTTTCATAATAATTTTCAATTAGTAGCGTTTAAGAAACAAGTAATTAACAAAAAGGGGGAGGGAGAGGAAGAAGTGGATTATGTCTCCCCTAGCAATACGTATAAACAAAGAGAATCCACTAGGATGGTGTCGGTGATCCCTACAGTGGTGGGGAGCAACCAGTGTTGTTTAAATACCCCTCACACACCAACAGGCCCCTTGGTGTCATGCTTCATCATCGGGGTCTTCGCAAACCTCTACGGAATGCGGCGTGCTACGACTTACGACTACGTAGGAGCACTGAAGGTGAACTATGTGTCGGTGTGTGTGGAGTGATTATGTGTGAGTGGTGAGGTGAAAAAAGTGATGATTAAAGACTAAGTAGCCTCATGAGCCAAAAGCGTGGTATTGGGGGTTCTTTTTTCTGCTCAATGTAGCAACGGTTACAACACGGCCAGGTAGGCTGTCATCCCCTCAACGCGGCTCCGACGATGTGTCCGACACATGTGTCCGGAGGGATGGCTCATGAGGCTACTTAGTCTTTATCTATAAGTTCGGATTAACGCCAATTGGGCGCAACGAACTTTCCTTAGAATACAGATAGGTACATTTCACTATTATTTATTTTTGTAGAGCACACTTTAACATCTACTTATACATGTGAGTAAGGTGAGGATAACCAGTGCACATCCTCGTCCTGAAGAAGGAGTCTTCGACTCCGAAACATGTCGACGCACTTTCGAGGTTGACATACCATAATCAGTAAAAACAACCTCACCTGCACTTTTTTAATGATACCAGCCGAGGACTTAATAAAGAGATTTTGTTTTTTTCCTACGAGCCAGGTATCTTTTAATCATCACTTTTTTCACCTCACCACTCACATATAATCACTCCACACACACCGACACATAGTTCACCTTCAGTGCTCCTACGTAGTCGTGAGTCGTAGCACGCCGCATTCCGTAGAGGTTTGCGAAGACCCCGATGATGAAGCATGACACCAAGGGGCCTGTTGGTGTGTGAGGGGTATTTAAACAACACTGGTTGCTCCCCACCACTGTAGGGATCACCGACACCATCCTAGTGGATTCTCTTTGTTTATATGCGTTTAAGAAACAGTCAATAACAAGTGGGCACAGCCGTGACCCACAAAACACCAGACAAAACAACGAAAAGGATTGGCCAAAAGGCAAGCCAAAATGGGTCTGTATACTTGTACTCAGTTTACACAGACATAGATTAACTTCTAAACACCATTGCACACTCTAATACAGCTCAATCTTAATGCATAAGGTGTATTGGTGTCGACGACGTTTCGATGCCACTATTAAATACAAGGCATCATCTTCAGGACAATAGAATTATATATTGTAGTCTTGACAGTAATATGCTGCGCCTTTTTACATTTACTTTACATTTAAAATGACCAGGGACAAGGTAAGATACACACAGGAAAAAGGGGGGGGGGGGGGGGGAGAAAAAGGTGTAAATCATATTTAGAAAAATAAGCTAGGCATGTTTTCAGCATAGGATCGGTGACATTTGTGAATAAAACGGCGATTTGTGTGGTTGTTGTTGTGCGAATTTCATGCTCGGGTGATATAGATATGAGAATCATGTCAGAACCACGTTAGCACTATATAGGTGTTTGTTCATAGTTTTCTCAAGCATAAAGCGCGTGACCCAGTCCTGTGGTTTAAAATTAGTGTGTTTAGCGGGTTGGTCCGGACTAGGCTCCTGAGGACGGGTTCCATCACGAGTACATGCTGATACACAATTTAAAAACGGCGCAGTCCATAGTGGTGAAGGGTGAGTGGAAAACGGGTACTCATTTATGCCGCGTGTGGTTTAAAATCGGCGCAGTGCGTACTAATAAACAAAGTGCATAGTGAACGGGGATTTACCTATGGCAGGAGTTATAATTGAGTCTCACGTAATTCTGTGAGGCGCGCGGGCCTTCACAATTTAATTATTAAAGGTTGCTCGGCCAACAGCCAGGGTACCTGTGTGGGCGAAATTCCAAGGTTACAAGGAGTTTATGTGGGAATACAATGGTGGGTGGAATAAAACCAGAACACATATTTACCAGTTCCACTTAATAAGTCTCAGAGCGTCCCTGCGCAATAGCGTATGTTGGACGTCAGCCGGTGGAAATGCACAATCGCATTATCTGAGAACAGAATTATAAACAGGTATTAGGCGGGAACGCCAGGCTGCGACAGCGGGTGGCAGGGGATGGCAGAATTTAGGCGTGAGCACTTACTGTGGTTGTGGTGAGCCCGATTGCTTCATCTACTTCGTGTTTCCTGGGAGACTGGTGATTGCCGGTTGTGGGCCCGGTATATAGATCAAAGCAGCACTATCACCATTATTAATAAACCATTTAATTAATAATTAAATTGTGAAGGCCCACGCGCCTCACAGAATTACGTGAGACTCAATTATAACTCCTGCCATAAGTAAATCCCCATTCCCTATGCACTTTGTTTATTAGTACGCACTGCGCCGATTTTAAACCACACGCGGCATAAATGAGTACCCGTTTTCCACTCACCCTTCACCACTATGGACTGCGCCGTTTTTAAATTGTGTATCGGCATGTACTCATGATGGAACCCGTCCTCACGAGCCTAGTCCGGACCAACCCGCTAAACACACTAATTTTAACCCACAGGACTGGGTCACGCGCTTTATGCTTGAGAAAACTATGAACAACCACCTATATAGTCCTAACATGGTTCTGACATGATTCTCATATCTATATCACCCGAGCATGAAATTCGCACACCAATAACCATACAAATCGCCGTTTTATTCACAAATGTCACCGATCCTATGCTGAAAACATGCCTAGCTTATTTTTCTAAATATGATTTACACCTTTCTCCCCCCCTTTTTTCCTGTATCTTACCTTGTCCCTGTTCATTTTAAATGTAAAGTAAATGTAAAAAGGCGCAGCATATTACTGTCAAGACTACAATGTATAATTCTATTGTCCTGAAGATGATGCCTTGTAAATTAATAGTGGCATCGAAACGTCGTCGACACCAATACACCTTATGCATTAAGATTGAGCTGTATTAGAGTGTGCAATGGTGTTTAGAAGTTAATCTATGTCTGGGTAAACTGAGTACAAGTATACAGACCCATTTTGGCTTGCCTTTTGGCCAATCCTTTTCGTTGTTTTGTCTTGTGTTTTGTGGGTCACGGCTGTGCCCACTTGTTATTGACTGTTTCTTAAACGCTACTAATTGAAAATTATTATGAAAATAATTTCTTGTCCGGCTGGACAAAAGACATACTTTCTATCTAGTGTATGATTATCTCCCCTTGTTTATTCTTTTAGAATAGGGACCCCTCTCGACGTCGGTGGTACCTCGACGACGAAGTTGTCTTCGACGTCGACGGAGGTCTCGACGTCAATCCCCTCGACATCGAACGACGACGCCGCTTCGACCCAGAGCCCTGGGGAGACAGGGAACACACCGTGGTCATTCCTCTCGACGCCTACGTCGTGGCCATCAACGTCGACGGAGAACAATGTTGTTTTCTGGCCTTTTCTTTACTGGGGAGCCCCCCAGGGGCCTCAGCACGGGCAGAGGAAGGAGCCCCTTCATGCCCAGACCCACTTTGGTCACGCTGATTTCGCTTCTTCAATCCTTGAAGCCGAGTCTTCTCCCTGTCCCTCAGGGTCCTGTTGGAGAACTGTTGGCAGATCTCGCAATCCTCTGGGACATGAGAAGGTGGCAGACAATGAATGCACACCCTGTGCTTGTCTGATTTGGCCTTCTTTCCACCACACTCTGGACACCTATCCAAAAGGGATGGCATATTTGATAGAAAGAGTGGCTAAACTTACTAGAAAAACACCAGCAAGAGCAGAAAGGGCCAAGGGACGTTGAGTGAGAGCACTCTGAACACTTTTAAAAGTGCAAAAAGATTAGAATTACACCCAAAAAGGGAGAGCTCAATGCTCCAGGGTCCTGCTGGCAGGAGCCGGAAAAAAGAACTGAAAGTGGAGGGAGTTGCTGTGCATTCTGGGATACCAGGAGAGTTCTGGAAAGTTTCCTTAAAGGCACAGTATCCCTTTTTACGCCACATAATGGCAGCCTATGGGGGCTTGTCTGTCCTGTCCTTCCTCTCTATCATTCCAAGGATTTGGTGAAGGGGGGGGGGGGAGTGTTTTCCATGGTTTAACATGGCAGACAGGTTTAAATGTGATATTGGTGGAATATCCTTTGCATTTCTAGTTGAAGTACTGGACAGTGTAGCCATGCATGTATAGGCTGCATTATCTGTCTTTAATTCTCTCTTAAGTGTCTATGCAGTACTGCAAAGAAGACAGCTTAAGAGATTATTTTTGATTGCTCCGGGGGCCCCAGCACATGAGCGGGACTATTCACTATATTATGACTATACACAGAGATCCCCTACTACAGAACTAACGTACACAAGGTAATGGGAAGACACGTGCAAATAGTCTGACCACTGGCAAACGCTCGGGGTAGCCTTCCAGCCCATTGTTCTTTTACCCACCATGCCACCTCAGATTAGACCAAGCCATATGCATACCTTTTGTGTTTGACGTGGTTAAACATACACAATACATTCATTGGTAGGCCTATCCATTGGACTTTTGCAATATATACAGGATTATTTAACTAAAAGCCAACAAATTTGAGGATCGAGAATAAAACTGCTCCAGTCAGCCTATATGGAAAGATGCACATTCATTTATAAATCACACGTAAATCCCAATTACAAGAAGTATAGATTTAGCGTCTCCAGCTGTTATCACCGCACCTAAATCCAGTTATCACAAATGAATCCCGGAGTTAAGGGCAATAACCATAAACTTGTTTTTTTTGTGAAAATTTCCACTGAAAGTAATACCAAATTGGTGGGTGGGATTCCCTAAAGCCGCAGGGTTGGATTTCTAACCCTCTGACGCAGAAGTAGTTCAAAGCATCAACGATGGATTAGAATGCCAACTGAACCGTAGCCCTAACAATCCTGCGCAGGCAAAGTTTTCATGTTACTCTAGATGCGTTCAGGGACACAATGGCAATCCAAACAATCTTTCACTTATGGATAACCCACTCAAAGATAGCACTAAGAAATGGGGAGATGTACGTTAAATTGTTAATGATAAAATCCTCAGTCTGGTGTATAAAATACAAACCCTAAACATGCAGAATGCAAAAATAAAAGTAGTTACACCAGTAAAAGTCAGCGACAACAAGATAAATGTTTCTAACATTGTCACCAAGTTTCTGACACACACCTTAATGCTATTTCTGAAACCTTTTTAAACCGCAGCTGAAGCATTAAATAGCAAAACCCGCCTTGAGAGTTTCATAGGAGGGCGTACCTTTCCATAGTCGCCTGCAGATCTTCTTTATCAGAGCTCCGTCATAATAGTAGGATATGTGCTCTAGGTGAAGGATGTCTTCAGCGCTGATTCTGAAATCAACTCTCCAAGTAAGAGTAGGGGTCTCAGCAATCACGAGTAACGTCTGGTGATAGCTATGGTGTGAAGATCTCTCGTAATCAATGGTCAAATTGTGTTTTTTTTTTTTATACCATTTAACCACTGATTTTATCTCATATTTACAACATGAAACAGATTTTGGAGACACTAAGCCTTCTGCCACAATAAACTGACATGCTGACATTGAACCTCCATCTTTGTAAACAAAAAGCCTACATTGCAAAGGGCCATTGTAATGGCTGCACTCATTAACAAATAAAAAAACAAGTCGGTCTACAGAGTTGTCTGCCATGATGATATCAGCATTTTTGCATGTGCTTTAACAACGTTTAAGCTATTACTATTAAAAATAAAGAGAATGGCAGAGCAAACATGGAATAAAAACAGACTAAGGAAGTTAGCACTATCACCATCTTCACTACAAAAGGGCCCAGTGTATCAAAGGGTTTTGTCCATTATGAGTTTATGCAAAAATGCACTCATACCCAAGTAACAAAATTTCCAAATCTGTGGGAATTAACACTTCCATTTTCCAATTCCTCTAAGGAGAAGGTAAATGGGGTGGGGTGAGGACGAAAGGGGGTAGAGAGGGAACGGAGTACGTAGCCTGGTAGGTAGAACATTTTATGCTGACCTGTGTCATAGAAGGGGCCAGGTGCAGTTCAGGCTGCACTTTCTGTCCAATTCCAAATGAATTTTCCCAAATGGAGTTTTTGACAGTAACATTTGGTCTGGTGTTCCCGCACTTGGAAATTCAGGTGCAGGGATACTGGGCCAGTTGTGATCAGGAGAAGTACTATTCCACCACAGATACTGTTCCGTTCAACTCAGAATCAGGCAACTGAAAAGCCATAGCTTCAATGTGCTATGATTTGTCATAATTGGTGAAATGGGAAAGATGCATGCTTTAAAGCAGTAGCAAATGTATTATTAGCAGCAGGAGAAAACTGAGGAAATTGGTTGCTGAAATCTGTCTGTCTAATGTTTCAGTCATTAAAATGACACTGCTAATTTTCATTGCCAACTTCTTTAATGGCATTTAAAGAAAGAAAGTTCTTAAATCTACATGTTTCATTTCAGCACTGATTTTTCTAGGTTTCAAGCAATTTTTATTAAAGATTAGTTTTCAGTTCATACGTCAGTGGGTGTAGGAGGCTGGCTCAGTATATGGTGCACACTTATTTAAGTGAAGCACCCTGCACTAATCCAGGCAACCCGTATGGTGATTTTAGTGGTCTTAGACAACCATAGACAGCTCTCTAAGTGGTAGCTGTGGAGAGAAGCCTTCAGGCTTAGTCCAGAAGGAGTGTAAAGCACTTGTTCTACTAGTACTAATCATATAGTGTAGGTTAAGTGAGGAAAAAACACAGTGTAGTTATAAAAATGTGCATTAGTTATAAACACTCACTAACACAATGGGATGTCTCCAACTCGGAGATATAATCACAATACTTCAAAAATAGTACAGGTAAGTAGCACAAATACATAGTGGTCTCCAGAGGGAGACAGAACCATATACAAATAAAGTGGAATATGAACCACGACCAAAGACGAACTGGACCTAGAAAACTGAGAAGAGCCAGGGACCCAAGGAACCATCCAAGGTAAGTACCCAGGATCCCCACGGAGGTCGTGTGCAGAGTGGGAAAGTATCCATGTGCTCAATACAAGTCAATGGGGAAGTAGCCGTTGCAGTTTTCAAGAAGTAGTACCCTTCCCAGAGGACCCTGAAGAAACCCCATGGAAGATGGAATCTTGGAGAGTCACCCCACCCATGGATACCCCAGGAACCAGGATACCTACACCAGGGAAGGCAGCTGCATAGGTGTGAAGTGACATTGGAAACCACCGTAGACCACAATGGAGGACTTCAGTAAGATGCCACTGGCAAAGAAGGTGAAAGAGGAATCCAAGGGTGGATTCTTGAAGAGGTGTACCTGCAAGCAGAGTGGACAGGGTCTATGCCACTCTGGAGTGACCAGGAGGCACGGAAGACAAATGGCCATCAATGAACGAAGATGCAGAAGAGTTGACGGTGACCTTGTTGCTGCAGCTGTGAGGACCAGGCGACGCTGTGGAAGACTAGCAGCTGTTCATGAGCTGTCCCACGGGTAAGTCGAGAGCCAGGGGGTCAGTGTCTGACTGGAGCACCAACAAGCCTTGGCAGAATCAACATAGGAAGAAAGCAAAGAAGGTGCAGTGTCGGGACCAACAAGGTCCAAGTGACTCACCAAATGCAGGAGAGTCAGTACAGGCCCCAAGCAAGTAGGGGAGTCCACTGGAGCCAAGATCCTCTAGAGGACCCACAGGCTGAAGGCACAGGAGTCGCAAGAGGACCTCGAGCAGCTCACCAAGAATGCAGGCCCACGGTGCAGAGGATGCAGTGAGGACAAATATCTTGGTAGCAGGAGATGCTGGAAGCTGGAGCTTCTTGGAACTCGGAGAACTCTGGAGAAGAGAGTCATCAAGAGAGTCAACAAGCCTTGGCAACGGTAAGTCGACACGGTGTACAGGGGTCCTGCTCCAGCAGCTCCGATGAGGGATACTGACTTCAAACTAGCTATGCAGACAGGGCAGGCCTCAAGGAAGTTGCAGAACCATGACCTGTGTTGCGGAACCTTTAGGAGTCAATGAGATGTGAGGAGCAGGAGACCCGTGAGCTTCGTTGCTGTGCCTGCAGATGCAGGGGAGTGACTCCTTCACTACAAGGGAGATTCTTTCTGGTGTCTTGGATGCCCACAGGCCTGGAGAGGATCCTGTATGGAGCAGAGGTGCAGAAGACTGGCAGGGCAATGAGACCAGGAGCAGCAAGAGTCTTCCAGCTGCAGTCTTGGTTCCCAAAGCAAAGTTCAACGAAGTCCAAGGTGCCCAGACAGTTGAAGATGAAGTGGTTTCGGATCTCAATCTTGTCCTACCACAAATCTGAAGACCCACCCACAGGTAGGCCCTTAAGTACCCTAAGGAAAAGGTTGGGATGATTCAGGGAGCCCTCCCAGGGGAGGGGCTAGACAGAGGGGACGATACTTCCATGTCCTTTGTCCAGTTTCATGCCAGAGTGGGAGCCAATAGCTACCTGAACTGGTTATAACTGAAGTATGCAAAGAGGGCACAACATTTGTCCTTCAAAGCAGTCTGGTGGGGCTGGCAAGCGCCCCACCCCAGCTCAATACATTAAGTCCTGTCTGGGAGGTGGTTACACCTCCCTAGGACAGGAAAACCATTGTTTTGCCTTTCCCTGCTCGAGCCTGGCTCAGCAGCAGTAGGGCAGAATCGTGTCTGTGGTCGGCAGCAGCACACGCTTGCTGTTAGACCCTGAAAGGCTTGTACCAGGACTTCAGGGTGGCTCCCTTGGGGTCCTACAACCAACACTGGAATCGGTGTTTGAGTAGGAATCCAACATGTTTTATACCAAACGGTGCAGCCAATATGTAGATAGACAGCTCGCATTTGACTTGATGTCCAC